>NW_026607532.1:1200000-1800000 GCF_021117445.2 Syzygium oleosum | reverse complement strand
CTTTCACGACCCACGTAAACACACCTCAGGCTATTCAGACAAGCGCATACGCCACATTATGCATTCATTTCGAAAGTCGACCATACGACAAACTAGCCAACCCAATCAAACCTATATTCAAGCATCAACTCACACTTAGATCATTACGAATCAACCCACCATTCAACGCACTTGGCCCCTCAATTAATCACACCAAATTGGTCCGTAGACCGCCACAATTCCACCTTCAATGTCTCATCAATTTTGCCCAACAACAACCACAAACTATCACAAATCAAATATTAAATCACACGCAAACAATACCCAACGTAGCATAAGTTCCAATTCACATACTATCTCAAATTTAGCCACAAATTCAGCCATGAACCACCCTAAATCAGCCCTATCTCCACACACCAAACGTCACCATTTAATCCGTCATTCAAGCATATATAGACTCGACAATAACCCCCCTCACAACCAGACAACAACTAGCAGCGAGCGGGCACCCGAATAACCACAAAAACGGCCTCGAACGGCTGTCAAATCAGCCCCAACAACTCAGCCAATGACACCCCTAATTAGCCTTTAAATCCACTGTAATTTTCACACTAAACTACCCACTTACTTAGGTTTGGCCCGGGGAAAACCGGCTAGGGGCCAAAATGGCCGAGTGGAACAGTGGCGGGCTTGGCGCGACATGGGCGCAACGGGCACGGTGGTCGGCCACGGCTCGGCACAGCCCTCGGCCACGGCTCGGCACAGCCCTCGGCCACGCTCGGGACTCTCGGCCACGGCTGGCCGAGTGGCCTAGGCGGACGGGCGACGGCTGGGCACTGCACGAGCATGGCTGGGACGACTCGGCCACGGCTGGGACAACGGCCGGCAAGCTCGGCCACGGCTTGAGCAGGCAGCTGGCGACCTCGACCATGGCCCGGGTAGCGGTTAGGCGACATGGCCAGCGAGCTGGGGCGGAGGTCGGATGGTGACGACGAGCTGGCGACAACGGTGATGGCGGCGGCGACGGGCACAGCCAGGCGAGCTGGGCTGGTCCAGGTGAGCGGCGGTCGTGAGGCGACAGCGTGCGGCTGCTAGGCGGCGACAAGCTCGGCCCGGCGAGCTGTGAACAGTGAGCTGGGCTCACGGCAGCGAGCTGCTGGGCTAGCGAACCGACGACGGCGATGACGTGCAGTGGCTGGGAGGCAGGACGGGCCGGCTGGAGGCTCGGCAGCACCGGGCCGCGGCGGCGAGCTTGCTACTCCCGCGCAAAAGGGAGGGGGGGATGAAGGAGAAGGGCAGTCGGCCCGGGGCAAACGGCTGGATGGACGGCGGCCCTAGCGGTCGAGCATGTGGCTGCGCAAGGCGGATGGCTGGCGAGCTACGGCTGGGCGCTCGCGGCGGTCGGGCAGCAGGGAGCAGGAGCAGCAGCCAGGGAAAGAAGGAAGTAGAAGAAGAAAAGAAGAAGAAAGAAGAAAGAAAGAAAAGGAAGAAGAAGGAGAAGAAGGAGGAGAGAGAGAAAGAGAGAGAGAGAGAGAGAGAGAGAGAGAGAGAGAGAGAGAGAGAGAGAGAGAGAGGACGTGAGCGTGAGGGGGGAGGGGACGTGCATGGGGCAGGGGGGAAAGGATGCGCGGCAGAGGGGAGAGAGAGAGTAAAAGAAATCGAGTGCGATCCGACAGTCCTCGTTTGAACTCGAAATCGATTCGACGGTCCACGAAAAACCCTAATTTATAAATTAGGAAAATGCCAAAAACACTAACTAAAACACACTACGAGGGAGGTCTACTAGTCCAAATCTGCATCCGATCCAAATTTCACTTTTCACCAATTTCAGGTAATATCGACGCTGGCCACAATAATTTCAACACCATCCAATTAAATTCGTCACGAAACTCCGAGAAATTCGACGCCAAAGTTCGGCTCTAAATAACGGCAAATTCGATCGAGTGCGATTTTAGCGAAATCTCTAATTTAAAAATAACCCGAGAGTGATCAGTTCTGGGTGAGATTTAACTATAAGCGCACCGATGAAATACACGTTTTATAAATCCTAAAACTGGGTCAAAATTCGGAATGTCACAGTTGTAGAGTGTCCCATTCAACCAAACATTTCCCTATTGACCCAAAAAACAAAAAAAAAACAAAAACAAAAAAGAACCAGGCCTTCCTAGCCATTGTAAGGTACATGTAAATCTCGTTTTGAGAAAGTACCTACATATATAGAAACCAAGTATGGTAACGTAGCTAATAATATGGTTGTCTCATTTCTTATACCTTTCATAATTACCCTTACAATAAAAAAAAAATAAACTACCTACTAAAGTCAATTCATTAATTGACCACCAAAGTCACAGAGGCTACTAACTACATCCACTCTTCGACCAAAAAAAAAAACTACATCCATTCTATTAAGTAGCCATCGAATTTCTTCTAAATTGGTTCGGCAAAAGGACACTATAAGTGCCATAACTTGTGTACAGAGATCACTTTGATGTCATAACTTTTTTTCGGATCACTTTGGTGCCAAGTCGGAGGAAAAACGATCACTTAAGTGTCATAAGTTTTTTTTGGATCACTTCAGTGCTAAAATTTTTGACAAACGATCACTTAAGTGCTAAAATTTTTTAAAAACGATCATTTAAGTGCTAAAATTTTTGAAAAACGATCACTTAAGTGCCAATCTCCGGCGAGCCACGTCAGCTTCAGAAATTAATAAAAAAATTGCCACGTCGGATTTCCGGCGAAAAATTGTGTACGGCACCGGAGTTGGCACTTAAGTGATCGTTTTTCAAAAATTTTAGCACTTAAGTGATCGTTTTTCAAAAATTTTAGCACTAAAGTGATCCAAAAAAAAACTTATGGCACCAAAGTGAGCGCCGTACACAAGTTATGACACTTGTAGTGTTCTTTTGCCAAATTGGTTCTTTCTTGTCTCTTTGGATATAATCGCTCAAAATGGAAACGTGTGCCTCGATACTCGTAGATATATACGATTTGATCAAATCAAATTTAATGTATGATGAATTCATCTTTTTGAATACATCAAAGTTTCTTGCTAGTCACTACGTACCCTATCTCAAAATTAGTTGGTATATGTATTTTAATATGACGAATGTTGGTACTTTAATCAAGTTATGATTGGTTAGCTACTTCAAGGGCATTCATAACCTACAAGAATAAATGTTGGTAATTGACTAAAATTAGATGGTATTTTAATGTGACGAGTGTCGGCATATCACTCAAATTAAAGTCGATAATTTCAATAAAAGTTAATAACTTCAAAAGCGTTTATAAGTTATAAAAATAAATATTGGTAAGTCATTAAAGTAGTTTAAAGAGTGTTCATACCTTTTAAAATCAAGATAAAATGTTAGCAAAAAACTAAAATCTGTTGGTATCCTGACAAATGTTGGTATATCAGTCAAATTAAGATTGATAATTTCTAATAAAAGTTAGTAACTTCCACGGTATTGGTAAGCCATAAAAATAAATGTAGGTAGATTGTTAAAATAGTTGGTAATTTCTTAAGTTTGAATAAATGTTGTTACTAGTCAAAACTTGTTCGTAAGTTACTAACGCGTGATTGTTTTAGCAACTTTATCGGTCACTTTTTCGTAAGGAGTGACATTTAACATTTACCAACCCTATCAGTGATACATTGACATGGAACTGGGTTCGGCTTTTTAAATACATGAAATGTCAGAAACGTCCCAACGACTTAAGGTAAGGTTGAAGTAGTTCTTGTATTTTAAGAAAAAAACGAGGGAAAACAAGAGAAATGACGCAGATAGAAGCGATAACTTGGAAAACTCTTCCACAATTCGACTGGAATTCAATTCAATTTCATAATATCCTGAATACAAAGCTGGACGTCCTTTAATAATGATAGGCCTCCTAAAGATATCCGAATTAATGAAGATAACATCAAAGCAAATCAAATCTAATCTTATCTAATAAAATCAAACGAAATATTGATAATTCGAAATTGCCTAAAGTAAAAACTGCCTGAAACTCTATCCAGACGACTTTGAAATGCTAAAATCCATCATATATCATGGCATAGCCATGAGTCCGAATGATACGGCCGTTTCGCTTCAACCAACCAATTTTGAACGCGATCCGAGGAAGTTTTCCCCAAAATCAGAAAAACTGCCGAGATTTCCGGCGATTACGGCGATCACATTCTTCAAGATAATCACAGGCTAACTGTTCTACATCATTCCCTCCCTCTTCGAGAAAACCCGCCCTCGAGTTATGATCAGGATAGAGGGGTGTATCGGGAGCATGATACTCAAATAAGTCTGCCACATTAAATGTATGGGAAATGTTGAAATCACCAAGAAGGTCAACTACATAGGCATTGTCGTTGATCTTCTTCAGGATGCGGCAAGGACCAATCTTCTTGTGCTTCATTTTATTATAGGTACCTACAGGAAAACCCTCCTTTCGCAGGAAAAACATTACCTCATCGCCTACCTCAAAAATTTTCGAACATCGCCGTTTGTCAGCATCCTCCTTATACTTTGAATTAGAAGCAGCCAATTGACTAGCAACAGCAGCTTGGACTTCATTAATTCTGGTCGCCAAATTCTCCGCCGCGACACTATAGCCAGGAATCTTGGGCAAAGGAACCAAATCCAGAGTATGCTGTGGTGTACGCCCATAAACGACCTAAAAGGGAGATGTACCGATAGAGCGGTTAATCGAGTTGTTGAAGGTGAACTCAGCAGGAGCAAGATACCGGTCCCACAGCTTAGGCATATCACTGCAGAGGCAGCGAATGATATCCGCCATAGTACGATTCACAACTTCCGTCTGACCATCCGTTTGGGGATGAAAAGAACTACTATACTGTAAATCAGTCCCAAACAAACGCCATAAAGTACCCCAAAAATGGCTCAGAAATTTCGTGTCACGATCGGAAGTGATTGTCTTCGGCACACCATGGAGACGGACTACTTCACGAAAGAATAAACTTGCCACATGCGAAGCATCCGAAGTTTTCTTACAAGAGATGAAGTGCGCCATCTTCGAAAACCGGTCAACCACCACGAAAACAGAATCTAAACTCTATTGAGTGCGAGGAAGTCCCAACACGAAGTCCATCGATATGTCTACCCAAGGACCCGAAGGAATAGGCAAGGGGGTATAAAGACCAGTGTTCTGAGAGTGGCCCTTAGCGGTCTGACAAATGTAGCATTTATTGACAAATCGCCCCACGTCTCGCTTCAGTTGAGGCCAATAGTACCGCTCCTCCACCAAGGCTACAGTTTTATCTCGCCCCAAATGTCCGCCGAGAGTACCACCATGAAGCTCTCGAATGAGTTGTTCACGCAAGGAACCACGAGGAATGCATAATCTATTGCCAAAGAATAAGAATTTTTCTTGAATTATCATATCGCCATGACAACCTATTTCAGAACACTTCTCCCATATCTCACCAAAACCATCATCCTCAAGATAAAGATAACATAGGTGATCAAAATCGACAACATCAGTGCACATGGTCACGAGTGTCGCAGCACGTCAACTCAGCGCATCTGCCACTTTATTTAAATGGTCTGCTTTGTGACGAAGCACAAAATTAAATTGTCCAGAAAAGAAACACATCATGCATGCATTCGATTCAAGTGCTTCTGACTCTTGATATATTTAAGAGCCTGATGATCGGTGTTAAGAACAAATTCCTACTGATAAAGATAGGACTGCCAATGCTTTATAGCTCGCACGACAGCATAATATTCCTGCTCATACGTCGACCAACGCTGGCGAACTTCATTAAGTTTTTCACTAAAGAAGGCTATAGGCTTACCTCCTTGGGAAAGACAGCACCAATCCCGACGCCGGAAGCATCACAGTCCAGCTCGAACACTTTCTCAAAATCAGGGAGCATCAATACCGGTGCCGTGGAGAGCTTTTCTTTTATAAGAGCAAAACTGGCCGAAGCTTCATCTCCCCAATGGAATTTGCCCTTTTTTAAACGGTCAGTGATCGGGGCCATAATAGTACTGAAATCTCGAATGAAACGCCTATAGAATGTTGCAAGGCCATAGAAACTTCGAGCCTCGCCAACATTCTTTGGAACTAGCCAATTGCGAATCACGGCCACCTTATCTGCATCAATGTGAAGTCCATCCGCGCCAACAACAAAACCCAAAAACAAGAGGTGTTATGTAATAAAGCTACACTTTTTCAAATTAATGAACAATTTATTTTGCTGCAAGGTTAGTAGGACATCCCTCAAGTGCTCCATGTGTTGACGCCCATCCGGACTATATATGAGTATATCATCAAAGAAAACTACCACACACTTGCCAATAAAAGGTTTAAGAACCTGAGTCATCAAACGCATGAAAGTACTAGGCGCGTTAGTAAGTCCAAACGGCATGACAAGCCATTCGTACAAACCAGCACTTGTCTTGAAGGCCGTTTTCCATTCGTCGCCAGGACGGATGCGAACTTGGTGGTATCCGCTTCGAAGGTCGATCTTCGTAAAAATCCGTGATCCAGCAAGTCTGTCTAGCATATCATCAAGTCATGGAATCGAAAACGTATATTTGACAGTAATCCGGTTAATGGCACGACTGTCTACACACATACGCATAGTGTCGTCTTTCTTTGGCGTGAGAAGCGCAGGAACTGCACATGGACTTTTGCTTTCACGCAAGATGCCCTTTCGAAGGAGCTCTCCCACCTGCTCCTGTAGAATCTAATTCTCCTTCGGATTCATCCGATAATGCAGCAAATTAGGAAGACTAGCACCTGGAAGAAAATCAATCTCATGCTGGATATCCCTCAAAGGAGGTAATCCGTCGGGTAAATCCTCAGGCATAACATCACTGAATACCTTTAATAAGGGCTTAAGAATGTCGGGAACACGAACCACAACTTGCTGGTCGCCCTTCACGCTTTCGGATGTTCATCATAGCCCCTGCATTCTGCTTCTTCACAATCTGAGGAGAATTACTCTTCGATCTCAAAGTAATTTCAGTCCTTTTCCACACAAAAGAATACGTATTCTCCCTAGCTCGGTGTGTAGCATCAACATCATATTGCCATGGCCGACCCAGTAAAACATGACACACATCCATCTCCACAACATCACAGACAATAGTATCTTGATATGATTTTCCGATCGAAATAGGTAAACGGCATAATTGGTTTACCTTAAGTTATGCTCCCTTGAGTATCCACCCGATAGCGTAGGGCGCGGAATGCGGCTCCGTCTTTAGTTGCAAGTGATCCACCAAGGCCTTTGACACTATGTTCTCGCAACTTCCGCTGTCAATAATGATATCGCATACTTTGCCGTTGACAGTACAGCGAGCGCGGAAAAGCTGATTCCGCTGGGTATCTTCTATCCGCGGAGCAAGCAATAGATGACGCACAACACAATTAACTTGCTCGCCCACTTCATCTTCCACTCCCACTTCTTCTTCATTTTCCCAATCTTCCTCATACACATCTTCGTCATGTTCAACGATATTGGCCATTCTACGACGAGGACAATCGTTGGAACGATGGCCCAACTCGTTACACTTGTAGCACTTGATCAGTTGGGGCTTGGCATATGGATTTTGGGTATTCTGATTGGGAGTGCGATTGCTTGCTGCGACTGCTTCCTTAGGCGTCCCAGTAGTACCCCTGGAACTCGGCTCGAATCAGGGGTTTATCGACTAGAAGAACTTGCAACATTAGGCTGTCTTCCTTTCCCGAATGACCCACGACCCAAATAATTGCTACCACGAGTACTAGGGCTAGTCCTCTCCAATTGCAGCTCAATTTTTCACGCCATATCCTGGGCGTCTTCGACAGAGAATAGTCGATGCAAAGAAACCCGATCCTGGATATTAAGTCGCAAACCATTAATGTACCTAGCAGTTTGTTGTGCCTCGGACTCATCCAGGTTATTGCGAGCGGAGAGTCGAAGGAACTCTTTCGTATAAGCTTGGACCGATCTATTCGATTATCGGCAATTTTGGAATTGCTGGAATAACAGTTGCTCATAGTCCGTTGGGAGGAACCTCTTCTTCAACTTCTGTTTCATCTAACCCCATGATCGAATAGGAGCCTTGCCTTGTCAACGTCGCGTCAATTGAGTCTATTCCCACCAAGCTGAAGCGCCACCCTTCAACTTGTACGCCACAATTTTCACTTGGCGATCCTCGTCAATATCCATAGCGTCGAAGAATTTTTCAACCTCCCAAAGCCAGTCAAGGAAATCTTCAATATCCAAATTCCCATTGAAAGTAGGGAGATCTACCTTTAGTTTATACTGCTCAGGATCTCGTCGATAGCCCCCCTGCCGTCGATCCCCACGAACATGCTCCTCCTAGAATCCCCTGTATCGGCGACCACCATGAATCTGCGTCTCCTGGAAATCATCGTCTTCGTCTTCCATATCCTCGACATAGTCTTGACGCCTATGTCGAGGAATTCCTCCGAGCCCCATAGCACTTTGGGATCACGAACGACAGGAATTCAGTCGGCTGGAAGAACGCCAGGCGCATGGTTTGTGGACAAACGCTAGATGGCATCAAGGATCTCTTGAAACCTCCGATCGGTTTGATCCACGAACTGATTGAACTCAGCCCGCGTAATAGGCTTGCTCTCACGGCCCTCAGCAGCGGGGAGATTGACATTCACGTTATTCACCATCGTCACAGGAGAAACCTGCTCTGATATCAAATGACGCAGATAGAAGCGATAACTTGGAAAATTCTTCCACGATTCGACTGGAATTCAATTCAATTTCATAATATCCTGAATACAAAGCTGGACGTCCTTTAATAATGATAGGACTCCTAAAGATATCCGAATTAATGAAGATAACATCAAAGCAAATCAAATCTAATCTTATCTAACAAAATCAAACGAAATATTGATAATTCGAAATTGCCTGAAGTAAAAACTGCCTGAAACTCTATCCAGACGACTACGAAATGCTAAAATCCATCATATGTCACGGCAAAGCCGTGAGTCCGAATGATACGGCCGTTTCGCTTCAACCGATCAATTTTGAGCGCGATTCGAGGTCGTTTTCCCCAAAATCAGAAAAACTGCCGAGATTTCCAGCGATTACGGCGATCACATTCTTCAAGATAATCACAGGCTAACTGTTCTACATCAAGAAACGACAAGATTGCAACATGCAAAAATGAATCAGCGGCACTTCAATGATACTGCAGGTGCACCGTATAAGATGATGACGTGTCATCACAATCAGGTATAAAAACGTCACAACACGTCGTAAAATTGATTTACGACAAAAGGTTATAACCAAGTGTAAAAACAATTGTAAAAAAGTGAGGGTACCGTACACTAATATACCTTAGAGATTCTGTGTGAATCAAGCTCGTAATAAAAGAGAACTTCCAAATTCGACTGGACCAAATTATTAAAGTTCACAGGGCGTTCGCATTGAACATACATATGAGTTGGCGATCCAAGTTTTTGCTTTGATTTTAGGGACTGTCTCAAAGCTTCTTTACTAAAGAGAGAGAATTTGAAGTCTCGAGGCCCACATCGTGGAATCTAAGTGCCGCTTTTGTGATGCTTGGACAAGGATGGCACTTAAAATCTTTGGTAGCGTTTGATTGTCCGGACATTTTTGCTGAATAGGATAATGTCGAAAATGTCCGGACAGGAAAAGAATATGTTAGAATTTTAAATATCCCATCCAATGTTTGTTGACATCGAGATATAGCATAGATTCAAATAAATATTATCCAAATGAGTATTTGATTTGCAGGATTAAAATTAAAAATAAATCATGGAAGTTGTTTTGAGCCGCAACGGAATTTGTCTCGCTCGACCTCCAACTTGGCCACTTCGAGATGCCCCCGAGTTCAAGTTCTCCGCCAGTCCCACCATCTCCGCCACCATCGATGCCTTCCTCTTCCCCGGCGAATCCATCCTCTACTTCTTCAATCAAACACGATCTCTCCCTCTTCCCTATCCTACGCATGTTGTTCACCTTCAATACCTTCCTCTCTCATCAAATCCAAAAGAACTGATACAAGGATCATGCCAAATCTTGATCACATCAGCCGACCACGGAGGCAATACAGACGAGAGTGGATTCGTGGATCAGAGACTAGCAGGCAAAGTTCCTCAAGGTGTCGTGGGGCCCACTGAGACAGTGCACAGATCTGGTTCGCGAGCGGGCAGCTTCTCCTGTCCAACTCGCTCCATGTGACGCCATTGAGGAGCTCTGTCGCCATGGCTACTGCATCCATCGGATCATCTTCTTCGCAGAGGAGGTGCCGGAGTCTGATCGGGATCACAAAGTTCCAAGCCAAGATGGAGTTGAGCGACATAAGTTTTCGCGGCAGCCGAAGACGTTTTACACATTCAAGTAACATGAACAGTGTGTGCGAGTCAGCTAAGTAATTCCAAAGAACGCCATCCCCAATCTCGTGGCTAAATCAATGACCATACTAGCATTGCGATTCCAAGATTAAGCAAAGAGGGCAATCAATCGTCAGGCAGATTTTGCTGCAGACAAAAAGGGAATGTGAAACGCACAGCACGGTCTTCCCCCAGATTAATGTGACAACAAGCAATCGCAGGAAAAAGCTAACGATTTGCCGCATTTTTACACAATGCATGCACTTCTTCCGATCGATCAAGACACGACCTAATCCTTCTAGTGGAGGCCGCCGCCCCCCATTGTCATGGTGGCCACTGGAATCTCATGATGGTGGTGCCGGGCAAAAGAGAGGAAGAGCGATCAGTGAGCAAAGTGGGGAAGAAGGCGCGATTTTTTTTTATTGATTTTCCAAATTTCGCATATCCTATCAAGGTCTATCCCACCCCTTAGGTGGGATTTTTTTATCTAGATTATGTCCGAGCTATATCCGGTTATATCTGGATTTCGCGGCTCTTCAAATACTGGGAAGTTTTATCCGGTCCACCAAACGCAGCGTTTGTTTCGAGTTTGAGGAGATTATGATCTCTCAGACAAAGTAAGTTGCTTTATTCCGGAGTGGAAAAGAGTTCAGGTACATTAATGCTAGAGGTTTTAATTTAGTCATTCTTTGTTTTTTTTTCAAGCTCAAGAAGATTTTTATTTTACTTTATAAAAAAAAAATCTTGCAGTTTTTCAATTATACTTGTTATGGTTCAACTCTTGAAATTTTTCTTTGAAGGGGATGTTTTTGGGTAGTCATATATACACAAAAACAAGAAATACATTATACATATATAGTCTGATGAAGATTGACTCAAGTACTATGCGTCTAGAGATGAACCTGATTAATAAGCCTAACGTAGAATCAATATCTTTTTTAACCGACTGTCCTTCCATCATGTTGGATTTGGGAGCTTCCTCTTGAAACTTAAAAACGAAAGTTGATACGGAGAGAAAAATAATCCATCTTTCCGCATAAACAAAAAGTTTTCATTTATAACATGGGTATTCGAACTTTGCGAGTAGAGTAACTTCTATGAATACGTGCAAACCGCCCTTTTGGCATATGATACATGTAGGTATGAACATGATTTATAAGTCAATGTAAAATCAATATCCTTTTGAACCCACTTTTCTTAGCCTATTGGCTTTGAGAGATTCCTCTTAAAACTTATTGGTAACGAGAGAGAGAGAATTCATCCTTTTAAATAAATCAAATTTTTTTTTATAACATGTATTCGATCCTTGCGACTCAACTAATCCGCACAAACCACCCGTCCACGTGTATCATGTCGGGCTCCCCCATACCAAGCATGGCCCCTAAAGTTAATATGAGTGGTTGATGCTGTGATTTGAATGTAGGATTTGCAAGCCAAATTGAGTTATTAACCACTTAGCTAACCATTAAGGGTTGAATAAATCAAAGGTTTTCTAGTAATCGTTCTCGTTATAACAATTGCGGAAGCAAGCAGTTAAACAATAAAATAGACAGAACAAGGAAATAAATTAAACATCATATTTACGTTGTTTAGCTAATGTGACCAACATTCACGAGAAGAGCAGTAGTAAATTCCACTATAAATCAAGCGATACAAAGGATATTACAATTATACTCGACTCACTCAAACACTATCAGTATTTCCCAGCCCCCAATTACACCCAATAACTCACACAGTAATTGGCCATATAATTCCTCACAAAATGATCTCTCAATCTCACAAAATCTTAACACAAGATTTTTATGGCGTCAAACACTCGAGATGTAATTCTCAAGCATAAACTCCTCTTTGATACTCTTCATAAAAAGCCACACTTCTTATATATAGACAAGAGTTAGATCCAAAATGGGAAACCTCTTTCTAGGAAACTTACTTCGATGAAGAAACTTATTCAGATTAGGAAAGTTTTATTTTGACGGCTCAAACTCAAGACATATTTTCAATAATCTCCACATTGGCTCGACATTTGAGCCAAGTCACAATCGCTTCAGTGAAATCCATGTGGGCTCAATCGCCAAATATATCTTCCAAGTGGGCTCAATAATAACAATCTCCACCTTCACCGCTACTCTCCCACGGTCCCATGTAGGCTCCACCGCTACAGATATCTTTCAAGCATAAGCCTCGCTTAGACTTTGCCATAACTATGGATTTCATTAAAATACCAACTCCACATGCATCTTTAACTCCTCTACAAGGATTTTCCAATACAACCTCCTTAACCACAGATAAAGTAAAACCATTATTGCATCCATATCTAATAAGAGATCGAACACATACCTTGTCAAACTCAATAGTTACAGTAATCGTTGGCTATAGTCTTCACCTCGCTACAAGCACTATCTATATCGATTACCATGCTAGTATCCGCTACCTTAGGAGTTTCTGGTTGCAACTCCACCCCGAGCTAAATACCATCCATATCCATATAAGCACTGCTAATAACACTCCAACTCAGAAGTACTAGAGACTCGTCAAATGTAACTTCTCTGCTGACAACAGGTGAATTTAATTTCGGGCACCATAATCGATAACCCCGCTCACCTTGTGCCTTAGGGGTGAGTGATTTCAGATTCCATTCAAGTTCCATCTAGAACTTGGAACCTAGCCATGTGAACAGGTTCCTTATTTTTTTGAATCTGAAACCTACTTTACATACCTTGAAACCTAGAATCTACCCTATCACAGGTTTCAGGGTCGGTTCCTAAGTCTACCCAGATTTTACCTGTATTATTAATTGAATAATTGTAGTGAATCATCACCTTTAATGACAACACTTGCTGCCATGATCTACTAACCATAACTTATATTTAGACACATGAAGAATATGAAACCTTAACAAGTCATAAAATGAAAGCTCAGACTAGTGGTTTCAGATTATACACTTATCATCTAATGCCACGGAACACAGCAGGATCACGCGAAGACATAGACAAAGAAAAAAAACAAAAAACTTATTTAAGGTTTCATGTTCCAAGTTTCAGGTTTCACTTACCTGGAACCTACTTGTCAAAGCAAGTTCTACAATTTTTAGAATTTGAAACGTACCCTGCATACCTTGGAACCTGGAACCATGCTCACCCCTACTTTGCCTAGGAACATGAACTTTCTTGCCCTCCCATCGAGCTTACCATCACTCATTCGAACTAACAAGGGCAACTACATATTCTAATAACAAAACAATCGGCAACGTTACCTGAAAACACTTCTTCGGAAGTCTGACATCCAATTGCAGTTGATGGGGATCTATTAACTAGGTAGCTCGTTGTACTAAGCGCATCCGCCAGAAATCTCTTAGCCATATCAGCACTAGAGAGCATTTTATGGGTCATCTCTAGTAATGTTTTACTCATCAACTCTGCAACATATTGTAATTAACTAGCACTAGTGTGGTGTCTCACTATGCCCGAATTCGTTTAACAGTTTTGAGCATAACTCAATGCTACTATCAGTCCACACATGCTTGATTGTTTTACCAGTCTCCCTTTTAATCAAAGCTCTCCATTGCCTAGTCCTAACAATAGCATCAAACTTGTACCTCAGCAGAAACACCCAAGCCTTCTTCGAGTAGTCATCCACAACTGTTATCATAAATCTAGCACTCTTCCTCGAAGGAAACCACAATAACCTGCGAACATCCAAATGAATTAATTTTACAGTCTCCGTAGTTTCTTTGACAACGATACTGAACTTCACTTTGCATCGTTGATTTAAGTCATAACACTTGCATACATTCAGTTCGTTAGTAACATAACCACACATCAAATTCCTTATACTTAGAATTTTCAAGCTTCTCTTGCTAATGTGCCCCAAATGCATATGCCACAATTTAGACTCTTGAATAGATGCATCCGACATCTCTGAGGTGAAATCTATCGTCTCACCTTTAAGTTTATACAAGCCACTATGCTTGATTCCTTTCATTATCACTATGGTACCTCTAACAACCTTTAGAATTCCACTTTCTAAAGTATACTAACACCTAGTTAAATTCCAAGCACTCAAGGAAATCAGGTTCTTCAACTCTAGAACATGCCTCAGTCAAGTCAATGTCATCACAATACCATCATGCATTCTGATTCTAACATCATCAACACCCACAACATTACACTCAGAGTTGTTTTCCAACTGCAGTTTGCTATTATCCATGCATTGATAAGTAGTAAACAAATTCCTATTTAGTGTAACGTAAAATGAACAACCATAATCCATAATCCATCCGTCAAACGACGAATCAGCAGTGACAAACAAGACATAATCATCAACATCCGAATTACCATCAACTATTGTAGCAATATCATGAACATACTCAACTCTAATTTCCTTACCCTTCTCATTTTTTAGCTTAAGGCATTTCCTTCTAAAATGCTCCCTCCTGCCACAACTCCAACAGATAGCACCACTAGTCCCAGCCTGACTTTGTCTATTCAAGCTTATACTACTCCTGCTAACACGATTACTAGTTATTCCTCTACTTTCATCTACTAAAGCAGTAAAGATAAGTTCACCAAATTCTCTTCTACAGATGTCCTCACTAAGAATCAAATCATGAACCCCATCAAACATCAAACTTGTTAACCCATAAGAATTACTAACAGTGGTAACTGTAGTATTTTAACTATCGGGCAACGAGACACATACTTTATCTTTAAAGTCAATATCAATTGAACTCAATTGAATAATAATCACATTGAATTCATTGATATATTCAGCAATTGACACACCCTTACCCATCTTTAAGTTAAACAGACATCGCATCAAGTAGATCTTGTTGATTGCAAAGGGCTTCTCGCACATATCCGACGGGGCTTTCATCAAACCCGCAGTGTTGTTCTCTTTCACGATATTAAACGAAACGTTACGAGCTAATGTCAACCAAATAACACCCAACGCTTATCTACTCAGCAATTCGCATTCAGCTTACTTCATCGACTCTGGCTTCTCCCCAAATAGGGTTAAGTGCAGTTTCCTTTGGTACAGAGAATTCTCACTCTGTATCTTCCATAAACTAAATCACTTCCTGTCAAGCCTCGGACCCCACCGAGCCCGCGACACCCCTCTGTGGTCATATTTCGAATGCGACATTCCAGGACTCGTCGCTGACCCACACAAACAAATAAAAGAGCAAAACAAGCGGAAGCAAATCGAACTCTCCATACAATCGTACAATTAAACGGGTAGTAAGGAGACAGTGGAATCACATCAACAAAGCACTTTTATGAACACATCGTCAAATACAAATGCATAATTACAAGCCATGCTAGAGGCCACTATACTAGAACCACGCACCACAAAAAGAATCGGTGGTTGGTTAGCCTAGCTTCTCTACCAAAAGAAGCACTCAAAAGACGGGGTAACTAGATCTATCACGAGTCTCCGCGGTGCAATGGCGGCGTCTCCGGATCCACTGGTCCACATCCATGGGTATCCCAAAATGCTCTGGTGGATTGCTCATGGTCGGGGTCGAGGGTCTTAAATGATTATATAATAACCATGAGAACAAGTCTCAATAAGCAAGCATCCTAAACCCCACATAGGCTAACGCGTACCTCCAGACAAGAGTAAACACCAAACATACTCAATCACACGCAATAACGTTTAAAGGCACTTAGCCTTACCTCGGCATATGTATTCAACCCTGCACGTTAGTCGAATCGCAATAACATAGCCAACTTCTCAATGCACATGCACTCCAAGATACAACCAATTTCCTACACATGCATCCATAATAATATTCCAACCTATTCCAATCTCAATCTCTACATATGCTCACATCTTCCAACTTTCGACACCCACATGTGTCCACCCCGATCAATACCGACCAGCATAACATGCCTCAGGCCCACCTCATCGTACGACTCGCATAACATGCATCAAGTCTACGGCACGACTCGCGTAAAGACGCATCAAGTCGGCAGTGCTCCGATTTATCCGGGCATTGTCTCGCGTAACACGCCTCAAGACAAATCCAATTCCTCGCGTAAACACGCCTCAATGACTATAGAATCAAACGTACATCCTCATTTAATTTCATGCATTTTCCCCGCGTCAACACGCCTCAGGGCCGATCGATCATACGCGATACACGTCTCATTCCCTTCACACAACATCCACATGCCCTAATCACACACAAACATGCTCAATTCCAAATCAACAACTCAGCCCAACCAATCCATTCACAAGGGCAGTAATGTAGCTCAACCATATCACCCAATCATTCCAATACCTTTCAAACCACGATTCAAGCTATACACTCAATGGCATAAATCCACACATCACAACATTCAACTCAGCCACCAAGTATCACCACAATCAACTCAGCCACCAAGCACCACAACTCAGCCACAAGAAACAAGGGAAAACCGAATACACAGATTCGGAGCAATTCTAGGCCAACGCACAGTTCGGGGATTCCTTTTAAAATAAATAGTAATTCAACTCCAAAAATTATGAATTTTGGATATGTCCTAGAAGACATCCTGATGAACATTTTTCATGGAGAACTGAAAACCCAGTTCTGCCTAGAACTCACCTCTTTTTGTCATCCAAAGTCGGACGTAAAATATTTTATTCGGATAGGCCATCCGGCTTTCAAAATGTATTTCAAACAGTAACCAAATATCCTTATAAAGCTTTGAAATTTTTATATGTTATAACCACAAATGTCCCCAACAAGTTTCGTGAAGGAAGTATTTTGAAATAAGGTCTGGAAAAATTTATAAAAATTTGAACAGACCCGAAGGTCGGAGGAGCAGTATTTCCGGCAGACTTATTTCGATCCAAAGATGGACTTCCGAATGGCCTCAAATGACTTCCAAAAATTTCCAAATTAAATTATGTTATATTCCAAGATGTTTTGAACAACTTTCATGAGGAATAATTCCTCAAATTCGGCCCACACAAGTCACAGAAAAAATACCAAAATCCAGCGACGCAGCAGCAACCTTACCAGAAATCAACCAACAAGCACCACCAAGCAAACCAAGCACAACCAGCCACTAAACCAACTATCCACAGCCCTTAAACCATCCCTAAAATGTATATTAGTCACCTCTTAGCCTAGTCAAGGGTTAGGAAGCCACTTACTTGGAAAAACCCAAGCAAACCGAGTAAGAAATGAAAGAAATGGTGGTGCGGTGGGCAGCGGCGGTCTCCGGCGGTGAGTGGCGGTTTCCGGCGAAGACGGGCTGAGACGGTGGCCGGCTAAGGTGGAGCAAGCAGCTGCTCACGCAAGGGGGAGGAGGATGAGCCGGCCGAGAGAGATAAGGGAGAGAGAGAGAGAACAAGAGGAGAATGAGAGAGAGAGAGAGAGAGAGCGAATCAGATTTTTCCCCACTAAAAACCCCATCACCCACCCCACTCACACATCCAATGGCTCAAAATCTATCCTCTTCCCCAAGCTAAGATCCAAGGGTTCCTAATTTTTCTCACTTGAATTTCCGCAAAATTACAAATGGCAACCAAAATAAATAAGCAAGATAGGGAGGAACATACTTGTCCAAGAATTTCGGCCAAAGGAGAGAAAGTTCAAAAGTCCAAATTGACCTCCAACCTTTCAAATGAATTCAAATAATCCCAAGGGTAAAACGATCATTTTCCACTCCCGGTCCAAATTCCAAATTTCCGACAAATCCAATAAACCTTAAGGTTGGCCACGCTTATATGGCGTCGTCCAAATAAATTAGTAGTGACACTTCGAGAAATTCGACATCCAAGTTCGGATTCAAATGACGGCCAATTTCGCTCAAATGCAACTTTAGTGTATCTCTGACTAACGGGCGGCTTTTTAGGGTTTACGCGTATCGACCTGCGGTTACTCAAGTCATGGCGACCTCGATCGTCACCGAAGGTCGACTCATGGTTGAGTTCTTAGGTCACGTACATTTCCCTAGGTAGCCATTCCCTAAAGGTTAGTATCCCGAAAATGATGAGTTCCAGGCGAGATTTAACAACAAATGTATTGAAAAATATACACATTTCATTTATCCCAAAGGTGGATCGAAATTCAGAATGTCACACTTCCCATCAAATCTGTCAATTTTCAATTTTCCTTCTTTTGTCGACATCGATTCGTTTCAACTCTGTCAAGCCTAGCTCTGATATCAATTGTTGTGAAAGCAATGGATCGAACAATAAAATAAACAGAACAAGAAAATAAATCAAATACAAGATTTACATGGTTCGATCGATGTGACTGACGTCCATAGAGAGAGCAGCAACGAATTCCTTTATAGATCAAATGATATAAAGGAGATTACGACCATATTTGAGTCACTCAAATACTATCAGTGTTTCCCAGCCCCCAATTATACCCAATAACTCGATAGTATTTAACTCTAAAAAAATCTTATCAAAATAATCTCTTAATCTCACAGAGGAATTCACAAAATCTTACCACAAGATTTTTATGGCTTCAAATATTCGGGATATAATTCACAAGCAAAAGCTCCTCTTTCATACTCTTCATAATAAATCACATTTCTTTTATTTAGACAAGAGTTAGATCCAAAATAGGAAATCTACTCCAACTAAGAAACTTATTCAAATTAAGAAAGTTTCATTTTTAAGCTCAAACTCGATATAAATTCAAGAAAAACAAGAATAACATACCATACCAGTTACAACATAAGCAAGCTTACCAGTACCCACAAACATACGCGAGTCGTGACAACAATACATTAATCAATGCTATTTTTTTCTTTTTTTTCTTATGAACATAAGAAACTAATAGCCAAAGCCTCACCTACCGACTTCAATTTTTGGGTCGAAAAGCAACACCCTTGACGACTAGCCCCTGTTTCCAATTAGGACTGGTTTCGGTTATACAAAATTTGATTTCTCCAATATTTTGGGACAACGTCATGAATTCCCCCATCACAATGTTTATCCACACTCCGCGGGGCTTATCCTGCAAATTCTCCATGCATTCCAGCTTCGATGCATCTGGTAAAGTAATGTCGATCTTCAGAGGAACGCTCCAACCCCGACTTGACTCGGTCATTAATGCCACCAACGAGACTTCATACAAGGTCTTCAGAGAGAGCATGATCGTTTGGAACTTCCCACTGATTTCCAGCCAGCACACACTTCTCAGTGAAGCTTCCTCAACATCCACATTACTGGTAAAATTGAAGTTCAATGTCAGGAGTTGGAGTTTCGCAGAAGAAGAATCGCTAATGTGTTCATTCCCCCATCAAATTAGACAATGAAATGAAAGAAAAGACAAATAGCTACACGAGTTGCTTCAATAGATTTTCCTAGTGCAGATCATATTTGCATATGAAGTGCATGCCAGAACGAAGGGACAATTATGTTGCAAGTGGAATAAAATAGCAAGGAATGAGATCCACACACGAAATGAAATATTAAATGGGATCTGAAATACGCAGAATGGCTCTAATACTACATTAGAATGTTCGAGCTAGAAACTTGAACCGATGGGTAGAACAAGACTGTGAATAGCTCATTATAACCCTGCTTGAAGCGATTCAAGAAATTTACTTTAACAATCAATTTGTCTCAGCTTAGTTCATTTTCACCCAAGTGAAATAAGTTTTGCGTTCGACACTTCGCTGGTCATTATTCCCATTAAAGTCTCTTCTAAGATGCACGTATTAAGATGTTAGCGATGTAGAATCTCTAATGGCATAATTGATGTGATAAGAATGATTATTGTATTTACTTGGTTCATAGATTCAATTGTTGGAACTTTCAAATGAAAGTGAGTATAACTAGGAATGTTGGTAAGTCTAGACTTGGACCTCGAATCTATTGTCTCTACAATGAGGTATATTGGTCTTGGGACGCTTCCTAAAAACCTTTATGACTGAAAGGGCTGTCTCCCTGCATCCAGTGCAGTACAAAACTTATCTTTACAATGAACAACAAATAGACAAACTAAAACACTAATTACTAACGGCATAAACTGAGGGACTGTGCGTTTATCAACTGATCTCCTTATCATTCAACAATGTTAGAAACAATTACATGCTCGAAAGGCTAGTTGGAAGGGAATAAGAGAATTAGACCTCGTGAAGAGGTACTTGACAGTTGAAATTGTTCATATGATTTGCATCTCAGCCACCCATCTCAACTTCGCATTTCTTTTTTAACGATGTGTAGAGTCACTTAATTACTCTAAACTGTAAATATCTTGGCTCCTTGATCATCTCAAAATGGTGGATAGATTCTATTCCTACGGGTACCTCGATCGGTCATGCTTAGAATGCCATCTTTAACTATTCAGCAATAAGGAAACATGTGTCCAGATCTATGTACAGTGTCTTGGCGCTCTCTAAAAGTATAGAAGAATGGTGTCCCTCTCAAAACACTCCATATCCGGTTAAAAGGCGAAAATGATAATAGCTTTTATATGATAAACAATCTGTCATAAATAGTTAACTTCACATGCCGGAGAATTTTCTTTTACAAGTGCATTGACCAATTAGCAGAACTGAAACATCCATACTTCTCAATTAGAGTTTGTGCACTTCATGTTTTGCACAGGTTGTGTACAGATGAACATAAATTATTCAAATGAAGCAGCGAGGAGCTAAAAACAAACTAGTAGTCATTGCAGCCCACGACCTTAACGCGCACAAGAGGTGAATTCGCTTTATGTCGTCCAAGATAAAGATAATTTGATAAAAACGAGAAAATAAAATGCTTTTTTTTTCTTTTTTAGCGGATTTTTTCCGAGAGAAATGATGATCTCGGTTTCTTTGTTCTTTTTTCTTTTCTTTTTTTTAGAATATTGACACCTCTTACCCGGACTCTTTGACGGTCGTCCATTCCCAGAACTGGTCGGAGTCGCCCCATGTAATTGCAAGCTCCCTCGCAAACACCATGAAGCAATTCTTGTTCAGATGCCTGTCGACCCAGTACTTCTGCAAGGATGAAATTTCATATTCATTCTACAATTACAGGATATATCAAAGTCCACATAAAAATCTCCCTTTTTTTTTACAATTCAGAATGAAGGTAAGAAAATCGTGAGAGAGAGAGAGAGAGAGAGAGGCTCACTCTCTTCCCCCGTTGCAGAACCACTCCGTCGTAGAGCTGATCGCAGAGCTTGTCGAGAGGGAAAGTTTGAATGGGCACGTCGGAATCTTTCACAATGGCCACGTAATTGTGTGGAGGTCTTCTTGATCTTGCCTTCACTGTTTGCTTAGGCGTCTGTGAGCCCATCTCTTTGGCTTCTTCATGGATCTCAGCTTCAGCTTCCATTTCAGGAGGCGGCCAATGTTGCTCCTGTTAAGGGCGTGTAGAGAGAGAGAGAGAGAGAGAGAGAGAGAGAGGAGCTACCCAGGTCTCTTTATCCCAAACAATACTGAGGGGTCACTATTAATAGTTGTAAAAGTAAAGGTTCGACAGTGAAGCCATTTCTCTGTGTTTTTTAATAGAAAATTTTCTTTGGGTTACCCTCTTGATCAAAAATTGAAAATATTCATAAACTAAGTTCACATAATGGTCTGTGCTTGTGTAAAGTCATGCATGCATTGAAGAGAAGCCACAATGTTTGCCTTCAATTCCAGAAGGTTGTTCACAAAATTCTTTTTTCGGAATAAACAAACCTTCATCCGTTTATGTATATAACCCATTTCTTTCATTTGCCAAAATAAATAACAGATGTTTATGGTGAAAGGGGCCTTATGGGAGCCCAATGTCGATCCATGTGGCCCATGTTCATGGTTCTACAATTTCCTTTTTCTTTTTCAGCTTTTCCTTTTCCTGGAAAAAAACGAGCTTTGTGGAGAGATTGATCGCGCAGAGGGAGAGAGAGGGAGGAAGAAGGAGAAGCGGGGGAAGATGATATACCGCAAGTGGAGTCTGCTCACTGGTCCCGCCGCCATACTCGGCGGCGTCGTGGCCACTGTGGTCGTCGCCAATCACACCTTCGTCGAGCATGTAAATCCAAATCTCTCCCCTTTCGATTTCTTATCGGTTTCTGCTTGTTTCGTCGGCTTCCCTTTTGCTTTCGGACTTGCCTTCGTT
Source organism: Syzygium oleosum (assembly GCF_021117445.2). Lineage (NCBI taxonomy): Eukaryota > Viridiplantae > Streptophyta > Magnoliopsida > Myrtales > Myrtaceae > Syzygium > Syzygium oleosum. The sequence goes on along the minus strand of NW_026607532.1, from coordinate 1,777,620 downwards.
ACAAATTTCGGGTTTTTCTCTTGCTTGATAGATTTTCGGCGGATTGCATGTGTAGGTTGCGTCTGATTCGGGTGTGCGTGTGTGCGCCTTTCTTTCGTTGTTCCTTTGATTGGATGGTGTTAGAAATCCGGCCTTTCTAGAGCGCCCGAATGATCCGTCGGATTGTCGTGGACAGTGATATGGAGCTCGATTGCATATTAGGGACTGGTTTAGCTGTGGGCCGAGTAGCGGCATTGATGCTGCAACAGATCAGCGTCATCGGCCGTTATTTGGCCTGAATCTTCACCAATTTCCTCACTTCTAGCTGCAGGCAATAACAATGTATCCCTCTTGTTGCATCGGCTAATCGGGCTCGCCATTTTAACCCTAATTAAGATGTAGCGTTGCCTTGTATAAGCCAGATGTTCATCATGCTGTAGTCAAGTATATTTTCCATCACCAATGGTATGATAAATATGAGGTCGAGTAAGATGACCAACTTTTCGAATCTTTATCTCCTTGCATAAGATGAATCCACTGGAGCATACGGACCCGAATGCTTCTATCATCCAGAATTTTTCTCCCAGCATGTATCTATTGGCGGCATCATCTGTTTGTGAGAGATTCTGGACTGTATAAAACAGATCTTTGAGGCCTGGGATGTTTAGAAATTACTTTAAGACTCGAGGGTAAGGGGTTGACCATGGGGCTCATTCCTAGCTCCCGCTTGAATAAGTTTTCCATTACAGTCGAATTAGTTATCTTTCTTGTCACCTCCCATAAATTTACCATGTTGCAAGTACCTGGCTTTCAAAACCTTAGCCCTGACTTTGTTTGCATCGACCAAAATCCTCCAACTGAGTTTACATAGCAAACACGGCCATGGTTTTAGAGGTAGGAGCTGGGTTTTCTCCTGAGTCATGAGGAATGTTCCACAGAAACTTTCTAACCACAGCATCTATTATTCATCATACAGAAACTGGACGATGAAAAGTTGACATGTTGTAAATCGGTATTGCTCGAGCCACATATCTGATTAAGGTTCATCTAACTGCCCAGAGGTAGTGAGTCCATTTTATCGTGAAAACTGAAACCATACATGTGCTATCTTGTTTGTCTAAAGCTAGATTAGTCTGAGCTTGTGAAATGATATTGCACGCTTTGCATTTTCTCTCCACTTAAAGATGTTGTCTTTAATAAAAAAAATTCTGACTTGACGTGCAGTAATGTAACATCACCACGTCTATGTGGATACTTTTACGGTCTGAACTACACTGTATCTTTCTGCATCTGTAGGATCCATTCCGCAAACAAGAGCAGAAGCAGACTGATGCACAACCATTGGCCAAGTGATTATGGGGAGATGAACTTCACTCATAGTGATTATGGGGAGATGAACTTCACTCATTTCATTTTCTTCTACTGGGTTCCAAGTTTGGTTCTGGGGAAATGTGTATGACTTGGGAATCTCTTACCTGATTCTGCGGGACAATCTTTGATCTGGTTTGTCAATGTTCTTGAACCTTGTGTTGGAATAAAAGGCTAAAATTAAATTTCACTGGAGTACATGCGGCTTGGGTTCCGAGGGTAGAAGTATCAGTTAATAAACAGAGGCCCCGTCCGTCCAAAAAAATAATAATGACGGAGGCTCCGAGGCTGCAGGAGGAGAGTAGAGGATGAGTAGGGGCAAAGATGTGTTCTCAGGACATGCACGACGACACGAGCATCCAATTTATTAATAACTTCCGAAAAACGCTTATGTCTGTACTTAATTTTACCCAGCCTTCTTTTTTTTTTTGCTAAATCGAACCTTCCATTGCATCAGAAAAGTACAATATTACACAGAAGAGTTAGAACCTAGATCAACACGATAAATTAAAGAAGACTCCGCTAACACTAAGTTTTTTACTCTAGGTGGGAGATCATTAAAAAAGAAAGACGAAGCATTTCCCAAATGATAAAAAGCCCATTTTGCAAGCTCATGAGCAGCAACATTACTAGATCTGTTGATCCACTTGAAACTCCATTCTAGTGGGGAAGAACTGTTCTTTCCCATCATTTAGAGGGGCATTCGTTATGATACTGACTTGACGATGTTGATTGGAATGTATTAGAGTCCAAAGACAAATCAATTTAATGTCCTACAAAGATTTTATGCTTCAAATTTGATGCCCAAAATGACCACTAAACACTAACATCTACTGATGAACCAAGAAAAAACCAGCTTTGACTATCATAAATCTCTACTCATGCTCTGACTTGACTATAATTTTATTTTTGATCATGAACACGACCACTATTTACATAACATGGCAAACTACAAGCAATAATACAACAAGGGCATCGTCTATTTGCCTATATGAATCTTATCTTCATCGATGCTACAACGTGAATTCAGAGTGAGGAACGAAATCTCTCGCGGTCTGTTATCACGTGGCCCCTGGTAATATCCTTTATGGTAGGACATCCAGATAGTGCCATCGTAAGCTCGAGCTCATCCTTCAGCATCTCAGTGACCCTTCTAACTCCAATTTTTCCTTTTGCCGCCAATCCATGTACAACAGGCCTTCCTATCCGTAGTAAGAAGACCACTATTAGGAGAATGTCAACATTTGTCCTAGGGCACTTGTTCATTTGTGAATCAGGCATTTTGGTAACGTAAAAAGATAGTTTCTACTAACTTGGCATGACATGATTACCCAAATACCTCAAGGGTTTGTTACGATGCCCCTTACTAAGATAGCAGATAGTCCACGTCGAGAAATATCAGGAATGTGCCAAACTAATTAAAAGATTGTACCAGTACTGCTTGTGCCCCAAGGGCCAATACCTTGAAAACATCTGTTCCTCGCCACACTCCTCCATCAACAAAAACAGGGACTTTCCCTTTGACTGCATGAACAACCTACAAACGAAAGTTAAAAAACAGTGATGACCAAAATGCTGTTTGATATAGATGACTTGTTGCAGCACAAGATTTCATACATTTGTAAAAATAGAGGGAAACAGAAAACCACTGTGCTTTATTTTGAAGGTATTTTGAAGGGGCAAAACCGGGTGTATTTACTCTTATCCAGTGTTTACAAATGCTTCAAAATCTAGAATCTATTATTAAGACTGCCGAACAAAGGAGTTCGTAAAAATAGGCACCTCTTCCAGAACCGATATCGTGGCTGGAGTATAATCTAGCTGTCGAGCTCCATGGTTGGAGACAATTATCCCAGCAGCACCTGCTTCCACTGTCTTGATTGCTGCCAATGAGGGAATACAAGCTTGTTGATAAGGTTGTCGTGTATGCAACAACCAATAGTAGAAACAACAGTTTGAGAATACTGAGAAGCAAAATAGTAAATTCCAATAGATGAATAAGATGCTTCAATCCAATATCAGAGAACACAAGGTCTTAATACCAGGAAGGACAAAATGAAGACAGGCAATATCCCATTTACCACCAATTCCTAACTCATACGACTTCCCCAACAGAATTACTATGGTGTTTGAACTACCAAACCAATTGAGTCATAATATTGTTTCCTTTCAAGATGAACTGAAAAATCTTTGAAGTTTGATTCTAGAGGCTCACCCTCAACAAACTAGATATACAATCAAAACCCAAGTTTTTGCAAAATCTCTTGCACCTGAACGAATTTTTACTGCTTTTCACACTATCCTGAACTTCAATGTCAATTAAATCGTACCTAACCGTTCGCTATGGTGTCAGTGTATTGTATAACACGGTGATGGACTGGCAATGGCATGGTGCTCAGTATACAGTTGGGTTCCCACCTCATATACAATAAAACAACAGCACGCACACGAATCTGCACTATTAAATAACCCTAACGAATTCCATCAAATCTAGCACAAATGAGATTTCAAAAACAGATTTTGGCACAGTTGATGAGTTCTCAAGCCGTCATCCTTGACCCTTTTTTTTTTGTTTTCCTTGTAAATGCAATGATCCCTTTGCTCATGTATGCTTATGTGGTTAAAAGAATTTTCTATTAAGAGAATCAATGCCAAATTAGCTCAAAGACAGACAGTCTTGTCAGTTGCTAGTTATGATCACGCTACCTGAAAATTGGTTGACAGATTGATTTGAGACAGATAATAAGTTCAAGGTAATATCTTCTCGTCTTTTGGATAAGATTAAAAGGACCCTTATAGTACAAATTTTTCCAGGTCTTAAATGATCTTAAAGTAAGACTTCTCGTTTAAGCTAGTGTTTTTAAAACCAAACCAGGAGGCTTTAGCCACAGTTTTTGGCCGATTTCGATCAGTTCAGACTGGTATGGGACAGCAATTTGGTTCAATCTCTGATCTGGTTTTGGAATGCTGGTTTAAGTAATGAATATGCTAAGTAAGCTATAGTTCAAAGTAGGACACAAAACGGTCTTCGGACGAATCCTCAACTGCTTTTCCTTGAGAATACAATCCTAGATCTTACCATCTTCGTGTGTAAGAACTCCCTTGATCAGAATCGGCAATTTTGTTATAGATCTCAACCATACAATGTCCTGCAGCATTGTAATTTAGTTACATGACCAACAAGATACCAAATAAAGCAAATAAAGGCATTATAAAGATCCAGTTATCATTTGTAGGTCACGGCCACAAGGGAAAATTGAATGAAAAAAGTCATCCCAAGATAGCTATTAAACCTATTTCTACGCTGGATGACACTGCCTCACACATCTCATTCATTCAGAAAACCCGATTCTTTTGATGAAACATCATCCCAGAATAAATTTCAAGGATTAATTACAAAGTAATTTAAGATGGTATGGAGGTTCACCTTCCAACTCAAAGAAGCATCAACAGTTGAATCAGCAAAAGCTTTTACGTTTGAACCCTCATCCTGCAAATTGCAGCGGAGTCAAAAAAAAAAGGGGGGAGAGAGAGTGAGAGAGATGTTATGCCTAATTTCTTCATTTACAAAACTACAAAAATTTGAGATATCTCTCGAGAGGTTATTTAGGCAGTGAAAATGTCTTCATCGGTCAAGTATTAACCATACATTTCCGGTTGCCTAACGTTATCCGAACCCTTTGTTTCTTCGCCCCATGATACAAGGGTAAAAAATTATGTTCTCTAAGCAAATGAACTATAAAAAACTCCTCCAGACACAGATATAATCAAACTGAACAGTTATAAAGAAAAGAGTGTCAATGAATACAATACTCTTTGCACCAAGGGCAAGCTTTGCATAAGAGAAGCACAGAGCTTATGGAATAAATCTTCTATAGGCTGAGCCTAATACCATATCCACAAACATCAACACCATAGTGAGCATTTCTTTTTGTTTTGCTACCTTGCTAATGCCAAAAAGAGTTACAGACACCGAAAAAAGAGAGCAGCATCTAGCAGGGTATGAAGATAATGATGAAAACAGCCTCCATGCCATCAGAGGAGATTGGTCGATGAGATATTAAGAACATAGTTATCTCCCCATGCATGCATGGCCATGGAATAGGTAAAATTATATTGCTATTGTCAGATCCTCAAGTAGAAAAGAAATCATTCACTCACAGAGACAACTTGAGTTGGGAGTAGACCTTCAAAATTCTTCAACTGAGATGCTATCATTCTGTCATAGAGAAAGAGAGAGAGAGAGTTTAACTGTACCCGAACTTTGTTCATGACCATGATATCCATGCCCTATGGGGATGGGTGAGCGAGAGAGGTAGAGGAAAGCATTTTACTTGTTCTTTATGTCTGCCTCCCTTCTGCCAAGTCTGGGAACATCAACAGTAAGAACAATAGCTTTGGATCCACTTCTTTCAGCTCTTTGTACTAGCCGAGCTGTAATATCCCGTCTCTTGTATACCTGCATAAGGAGATGCATTAATTATTGAGATTAAATCTTAATGGAGAATGTACAAAGCCAAGAAAACTGGAGATTCTTAATCAAATAGATGCTTATATATATTTGAAAGAATCGAATGGCATCATAGCTGGACGCGACCTCTTCTACAGTGCACGTGGACATATATGAAAGAATCTAGAGTAAAGAGGTGAATTGAGTATGTCATAGCAGCAAATTGAGACTAAAAGTATTTGGTAATCTATTACCATGATGACATTACATGCAGCAGCTGCTCTTGCGGTGGCAACCTCTCCTAGAAGATGGAAAAATTGCATCGCTAAAATCAAAACAAGCAAACATGCGAAAGAGTTCCTCCAAAAAAATTCAGGTTTCGCACCTTCAGGATGTGCTAACTTATGCCTAGCAGTTGGACCAATCATAACGGGGGCAGAAACGTGATAGCCCAATAGAGTAGTCAACAAACTAATTTTGCTCCCATCAATGAGGATTCTCGGCCTAAACCTGTCAGAAATACATGTGTTGAGAATTACCGAACAACATAATATGGTTGCTGCAGATTTAAATCTGACCAGCATTCATTAGTCATTACGTTATTCTGCAAAAGGCTTCCGTGTTTTCTTGAAGTGTACACTGGTCTTCTGCTCCCCCGGCATAAAAATCATAGCACATTTTTGGAAGGGCTTGCCTAGCCAATTCTTGATACTCATTCACATGGACAGAATCCTCGGCCATGTTTCCTGAATAAAAATTTAAGCATTTATTACCTCAGCTTAACAATTTCTCCTAAGGGTGCTGCTAAGCTAACGACACCGTATAAGGGTGCCTTTTTGACCACACACTCACGCAAATGAAGGTCTAAAACAATTTACCATAAACTAACGGCATAATTGCAAGTTAAATGTGCCCACACGAATTCACACGCTAAATCTAAACAGGAGAGTGAAAAGTATGGAATAGAGATCGTAATGCACCTACATCCCTCGACGTATGTATAGCCAAAACTACAGAACACGAACACATCAAAACGCGTAGCCCAACGGCATTCAGAATCTCACGCTAGCCTAACCGCTCACATGAACCTTCGTCACAAACTCCTACATGACGGTCAATAATCTTTTCGCTAGCCATGACGGCAGAAGGACAAAAAAAAGAATGCGGTCTTTCTGCATCGCAGACGCTCAGCCATACGGATGCTCAAAAAAGTTCGGAGCAGGGGAGTTGCTCTGCGCTGCGCACTCGAATCAAAGAAGAGAGACGATCCAAAGGGTAGGATAAGCAAATGGGAGCCATGGGTTTTCACACGAACGGAGCAAAACCTCTGGTCGAATGCCTCGGTTACTGTTGGGGATGGGGGATTTACTGATTACCAGCGATCGCGTCCGATGAAAGGCTGCCCGCCGTTATTCTCCTTGGCACGAAAAACTTCAAACCGGTACACCTCCTATAAATTTATTTCAAATTAATTTTTTGATTATCGAAACTCTAAATTGATATAATTATGATAAATTTATTCCAAACTAATTTTTTGACCATCAAAATCCTAAATTTGTACGTTTGTGACAAATTTACCCTCCGTTAAATTGGATTAATATCACGAAAAATCACAAATCGGTACGACAAACGGAGGGTAAAACCCCAAAATGGTATATCCGTCAATTGTCACGTGGCATCCGACTCATAAATTTAATGTTAAAATTTAATGAAAACTTACTAAAGATAAAATTATCACAGATATACCAATTTAGAATTTTTAATAATCAAAATATTAATTTATAGTAAAATTATTATATGTGTATTAATTTGAAATTTTTCATCATAAAAAAAAAAACCCTCTCTTTTCCATTTTCTTCTGTCTTTTCTGTGCTATAAGCCGACAGAGTCTGATACACAATATAATCACTCTTACATTGTAGCGGATTCTGGGGAAATGTATATGACTGGGGAATCTCTTACCAGATTTTGCGGGACAATCTTCAACCTGGTTTGTTCGTTAATGTGAACCTTGTGTTGGAATAAAAGGCAAAAATTAAATTTCATTGAAATACATGCGGGAATAAAGGCTATGACCTGCTGGCTTGGGCTACGAGGGTAGAAGTAGAGGTGTCAATGGATCGGATCGGGTTGGGTATCAAGAAAGCCCGGCCCGACCCGATCCGAAACATATAGGGTCGCGCTTGACCCGCCCCACCCCTACCCGAGACCATATTCAGCATTTACCCCAAGAGATGGGTCGGGTAGGGTCGGGTCAGTGCCGGTACCACATCGCCAAAATCTCACCAGATCCTGCTCAGTCTTTCTCAAACAACTGCAAAACCAAGAAAAAGAAAAAATACGATTGCCGCCATGTCGTATACCGTTGCGGCGAGCTATGGGGACGAGAATATGGTGAAGCTCCTACTGCAGAAAGGAGCCACCAAAGACGTCCGCAACAAGTACGGCAAGATCGCCTATGACCTTGCGATAGAGCACGGCCACACGAAGCACTTTGACGCCCTAAAGTTAGGAGATAGATTGTGCACGGCGGCGAGGAAAGGAGAAGCACAGCAAATCCACCGACTTCTCGAGAGCGGGGCCGCGATCAACGGCTGTGACCAGCACGGGTGGACAGCGCTGCACCGCGCCTCGCTCAACAGGCACACCGAGGCAGTCAAGGCTCTGCTCGAGAAGGGAATCGACATCAACGTAAAGGACGAAGATGGATACACCGCCGTACACTACGCAACCGAATCGGGGCACACGGAGGCCTTGGAGGTACTAGTTAAGAAAGGAGCCGACGCGTAGGCAATGACCAACAAGGGACTGAGCGCGCTACAGATTGCCAAGTCACTGATACTTCTACCGTAGAAGTACCAGCTAATAAACAGAGGCCCCAAGCCTGCTGAGGGGAGTAGAGGATCAGTAGGGGCAAAAATATGTTCTCAGGAAATGCACGACCACAGGAGCATCCATTTTATCAACAACTTCCTAAAAGCACTTATGTCTGTACTTAATCTTACCCAGCCATCTTGTGGTGGGGAAGAACTGTTCTTTGGCATCATTTAGAGGGGAGTTCGTGATGATACAGACTTGACAAAGTTGATTGGAAGGTATTAGAGTCGGAAGACGCAGATCAATTTCATGTCTTACAAGGATTTTATGCTTCAAATTTAATGCACAAAAGTACTATTGAACATTAACATCTACTAAAGAACCATGAAAAAACCAGCTTTGACAATTAAAAATCTATACTGATGCTCTTACTCTGACTCCAATTTTATTTTTGATAATGAAACATGACAACTAATTACATAACACGGCAAACTACAAGTGATAAAACAACAATGGTATCGTCCATTTGACTATGTGAATCTCATTTTCATGGATGCTGCAGCGTGAATTCAGAGAGAGGAATAAAGTCTCTCGCGGTCTGTTATCACATGGCCCCTGGTGATATCCTTTATGGTGGGACATCCAGATAGTGCCATTGTAAGCTCGAGCTCATCCTTCAGCATCTCAGTGACGCTTCTAACTCCAGTTTCCCCTTTTGCCGCCAACCCATATACTACAGGCCTTCCTATCTGTAGTAAGAAGACCACTCTTTAAGAGAATGTCAACATTTGTCTTAGGGCACTTGTTCATTTGTGATTCAGGTGTTTTGGTAATGTGAAAAGATAGTTTCTACTAACTTGGCACAATATTATCACGTAAATACCTCAAGGGTTTGTTACGATACCCCTTACTAATATAACACATAGTCCACATTGGGAAATATCAGGAATGTGCCAAACTAATTATAAAAGATTGTACCAATACTGCTTGTGCCCCAAGGGCCAATGCCTTGAAAACATCCGTTCCTCGCCGCACTCCTCCATCAACAAAAACAGGGACTTTCCCTTTGACTGCATGAACAACCTACAAACGAAGGTTTAAAAAGTCATGACCAAAATGCTGTTTGATATAGATGACTTGCTGCAGCACAAGCTTTCATGCATTTGTAAAAATAGAGGGAAACAGAATGCCTTGTGCATTATTTTCAGGAGGCAAAACCGGGTGCATTTACTCTTATCCAGTGTTTACAAATGCTCCAAAATTCTAGAATCTATTATTAAACCTGCCGGACAAAGGAGTTAGTAAAAGTAGGCACCTCTTCCAGAACTGATATCGTGGCTGGACTATAATCTAGCTGTCGAGCTCCATGATTTGAGACAATTATCCCAGCAGCACCTGCTTCCACTGCCTTAATCGCTGCCAATGAGGGCATACAAGCTTGTCAATAAGGTTGTCGAGTATGCAACAACCAATAGTAGTAACAACAGATACAGTATACTGAGAAGCAATATGAAATTCCAATAGATGAATAAGATGCTTCAATCCAATATCAGAGAACACAAGGTCCTAATAGCAGCAATGACAAAATGAAGACAGACAATATCCCATTACCATTAAAATTCCTAACTCATACGACTTCCCCAACAGAATGACTATGGTGTTTGAACTACCAAACTAATTGAGGCATAATGTTGTTTCCTTTCAAGATGAACTGAAGAATCTTCAAAGTTTAATGCTAGAGGTCACACTCTACAAACTAGATATACAATCAAACCCCGAGTTATCACAAAATTCTCCTTTGCTGAACGGATTTTTTTCAGTTCTACATTGAGCCTCAAACTGGTTTTCACACTATCCTGACCTTCAATGTCAATTTAATCGTGTACCCAACCGTTCGCTATGGTGTCGATGTATTGTATATTACTGATGGAACTGTTTATACGGTGATGAACTGGCAATGACGTGGTGCTCACTATAGACCTTATCTAAAATAAAACAACAGCACGCACACGAATCTGCTCTATTGAAAAAACCTAATGAATTCCATCAAATCTAGCACAAATCAGAATGCAAAAATAGATTTTGGCACAGGTGACAAGTTCTCAAGCCGTCATTCTTGACTTTCATTTTATTTTCCTTGTAAATGCAATGATCCCTTTGCTCATGTATGCATATGTGGTTAAAATTTTTATCTATTAAAAGAATCAGTGCCAAATTAGATCAAAACAGACGGTCTTGTCAGTTGCTACTTATGGCCACGCTACCTGAAAATTGGTTGACAGATTGATTTAAAGCAATTAATGAAGTTCAAGGTAATATCTACTAAACTCTGGGATAAAATTAAAAGGATCCTTAAAGTGCAAATTTTTCCAGGTCTTAAGCCATCTTAAAATAAGACTTCTCGCTTAAGCTAGTGTTTTTAAAACCAAACCAAAAGGTTTTTTAGCCACAGATTTTAGCCGATATCAATCAGTTCAACCTGGTATGGGACAGCAATTCGGCTCAATCTCTAATCTGGTTTTGGAACACTGGTTTTAGCAATGAATATGCTAAGTAAGCTATATTTCAAATTAAGACACAAAACAGTCTTCAGACGAATCGTCAACTGCTTTTCTATTAGAATACAATCCTAGATCTTACCATCTTCGTGTGTAAGAACTCCCTTGATCAGAATCGGCAATTTTGTAATTGATCTCAACCATCCAATGTCCTGCAGCATTGTAATTTAGTTACGTGACAACCAAGATACCAAATAAAGCAAACAGAGACATTATAAAGATCCAGTTATCATTCGTAGATCATGACGACAAACGAAAATTGAATGAAAAAAGTCACCGTAAGATAGCTATCAAAACTATTTCCACACTGGATGACACTACCTCACACATCTCATTCATTCAGAAAACACAATTCTTTTGATGAAACATCACCCAGAAAAAATTTCAAGGATTAATTACAAAGTAATTTAAGATAGTATGGAGGTTCACCTTCCAAGTCAAAGAAGCATCCAAAGTTGAATCAGCAAAAGCTTGTACGTTTGAACCCTCATCCTGCAAATTGCAGCGGAGGCAAAGGAAAAGGGGAGCGAGAGTGAGAGAGATGTTATGCCAAATTTCTGCAATTAACAAACTATAAAAATTTGAGTCATCTCTATAAGGTTATTTAGGCAGCGAAAATGTTTTCAATGGTCAAGTATTGACCATACATTTTCTGTTGCCTCGCGTTATCCAAACCCTTTGTTTCTTGTTTCTTCACCTCAAGATACAACGGTAAAAATTATGTTCTCTAAGCAAATGAACTATAAAAAAAACTCCTCCAGACACAGATATAATCAAACAGAACAGTTATAGAGAAAAGAGAGCCAATGAATACAATACTCTTTGCCCCAAGGGCAAGCTTTGCACAAGAGAAGCACAGAGTTCATTAAATAAATCTCCACTAGGCTGAGCCTAATACCATGATATCCACAAACATCAATGCCACAGTGAACATTTCTTTTTGTTTTGCTACCTTGCTAATGTCAAAGAGAGTTACAAACTCTGAAAAAATAGAGCAGCATATAACAGGGTACACAGATAATGACGAAAACAGCCTCCATGCCCATCAAAGGAGATTGGTCAATGAGATATTAGTAACATAGATATATCCCCATGCATGAATCTCCATTGAATAGGTAAAATTATATTGCTATCGACAGATCCTCAAATAGAAAAGAAATCATTCACTCACAGAGACAACTTGAGTTGAGAGTAGACCTTCAAAATTCTTCAACTGAGGTGCTACCATTCTGTCATAGAGAGAGAGAGAGAGAGAGAGAGAGAGAGAGAGAGTTAACTGTACCCAGACTTTGTTTTATGACCATGATATCCATGCCCCAATGGGGGTGGGGGAGCAAGAGAGGGAGAGGAAAGCATTTTACTTGTTCTTTATGTCTGCCTCCCTTCTGCCAAGTCTGGGAACATCAACAGTAAGAACAATTGCTTTGTATCCACTTCTTTCAGCTCTTTGTACAAGCTGAGTTGTAATATCCCGTCTCTTGTATACCTGCTCAAGGAGATGCGTTAATTATTGAGATGAAATCTTAATGGAGAATGTACAAAGCCAAGAAAACTGGAGATTCTTAATCACATAGATGCTTACATATATTTGAAAGAATCGAATGGCATCACAGCTGGACGCGACCTCTTCCACAGTGCACATAGACATATATGAAAGAATCTAGAGTAAAAAGTTGAATTGAGTATGTTATAGCAGCAAAATTAAGATAAAAAATATTTGGTAATATATTACCATGATGACATTGCATTCAGCAGCTGCTCTTGCGGTAGCAACCTCTCCTGGAAGATGAAAAATTGCATCACTAAAATCAAAACAAGCAAATGTGTGAAAGAGCTCCTCCAAGAAAATTCAGGTTTCACACCTTCAGGATGTGCTAACTTATGCAAAGCAGTTGGAGCAATCATAATGGGGGCAGAAACGTGATAGCCCAATATGGTAGTCGACAAACAAATTTTGCTCACATCAATGAGGATTCTCGGCCTAAACCTGCCAGAAATACATGTGTTGAGAATTAACAAACAACATAATACGGTTGGTGCAGATTTTAATCTGACCAGCATTCATTAGGCATTACGTTATTCTGCGAAATGCTTCCACATTTTCTTTAAGTGTATACTGGTCTTCCGCTCCACCTGCAAAAAAATCATAGTACATTTTCGGAAGGGCTTGCCTAGCCAATTCTTGATACTCATTCACGTTGACAGGATCCCCGGCCATGTTTCCTGAATGAAAATATAAAGTGTTATTAACTCAACAGCTTAACAATTTCTCCTACATGTGACTCCGCGAATTTTGATTGTCAACAAAAAGGTGACCACAACAATAGCCCTACAAATACTCTTCCCTTCATATATGGTCTTAGAATCAAGATGCAACTTATAAACAAATACCGACGTAACTAGCAAAATCATATCATCTCACTTCAAAGTATGTCACTAGTCCATTGCATACCCTTACTAAGAGCACGCAAAATAAAACATCAAGCAAATGAACCTACAAAAGATCTAAAACAATTTACCATAAACTAACAGCATATCTGCAACTTGAATGTGCCTGTACGAATTCACACTAAATCTAGACAGAAGAGCGAAAAGTATGGAATGGCGATCGTAATGCACCCACATCCCTCGCCGTATCTACAGCCAAAAGTACAGCACGCAAACATATCAAAACGCAATCAACATCAAAGCCACACGCGGCTCATAAATTTAGAACAGAATCAAGTCCTTGTCATAGTCATTTCGCACATGGCACCATACTTCATCAACATGCTCGCCGTTCCTCTGAAGCTCGGGTGACTCATGAAGTCACACATAGCCGAACCTTGAACCTATCAGCACGCTACGACGATCTCGAGAACGAGTCGGCACAACCATTTCAGGATCTTGCGCTAGCCCAACCACCCACATGAACCTTTATCACAAACTCCCACATGACGACGGGTCTATGAATTTTTCGCCAGTCATGACCGCATGCGCACCAAAAAAAAAATGCGATCTTTCCGCATCGCAGACGCTACGGATGCTCAAGAAAGTGCAGAGCAGACGAGTTACCCTGCGCACTCGAATCAAAGGAGACAGACGATCGAAATGGCACGATGTTTCGCAGGATAAGCAAGATCGAACCTTGGGTTTTTTCACACGATCGGCGCAAAATCTCTGGTTCAAGGACGAAACTCGATTTAGGACAGTGAGGAGTTGAGCGATACGAGGAAGTTGACTCTCTTCAGTATATATTATAATGAAGCTATGGATGAGGATAATTCATGCACGTCCCATTCCATATTTAAAATCATTTCTTATGTTTATTCTTCCTTCTTTTTTTCAATTTTATTAAAAGACGAAAACGTCCCTTCCAAATAACATGTTTTTTCATGGAAGCCAGTTCTTCCGCACCCGTTACATTCCCTTGGTAATTTATCCTCTTCTGAACTTATTTCCAACATTACAATCTGAGCAAGCACTAATCATGTATTAGAATAAAGAAAGATTAGTTTTATCTGCAAATTGTATACTTTACTTCCCTAGATTATTTTCATGGTTGTGAATTTTTCGACTTCCATTTTTTGTACAAATTTACGAGAATTTACTTAAAGACTGAATATTTTGGTTGATGTTTGCATTATCCACAATTTATTCATCTTTGATTGTTTTTTTTTTTTGTTGTACAGTCACTATGGAAAGACACTATTGTTTTCTGCTTAAATGTATCTATTGATGATCAAACTACGAATGGCGAAAATAGCAATCAATCATCTCAACAAGTTCATTTGAAACTTTACCGGGTAATTTTCTAACACGAGAGGATCTTTCAAGAAGTGTGCGGACGTATCTTCTTGCTTAGGGTTATTTTGTTTCTATAAAAAGGTCAAACAGAGACAAATATATTCTTCTTAGTTGTGATATGAAAGGTAATTATCGTGATCGACATAGTATTCCTATTGCAAGTCAGAAGAAAGACCGGGCCTCCTTTGATTGATTGGCCTTTTAGAGTGTTTTGCTATAAAAAGAAGAACGGATCATGACCACTCAAAATATTGAATGCATCACATGATAAATAATTAAAAATTAGATTATTACATTCACCGAATAAAATGAAAGTTGAGCGGTTAAAATACATGAACTACAACGTAATGAATCATATTAAAATTATAATTGTAAATGATTTTTTTAACTCTTACTTATGCTTAAGTTGTTTTTTGAGTAATAGTTTCTCAGTACAAAAAAAAAAAGAAATAGACAACTCATTAACTTAGTTTTTTTTTTGTTGGAAACACAATATTAGTTAGCTATCTACCAGGTAAACTATTTTTGGGAAAAGAGGTACACCAATTTTGTTATAAATGGAGAAAGAAAAGGAAAAAACCAAAAATTAAAAAAAATAAAAGAAGGCAAGCAATAATCTTAAATAAAAAAAATTGGGCCCCTTATTTAATTTAATAAATGTTGTCTGAGAGGAGTACGAATATTTTCGTTTCAGTAAAATTGAAATAGAAGAAAACGAAGAAAGAAAAAGTACGAAATAATTTTTAATCAAGAGTGAGACCCGTGAGAAATAATGTAGTCGAATCATTGTAAAAGTGGATGTGAGAAGCTGATAAGAGGTGCAAATAGTCATACGGAAAACCTATATTAATTTGTATCAATATACAATTATGGATATACAATATGTTGTGAATCAGTTAAACAAGTTAAACTATATTTCTCTATCAAATTTATGACTCAATCTATTATAGACGCGATTCATCATGGAGTGCATCGATCGCAATCTTACACGATATTATTGATAGTAGGTTTCATGTAGACCTTCCATAATCGAATTTGTACGATACTATTTACTGTGAATCGGGTATTCGAACTTGAAGCAAAAGAAAGTGAAATAATGCATTATTCGCGTTGTTCAAATTCTCTTCGCCAACTTGACGTATCGATCCATGACATTCAGTTTTTTGGCCAACGTAATTCATACCCGTCTGCTGTTATGGAATTTTGCGAATTTAAGATTGCAGAGAGGTCTTTAACTCTACACCAAATATGATCTGTTTACGTAGCTAGAGCCGTCAAAGACTGCTTACTAGCTCCATCGTGGAGAAGCTCCATCACTATAATCCCACCCGAGGTGCTGAAGATCTAAAATCTCACCCATCGGAGTGAAAAGTACTTGGACCACCATCACAAACAAGTTCGAACTCAGGAGTCACGACATTGTAAGAATATGAACCTGCATCATAAGTCTATTACCATTTGCGGTTGGTGTGGCGTAAAACTATCAAAATGGATCATAAACTCATTTCTTAAACAATATAACAATCAATGAGTCGTAAATTGGTGTAAATATAATATGGGTGTTAAATGGATCGTAAATGAGTTTACAACTTATTTAAAAGTCGACTCATCTTTCTTGCCCTCGCTTAATCTCGTGTTCTCTCACTCTGTACTCTCATCTCAGTTTAGGTGTGAATCTTCCTAAATTGAATTAAATATGAAAATTTTTAGTAATATAAGTTGGGTCGAGTATGGATCATTAGATTTGAATTGGTCAAAACGGATTAAATAGATCTATTTAAGTTGGACCATTTTCGATCCGATCCGATCCGACCCGACTGTTCATTTGACAAGTCATTGGCTTTATGTGAGGTAATCGCGGTGTGACAATTATCAAGAAGTCCAAAAGGTCTTTTCGGTCCGTCTAGTCTTGGCAGTTATTCTCAAGGCCTTTCCATTTTGGTGTGTTAACTTTTGAATTTATCATCAATAATGGAAACACACACAGGAGTGGTTAACACTCGAGCCAATGACCTCTTTTCCTCGAGAGGGGCGTCCGGTGTTACTCGGGGTTTAATGTGTTGAATGTAGTAATTCGTGGACAGTGACATGCAGCTCGATTGCATTAGGGATTGGTTTAGCTGCGGGCCAATTAGGAGCATCAATGCTGCAACTGGTCCGTCATCAGCTGTTGTTTGGTCTGAATCTTCACCGATTTCCTCACTTATAGCTGCAGGCAATAACAATGTATCCCTCTTGTTGGATCGGCTAATCGGCTCGCCACTGCAAACCCGGAATAAGATGTCGCGCTACCTTGTACAAGCTAGAGCACTGAAATAATCCTGCTCATTATGCCGTAGTCAAGTAAATTTTCCATCACCAATGGTATAATAAATATGAGGTCGAGTCAGATAACCAACTTTTCGAATCTTTAGCCTTGCATAAGATGAATCCACTAGAACATACGGAACCCAGATGCTTCTATCATCTAGAATCTTTCTCCGAGCAAGTATCTGTTGGTGGGATCGTCCGTTTGTGAGAGATTCTGGGCTGTACAAAATAGATCTCTGTGGCCAATGGCCTGGGATGTTTAAAACTTAACCCCGGACTTTGTTTGCATCAACCATCATCCTCAAACTGAGTTTACGTAGCAAACAAGGCCATGGTTTTAGAGCTAGGAACAGGGTTTTCTCCTGAGTCATGAGGGATGTTCTAACGAAACTTTCTAACCACAGCATCTATTGTACAACATACAGAAACTGGACAATGAAAAGTTGACATGTTGTAAATCGGTAATGCCTGAGCCACATATCTGATTAAGGTTCATCTAACTGCCCAGAGGTAGTAAGTCTATTTAATCGTGAAAACTGAAACCATGCATGTGCTATCCTGTTTGTTTAAAGCTAGACTAGTCTGAGCTTGTGAAATGATATTGCACGCTTTGCATTTTGTCTCCACTTAAAGATATTGTCTTTGATAAAAATTTCTTTCTTACTTGACATGCAGTAACGTAACATCACCACGTCTGTGTGGATTCTTTACGGTCTGCGCTATACTGTATCTTTCTGCATCCGTAGGATCCATTCCGCAAACAAGAGCAGAAGTAGACTCATGCACAACCATTGGCCAAGTGATTAGAGGGAGGTGAACTTCACTCGTTTCATTTTCTTCATCTGGGTTCCAATTTTGGCTCTGGGGAAATGTATATGACTTGGAACCTCTTACCAGATTCCGCGGGACAATGTTTAATCTGGTTTGTCAATGTTCTTGAACCTTGTGTTGGAATAAAAGGCTAAAATTAAATTTCATTGGAGTACATGCAGGAATAATCGCTATTACCTGCTGGTTTGGGCTACGAGGGTAGAAGTAGCAGCTAATAACAGAGAGTCCCCAAGGCTGCAGGAGGATAGTAGAGGATGACTAGGGGCAAAAATGTACTCTCAGGACTTGCACAAACACAGGAGCATCCAATCCATTATTCACTTCCGAAAAGCACTCATGTCTGTAATTAATTTTACCCAGCCTTCTGCTGGTGGGAAGCACTGTTCTTTCGCATCATTTAGAGGACATTCGTGATGATACTGACTTGGCAAAGTTGATTGGAAGGTAGTAGAGTCAAAAGAGACGGATCAATTACATGTCTTACAAGGATTTTATGCTTCAAATTTGATGCTCAAAAGTACTATTTGACATTAACATCTACTGATGAACCAAGAAAAAACCAGCTTTGACCATCACAAATCTATACTGATGCTCTGACTCTGACTCCAATTTTATTTTTGATCATGAAACATGACAACTAGTCACATAACATCGCAAACTAAAAGCGATAATACAACAAGGGCATCGTTTATTTACCTATGTGAATCTTATCTTCATGGATGCTGCAGCGCGAATTTAGAGAGAGGAATGAAGTCTCTCGCAATCTGTTATGACATGGCCCCTGGTGATATCCTTTATGGTGGGACATCCAGATAGTGCCATCGTAAGCTCGAGCTCATCCTTCAGCATCTCAGTGACCCTTCTAACTCCACTTTCCCCTTTTGCTGCCAACCCATATACTACAGGCCTTCCTATCTGTAGTAAGAAGACTGCTATTAGGAGAACGTCAACATTTGTCCTAGGGTACTTGTTCATTTGTGATTCAGGTGTTTTGGTAATGTGAAAAGATAGTTTCTACTAACTTGGCATGATATTATTACCCAAATGCCTCAAGGGTTTGTTACGATACCCCTTACTAATATAGCAGATAGTCCACATCGGGAAATATCAGGAATGTGCCAAACTAATTAAAAGATTGTACCAGAACTGCTTGTGCCCCGAGGGCCAATGCCTTGAAAACATCTGATCCTCGCCGCACTCCTCCATCAACAAAAACAGGGACTTTCCCTTTGACTGCATGAACAATCTACAAACGAAGGTTTAAAAACAGTCATGACCAAAATGCTGTTTGATATAGATGACTTGCTGCAGCACAAGCTATCATGCATTTGTAAAAATAGAGGGAAACAGAATTGCACTGTGCTTTATTTTCAGGGATCAAAACCGGGTACATTTATTCTTATCCTGTGTTTACAAATGCTCCAAATTCTAGAATCTATTATTAAACCTGCCGGACAAAGAAGTTAGTAAAAATACGTACCTCTTCCAGAACTGATATCGTGGCTGGACTATAATCTAGCTGTCGAGCTCCATGATTGGAGACAATTATCCCTGCTGCACCTGCTTCCACTGCCATAATTGCTGCCAATGAGGACATACAAGCTTGTTGATCAGGTTGTCGAGTACGCAACAACCAATAGTAGTAACAACAGATACGGATAATCGAGAAGCAATATGAAATGTCAATAGATGAATAAGATGCTTCAATCCAATATCAGAGAACACAAGGTCTTGATAGCAGCGATGACAAAATGAAGACAAAATATCCCATTACCATCAAAATTCCTTACTCATACAACTTCCCCAACAGAATAACTATGGTCTTTGAACTACCAAACCAATTGAGGCATCATGTTGTTTCCTTTCAAGATGAACTGAAGAATCTTCAAAGTTTAATGCTAGAGGTTCACACTCAACAAACTAGATATACAATCAAACCCTAAGTTATCACAAAATTCTCCTGCGCTTGACAGATTTTTTTCAGTTCTACATTAAGCCTCAAACTGGTTTTCACACTATCCTGACCTTCAATGTCAATTAAATCGTACCTAACTGTTCGCTATAGTGTCAATGTATTGTATAATACCGATGGAACTGTTTATACGGTGATGAACTGGCAATGACGTGGTGCTCACTATAGACCTCATATAAAATAAAACAACAGCACACACACGATTCTATGCTAATAAAAAACCCTAACCAATTCCATCAAATCTAGCACAAATGAGAATGCAAAAATAGATTATGGCACAGTTGACAAGTTCTCAAGCCGTCATTCTTGACTTTCCTTTTAAATACAATGATCCTTTTGGTCATGTATGCAAATGTGGTTAAAATTTTTATTTATTAAAAGAATCGATGCCAAATTAGCTCAAAGACAGATGGCCTTGTCAGTTGCTACTTATGGCCACGCTACCTGAAAATTGGTTGACAGATTGATTTGAAGCAGATAATGAAGTTCAAGGTAATATCTTCTCAACTCTGGGATAAAATAATAAGGATCCTCAAAGTACAGATTTTTCCAGGTCATAAGCCATCTTAAAATAAAACTTCTCGTTTAAGCTAGCCTTTTTAAAACCAAACCAGAAGGTTTTAGCCACATTTTTTTGCCGTTTTTGATTAGTTCAACCTGTTATGGGACAGCAATTCGGCTCAATCTCTGATCCAGTTCTGGAACACTGGTCAAAGCAATGAATATGCTAAGTAAGCAATGGTTCAAATTAATGCACAAAGAGGTCTTCAGAGGAATCCTCAACTGCTTTTCTTTTAGAATACAATCCTAGATCTTACCATCTTCGTGTGTAAGAACTCCCTTGATCAGAATCGGCAATTTTGTAATTGATCTCAACCATCCAATGTCCTGCAGAAATGTAATTTAGTTATGTGACAACCAAGATACCAAATAAAGCAAATAGAGACATTATAAAGATCCAGTTATCATTCGTAGGTCATGACGACAAGCAAAAATTGAATGAAAAAAGTCATCGTAAGATGGCTATCAAAACTATTTCTACACTGGATGACACGACCTCACACGTCTCATTCATTCAGAAACGCAATTCTTTTGTTGAAACATTACCCAGAAAAAATTTCAAGGATTAATTACAAAGTAGTTTATGATGGTATGAAGGTTCACCTTCCAACTCAAAGAAGCATCCAAAGTTGAATCAGCATAAGCTTTGAAGTCTGAACCCTCATCCTGCAAATTGCAGTGGAGGCAAAGGAAAAGGGAAGAATGAGTGAGGGAGATGTTATGCCCAATTTCTGCATTTAACAAACTATAAAAATTTGACATATCTCTCTAGAGGTTATTTAGGCAGCGTAAACATCTTCATTGGTCAACATTTTCTTTGGCCTGATGTTATCCGAACCCTTTGTTTCTTCACCCCAAGATACAACGGTAAAAAATTGTGTTCTCTAAGCAAATGAACTATAAAAAAACTACTCCAGATACAGATATAATCAAACGGAACAGTTATAGAGAAAAGAGCGCCAACGAATACAATACTCTTTGCCCCAAGGGCAGCTCTACATGAGAGAAGGACAGAGCTCATGGAATAAATCTCCACTGGGCTGAGCCTAATACCATGATATCCCCAAAGATCAATGCCATAGTGAGCATTTCTTTCTGTTTTGCTACCTTGCTAATGTCAAAGAGGGTTACAGACTCCAAAAAAATAGAGCAGCATATAGCAGGGTACAAAGATAATGACGAAAACAGCCTCCATGCCATCAAAGGAGATTGGTCGATGAGATATTAGGAACATAGATATCTCCTCATGCATGCATCTCCATTGAATAGGTAAAAATATATTGCTATTGTCAGATCCTCAAATAGAAAAGAAATCATTCACTCACAGAGACAACTTGAGTTGAGAATAGACCTTCAAAATTCTTCAACTGAGGCGCTATCATTCTGTCATAGAGAGAGAGAGAGAGAGAGAGAGAGAGAGAGAGAGAGAGAGAGAGAGAGAGAGAGTTTAACTATACCCGAACTTTGTTTTAAGACCATGATATCCATGCCCCAAGAGGGGTGGGGGAGCAAGAGAGGGAGAGGAAAGCATTTTACTTGTTCTTTATGTCTGCCTCCCTTCTGCCAAGTCTGGGAACATCGACAGTAAGAACAAGAGCTTTGTATCCACTTCTTTCAGCTCTTTGTACTAGCTGAGCCGTAATATCCCGTCTCTTGAATACCTACATAAGGAGATGCATTGATTAATGAGATGAAATCTTAATGGAGAATGTACAAAGCCAAGAAAACTGGAGATTCTTAATGAAGTGGATGCTTACATATAATTGAAAGAATCGAATGGCATCACAGCTGGACGCAACCTCTTCCACAGTGCACATAGACGAATATGAAAGAATCTAGAGTAAAAGGTGAATTGAGTATGTTATAGCAGCAAATTTAAGATAAAAAATATTTGGTAATCTATTACCATGATGACATTAGATGCAGCAGCTGCTCTTGCGGTAGCAACCTCTCCTAAAAGATGAAAAATTGCATCATTAAAATCAAAACAAGGAAACGTGTGAAAGAGCTCCTCCAAGAAAATTCAGGTTTCACACCTTCAGGATGTGCTAACTTATGCATAGAAGTTGGAGCAATCATAATGGGGGCAGAAACGTGATAGCCCAATATAGTAGTCGACAAACTAATTTTGCTCACATCAATGAGGATTCTCGGCCTAAACCTGCCAGAAATACAAGAAATTATATCTTCTACCAAAACATTCAGTGTTGAGAATTAACACACAACAAAATATGGCTGCTGCAGATTTTAATCTGACCAGCATTCATTAGGCATTACGTTATTCTGCGAAATGCTTCCACATTCTCTTTAAGTGTATACTGGTCTTCCGCTCCCCCCGCATAAAAATCATAGTACATTTTTGGAAGGGCTTGCCTAGCCAATTCTTGATACTCATTCACGTTGACAGGATCCTCGGCCATGTTTCCTGAGTGAAAATATTAAGTGTTATTAACTCAACAGCTTAACAATTTCTCCTACATGTGACTACACGAATTTTGATTGTCGACAACAAGGTGACCACAACCATAGCCCTACAAATACTCTTTCCTTCATATATGGTCCTGGAATCAAGATGCGACTCATTAACAAACACCGACATAAGTAGCAAAATCATATCATCTTACTTCAAAGCATGTCGCTAGTCCATTGCATACCCTTACTGTGAACTAACGGCATATCTGCAACTTAACGGTGGCCACACGAATTCATACTAAATATAAACAGAAGAACGAAAGGTATGGAATGGCGATCGTAAATTTAGAACAGAATCAAGTCCTTGTCATATTCTGCCAGTAATCAACCCAAGTCATTTCGCACATGGCACCATACTTCATCAACATGCTTGCCGTTCCTCTGAAGCTCGGGTGACTCGTAAAGTCACACATAGCTGAACCTGAACCTATCAGCACGCTACGACGATCTCGAGAACGAGTCAGCCCAACCATTTCAGTATCCTGCGCTAGCCCAACCACCCACATAAACCTTTACCACAAACAACTACATGACGACGGGTCAATGAATTTTCGCCAGTCATGACTGCATGCGCACAAAAAAAAAACAAATCTTTCTGCATCGCTGACGCTACGGATGCTCAAAAAAGTGGCAGAGCAGAGGAGTTACTCTGCGCACTCGAATCAAAGGAGAGAGACGATCAAAATGGCACGACGTTTCGCAGGAGAAGCAAGAACGAACCTCGGGTATTTTCACACGATCGGAGCAAAATCTCAGGTTGAAGGACGAAACTCGATGTGGGACAGTGACGAGTTGAGCGATGCGAGGTAGTAGACTCAGACTGGGACTCTCTACAAAGAATGATAACGAATGCTACGAAAGACGATGACTCGTATGCCTGGGTCACTGTCGAGGAGTACCACCAATTAGTGATTACTAGTGACCTCGTCCAATTAAAGAAGAGCTGCCCATTATCGTTGTCTTTTTTCTAATATTTTTTTTATCGCGCCTTTTCCCACTTCCTCTTTTAATAATACACTTCTTTTATAATATTTTAGCTATTTTATCCTTTGTGGGTATCGCATTTTCGGCATCCGTAGATTAAAATGTGGTGCCCTTAGGATATCCTTTTAAAATTATAGTGTAAACCTATATAATTTCGTGTTGAGTAAAAAAAAATTAAGGAGGAATTTATTACAAGTACGCAGGCATCCGCAGCCTGCACATGTGAAAGAATCGAGCGAAACCAGAAAACCAGTTCCTCCCTCTATCAGAGGCAGGGCCTCGGACAAAGTTACATTCCTAGCGCGCGCATCTCTCTCTCTTTCTTCGTCTCACGCAGGAACACCCCTTTTCAATACAGTCCGTTCTTACATACCGCATCTTCGTTTGCGATTGAGCCGGTTTCGCATTCAATCCCTCGTTCTTTTTCGGCGTTGGAGCTCGAAAGTCTACGAATTTCTTCACATATTTCGAGCTTGAAGAAAACCCATCCGAGGTATTGTCTCTCGTCGCAGTTCAAGTTCGTCTTTTTCATTCAGTATCAATCAAGTCACGATTTTTATGCTTGCCCATGTTCTCAAATTTGGTTAATTCACACAAACAACAGAGTTGACTAGTTAGCTGCGCGGTGTTCCTGATTTACTTTGGTTCCCATTTTTTATTGTTCCATTTATGCATAAACCAAGCTTGCAGTGTTGTTGAGTCTCCCAGTTTGTCCTGGTATTGTGGTGCCTTTTCCGTTACTTTGATTTTGGAAGGGTGAACTCTTCCGAGGATTGGATGAAGTGTGTCTCGTGTTAGGTTTGACGGATGCTGTGATTTTTAGTGTTGTGAGGTGTATCATGGTCTCGCCTGTACTTGGTGGCGCGGATGAGAAGGCAAGCCGAGTTAGTTATGAGAGGCGACGTGGAATTGCTATGATGAGCAACTGAATTGTTACACCTCTTTGTGAGGTTGTGAATTGCTGTTATTATTACGTTAACTGTTACTGAATTGGACCCTCAGATTTGTTGAGATTTTAATGTTATGAAAGATTTTGTGTCCACGATAACAATTGTTCCTTTTCCGTTTTCACAACTTAGGAAAGAACACTATTAAGCATTTGCCGAAATTTTTCTACTAGTGATCGATAGTGATATTCGTGGTGACTTATCCGTGGTGACTTCAGGTAAAACATAAGGTAAAATTATTGTGTAAAAAATGGGTGGGAAGGCCCTGAAGTAGTTCATGCCACAAAAGTCGCCACTTGACTGCCGAAACTTTTAATTGATCAATTTAGTGTCATAAATTTTTTAAAAATGCTCAAGCAGGATATGCACAAACCCAATAAAAATCGAGCACCGAACCAACTCGGCGAAAACATCCATAGATCCGACTCAGGCATTAGGTCGAACATCTAGTAGGCACCGACTGAGAGGGGCGTCCGGAGGCATCCGAGGCATGAACTCAAGCCAAAATTATCATACAGCAAACAAGCAATGCTCAACGTCGACTCAGAGACGATTCCTTCGCACTAAACATGAGCATAAAACGGAGAACGGCACAAGAAAAACAGAGCACAAGAAACCGGGGACTTTGTCGCCGGAGATGGCCCTACCTGGCTCGGCGACGGCGACGATGAATAGATGGCGAACTGGAGATATTTCGGATTCAGTACGGTCGCCTCGCATGTCCCCGAGCCGGAATCCTCGGGAAAGCGACCCAAATCGGGAAAATCGAAAGAAAAATATCCAGGCCTTACCGTGTACTTGACGCGGGGAAAAGGGGAATGTCGGCGGGGATCGTCGGCCAAGGCTTAGGTGCGGCCGCTACCGGAGGGTACCCACTCGTTCTTGGCCTCACTCTCTGCTCTCGACCTCTCAACTCTCTCACCCGGTCTCTCTGTCTCGCTTTCTCTCCCTCTCCTTCCTGTTCTCTCGGTTCCCTCTCCCCTTTTTCTCTCCCTCTGTCACTCTCGGTCCCTCTCTCTCTTTTCCCCCTTTCCCCAACTAGCCGCTCTTCCCCGTTTCTTTTTCTTCTCAGTCTCCCTGTTTAGCTCAGTCTCCCTCCCTGACTTTCTGCGTGTGCTCTCTCTGCCACTCCCTCAGAAATTGCAGCTAGACGCCTGGTATAGCTCTTTCTTCTCCCAGCACGTGCAAAAGAGAGAGAGAGGAAAAAAGAGGAAGGCAGGCGAGGACCGGGCCGAGAAAAGGTAAAAGAAATGGGTCAGGGAGAGGGCTGGAGCCCGACCTCGACGAGTGGGATCGAACTGGCCCGGAGCGGATCGGGTCGAACCAGTTCCTTTTTTTTTTTTTTAATGTTTTTTGCTATTCTACACCTTTTGTATATCCATAAGGAAGTTGCGACCTACTCGACTGCTAAAAATCAGGTGTCAACAATTCTGCTGCACATTAGCTCCACTTGATCTTAATATCATCTCCTTCTCCCGATTCCCGATAATTAGCGGTTGATTTCTGCATAATCTTCAAAAATGTCAAAACAACCTATTCACCCCATATAGGTTGCTTCATTAGCCCCAACCCAATGGTGTATTTATCTTTTATGATCTAGAGGACACCATCACGGATGTGCTAAGTGGCATGGCTAGATGAGTTTATGATTTCGTCCCCCACGAGTTGATGGTGATGATGTCTCCTTAGTCAAATTAAGTGTTGCCAAGAGACAAGTAGGGCTAGATACTTTCTTGTGTATATCGGCGAGCTACTATTTGCACATCATGAAATAATATGTTGTTTTCTTGCATTTAAGTAAATGATTTTTATGCCACATTGTCTTGTCACTTTCATTGCATATCATGATAGAAAATTAATGCATTTACCCACCTTCATTTTGTACATGCAAATATTTTAAATTCACACTATTGTATTTGATATTGGGCCAAGTGGTAAGATGATCTCTTACTTTAAACTTAGAGATTTCATTTACTAGGTTTTGGCTCCTTTATTTTACAAATATGTAGAATGGATCCTCCACCAGCATTTACGTTTTGGAGTGCTTGCTTATTTTGATTGTGACTATTCGAACATACGTGTATCGAGTTTTCAAATAGTGCATAATAAATGTAGTTCCAGTGTTTAGGTCGATGTAGGGCTACCAAAGTTGATCCCTCATCGTTTTGTCACATGGTATGCCAACGTTAATGGCGAGGTGGTTGGACCATTGAGATGATATGATGGTCCACCTAGTCATGACGACGGAGGTGATGTAATGATGCCCGAAGTCATGAACCCTTAAGTCGGGTGGGGGTTTGAGTGATCTACACGCAAGCTTTTGACTAGTATGTTTATAGTGGTGCTAGGTAACCCCGACCCATTCTCAGGACTTAGTTATGTATTGTATTTTCCTTTTGGATGTTTGTGTCAATATAGGAATGACTGATATTAACGAAAGATGCATGTGTATATTAACTGAACTAGTTTGATTTCTTGGGATGAAGTGTAGATATTTTACTATGTTTTTGCATGTTTAAAAATAATGATAAGAATAGTATAGGATATAAATAAATAAACAAATATAGTAAACGACAATTATTGCACTTGACATTCTGGAGCGCCACAGCATATTCCTTTGTTTAAGATAATCCACAATCTGCATTTTTTAGAAATCAAATTCCTTCTCATCAAATCAATCGATTTTCACTTTGCCTTCATCTATTGCCGTCAAGTCGCTTCGAGTCAACTGAGTTCAACTCTGATACCAATTATTGCAGAAAACAAACGATTGAATAATAATATAAACAGAACAAGTAAATAAAATCAAACACTATATTACGTGGTTTGGTCAGTATGGCCTCTGTTCACTGGGAGACCAACATAAAATTCTACTATAGATCAAGGGGAAAAGTGTCAAGAAAGTCCTAAACCTTTTACATTAATGCTAATTGAGTCATAAACCTATTTTTAGTGCCAATTGAATCATAAACCTTTTGTCTTGAGTCTAATTCAATCCTTCCCATTCAATTTTGGCTGAATTTTGCTGATGTGGACGTGGCAACTAGGTTAGCCAGGCCGGTTCTGCCTACGACGTGACAACTTTTAATAATATTTTAATATTTTTTTGAATTTTTATTTCTTTATTTCTTTTCTTTTTTTTTCCTCCTCTCTCTTCCTCTAGCCAGTCGCCAGACCAGCGACCGACTAGAGGCCAGATTGGCGACCTCGTCGGCCTATGGCAAGCCACGTCAGCCACTGGTGAGGCTCGCCCTCGCGGCCCCTCGCCGGATGGCTACAAAGGCAACCTTGCGCTAGGCTGGCAAGGCTCGCCCGGCCCTCACTAGAGGTCGCGAGGGCCCCTGCGATCTTGCAGCCTCTGGAGATGGCCAGGCGAGCCTCACCATGGCCCGGTGAAATTCGGCCTTGCCGGATCTAGTGAGGTCGAGCCTCGCCCTGCCATGAGGAGGCTTGCCTTGGCCGACATGGTTAGGCCTTGCCTAGCCGATGGCGAGGCTCGCCCAGCCCTTGCCAGAGGCTGTGAGGGCCCTTGCGACCTCGCGGCCTCTGGCGAGGGCCGGGTGAGGTTCGACCTCGCTGGATCTGGCGAGGTCCAGCCTCACCCAGCCATGGCAAGGCTCGCCAGAGACCGGCGAGGTCGACCTCGCCGGCCTCTAGCCTCTGGCCGATTGCTGGTCCGGTGACTGGCTGGAGGAAAAGGAAGAAGAAATAAAAAGAAAAAAGAAAAAATAAATAAAAATTCAAAAAATATTAAAATTTATCTACATTGGCAACGGTGATCGGCCGGCGACGTCCACGTCAGCAAAATCCGACCAAAATTAGCCGGAAGGATTGAAATTGCACAAAAACAAAAGGTTTAGGACTCAATTGGCACAAAAAAAAAGGTTTAAAACTAAATTAGCATCAATGAAAAAGGTTTAGGACTTTTTCAACACTTTTCCCATAAGTCAAGCGATACAATGGAGATTATAACCACATTCGAGTCACTCAAATACTCTCAGTATTTTTTGACTCCTAATTACTCTCAATAACTCACATAATATTTAACTTTACAATTTCTTACGAAACAATCTTTCAATCTCACAAATGAATTAAACAATCTTATCACAAGATTTAATTAGCTTCAATACTCTCATATTGCTTTAGAATGTAACGTATGAAGAAGTTGCTTCTTCGATGCTCTTCAAAAAGAAGACGCACTGCTTTCATAGAGACTGGAATTAGATCCAAACTACTCAAAAAAGGAAACATACTGAAATTAGAAAAATTTCCTTTACAGGCTCAAACGCAAGACATATATTTAATACCTTCTAAAAACTTAGATCAGTAACTGAATTGGCTCGCATCAACCACTAAATACCATGTAACATAGACCGATCACCTCACCTTTATGTGATAAAAGTGTACGAAGTAAAGATATAACTTTGTTGTTTTTTTTTTCTGCAAGGCTTTGTTCAATGACGATCGAGATGGACCAAACCCGAATAAGTATTTGTCATAACTCGGACGAAGGCTTATCTCAATATGAGCTTAGCAATGGCCTGGCCTTGCGTCATCTTGAAATGATCAGTTAGGCCAAAATGAGCCATCATCAGCCAAACATGGGTTAGAAGCTCTCCCCCTCGCCTGAGCTGCCCAGCATGACGATCCCCTCTACATTGGCTCGCGGCGTACATCAATATCTTCACCCAGAACTCCCCGATCGTTTCCCACTTTATGCTTGTTTCTCTATCTCTGATCGCCGCCACGATCATGCATCCATCGAACAACACCGACTTGCTCTTTCCGCCCTTCACTTTACTTGGTGGAACCTCAGTGCTCACCTCTAGCAGCATTTTGGTAGCTCGCTGAAGATGCGGGTTATTTTCATTTCTATTCCCTCTATCATTCATTAAATTTTTCATCCACCGATAGGGCTGTTGATTAGATCCGGAATTGGGTATTCGGTGATCCTTGAAGAAGTTGAAGGCCTCGGCGAAAGTGTCACGGAGCCTTATTTCTCCGATTCCACTAGGTAGCATAGAAGGGTACATGACCAGAAGATAAAACATGTACCTGGACAGAAGGAAGCTCGTCCGAAAATGAGGGAGTTTGGATTCGTTCCACCCTTTCTCTCGATCCGAGTAGTACGATAGATCCGAGTAGTACGATAGTTCGGTGGCGATGTGCCAATTTAGGACAATCTGGTCTAGTTCTCCTTTGGTGCTCCACGTGACTTGATCGAGGAGATAATCCTTGAGTAGCTTAGCAAGAGATTCGTGAATATCTATGGGAACCGGCGCGTGGCGCTCCTCCACGTCAAGAAATTCGTCCTTGACATGTTTGAAGATCCAATTTCTAATCTCGTCGGACACATCTTCATGGAGGGTGTAGTGATACTTCTCTAGCTTCTCATTGATCTTCAAGAACTCAACCACATTGTGGCAAACCAAGGGCCTCTCCTTAGTGCAAAAGCTGAGCAAGCTGAATTGGGCAATTGAATGCGACCACCTAGGTTGTCTAGGCAATCTTACGAAGTTCACGGCACGTCTCAAGGCACGGCTCTTGTTGTGCTTGCGCAACCAAATGTTGCTCCAATCTGAGGAAACCAGCATCAAAATCGAATAGGTCTCCAAGAAAACAATGACGGCCAGCAACAAGTAAGTGATGTAAAGATCGACCCTCGACAGGTGCAACTTCTTGGCCCAAGAGAAGAGCACCAGCACCAACAGGGTGGACGAGAAAGTGAACAAGCGGAGTCGGATTCCCCACTTGGTGTAAAGCACCATTGCCTTCGTGTGGAGCAAATCGTAGATGAACCCGAGCTCGATCTCAACGATCCTAAAAGCTTTCACAGGATCGATCGCCTTGAATATGAACTTGCTAGTATTCCTCTCATCATGGCTGAGTATCAACTCAACAAAGAGGCACTTGAACATCTGAAGCAGGTCATAGGATTTCACAATGACCTCAGAATCATCCGCCAGATCATCACCATTACTATGAATACCTTCCGGCACTTGGACCTCTATCACCTCGTCAGCCACAACGTAATACCCCTCGGCCTGCTTCAAAGTGTACTCCTCCATGAAGCGGGGGTAATTCGGGCTCGGATCAGGTGGGGCCAGCATCGACTGCTTGAGCATGTCGTTGCTCGCCATCCAAAGAGCGCACACTCTCTCCCCGTACTTGACGAGTCCAACCAATGCCATTACCGATGAGAGGTAGGAGAGATAAGAGCTTGTCCAGGCCATGAAGATGATATATGTTGTGGCTGACGTTTGAACCGCTAGGCCAAGGCAGTGCCTGAGCCAGAGTGCATTGTCCTCCAGAGAATAGGAAGTGATTGTGTCAGGGCCACCCAAGAGAATCAGAAGCAGTGGGGACCAGAACGCGAGCAACTTGTCGTTGTAACCGAGGCGACCGCCATTTCTCTCGTTCACGTCTCCAAGCTTGCTGGAGAGGACTCCGAGGGCGACGGTGGCCACGGAGTCCGCAGTCAGGTACGCAGACCAGACGGCGATCCTGAGCTTGAGATTGTAGCTGGACTTCCTCTTTTGGCCGAAGAAAACGAGTACGATTTGGACCGCTAGTGTGAACACCACCATGGCTCTCAGCTCCCACGAGTTCCAAATTTTCCTCCAGAATTCCGCGCGAAGCACCTCCATTATGATTGGTTTTATGTTTCTCTGAGAAAGAGAGGGATGGGTTGGTGATAAGAATTTGGAAGTTAGTAGGAAATGATCATCGTGAGTTAGTTCACCTAGCGGGACTTTTAAAAGGAAATAGGCCTGAACACGTCATATTGAAGCCGAATTCCTTGTAAATTGGAAATGAGGAGTTTTCTCGTAAGTGGCATTCCAGTGCTTCTTGATCTAGATCAAAAGTATTGCGAAAAACAATAAATAAATGGAACAAAACATATATGGTTCAATCGGTGAGCAGTACATTATTCTATTATAAATCAAGCAATACAATAGGTATTACAATTACACTCGAGTCACTTAAGCATTCTAAGTATTTCTTATCCCTAATTATACCCAATTACTCACACGATGTCTTTTCTGACAATTTATTACGAAACAATATCTCAATCTTGCAGAGCAATTACACAAAATCTTAATAAAATATTTTCATGACTTCAAATACTTGGAATGTAATTTATGAGCACACTGCACAACTGATTGTCACAGCCCAAAGCTCCTCTTGAATGCTACATAATGTAAGTCGCATCTTGGATGTAATTCACCAAGAAGAATCACTTCTTATATAAAAGAGGATCCAAAACATGTTACCTGCTCAAAACTATTTGAATTTCTATACAAAATAAGTTGTATTAGGCAGGTCGAGGTGAGTGTGCCAGGCCTAAGAAGAGAATTGCTTTCCTAGATTTGTCTATTTTGCCCCTTGACCCGAACGGAGCAAAGTGGGCCCAATGAACCGACCTCCTGTTGATCTGTCTATAATGTTATGAAAACCGTGAAGTCAAAATATTTATTAAAATAGCAAGGCTAGATTGTGAATAACCTTTGTTGTGCCAAATCATTCAAATTATATTACACATACCCACGCTATATAGATCAATACTATTATAGCCATTGATCTTGTAGGCCTCACAATGAGATCCACACATTCGGTGGTTATTATGGTATTAGTCTACATATACTATCTATATGACTTCTTATAATATTAGCCAATTTATTGATGATTGACTTGCAATGAGTTATGTCGGCGGCTTCATGACACAAATTTTTCTATATTTTTTTTCGCAACGTTTCTTTTAGTTTTAGGTTGGGTAAATTAACAACAATGACAGATTTGTGCAAGGTATCCGAGAAACATCTAGAATTATGGAACTAGACAGAGCCAAAAGTAAAGTCTGGAACACGAAGGACAAATGTTGCAGCACGGTTAAAGAGAAAAGACTAAAGTCACAAGAACGAAAAAAAAAAAAAGAAAGATAAAGAACAAAAACAAATGAAAGTACTTCAGATTAAAGAAATGTTTACAAATAATTTATAAAAAAAATGAAATTGGCATTTCAATAAATGAGGGATATTCAATCACTCCTTAGGAACTTATCACATTATTTTATAAGTATATTTTTCTATGTAAATTTTTCTAAATCTTCGTTATTTAAGTTGAAATAGCGTTGATCCTAGTTTCGGGAATTGGATTAGACTGGTGATATGACAATTGATCTGGACCTTGACTTTCATGGGAAGAGGATCACATTTTTTGTTTCCTTTTTGCTTATTTCCAGAGCAAACAGGTGATTTGGCAAAGGGACTAGGAGATTTTGACCGGCCTGTCCATCGATCAATTCTAGTCTTGTCACTTTGAATGATTGATAATGACATGAAAATCATGAAGTTAAAATATTTAGAGTTAATATCATAAAAAATTTTAAATTAATATATTTGTAATAAATTTATTTTAAATTAATTTTTTGATCAGGAAAAATTTTAAACTGGTACATCTGTAATAATTTTATCCAAAATTAATTTTTTGACAATGAAAAACTCTAAACTGATACACCTGTGACAAATTTACCACAAACTAACTTTTTGACCACCAAAAATCCCAAACTGGTAATTCTGTGACAAATTTACCCTACTTTAGCTGACAAATTTTGTGTTTTCGTGGTATTTACCTTGTGGATTCACGTCACCATACCACATTACCGTGTGTCATACACTTCAGCAAATTTAATAATAAAAATTGACAGAAATTAACGGAGGGTAAATTTATCACAAGTGTACCGGTTTGAAGTTTTTGGTGGTCAAAAAATTAGTTTGAGGTAAATTTATCACAGGTGTACTAGTTTGAAATTTTTAGTGATCAAAAAATTAGTTTGGAGTAAAATTGTTACATGTGTACCAGTTTTAAATTTTTCGTGATATTAACCCAAATTTTTTTTACTTCAAATAGCAAGTTTAGATTGTGAATAATTTTTGTTATGGCTCATATGGTATAGGTGTACATCAACTATTCACGTAATAACTTCTCGTAATACTAGCTGATTTACTGATGATGAGGTATCACGGTGCGTTTGCGACACAGACTTTTCTATCTTTTCTTAATCAGGTTCCTTTCAATTTTAGGTCGGGTAAGCTAACAATGATGACAAGTTTGCGCAAGGCATCCGAGAAACGTGTGACATTATGTCACTGGACAGCACCAAAAGTAAAGGTCTGGAAACATGAAGGACAGTAATTAAAGTACAATTAAAGAGAAAAGACCAAAGTCACAAGAAATTATAAAAAAAGGTAAAGAAGAATAAACGATGAAAGTACTTCAGAATTAAAGATATGTTTGCAAATAATTTTAAAACATATATATTTTTCTAAGTAAATTGTTCTAAATCTTCATTATTTTAATTGAAATAATGATGCCTTAGTCTCAGGGATTGGAATGGACCGACGTTAACGATCAGAATCTTTGAAATATGCTTTTCTTTACTGGGCTTGGACCATGTCTCTGACAATTGATTTGGACCACGACTTTCATGGGAAGAGAACCACATTCTTCTTCTTCTTGCCCTTTTTGTCTTTTTTCTAGTGCAAGCAGGTGATTTGGTTAAGGTACCGGGAGATGCCGGATCAATGCTATGCATTGGTACAGTCGCATTCTCAAGAGCGGTCCATTTTCATGTTTCCTTTCCCACCTATAGAAGGGAACCTGAAAGTTGTCTCATTTGTTGATTCCCACCATGATGTGCTCCCAAGATTCAACATTAGTAAGTAAATAGTTTTGATCATAACTCTCTATAGAGGAGCTCTTTGCCCGCCAACCATGAACATCGTCTAGGGATGGCTGAGTACCGGCCACACTCCTTGCCATGCGCGAAAACCACGAACCCAGACACTTTAAATGACAATTTTACCCCAAACTAATTTTTTGACCACCAAAAATACTAAACTAGTACATCTGTGACAAATTTACCCAAAACTAATACTTTGACTACTAAAAACCCCAAACTAATACATTTATGATAAATTTACTATCTGTTAATTTTCTTTAAATTGGATTAATACCACAAAAAATCGCAAACTGGTACACCCATGACAAACAGAGGGTAAAACATAAAACTTGTATATTAGTTAACTGTCATGTGTCATTTAACAAAGCAATTTGACGGTAAAATTTAACGGAAATAAATTTCGGGTAAATATGTCATAGGCGTATCATTTTTGAATTTTTGGTGGTCAAAAAATTAGTTTGGGCTAAAATTGTCATAGGTGTACCAGTTTGGGTTTGTCGTCGTATTAACCTTTATTTTAATATGATGAAGGTTGGTATGATTGATCAGTTACTTCAAGGGCATTCGAATTGACATACAAGAATAAATGTTGGTAACTCGTTAAATAGTTAGTAATCTTGAAAGTATAAAGAATTCTTGGTACATTTTTTAATCAAGCAAGATACTAAAATTAGCTGATATCTCAATGTGACGAATGTCGGTATATCACTCAAATTAAAATTGGTAATTTCAATAAAAGTTCATAACTTCAAAAAGTGTTGGCAAGTCATAAAAATAAATATTGGTACGTTATTAAAATAGTTTAAGGAGTGTTGATACTATTCAAAACCAAGACAAAATGTTACCAAATGATTAAAATATGTTGTTATCTTGACAAATATTGGTATATCAGTCAAATTAAGATTGATAATTTAAATTTCCACAGTGTTGGTAAGCCATAAAAATAAATGTTGATAGATTGTTAAAATAGTTGGTAATTTTTGACGTATGAATAAAAATTAATTATGAAAGTATGAGTTTTTTCGCGCTCACTCGCTCCGCACTTTTATCTTAGTTTATATATGAGTTTTCCTAAATTGAGTTAATTATGAAAGTATGTTGCGAATACAAGTCGGGTAAGGTATGGGTTGGGTTTGGGTCTCATCGTGTATGGATAACTAGATTTGCATTACATAAAAATAAGTTTATTTGAGTCGGACCATTCTCGACATGATCCAAACCTGACTCGATCCGTCCATTTGACAAGTCTAGTTGCTAGTCAAACCATTAGTCCAGTCCCCGAAGAAACAAGAATCATAAATCATAACATTCTTCGCACGTTTTTGGAATTTAATTTTGTTAGACAATATCACCAAAAGAAGGCATAATGATGCCATTAAGTCCTTTCTAAAAGCTTGGATCAACAACTAAATTGGCTCACATATGTAATAATGGCTCAACCTAGCCCATGTTCCTAAGACCCAAGCCTATCCCATTTTCCTTTCTACTTCAACAGATTTGTGCATGAGCATAAAAAGGAAAAGAAGAACCGTGAAGCCGGTGGAGAAAACAAAGCTCGCCCGTGAATAGGAAAAGTGGAAAAGAAGAAAGAGAAAAGGAAAAGAAGAAGCGTGAAGCCAGCGGAGAAAACAAAGCTCGCTTGTGAATAGGAAAAGAGGAAAAGAAGAAAGAGAAATTTTCACGTGTAGTCGTTTCGGACATCCCGATAAGCCAAATCAACTCCAAATTACAACGCCCAGGAAGTATTCAAGCCCATTATTCGTCTAATTAGAGCAATTTTCGAAATTAAGTCATAAATCCGAAGTTATGTCAATTTTGAATTACAAGATTCAATTGAGGAGTTATTGAGTTGTGAATTTATATAGAAATGATAATTTAGGGTATTGTAGAGCCGTAGGGTTTGACAAAAATCGATTTCAAACTACAGTATGATTGCAACAAATTTATGAAGTTTCGCGTAATGGTCAATTTGTGTAACGGACAAAGATAAACGTTCGCTATAAACGAGTTTCTGTGTTAGTGCGTAGGAATCGTTTTATCGACAATTAAGCATAGTCTAGTTGAGTTATTAGTTAAAGTAGAGTTTTACTTGGTTGTAACTTTGCTTTTCAATTAATTGATAAGAATATGAGTTCATCGATTTGAGTAACCTTTGTATATTGGTTTCAGCTTTCCCATGTGAGTGTACCTCTTCAATGAATTTACAAACTCATATCTTGAAAGTGGTAGAAATTTAATATAGTATAAGTTATGAAAGAGCAATTTTCTTGCATAAATTGGATTGACTTTTTACTACCTTTTTAGTCGGTTGACAAGGCATTGGAAGACATTATTTGAAATAGTTTGAAATGATCATTTGTAAATGTCTTAATTAAATGCTTTGTGAAAGGAATTGCCAAAAGCTACATATATTGATTTGTGAAATGCTTCATGAAATACTTTCTATTTGATAAATGGAATTGAGAAAGATTATATAATTCGGTTTATGAAACCGAATTATGATATGAATTATGGATTTGATTTGTGGATTTATGGAGAATGCTATTAGTGTATTGTGCTTATATCGCTATGATTAGAACTAGGGGTGAGCGGTTCCAGGTTCCGGTTCGGTTCCGCTTGGAACCTGGAACCTACCCTCGGGTACAGGTTCCTTATTTTTTGGAACCTGGAACCTACCCGTCAGAACGTGGAACCTAGAACCTACCCTGTCACAGGTTCCAGGGTCGGTTCCAGGTTTCAACAGGTTCTTTTTTTTTAATTTCGTTTTTAATTAAACAAAACGAAAATAAACGCAACAATGACTAGGTATTAAAAAATAATATTTCGCTTAGTAGAAAGGGGATATTATCTAACAACCTAGATCCATTTATGCGAATAGAAAACACCAAGAGTTCAACATCATATAACTTTATTATCAGGTGGATCGATTGCAAATATAATTAGTAGAATGATATTGTCAATAAAAGGCCAATTAGCAACACCAATAGCAAACCTCATTAATCTAGGAAAGAAACTTAAAACAATATAATAGTGGAGGAGGCAAAAACTAGCTAATTTGGAATCAATATTGCAAAGAGATATCTTCTATACAAAAAGCAATAGAGGACATATCGCAATGTCGTAAAAGCATTTATACAGCTAAGTCCCCTTTGTGCAAGGCTTACTTTGCTGATGTTCAACTTAAAAATCATTGGAAGGGATAAAACGAAAATAAATCAAAGGAAAACAATCCAAAGGTCCACCACTTAAGACATACATGTTTACTGTCAGAAATCTTCTTACTTTAATCGCATAGACTCCGGGCTGGCGACCCAAAGACTCAAGATGCAAATAACATTGTAGGAAATGCAAAATAGACGAAGAGGAAACGAAACCTACCTTGCAGCATAAATCATTGCCAATTCCTGAAACCGAATATCATAACAGATGCCTATACCAATACGTCCAACGTCTGCATAGAGCCAAAAAGAAAAGAAAAGAAAAGAAAACAACTCAAACAACAAATAGACCAAAAGACTCAGGCAACTAAATGTTTCATACATAGTTACTTAAGGAAAGAAAAGTTACCTTGTGGTGCTTGGCTTTCCAAAGACTCTAATGGAACCAAAAACACAAAGAAGCGTTGTACAATCGATCACCACATCTTTCTCGGGATTGAACTGCCCACTATGGTAACCTTCAAGGCCTTAGCACTTCGTATAACATAGCGTCGAAGGAGATGAACCTCCATCAATGTCCTCAGCATAAACAGGGAAGCTATCATTTGAATAGGGACTGCTCCATATTTCCCGGGCACGCAGTCAACAAAACCATGAGGCAAGCTGCGTGATTTTTCCCTCCTTTTATAGAACGGCACAGGCTGCAAATATGGCTGATTTTACTGGAAGCCAAAGCTTGCAATATAAAAACATAGCAATTACATAAGCATCAATAAGAACTTAGCCATAGAAAGTCACCCAAAACTGATGAAATAGACACGTGCCTGGTCAATATGCTTTTATCCATTCTTTCTTCTAGTGCATGCCTTCACAAAAGGGCATTTGATAAGGTATACAAAGTTCTTGTAAGCCATAAATTTCCCATTTTGCAATCAGGAGGCACATCCAAACTTTCCGCAGCTACACGAAATCATGCAAAAAAAAAATGTCATTTCCATAGAGTTAGATGATTGGATTATCATGAGATAACAATGAATTATTCTAAATCAGAAGACGATCAACCAGGAAGATACATGCCTTTCCAGCTTTTCAAAGAGCAGCACATTGTGCCTCTGCTTCTGAAGGGGCCTGACATACATAAATTGAATCTGGTATCTAACATTTTTGT
Source organism: Syzygium oleosum (assembly GCF_021117445.2). NCBI lineage: Eukaryota > Viridiplantae > Streptophyta > Magnoliopsida > Myrtales > Myrtaceae > Syzygium > Syzygium oleosum. Next base: position 1,738,517 of record NW_026607532.1, on the reverse strand, counting down.
TACGAATAAAGAAGAATGAACTTCTCAGACAGAATAGTAACCTCAACTGCTGGGATACCCATAAGTCTCAATAGTTTTTTGCAGTCTTCATTGTGCTGTTGTGTCACCTGCAATGGTATCAAAGCCATGTACCACATGCGCACACATATCTGGTTAGCTACATAGATAGGTTTTTCTGGAAAATAGAGACAACATCAAACTTCTCATCGAATAGAACTAAAATATCGCACAGTAAGGAAGTGATCAAAACAAAGACAAACCTTCACATTTAAGGTAACTAAACGTATTCATAGACAATTAAAAAAAAACGAGAGAAGAGAAGGCTACATAATAATAAAGTACCGTTGTGCGAGCTCTTGCTTCTTCAAATCAGGAGGTTTACCATCAAATACATAGCTATCATAACAACATAAAGCATAATTCAGAGAAGCACAAACTTCATTCTTCTTAGCATTCTATCCCAATGAAAACATAGGAGGTGAAGAAAAACGCTTACACTGGCTATATCCCTGCTTCCAACAGCCTAATCGTTCGGTAATGCATGCCTTGCAGATGACTACATGAGACGACAAATCAAAAAGCAGCTCAAAGTCAACACTTCCCAAGAACAAAGATCACATGGCAAGTACAAAATAATGTGACACACGTCGATCTCATATACATAAACCCCAGTCCAAGCAATAACAACTGAAGCATCAAAACAGAAACTCGAGCAAAGTGGATTATCATTTCCATGGAGTATTCCGATGCCATTAGTGGTACCTGGTGACTTGACCAGCCTCATTGGTGAGCATCTGAGTCCTCTTCCTCCTAACCACAACCTGATCCCCCAATCAAAGACCAAAAAAAACCCCCAACACTCAAAATCCAAATCCCCGCCAACACCGAAACACACAATCAATCAGGAACATCAACTCATAAAAAGCAAAGCACTTAACGAGGAACTGATAGATGCTCATGCTGGCATCGACGGCGATCCTCCGGCCGAAGTAGCTCTCCAGCTTTTGCTCCCTCATCGCCTTAGGGGCATTGTCCGCCGGTAGAGCTTCGGCCCCTATCGAAATCAACGGACGACTCAATCAACAATGAAGAAGAGGGAGGTGGAACTACCTTGATGCCCATTTTCGGAAAGAAAAAAAAATTTCCCGAATCGCGTCGCGAGCATGGGCAATGTTCCTCTCTTTATCCGCCGTCACCGAAAGTTGGCATAGCCCGATCTGAAACTGAAACCACACCACCCCAAAGAAAAGACGTCAAATTTCGAGGTCGCATCGATGATAGAAGTCGAGGGGTTCGAGCCCATGCCTTGGCGAGGGGAGGAGTGGGCAGAGGGAGCGCAGGTGTCAACTGACGCTTACTCTTTCCTTGCTCGCTCCCTTCTTGCGCCTCCAGCCACAGGCCGCTCGATTGGTCACCAAAAGAACCCAGACTCGGAAATCCGCCGTGGATGAGCCGGACCGTGGTTGATGAAGACAGAGGAAGAGCCGAGGCGGACGCCGAACGGAGCGAGGAGAGGCGAGAGGGTCTCGTCGAGTCGTGGGTGTGGGGAGTGGGAGAGAGGGCGCAACGGAGGAGCAACCGAGAGAGAAATTTGTGAAGAAAAGTTAGGGTTTTTATTTTTTACTAGGAAGAGCGTCGGTTCCGGAACCGGGAACCGGAACCGGAACCGAGAACCGGGAACCGGAACCGGAACCGGCGGTTCCTAAAAAATTGGAATCGAGAACCGGAACCGCTCACCCTAGAACCGGGAACCGAATCTTACCCGCCGGTTCGGTTTTTCAGTTCCCGGTTCTACCCTGGAACCGTGCTCACCCCTAATTAGAACCCATGTAGGGGGTACGTATGCATACTATTATTATGATGTTCTTCTCGGCTGAACCACCGGCTGATATAAGTGGAGACCAAGCCAAGATAGGTAAACTTGGTCACCTTTGTCATGGGCGTTAAGTGTGACCATAGTTAGATATTGAGCATTAGATTAGATGATGGATTCGATCATTGATGTTTGATTTAATTGAGATTGATCAATGAAATAGACTATTGATAGTTGATTTGTTATTGTGAGTTGAAATTGTTGATTCATCTTAAATGTAAAATGTTTTGTTGGACAAATCATCCACTTTTGATATTTATACTGAATTTGGGATTGAAGAATTATGGTATCAGTTTATAAAGATGCATAGTGAATATTAGATCTGCTTAGCAGAGAAGTACTACTCATTGGGCTATGGTTGCTCATTTTATTCATTTTACTTGCTTTTTAGGTTCTTCAGTGAGCCGTAAGTAAAATGAGAACACTATCGTTATCAAAGGAGAACATTTTCATAGTTGGCATTTTTTTGTATGAGTTATATATGTCTATGATAAACTTATGAGTTAGTTGTTTGTTGGAAATGTATATAGATCTTTTTTATTGTAACCAATTGACTCTTTTGTCAAATATATATGGATGTACATATTTCGATAACAGATTGTTGATGGTTATGTTTGAAACTTCATCTTTTGAGTAAAAGGATGGCTGTGTCATTGCCCTTGTACTTGTAGAGTTGGGGGTGTGACAACATCAACCACTAAATATCATGCTACATTGACTGATCACCTGTGTATGAATGTAAGCTCGAATCTGTGTTACTTTATTTGGAAGACTCCATTCAATGGCGATTGAGACGGACCAAACCCGGATATGGATTCATCATTACTCGGAATCAAGGCCTATCTCAATATGAGCTTAGCAATGGCCTGGCCTTGGGTCTTTTGGAAATGATCAGTCAGGCCGAAATGAGCCATCATGAGCCAAACATGGGTCAGAAGCTCTCCCCCTCGCCTCAGCCGCCCAGCATGACGATCCCCTCTGCATTGGCTCGCGGCGTAAATCAATATCTTCACCCAGAACTTCCCAATCGTTTCCCACTTTATGCTTATTTCTCTCTCTTATCGCCGCCACGATCCTGCATCCATCGAACAACACAGACTTGCTCTTTCCGCCTTTCACTTTACTCGGTGGAACCTCTGTGTTCACCTCTAGCAGCATTTTAGAAGCTCGCTGAAGATACGAGTTCATTTCATTACTCTTCCCTCAATTGGGCTCTCGATTAGATTTGGAATTGGGCATTTGGTGATCCTCAAAGAACTTTAAGGCCTCGGCAGAAGTGTCGCGGACCCTTATTTCCCCAATTCCACTGGGCAGCATGGAGGGGTACATAACCAGAAGATAAAGCATGTACCTGGAGAGAAGCTTGCTCTCCCGAAAATGAGGGAGGCCGGATTCGCTCCACTGTCTCTTTATCAGAGTAGTACGATAGTTCAGTGGCAATGTGCCAAGTTAGGACAACCTGGTCGAAATCCCCCTCGGTTGCCCACTCAACTTGAGAGAGGCCATAACCATCGAGTAGCTTAGCGAGAGATTTCTGAAGATCCATGCGAACTGGCAAATGGTACTCCTCTATGTAGTATAGATCTTCCTTGACATGACGAAAGAACAGATTCCTAATCTCGTTGGATACGTCTTCATGGAGGGTGTAGTGATACTTCTCTAGCTTCTCCGTGATCTTCAAGAACTCAAGCACATTTTGGCAAACCAAGGGCCTCTCTTTACTGCAAAAGCTTAGCAAGCTGAATTGGGCAATTGAATGTGACCACTGGGTTGTCTAGGCAATCTTATAAGGTTCATGGCACGTCTCCAGGCACGGTTCTTGTCGTGCTTGCGCAACCAAACTTCGCCCCAATCTGAGGAAACCAGCATCAAAATCGAATAGGTCTCGAAGAAAACCGTAACGGCCAGCAACAAGTAAGTGATGGAAAGATCAACCCTTGACAGGTGAGACTTTTGGGCCCAAGAGAAGAGCACCAGCACCAACAGAGTGGACAAGAAAGTGAACAAGCGGAGTCGGATTCCCCACTTGGTGTAAAGCACCATTGCCTTCGTGTGGAGCAAATCGTAGATGAACCCAAGCTCGATCTCAACGATCCTAAAAGCTTTCACACAATCGATCGCCTTGAATATGGACTTGCTAGTATTCCTCTCGTCATGGCTGAGTATCAACTCAACAAAGAGGCACTTGAACATCTGAAGCAGATCATAGGATTTCACAATGACATCAGAATCATTCGCCAGATCATCACCATTACTATGAATACCTTCCAGCACTTGGACCTCTATCACCTCATCAGCCACAACGTAATACTCCTCAGCCTGCTTCAAAGTGTACTCCTCCATGAAGCTGGGGTAATTCGGGCTCAGATTAGGCGGGGCCAGCATCGACTGCTTGAGCTTGTCGTTGCTCGCCATCCAAAGAGCGCACGCTCTCTTCCTGTACTTTACGAGTCCAACCAATGCCATTACCGACGAGAGGTAGGAGAGATAAGAGCTTGTCCAGGCCATGAAGATGATATATGTTGTGGCTGACGTTTGAACCGCTAGGCCAAGGCAATGCCTGAGCCAGAGTGCATTGTCCTCCAAAGAATAGGAAGTGATTGTGTCAGGGCCACCCAAGAGCATCAGAAGCAGTGGGGACCAGAACGCGAGCAACTTGTCGTTGTCGCCGAGGCTACCGCCATTTCTCTCGTTCGTGTCTCCAAGCTTGCTGGAGAGGACTCCGAGGGCGATGGTGGCCACGGAATCTGCAGTCAGGTACGCAGACCAGACGGGCAATCCTGAGCTTGAGATTGTAGCTGGACTTCCTCTTGTAGCCGAAGAAAATGAGTATGATTTGGACCGCTAGTGTGAACACCACCGTGGCTCTCAGCTCCCATGAGTTCCAAATTTTCCTCCAGAATTCCGCGCGAAGCACCTCCATTATGATTGGTTTTCTGTTTCTCTGAGAAAGAGAGAGGGATGAGTTGGTGATAAGAATTTGGAAGTTAAACAGAAATGATCACCGGGAGTCAGTTCACCCAGCCGGACTTTAAATATGCTCTCAAGCATTTGTTCACTAATTTATAATTAAAAGGAAATAGGCCTGAACACGTCATATTGAAGCCGAATTCCTTGTAAACTGGAAATGAGGAGTTTTCTCGCAAGTGACATTCAGTGCTTCTTGAACTGGATCAAAAGTATTGCGAAAAACAATTGATCGAACAATAAATAAATAGAACAAAAAAAATGCGGTTCAATCGGTGAGCAGTACATTATTCAGCCATACTCGAGTCACTTAAACACTCTAAATGTTTTTTATCTCCAGTTACCCCCAATAACTCATACGATGTCTTTTCTCACAATTTATTGCAAAACAATATCTCAATCTCGCCAGAGGGATTACACAAAATCTTGACAAAAGATTTTCATGACTTCAAATACTCGGGATGTAATTTACAAGCACGTTGCACAATTGTTTGTCACACTCCTCTTGAATGCAACATAATGTAATTCACAAAAAAAGTTGCATCTTGGATGTAATTCACCAAGAAGAATCACTTCTTATATAAGAAGTGGTAAGAAGTGGATCCAAAACATGTTACCCGCTCAAACTAGAAATCTTTCACCAAAAAAAACAAAAAAACTAGAAATCCAAATCCATTTAGAAAACTTACCTGATTAGACTTTTTTCATAGGCTCAAAATCGAGATATATTCTTAATAAATAGGTTGGGTGAGGCGTGGTACGAGGCCTAGCTCCGGATAGCCATGCTTATAAAACTATTTGAATTTCTAAACAAAATAAGCCGAATTAGGCAGGCCAAGGTGAGTGGGCCAGGCCTAAGAAGAGAATTGCTTTCCTAGATCCGTCTATTTTGCCCCTCGGCCTGAACAGACCAAAGCGGGCCTAATGAACTGACCTCCTGTTGATCAATTCTAGTCTTATCATTGTCGAATGGTTGATAATCTTATGAAAACTATAAAGTTAAATTATTTATTAATTCAAATGGCAAGGCTAAATTGTGAATAGCCTTAGTTGTTCCAAATCATTGGTTAGATCACATAGGCCCAGTTTATATAGATCAATACTATTTTAGCCATAGATCATGTGGGCCTCACAATGAGATCCATACATTCGGTGGCTATGATGATATTAGTCTACATATACTATCTACATGACTTCTTATAATATTAGCCAATCTATCAATGATTGACTTGCGATGAGTTATATCGGCGACTTCATGACACAAACTTTTCTATATTTTTTTTTGCAATGTTCCTTTTAGTTTTAGGTCTGGTAAATTAACAACGATGACAGATTTGTAAGAGTTATTCTGATGTGGGCTACATTAATTGAGATTGTAATTAACCATTTTACGGGCTTGGTCTAATAAGATAAGATATAAAATTTCTTAAATATTCTAATATGAGACTGGCTAGTGTGAGTCAAGTAAAGCCTGGCCTGTGATGAGAGGGCTTGGCTTAAAACTCTGTAAATAGTGCTCAAGTCCCTCCTTAAACCCTAATGCACAAATTATCTCACATAAGGAGTAAATGCTAACTGTGAGAGGCAATCTCATTCAGCTAGTGATACAGATGGTAATAAAGGAGAAGAATTTGCAATGAGGATTATCGCTATTCCGCATCAAGAACGATGGATTCTAAATCATATGCACAAATCCCTTTTACTCGATTACTATATTCTAGATTCTAGCTATGGAGATCTGGCTGTCGTTTTCGTGTCCAACAAGATTTATGCAAGGTATCCGTGAAACATTTAGAATAATGGAACTCGATAGAGCCAAAAGTAAAGTACGGAACACGAAGGACAAATGTTAGAGTACTGTTAAAGAGAAAAGACTAAAGTCACAAGAATGAAAAAAGAAGAAGATAAAAGAACAAAAACAAATGAAATTACTTCAGATTAAAGAAATGTTTACAAATAATTTTTAAAAAAATGAAATTGGCATTTCAATAAATGAGACATATTCAATCACTCCTTAGGAACTTATCACATCATTTTATAAATATATTTTTCTACATAAATTTTTCTAAATCTTCGTTATTTAAGTTGAAATAGTGTCGTTCTTAGTTTCGGGAATTGGATTAGACCGGTCATATGACTTTTGATTTGGACCATGACTTTCATGGGAAGAGGATCACATTTTTTTTTCCTTTTTACTTTTTTTTCCAAAGCAAGCAGGTGATTTGGTAAAGGGATCAAGAGATATCGACCGGCTTGTCCATCAATCAATTCTAGTCTTGTAACTGTTGAATGGTTGATAATGACATGAAAACCGTAAAGTTAAAATGTTTATTACTTCAAATAGCAGGTTGAGATTGCAAATAATCTTTGTTGTGGCTCGTATGGTATTGGTTTACATAAACTATTCACATAATAACTTCTCGTGATACTAGCCGATTTATTGATGATGAGGTATTACGGTTCGTTTACGACACAAGCCGATTTATTGATGATGAGGTATTACGGTTCGTTTGCGACACAAACTTTTCTATTTTTTCTTAATTAGGTTCCTTTCAATTTTAGGTCGGGTAAGCTAACAATGATGACAAGTTTGCGCAACGCATCCGAGAAACGTGTAACATTATGTCCATGGACAGCACCAAAAGTAAAGGTCTGGAAACATGAAGGACAAATATTAAAGTACCATCAAAGAGAAAAGACCAAAGTCACATGAAATTAAAAAAAAAAAAGGTAAAGAAGAATAAAGGATGAAAGTACTTCAGAATTAAAGATATGTTTGCAAATAATTTTAATATATATATTTCTAAGTAAATTGTCCTAAATCTTCATTATTTTAGTAGAAATAGTGATGTCTTAGTCTCAGGGATTGGATTAGACTGATGATAACGAGCATAATCTATGAAATTTGCATTTCTTTATTGGGCGTGGACCATGTCTATGACAATTATTTTGGACCCCGACTTTCATGGGAAGAGAACCACATTCTTCTTCTTCTTTTCCCTTTTTGTCTTTTTTCTAGTGCAAGCAAGTGATTTGGTTAAGGGACCGAGAGACGCCGGGTCGATGCATAGTATTGGTGCAGTCGCGTTCTCAAGAGCGGTCCATCTTCATTGGTGCAGTGCTTGCATTCACCAAATTTCAACAATTTTCATTGCTAAATATTATTATTTATATTGATTTTTCTATTATTAATATCTTAGTTAATTTGGCTTACTCCCGTTTCCTATATTTCTTTCATTTTAAGGCAATTAAGGGTATAAGAAGGTTTCCTTCGAAAAATAAGGTGAAAATACACTTTTACCCCTTAAAAGTAACCGAGGGTTAACACCCACAATAAAATGAAAGTTCCGGGGATATTGAGTAACAACTGAACTACTTCTAAAGTTCAGGGTTCTGTGTAATGTTCCCTTTGCATGTTATGCTGGAAAATATAATATTAGTACCCCTAGCTAATCTCACCAGGTTACTATAGCCCGCCTGTCCCCATGTAATCATAACGACAAGTGTCGCAAGTCGTGAGTGTGCCCTGGATGCATCCTGTGGCAATTGCCTTCACTTAAACTTCAGAATGCTATAACAACGAGTAATTTTATATTAAATCTTTGTCAGCATCAAGATTCAACACAAAGGATTTATCTTTTTTATAAGTGAATGAGGATGCCATATAGAATTCTCAGCATAGACATTATCAACATACAAAATATTAATTCTTCCAATGTTGGTTTTTTCTTTATAAAAAGGATACTCACCTTAAAAAGGTAAATCTCGAGCTCGAGAAATGAAACAATGTTAGGTTGGTGATATGTGCCCCACTCCTGGTGCAGTTCAAGCTCTATCAAGCTTGGTAGTTCTATGTAGAAAATAAAATGTTTTCAATCAATGGTTGGTATGAGCAATGATTTTAAGTCTCGATAATAGTCTAAATCCTTTGATCTTGTTCATTGGTACCGTAGAAATTTAGTTAACTCATTCCAAGTAGGAAATACTCAATAAATAATATGTCGGGTATTCTGACTTTCATGCTCTGTTAATAGGTGTTGTACTAAAAAAATATCTCGTGTAAATTCTTTTTACACTTTTAATAGGACAACATTCTCTTTTGTGAAGGTGACTACCTAGTACGTAACATGCTTTTCTTCAATAAGCCTTTTGGAAAGAATATTTTCCTCAACGAAGGCTAATTATCTAATTCCTATAAATAAATAAAAAGAAATTATGACTATCCTGATTAGTATATTGAAAGTCCGAGTATCCTAATACACGATGTAAAAACATTTCCTCATACGTACGTTTCGAATTTCTTGGATCCTTGAAAAGTAGAATGGCTGAAGAAGTTGCAGCTTTCCTGCTCAAGCTAATTCAATTGGAATAAAAACACAAAATCTATCTCGTTGCTCATGCCTCATAAGTCATAACCCACACACACGCAGAGACTCCATGGCTGCAGAAGTTGCAGCTCTCCTGCTCAAGCAGAAGCTTCAAAATCTGCGAGATGACGAAATAATCATCTATCCAAAGCTCAAACGCAAGATCAACTCCTCCATCTTCGCTCTGCAGCAGCTCCTGAGCTCCTCCGACGACACAGACGTCACCAGCTCTCGGGCATTGCCCTTCATTTACAGTGCCGAAGACATTGTCGACACGTACCTCCTGAAAAGAGCACAACAGCGACGCAAAGACTTTATCGAGACCTGCCCTTCGTTCCAGTACTTGGCTCCTCTATGGAGCCAAAAGGACTTGGGCAAAGGGTTGAAGAAGTTCTTGAACGATCTCAAGGCCTTGCATTCTCACTCTTCTGAGCAGAACAATCAAGAAAGCAGAATTCTTAGCAAGACCCGAGAAAAGGATCGCTGTCTAGTGAATGCAGGGCGGTTTCATCGCTGGGATTCGATTGCTCATCTTTTGGACAAGGAATCAAACATTGTTGGTCAGATATCAGACATGGACAAGATGGTCTCTGAGTTGATGATTTCTGAGGGCCCACAAGGAGAAGAAGCTTTAAGAGTCGTTTCTGTTGTCGGCTCAGGAGGCTCAGGTAAGACCACGATGGTGAGTCGTGTTTATAACAGAGTGGCTGTGAAGAAGCACTTCGAGTGCTGTGCCTGGGTCTGTATATCCAAAGAATTTGTGTACAGGAACGTTGTTATGAGCATAATAGAACAGGTTAGCATAAAAAGGTTGAATGATATGGACCACATGAATGATGACGTTCTTGGTGAGATGCTTTTCAGGGAGCTGATTGATAAGAGGTACTTGATTGTTTTGGATGATGTTTGGGATGCTGAGGCTTGGCACCGGTTGACAATTCCTTTTCCGGACTCAAAAAATGGTAGTAGAGTGATTATCACTTCTTGTGATGATGAAGTGGCGAAATTGGCCGATCCATGGAACTTCCCAGTGCATTTGTGCAGGTTGACTAGTGAGGAGAGATGGGAATTGCTGTTGAAGCAGATGAAGGAACATGAAGGTGCCCTAACTGAGCAAAAGGCCAAGATCGTGGCAAAGCTCTATCATGGTTCACCTCTAGGAATTGTTCTTCTAGTGGGGATTCTTTTGAACACAGAACCAAGTGAATGGTCCAGAAAAATAGACAAATTCCCATCTTCTTGCGAAGACAAATCGGCCTTGCAAGACATCTTGATTTTGAGCTACCAAGAACTACCTCCTGAGTTGAAGGCTTGCTTTCTTTATTTGGGTATCTTTCCAAAAGCATCTGAGGTATCAGTTCGGAGGTTATTGTGCTTATGGCTTTCTGAGGGTTTCCTAGATGGGATGCCTGGCGAAGAACAAAAGGAGTGGGAACCTGAAGATCTGGCAGAGTCATACTTCAAAAGACTGGTCAGTAGAAACTTGATTGAGGTCACAAAATGGAAATTAGATGGATGCCCAAAAATGTGCCGAATGCCAGGAGTGGTACGTGAATTTTTCTTTCCAATATCTGTGGATTCAGGTCTTTTTTATGTTCACTAGAACTCAAGCTTTAGGCCGTGCGAACCTCCTAAAGACTATAAAATTCGGCGGCTCGTGGAGTATTTAGAAATCAAGAACTCCCTGGATTCTTGCATTGATCACAGTCTCCGCTCTTATGTATCTTTCAACTCCGCATCGAGGGGCACGGCCATTACAGACATAGGTATGTTTCTCAAGAATGTCATTCACAAAGGAGGCTTTGGATTGTTGAAGGTTCTCGACTTAGAAGGTGTGTACAAGCCCGTGCTTCCTGAGTCGATGCGTAATCTGCTGCTTCTACGGTATCTGGGCTTGAGGTCAACTGTACTGGATTCAATTCCGCCTGCCATCGGATATTTACCATGCTTGGAAACTTTGGATTTGAAGCACACTAATGTCACCTCTATCCCAAGTTCCATTTGGAAGGCAAAGAACCTCCGACATTTCTACATGAACGAGGTACACATTGATGCGTTTTTCCATAAGCCATCAAAGGGGTCTCTGACCAACCTCCATACGTTGAGGGGACTCTCTGTAGGTGACAAAAAGGCCGTGGTCAACGGACTAGATCGATTAGTGAACCTCCGGAAACTGGGACTCACATGCCATACAAACTCTTTGAAAGTAGTAACTAAGTGGATCGAGCACCTGCCCAATCTTCAATCTTTGAAGCTGAGATCGATAGACGAGTTCGGTAAACCGTCAAATCTCGAGGGGATATCCATGGCTCCATGTTGCAACCTATGCAATTTGTATTTGCTTGGTTCGTTGCCTATCCCTGCCAGCCAGCTGTCCAGAGTGCTCCCATCATACCTCAGGAAACTCACATTGTCCATGTTAAAATTGGTGGAAGATCCAATGCCGGTGCTGGGGCAGTTGCAAGACCTGAGCATCCTTAGGCTTTTTGCTCATTCCTATGTGGGATCTCAGATGACATGTGTTAGCGGCGGATTCCCTAAGCTACGCATATTGAAACTGTGGATGCTTGACGAACTTCAGCATTGGACCGTGCAGGACCAGGCTATGCCTCTCCTTCAAGAACTAGAAATCAGGCTATGTAACCAATTGGAGAATTCAGACGGACTTGAGCATTTGCCAAGGCTGAATGAAGTTGTCTTAACCAATATGCCACCGATTTTTGTAGAAAAAGTCAGGGGGAGCAGTGGGAATAATGTGTTTGTCAAAGTGAATAATTGGGAATTCTCTCATTATCGGGTAAAGTTTCCTTACCTTTTAACTCTCAGATTGCAACCACTTATGTGTTAGGATTAGGCGCTCAAATACAATGAAACAGAGAGCAAAAGAGAAAAAGAGAAATCGAGACACAAAATTTATCCTAATTCATATTAAATTAGGGCTACATCCAACAGATAAGTATGAGGTATATAGCCCTAGTCTAACAAAGAGGGCTATAGTAGAATCCTTTACTGGATGTAACCCTAGTTTAATGGTGAACCAGAATAAATCTTGTGTCTCGATTTCTCTTTCTCTCTTTTACTCTCTATTTCATTGTGTTTGAGTATCTAATCCTAACATCATGCACGACTATAGGAAACTTTTAGTCATTGTCCACATTTTTGTTCTTGGAGATCTGCATTTTGCCCCTCTCAAGCCAAATGTAGATTAAAGAATCAGTTAGGAACATAAAGGGTGCACCTTTCACGATCATTTTCTAATAAATCATCACGCTAATGCTCTTAACCTATCTTGACGTGCAGGGTAAATGAATCATCAGGGACGCAAGGGTTCAAGATGAAACATAGTCTGCATAAGTAAATGTCAATCTCTTGGCAAAAAGCATGCTATCTGAGGCCAAGAAGCTAAGTTTCCAGAGCCGTCCACGTCAAGATGTTGTCCTATGTTATGAAGAATCTTCCTACCTGAGGAGGTGTGTTAGAGTGGGGAGAGCCTGGTGCGAGTGCCGTGTGAGTTGAGTGTGCCGTGGTGAGTTTGTGAGTCTGAGTTTGTTAGTGATTAGTGTAGAGAGAACTCAATTAATAGTGTGCCATTGTACTTATTGTAATAGAATTTGAGTTACGAATCTAAAAGAATCATCCATCAAATTACTGAATCTTAACATGGCGACTTCTTGAAATGTTATCACCACTGCTGAATATTCAAGCGGTGACCAAAACTCAAGTGTGAAACAAAAAGACAAAGGAAAATGCAAGGCAGACCACAGGGGAAAGGAAAATATATATCTGATTTTCCATGTTACTGCGGATCGATATTGCAATCACGATCTGAGCGTCCCCTTTTTCTCAAGCTCGAAATTGCTACGCTAGTGCTAAGAAGTAGTAGGACAGAGACAGTATTGATCATAAGTGCATTACCGCATGCAAATTAGGGAAATACAAAATCCAAAATTAGCGTATATTACTGCTGATCGATAGTTGTGTTGCTTTCACCTTATCATCATGTTGAGATTTCTATGGGTCTCCTTCCAACATTTAATAGTGGGTTAATACCACCAAAAACCCTAAACTGGTATGTTTATGACAAATTTACCCAAAATTAATTTTTTGACTATGAAAAACCCCAAATTGATACATTTGTGATAAATTTATCTCAAACTAATTTTTTGACCACCAAAAATCCCAAATTGATATACTTGTGACAGATTTACCCTCCATTAAATTAGATTAATATCACGAAAAATCACAAATTGGTAAATATGTGACAAACGGAGGGGTAAAACCCTAAATTGGTACACCCGTCAACTACAATGTGTCATCCAAATCATCAATTTGACTGTAAAATTTTACGAAAACTAACGGAGAGTAAATTTATCAAAAGTGTACCAGTTTGGAGATTTTGGTGGTTAAAAAATAATTTTGGATAAATTTATTAAAAGTGTATTAATTTAGAATTTTTCGTGGTATTAATCCTTGGATAGTATTGATCAACCAACAGTACCAGCAGAGGTCTGTTCACCTCTTGCATTATTATTGCTTCTTCGGACTTGACTTGACTTTTGCCCCCTGTCAAATGTTCTTTCCTACATAGGTAAGTTAAGATGACATCACCCGACCGAGCGGGGCACAGGCAGAACATGGACCGCATGATCTCTGACTGGTAGCCGGCGAACCTATGCCACCTGAGGTAGAACCACCGGTCATCATTGTACTTGTGCCTGATCACCAATCTCACTGCCCTAGAGAAAGCAAAAAAATGAAAAATCAACATGACACGCTAATTACACAACAGCACAACATCAAAATGCTAAACATTCACTTTAGGCATACAAAAATCCTGAACTTTCACATGGACAGATCTTGAGAATCTAGGCCAGATTGCGGAGAGAGAGAATTGATGTCTTACGCCCACATTTTGGAATCCAACGCTGCTTTTTGTCAATTGCATATGATGCTTGGATATATCTTCGTTTCAAGCTGAAGGAGCAAAGGAAGTTACTTTTCTTTAGAAAGTTAAAATCAAGAGGGCGAGTACCGGCCACAGGCGAAAGGAAAAGAAGTGGAAAAAAAATAAAGAAAGGAAAAAAATAAAACAAGGGAAAATTTTAAAAAAAATTGAAAATGATTAAAAAATTAAAAATAATCCGGCCGTGCAGCGTAAGACAGCCGGCGTCCACATCAGCAATTTCTGACCTAAATTGGCCAGATGGACTCAATTGGTATTAATGTGAAAAGATTTAGGATTAAATTAGTCTAATTGAAAGGTTTAAAACTGAATTGGTACAAATACAATAGGTTTAGAATTTTTTTTTATACTTTTTTCCAATTTCTCGTAAAGTGGTTCTTTTTTTTTTTTTTTGCTTCGGATATAATTACTCAAAATTGAAACGTGTGCCTCAATGCTAGTAGATGTATACAATATGATTAAATCAAATTTAATGTATGATAAATTCATCTTTTTTAATACACCAAAGTTTCATGCTATTTGCTATGTACCATCTCTCAAATTAGTTGGTATATGTATTTTAATATGATGAATGTTGGCACTTATATCAAGTTATGATTGGTTAGTTACTTCAAGGGCGTTCTTAATGACATAAAAGAATAAATGTTGGTAACTCGTTAAATAGTTAGTAATCTTGAAAGTATAAAGAAATCTTGGTACTTTTTTAAATCAAGCAACATACTAAATTTAGTTGATATCTTAATGTGACGAAAATCGGTATATCACTCAAATTGAAATTGGTAATTTTAATAAAAGTTCATAACTTCAAAAGTGTTGATAAGTCATAAAAATAAATATCGGTACGTTATTAAAATAGTTTAAGGAGTGTTGATACTTTTCAAAACCAATATAAAATACTACCAAATGATTAAAATATGTTGTTATTTTGACAAATGTTGGTATATCAGTCAAATTAGGATTCATAATTTCTAATAAAAGTTAGTAACTTTCATGGTGTTGGTAAGCCATAAAAATAAATGTTGATAGATTGTTAAAATAGTTGATAATTTATTACTTGGTACTTGTCAAAACTTGTTGATAAGTTACTAACGGGTTTAGCAACTTATCTGTCACGTTTTCGTCACAAGTGACATTTAACATTTACCAAGCCTATCGGTGATACATTAACATGGGACTGGGTTTAGCTTTTTAGCTCCACTAAATGTCAGAAACGTCTCAATGACTTAAGGTAAGGTTGAAGTTCTTTTTGTTCTTTCAGGGAAAAAAGATAGAATAAAAGAGAAATGACAAGATTGCAACATGACAACATGAATCAGGGGCACTTAAATGATGCCTCAGGTGTACCATAAGATGACGATGTGTCGTCGTAATCAAATACAACCAAGTTTAAAAACAATTGTCAAAAAAGTGAGGGTACGGTACACTAACATACCTTAGAGATTCTCTGTGAATCAAGTTCGTAATAAAAGAAAACTTCCAAATTCGACTGGACCAAATTATTAAAGCTCACAGGGCGTTCGCATCTAACGTACATATGAGTTGGCCATCCAAGTTTTTGCTTTGAGTTTAGGGACGGTCTCAAAGCTTCTTTACTAAAGAGAGAATTTGATGTCTTTGAGGCCCACACATCTTGGAATCTAAATGCTGCTTTTGTGATGCTTCTTGGACAAGGATGGAACTTTTTTTTTTGTCAGAACAAGGATGGCACTTAAAATCTTTGTTTCGAGCTTGAGGAGATTATGGTCTCTCCGACAAAGTCAGTAGCTTTATTCGGGAGTGGAAAAAAGTTAAAATCAGGTACATTAATGCTAGAGATTTTACTTTAGTCTTTCTTTGCTTTTTTTGGCAAGCTCAAGGATATTTTTTTTCCTACTTTATAGAAAATAATCTGGCAGTTTGTCAATAATACTTGTTATAGTTCAACTCTAGAATTTTTTCTTTGAAGGGGATGTTTTGGGGAATTAAAGGTAATTTATCTTAGATTAAGTAAACTTGGAAGGTGGGGGTCATTGAAAAACAAGAAATACATTCTGAAGAATATGACTACACGTTTATGACTCAAGTACGGCGCGTCTAGAGACGAACATGATTAATAAGCCTAACGTAGAATTAATATCTTTCTGAACCGACTGCGCGCCCTTACATCATGTTGGATTTGAGAGCTTCCTCTGAAACTCAGAAAGGAAGATTGATAGAGAGAGAAAAGGAATACATTTTTGTGCATAAACAAAAAGTTTTCCTTTGTATCATGGGTATTCAAACTTTGCGAGTCGACTAACTTTTATGGATACACGAAAATTGTCCTCCTAGCATAAGGTACATGTGGGTATGAACATGATTAATAAGTCAATGTAAAATCATTATCCTTTTGAATTAACTTTCTTTCTAGCCGATTGGCTTTGAGATTCTTCTTAAAATTGATTGGTAAGGAGAGAAAGAGAATTCATCCTTCAACATAAATTTATAACATGCATATTTGAACCTTGCGACTTGATTAATTCTCACGAATACACACAAACTGCCCATCCACGTGTATCAGGCAGGGCTCCCCATAAGGTGCCAAGCATGTCCCCCTGAAGGTAATGAGTGGTTGATGTTGTAATTTGAATGCAGGATTTGCTAAATCTAAATCAATTGATTGACCAATCAACTAACCATTAAGGCTAGTCGTCTAAATTTCTAGGCAGGATAGGATTGGACATGATATGTTCTGAAATTCAAGAATTTTGCTATATCCTATCCATGGTGAATCATAGTAATAGAGCCGAATGTTTTTATATTCTATCATGTCCATTGTTTGGTATTTACGATATATAAATGTAAATGAACCTGAAAATGCACAAAAAAAGATTGTCAAAATCTGTAAAAATTCATTGCCAAATCTAGTAAGAGAGAGAAAATATGATCATTTACTTTTGCGATTATGAAAGTATAGTGCTTTGACTCTTTGGCTACTTTCGTGAAACTTCAACATGAACCAAAAAGTTACGGAGGAAAATGAGTTTTGACTCTCTTGTTGCCTTCATGGACCTTTGACGTGAACAAGACTTGACAATTTCGTGAAGCTTTGACGCGAATTAAAAACTACGAAGGAGTCGTGAATCTTCAACGTAAACAACAAAGGAGAGGGAGTCGGAGAGAGTAGATTTTTTTTATTTTAATATCATTGCCCCTCATTCTTCGAGAATTAGAAAGATCCTTTTCAAGTTTGAATTTGTTCATTTAAAATCCAAGTTTTTTTACTTCATTTTTATTTACTTATTTTTTAATTATCTTTCCATCTCTTTTTTTTTATTTTTTCATTCCCTCCCATCATTCCTTAATAAAAGTTGTCATCAAATAATAAAATATTCTATTATACCTAAAATATGTAATAATATAGACACTAAATATATATATATATATATATCCAATAGAAAGAAATTCAAACATATAAATAAAATTAGGAATAAATAAAAATGAAATTTTTTTGTTATTTTGAATTTTCTTATTCATATTAGAATTCAAATATTATTTATATTTTATTATTTTAGTTTTATTATCGAAGAAATTTGTTATTCGAGAAAAATAGCTTTTATATCATCAATATAAGAAATGCTATCCACCTTTATCCTACCTCCCCCATGGGATAATTTTATCCAGGCTATATCCGACTTTATCTTGTTTTGTGCAAGAACCAAACACAATATTGAATAAATATTAAAGTTAATACCACGAAAAACCCAAAACTTGTACACCTGTGACAGATTTATCTCAAATTAATTTTTTGACAATCAAAAACCCCAAATCTATAATTTACCATAAACTAATTTTTTACCACAAAAAATCTTAAACTGATACCCTTATAATAAATTTACCCTTTGTAAAATTGCATTACTATCATGAAAAATCACAAATTAGTAAACTTGTGACAAACGGAGGAGAAAAACCCCAAACCGGTACACCCGTCAACTATTACATGTCATCCAACTCAACAATTTAACGGTAAAATTTAATGAAAACTAATGGATCGTAAATTTGTCATAAGTGTATCAATTTGGAATTTTTGATGGTCAAAAAATTAGTTTTGGATAAATTTATCACAAGTGTACTAATTTGGGGTTTTCGTGTTATTAACCCTAAATATTATCGTATCCTGACTACCAAACGTAGCCTAAAGGTTCAATAAATCAAAGGTTTCAAGCAATCATTCTCGAGATAACGGTAAATTCAAGAAGAAGAAGAAATAACATACCTTACCAGTTACAACATAAGCAAGTAACCAGAATGTGCACATATTTACCAGTACCCACAAACATACTTGAGTTGTGACAACAACACATTAATCAAGGATGTTTTTTTTCCCCGTTCAAAATAGGAAACCGATAGCCAAAGCCCCACCTACCAACTTCAGTTTTTGGGTCGAAAAGCAAAACCCTTGACGAATAGCCCATTTTTCCAAATAGAACTGGTTTCCGATATAGAAAATCTGATTTCTCCGATATTTTTGGACGACGTCGTGAATTCGCCCATCAAAATGTTTATCCACTTTCCTCGGGGCTTGTTCTGCAAATCCTCCATGCGTTCCATCTTCGACTCATCCGGTAAAACAATGCCTAACTTCACGGGAACGCGCCAACCCTGACTTGACTCAGTCATTAATGCCACCAACGTGACTTCATACAAGGTATTCGGAGAGAGCATGACCGTTCGGAACTTCCCAAGGATAAACAGCCAGCAAACATTTCTCAGTACAGCTATCTCAACATCCACATTACTGTGAACATTGAAATTGAATGTCAGGAGTTGGACGTTTGCAGAAGAAGAATTGCTAATGTGTTCATTCCCCTGTAAATTAGACGATGAAATAAAACAAAAGAGAAATAACTGCACATGAATTGATCTGATGGATTTTCCCAGTGCAGATCATATTTGCATATGAAGTGCATACCTGAACGAAAGGACAATTGTGTTGCACGTGCAATAGAATAGCGAGGAATGAGATAATCAAGAAACCGCTCAGGAAATGAAATATTAAATGGGATCTGAAGAATGCAAAATGGGCTCTAATACTACATTACAACGTCCAAGCTAAAAATTTGAATAATGGATGGAAGGAGACTACATATATGTAAAGATCATTATACCCCATATAAAGATTGAAGAAATGTACTTACAACAATCAATTTGGTTAGCTTAGTTCATTGTCACCTCAGTGAAATAAGTTTTGGGTTTGCCACTTTGCTGGTCATCATTTATGTTCCGATGGTTTGCATTAATGAATGAAATTGTCTCTTTTCGACAAAAAAAAAAAGTTGCCTTTGTTAAGAGGCATGTATTAAGTAGTCAGTGAAACAGAACCCCTGATGGCATCATTGATGTGAAGGGAGTAATTATTATATCTTCTTAGTTCATAGGTTCAATTGTTTGAACTTTCAAACGAAAATGAGTTTAACTAGGAATGTTGGTAAGTCTAGAGCATCGACCCTATTGTCTCGACAATGAGGTATATTGGTCTTAGGACGGTTCCTAACAACCTTCATGACTAACAGGGTTGTCTCCCTGCATTTAGTGCAGAAATGAACACCAAATAGACAAACTAAAACACTAATTACTAACTGCATAACGGGAGGGACTCTAAGTTTATCAGCTGATCTCCTTATCGTTCAAAAATATTGAAAATATATCAGAAACAATTACATGCTCGAAAGGCTAGTTTTGAAGGGAATAAGAGCATGAGACATCGTCGGAAAAGATGCTTGAAACTTGAAATTTGTTCATGTGATTTGCATCTCAACTTCCTATTCCTTTTTAACGATGTCTAGAGTCACTTTATTATTCTAAACTGAAAGTCTAAAAGTCTTGGCTCCTTGATCGTCTCAAAGTGGTGAATAGATTCCATTTTTTAGGGTACCTCGATCCGTAATGCTTAGAATGTCGAATTCAACAATTAAGCATCAAGGAAACATGTGTCGAGATCCTATGTACGACGTGGATTGGAGCTCAGTAAAAGAATAGAAGATTGGTGTCCCTCTCAAAACACTCCATTACCGGTTAAAAGGTGGAAACGATAATAGCCTCCATATGATCAACAATCTGTCATAAATTGATAATTACCCATGCCCGTGAATTTTCTTATACGTGTGCATTGACCAATTTCCAGAACTGAGACATCCACACTTTTTCAATCGTAATTTGTGTACTTCAAAATTTTGCAAAGGTTGCTTCCACGCGATCATAAATTTTTCAAATGAAGCAGCGAGGAGCTAAAAATAAACTACAAGTCATTGCAGCCTATGACCTGACCGCGCACAGGAGGTGAATTCGCTTTATTTTGTCCAAGATAAATACAAATCAATAATAATGAGTATATCAAATGTATTTTTTTTTTCTTTTTTAGCAGAACTTTTCTTGAGAAATGGTGATTTTTTTTTTTAGTATTGTCTCTTACCCGGACTCTTTGACGGTCCTCCATTGCCAATACGCGGGGGTGTCGCCCCATGTAATTTCAAGCTCCCTCGCAAACACCATGAAGGAATTCTTGTTCAGATCCCTGTCAACCCAGTACTTCTGCAACAATGAAATTTCAAATTATTTTGTACAATTCAACACATATCAAATCTATATAGAAAGCTCTTGTTCTTTTTTTTTTTTTAGAATGAAGGTAAGAAAAATCGTGCAAGAGAGAGAGGCCCACTCTCTTCCCCTTTTGCAGAACCACACCGTCGTAGAGCTGATCGCAGAGCTTGTCGAGAGGGAAAGTTTCAATGGGCACGTCAGCATCTTTCACAATGGCCACGTAATTGTGTGGAGGTCTTCTTGATCTTGCTTTCACTGTTTGATTAGGCTCCTGTGAGCCCATCTCTTTGGCTTCTTCAAGGATCTCGACTTCAACTTCCATGTCGGGTGCTGGCAAATGTTGCTGCTCCTCTTGAGGGTGTAAAGACTAAAGAGAGAGATTTCTAAACAGAGAGAGAGAGAGAGAGAGAGAGAGAGAGAGAGAGGGAGCTACACAGGTTTCTTTATCCTAAATAATATTGATGGCGCCACTATTAATAGTTGTAAAAGTAGAGGAGCTACACAGGTTTCTTTATCCTAAATAATATTGATGGCGCCACTATTAATAGTTGTAAAAGTAGATATTCAAAAGTGAAGCCCTAACGTGCAGCCATGTTTTTGTCCGTTTATTTTTGGGAATATGAATAATTTCAAAAATATATTTCTGAAAATGATAATTTGTATCGCTTGAAATAATTAGTCGATGAAAAATATTTTCATTATCAACAACAATTTATGGTTAGATATTTTTTATTTACTTTTTTTGTAAGCGATAAAAGAGATCAAATCATTTAATCTCTACGAAATAAACGGAACCTTCAATAGAAAATTTTATTTGTTACACTCTTCATCAAAACTTGAAATGAGCATAGTATGATGGCATGTTGTGGGGCTGAACCATAACTGACCATGACTAAAATATGATAGGTAATTTAAAAAAATATATGATTGAAACATGATTAGTGACTTTCATAATATTATTGTCTATCACAGTATTCATAAACTAAGTTCAAATGGTTATCTGTACTTATTTAAAATAAAAATAAAAAAAGCAAGCTTTGTAGAGAGATTGATCGCAGAGGGAGGGAGGGAGGGAGGAAGGAGAAGCGGAGGAAGATGATATACCGCAAGTGGAGTCTGCTCACTGGTCCCGCCGCCATACTCAGCGGCATCGTGGCCACTGTGGTCGTCGCCATTTACATCTTCGTCGAACACGTAAATCCAAATGTCTCTCCTCCTCCATTTCATTCTCTCTCTCTCTCTCTGTTTGATTTCTTATAGGTTTCTGCTTGTTTCATTAGCTTGCCTTCTGCTTTCCACTTGGCTTTCGTCTCATTGTAGTAATTCGTGGACAGTGATATGGAGCTCAATTGCATTAGGGACTGGTTTACCTGCTGACCGAGAAGCAGCATTGATGCTGCAACAGGTCCATCATCGGCTGTTATTCGGTCTGAATCTTCACAAATTTCCTCACTCCTAGCTGCAGGCAATAATAATTAATCCCTCTTCTAGCATTGGCTAATCGGGCTCACCATTGTAAACCCCGATTAAGATATAGCGCTGCCTTGGACAAGCTAGAGCACCGAAAGGATCCCGTTCATTGTGCCGTAGTTAAGTATATTTTCATCACCCGATGGTATAATAAATGGAATCAGAGAACTGACTTTTCGAATGTTTATCCTAGCATAAGATGAATCCACTGGAACATACAGAACCCAAATGCTTCTATCCTCCATAATCTTTCGCCAAGCATGTGTGTATTGGTCGGATCATCTGTTTGTGAGCGATTCTGGGCTGCACAAAATTGATCTTTGAGGTCTAGGATGTTTAGAAATTGCTTAAGACTCAAGGGTAAGGGCGTCGACCATTGGGCTCGTTCTTCCCTCCAGCTTGAATAAGTTTTCTTACCGTTGAATTGGTTTTCTTTCTTATATACCGTTGAATTAGTTTTCTTTCTTGTCACCTCTCATACCGTTGAATTGAAATTTGCCATCATAAGTTTATTCATTTATTAGTTTATTAAACAATAGTTATGATCTTTTGATCGTAATAAAAAAAAGAGTTACGATAACGAGCAGTTATGATAAC
The DNA here is from genome assembly GCF_021117445.2 of Syzygium oleosum. Classification (NCBI taxonomy): domain Eukaryota; kingdom Viridiplantae; phylum Streptophyta; class Magnoliopsida; order Myrtales; family Myrtaceae; genus Syzygium; species Syzygium oleosum. Next base: position 1,715,722 of record NW_026607532.1, on the reverse strand, counting down.
GAGTGATGCAAGGTGTACTAAGAAAGTTTTGCTAAATGACGTGGTCATCCGTGTGGCTCTCATCTTAGGTTTCTTGACTTGTAAACCCAAAGAAGTTGAAGATATTTCTCTCATGGCCTCAAAATGTCCCCGACCTCATCGTCGTATGTACTTTGGGAGGTCGCAACAGCTATATCATTTCATTCTGGTCACTCCATTATTTGCATGTTAGATCTTATCGTTCCAACGTAACATTGAAGCTATAGGATGTCTGATCCAACCAAACATTTCTCTTATAGAAAAAATAAAGAAATCTTACTTTGTTGTTGTACTCTATTTAAATCGCATCTTAAGAAAATACCTACATAAAAAATCAAGTATGGTAACATGTTTAATCCTATGACTGGAGAGAAAATTATCCAAAAAGTCCTAAATCTACTACTTTTTTGCTAATTCAGTCCTAAATCTTTTAATTTTGTCAATTTAGTCATAAACATTTTGCATTTGTACCAATTTAATCCATCTGGCCAATTTTAGCCGGCCAACGCTAGCCTGGCAATTTTTAATATTTTAATATTTTTTCGAATTTTTTTAATTTTTTTCCTTTTTTTCTATCTTTTTTCTTCTTCTTTTTTCTGCCTTTCTTCCCTCACCGGCCTCAGCCAGCCAAGGTGAAGCTAACCTCACCATCGCTGGTTTCTCCCTCGCCCAATGACAGCAAAGTCGGCCTTGCCATGCCTAACCTTGCCCTACTAGGGGCGGGCGAGACTCGCCCTCGCTAGTGGCCGGCGGGGGTGATCTTCGCCTGAGGCCGGCGAGGTAGACCTCACCTACCCTCGCCTCTAGACAGTCGCCGGACTAGCTAGGGAAGAAGGGCTAAAAAAATTCAAAAAAAAATTAATAAAAAAATTCGAAAATAAATATCAAAATATTAAAAAATTGCCACATCAGCGTTGGTCAGACGGCCAGTACCAGCTGTCATTCACATCATCATCCACTAGCCAAAATTGGCCAGATGGACTGGATTGGCACAAATACAAAAGGTTTACGACTAAATTGGTAAAAATACAATAGGTTTAAGACTTTTTGGACAATTTCCCTATTGGATATGTGGTGTTTGTATTATTTCTTACACATTTCATAATTACCCTTCCACATAAAAGTTTAAAAATCAGACCACCTAATGAAGCCAATTTATTAAGTGACCATCAAATTCACGGATATCTTATGGCTACCAACTACACCCATAAGTAACCATTGAATTTCTCCTAGATTGGTTCTTTCTTTTCCCTTCAAGTATAATCACTCAACGTTCTAGTGTGTGCCTCAATACTAGTAGATATATAGCATAACATGATTAAACAAAATTTCATCAAAGTTTCATGCTATTCGCTATGTACCATTTCTCCAAATAACATATAATAATGAATTCAAGTAAAGCAAGAAATAGCATGGATAACAGCAGGAGTTAATGGTGGCTAAAGTGACCAAGCAGAAGCAGATTCAAGACAGATACGTTATCCCACCCAATACATAGGCCCTTCCCTCAGCCATCAAAATAGGATTGCCTTTTAGTCTTCAAACTTCATCGAAATGATCATTAAGGACTCAAAGTTCACAGTATCAGTTTAGTTTTTTATCCACATGACCCACTTAGAGTGGCAAGTGAAGAGTATGCCTGCTTCCCTGAGAAGTAGCATATCACCTTATCAAAGATTTATTCCTATCCTTCAAGTAACATTAGGCCTATAGATTCTAAAAGTTTACAAGAACATGATAAGAAAGTGGGAAGATTTTTAGGGAAAGTTCATTGTTATTTTATTAAAACACTTCCTCGCCTTTTATAACTGAAGGTAAGGGCATCACAGGAATTACATAAGGAAGCCAACACTTATGACTGTTTTTCAATAATACATCCTGGGAGGATAGACAATTATAAAGTGACACCAACACAATAGGGTAGGAAGATTCCGACATATTATTGAAAAATTATAAAGCACGCATATTGACAATCTGGCAAGATTCCTTCACTTCTGACGGGTTCATGGTACATGCCCAGATTACGGTGCACGTTTGATTAGAATACTCGTCTGAGTCACTGTTCACGTGACACTTGTTGTCTAGATAAGATTCTTCAAATTTTTGTCTAAAGTCCCAACGGTCTTTAGAGAAATCCATTGGCTCTGGTTGATTACGCTTATATTCTTCTAGAACCTGGTGGATTTGTCTCTGGTGGCCCAATGTGCTTGCAAATAATCCCACGGCATTTCTTCTTTCATATGCACCAAGGAAGAGGAATTTCAGCACAGTTCGATTCCATTTGCAAAGGATGCGTTGGACTTCTCTATATTCTCCACTAATTTCCCAAAAAAAAATTGCACCAAAGTACTTGTACAAATGTACTACAAGACATGGACAACCTATTGGCTTGTTGGTCCTCTAGTGAACAATTTCCATTCTTTGTGAAAGAGAATGGTAGTGTGATCTTAAGGACTTGGGGCTCTGCATTTTAGCTCTGTGAAGAACACATATTGCCAGTAGGGTAAAGAATAAAACCACTTTAATACCCAGCAAAGTGCTTGCGCTAATAATTCTGAAACCTTCGTTTAGAAAAGTAATGGTGATGCGGTAGATAATGGCCGTGGGAAACTTGATTCCAATGGCATACTTATGAAACAAATACCAATATAACCATTTAAGTTCAAGGAAAGCCGCAACCACCTAGTTATCACGGCATGACGTTTCAAAATTAATCAATTATTCACATTTAAAGAAGAATTTATATGTATTAGACTTTCAGTCCGCATGAGCCAAAACTTAATAGAACATAATTTTTGCTCCACCTGTAATTAAAGCTGATTTAATATACCAACTCATCTAGCCACTTACCAATTTGTTATCTTGCTAGATTTTGAAAAGTACCAACATCTTATACTTCCAAGATTACCAACTATTTTTTTAAAAAAATTATCACCATTTATTCTCATGGTTTGAAGCGACTAACTTGTATTCGAATCACAAATTTTAATTTTGCTGACATACCAACATTCATCACTTTAATATACCAACTCATTTAGTCACTAACCAACTTTTTATCTTGTTAGATTTTGAAAAGTACCATCATTTCCTAATACTTCAAAGATTACTTATTACTTTAATAATCTACGAACATATATTATTGTGTTCTACCAACGCCTTCGAAGTTATTTTTATTCGAAAATTACCAGTCTTAATTTGACTGAAGTATTCGTTATATTAAAAAATAATGGGACAAATGAAGATACGTCAGTCAAATTAAGGTTGACAAGTTCAAATAAAAGTGTTGGTAACCTACACGAATAAATGTTGGTAGATTATTAAAATAGTTGGTCATCTCGAAAGTAAATATGAAATTATTTGTGCTTTTCAAAACCTAGCAAAATAAAAAGTTGGTAAGTGACCAAGGTAAGTTGATATGTTAATGTGACGAATGTTGGTACGTCGATCAAATTAAGATTGATAATTTTGAATAAAAGTTAGTGACTTCAAACGTGTTGGTAAGGCATAAGAGTAAATATTGATATATTATGAAAACATATGGTAATTCTAAAAGTATAAAGAAATGTTGATACTTTTCAAATTGAACTAAGATAAAAAGTTGGTAAGTCACTACAAGTAGTTGATATATTAATGTGACGTTGTCAGTACATCAGTCAAATTAAGGTGGTAATTTCTTATAAAAGTTAGTAATTTTCAAGATGTTAGTAAACCATAAATAATAATGTTCGTAAAATATTACAATAGTTGGTAATATCTAAATTATATGGAAATGTTGGTATTTTTCAAAATCAAGAAAGATAAAGAGTTGGTAAGTGACTAACATTAGGTGGTAATGCAAAGAACATTGGCGCTTCAATCAATTTAAGATTGATAAATTCATATATAAGTTAATAGCTTCAAACGCACTGGCAAGTCACAAGAAAAAATGTTGGCAGATTAATAAAGTAGTTGACTATCTGGAAAGTGTAAAGAAAGGTTGGAACTTTTGTAAATCGAGCAACATAAAAAATTGGTAAATTGATCAAAATTAGTTGATATCCAAATGTGACGAATGTTGGTACATCGGTTAGATTTTCAAAACCAGAAAAATAATATGTTGGTAATCGACTAAAACTATTTGGTATCTTAATGTAACGAATGTTGGTATTTCAATAAATTAAGGTTGGTAATTTTGAATATAAGTTAGAAAATTCAAATGTGTTGGCGAGCTACAAAAATGTTGTAGATTTATTAAAATTATTGGTTATTTTTAAAATATAAAAACGTGTGCACACTTTTCTATACGAGGCAAGATAAAAAGTTGTTAAATGATCAAAATTAGTTGGTATCTATGTGCTGAATGTAGATACATGCAGCAAATTAAGGTTGCTAATTTCAAATACAAGTTAGTAATTTCAAAGGTGTTGGTAAGCCATAAGAATAAATGTTGGTAGATTATTGAGGTAAATGGTAGTCTTGAAAGTATAAATAAATGTTGGTAATTTTTATACCCCACACAAGATAAAAAGTTACTAACTTACTAAAATAAGATGGCATCTTAATTTGACAATTGTTGGTACACTAATCAAATTAAAGTTGGTAATTTTTTATAACAATTTTCAAGGGTTAGTAAGTCACAAAAATAAATGTTGCAAGATTATTAAAGTAGTTAGCAATCTTTGAAGTAGAGAATGTTGACACTTTTTCAGAACCAAGGAAGATAAAAAGCTGACCAATGACTAAAATCAGTTGGTATTTTAACATGATGTATTTCAATGAAAATAAGATTGATAAAAATTAGTAACTTCCAAGGCATTCATAAGTGTTGACACCAAAAAATGATTAATAATCATTATAGACAACTTGCAAGACCAGTTGATGAAAACAGAGTTTGGTCAAAATTGAAGTCATCAATGGACAAAATAGTCAACAACTCGAAAGGAATGGATAACTCGCCAATAAAGTTATCAACAAGAAAACATCACAAAGGTTATCAACAAAGGCCTTCATCAATCAATGAGGTTGATAGCCACCTATTATAGATTTTGCTAGGTGTTGGAGCATGAAGACAAAGATGGATCAACACAAGTGTAGAAGATCGTGTTTGTAACTTTTTAACTGTAAATATGTCTATGAATTTATTTGTAGATTCAAATTCAATAACTACTTGTAAGTAATTGCCGATGGTGGGTCATAAATACCTACATTGTAATCTTTATAAAAGTCGTATAATCATTCACAGAACATCTATCATATGTTCTTGCGGATTTATCTTTATACTTTACTTACTTGCAAATTATTTTTACGGCACTTTAAATTTCTAGTAGTTGCATTACAATTCTTTAATTTCCAGCCATTTCCTTTCTTGTCCAAAATCAATAGTTTCCTTTCACAACTTTTATCAATTCAATTCGATCAATCGTATACTAAAAGATATTATGCTTTTCTGGTGAAACAGTAAGACACAAGAATAAATGTTGGTAGATCGATAAAGTAGTTGGTAATCTTTAGAGTATAAAAAATCTAGATACTTTTCTAAATCAAGCAAGATAAAAAAAGTTGTTAATTAACTAAAATTAGTTAGTATTTTAATGTGATGAATGTTGGTACATCAATCAAATTAAGGTTTGTAATTTAAATAAAACTTAGTAACTTCAAAAGCATATGTAAACACAAAATAAATGTTTGTACATTATTTAAATTGTTGGTAATCTTGCAAGTATTATTAAATGTGGTTATTTTTCAAAACCAAGCAAGATAAAATGTTGCTAAATTATTAAAATTAGTTGGTATCTTAATATGATGAATGTTGGTGCATTGAACAAATTAAAGTTGGTAATTCCTAATAAAAGCTAGTAACTTTCACAGCATTGGCAAGCCATAAAATAATGGGAAAATTCCAAAAAGTAACCCGAAATGAAGTCATTTTCTCAAATAAGGACCTAAAGTGGATCTTGTCTCAAATAAGGGTTTGAAATGAATCTTGTCTCAAATAAGGACCTGAAGTGGCCATATCAGTCTTAAATAAGGACCTGACCTCAACGGCTAAAAGGTATTTTCGTCTTTTACTTTTTTTAATTTTTTTCTTTTTTTTCTTTCTTTTTTACCTTTTTCTGTTTTTTTCTTTCCCTTTTCCTTTTCCTTTTCTTTTTTTTTCCTCTCTTACATCCACCGGACATTGCCGGGCCGGCGGGAGAGCCGCCTCGCACGGGCGGCAAGAAATTCCACCTCACTTTGGCCGTGCGAGGCGAGGCTAGCCCTGTGCGAGGCGACCCTCGCTCAACGTTGGCGAGGGCAGCCCTTGCCGGAGGCTAGCGGAGGTCGCCGGCCAGACGCAATGACGGCTGGAGGGAAGAAGAAAAAAGGAAAAAGAAAAAAGAAAAAAGAAAAGAAAAGGAAAAGGAAAGGAAGGTAAAATATATATACTTATAATTTTTTTGACTAAAATACCCCTTCTCCGACGACGGAATAGTCACCAGCTAGCCAAAAGTCCTTACTTGAGACAATTTAGCCACTTAAAGCCCTTATTTGAGACGATTTGGCCACTTCAAGCTTTTATTTGAGACAATATTCACTTCAAACTCTTATTTGAGAAAATGATTCAACTTCGGGCCCATTTTTGAAATTTTCCCTAAAATAATTGTTGGTATATTGTTAAAATAGTTGGTAATTTTTTAAGTATAAATAAAATGTTGATACTTGACAAAACTTGTTAGTAAGTTACTAAAGGGCGACTGGTTTAACAAGTTATTTGTCACTTGTCCGTTCCCAGTGGATTCAACATTTACCAACCCTGTCAGTGATACACTAACATGGAATTGTGTATCGCTTTTTAACTCCACGAACGTCAGAAACGTCCCATGACTTAAGGTAACGTTGAAGTTTTTATATCCTCTTTAAAGAAAGAAAAGAGGGAACTACAAAAAAACAAACAAGATTGCAACACGACAACGTGAAGCACTTCCATGATTTCTCATATCTATTGTACAATATTACGACATGTCATCATAATCAACTACAAAAACGAAGCAATACACGGCGAAATCGATTTATGACATTATGACAAATCGTGGTAACCAATTGTGAAAATTGTAGAAAAAAGTGAGAGCACAGTACACTAATGTACCTCATAAGCTCCCCGTGAACCTGGTTGGTAATAAAACCGAAATTCGAAATTCCAATGGACCAAATTATTAAAGCGCTCAGGGCGTTCAAATCGGACGTACATATGACTTGGCCATCCGAGTCTGGCTTTGCTTTTAGGGACGGTCTCAAAGCTTCTTTAGTAACGAGAAAGAGAGAATTTGATGTCATGAGGCCCACGTCCTAGAATCCAAATGCTGCTTTTGGGATGCCTAGACAAGGATGGCACTGAAAATCTTCGTTTCAAGCTCGAAAAAGTTATGGTCTCTCACACAAAAGTAAGTTGCTTTATTCGGGAGCGGACAGGAGTTGAAATCAGGTACATTGCTGCTAAAGGTTATACTTTGATATTTCTTTCTCGAGTTAATACCATGAAAAACCTCGTATTATCCCAAATTAATCTTTTGATCACGAAAAATCTCAAACTGATACACCAGTTATAAATTTACCCCAAACTAATTTTTTGACCACAAAAAACCCCAAACCGGTACATCTGTGACAAATTTACCCTAAACTAATTTTTTGACCATCAAAAACCCCAAAATGGCAATCCTGTGACAAATTTACTCTACGTTAGTGGACCCGTTTGGGGTTTTTCGTGATATTTACCCTATAGATTTTAATGTTAATTTGTCACGTCACCATACCACGTCACAATGTGCCATCCACATCAGCAAATTAACAGTAAAATTTGACGGCAGCTAACAGAGGGTAAATTTGTCACAGGTGTACCAGTTTGGAGTTTTTTGTGGTAAAAAATTAGTTTGGGGTAAATTTATCACTGGTGTACCAGTTTGGGATTTTTTGTAGTTAAAAATTTAATTTGGGGTAAAATTATCACTAGTATACCAGTTTTGGATTTTTCGTGGTATTAACCCTTCCTCTTTTTACAAGCTCAAGGAGATTTTTTTTTTTTTACTTTATACTAAAAGTCTGGCAGTTTGTCAATGATAATTGTTATAGTTCAACTCTTAAAATTTTTCTTTGAAGGGGGGCGTTGGGACTCAAGGGTAATTTGTCTTAGATTAAGTGAACTTGGAAGGTGGGGGTCATTGAAAAAAGGACAGTATATATAGTATATAGTCTCAACAAGATGACTACACGTATCTTAATCAAGTATGGGGCGTGTAGATAAGAATATGATTAATAAGCCTAACGAAGAATCTATATCCCTTTGAACCAACTTTCCGTCCATCCCGTTGGCTTTGAGAGCTTCCTCTTGAAACTCAGAAAGTAAGATTGATAGGGAGTGAAAGAATTCGTCTTTCCACATAAATCAAAGGTTTTTTTTTTCTAATTAACATGAGTATCCAAGCTTTGCCACTCGACTTAACCTTATGGATACACACAAATCGATCATTTACGTGTATCAGCTAAGGCTTCACCCATAAAGGGCCGGGCATGGCTCCCAAAGTTAATATGAATGGATGACATGGTGATTTGAACACATGATCTAATAGATCCAAATCAAGTGATTAACCCACTCAGCCAATCACTTCAGAGTTGAATAAACGAAAGTTCCAAGCTATCATTCTTTAGATAGCGATAAATTCAAGAAAACAAGAAATAACATGCCTCACCATGTGAGCAAGTAACAAGAATGTACACATACCTATTGGTACCCACTAACATACGCGAGTCGTGACAACAATCCACTAATCAAGGCTGCTTTGTCCCTTTTGAACATAAGAAACGAATAGCCAAAGCCTCACCTACCAACTTCAGTTTTTGGGTCGAAAAGCAACACCCTTGACGACTAGCCCCCGTTTCCAATTAGCACTGCATTCGGATATACGAAATGTGATTTCTCCGATATTTTCGCACGAAGTCATGAATTCGCCCATCAAAATGTTTTTCCACTTCCGTCGGGGCATATCCTGCAAACTCTCCATGCTTTCCAGTTTTGACGCATCCGGTAGAGTAAGGTTGATGTTCACGGGAACGCCCCAACCCTGACTTGACTCAGTCATTGATGCCACCAACGAGACTTCATACAAGGTCTTCGGAGAGAGCATGATCGTTCGGAACTTCCCACTGATTTCCAGCAAGCACACACTTCTCAGTTCAGCTACCTCAACATCCACATTACTGTGAAAATTAAAGTTCAATGTAAGGGTTGGACTTTTGCGGAAGAAGAATGGCTGATGTGTTCATTCCCCCATCAAATTAGAGGATGAAATGAAAGAAAAAAAAATAGCTACACATGAGTTGCTTCAATAGATTTTCCTAGTGCAGATCATATTTACATAAGAAGTGCTTGCCGGAACAAAGGGATAATTGTGTTGCAAGTGGAATAAAATAGCAAGGAATGAGATCCAAGCGGAAAATGAACAATTATATGGAATCTGAAGAACTTAGAATGGGGCTCCGATACTACATTAGAATGTCCAAACCAAAAATTTGAACCAATAGTCATAAATACTTAACTTCACATGTTAACTAAAAGGATAGAAGATTGGTAACCCTTTCAAAACACTCCATCACCGGTTAAAAGGCAAAAATGATAATAGCTTTTATATGATAAACAATCTGTCATAAATAGTTAACTTCACATGTCTGTGAATTTTCTTTTACAAGTGCATTGACCAAGTACCAGAACTGAAACATCCATACTTTTCGATTAGAGCTTGTGTACTTCATGTTTTGCATAGGTTGGTGTACAGATGAACATAAATTATTCAAACGAAGCAGCGAGGAGCTAAAAACAAACTACAAGTCATTGCAGCCTACGACCCGAACGAGCACAAGAGATGAATTCGCTTTTTTTTGTCCAAGAAAAAGAAAATTTGATAACAACGAGGAAATCAAATGTTTTCTTGTTTTCTTTTTTAGCAGATTTTTTCCAAGAGAAATGATGATCTCATTTTCTTTTGTTCTTTTCTTTTTTTTTTTTAGAATATTGACACCTCTTACCCGGACTCTTTGACGGTCGTCCATCCCCAGTACTGGTCGGAGTCGGCCCATGTAATTGCAAGCTCCCTCGCAAACACCATGAAGCAATTCTTGTTCAGATGCCTGTCGACCCAGTACTTCTGAAAGGATGAAATTTCGTATTCATTTCTACAATTACAGCATATATCAAAGTCCATATAAAATGCTCTTTTCTTTTTCAATTTAGAACGAAGGTCAGAAAAATCGCGTGTGAGAGAGAGAGAGAGAGAGAGAGAGAGGCTCACTCTCTGCCCCTGTTGCAAAACCACTCCGTCGAAGAGCTGATCGCAGAGCATGTCGAGAGACGAAGTTTCAATTGGCACGTCAGAATCTTTCACAATGGCCACGTAATTGTGTGGAGGTCTTGGTACTCTTGCCTCCACTGTTTGCTTAGGCGTCTGTGAGCCCATCTCTTTGGCTTCTTCATGGATCTCAGCTTCAGCTTCCATGTCAGGAGGTGGCCAATGCTGCTCCTGTATCAAGGGTGTAGAGAGACAGAGACAGAGAGAGGAGCTACCAGTTTCGTTTATCCCAAATTATATCGATGGACCCACTATTAATAGTTGTAAAAGTAAGGGTCATTACTACGAAAAACCCCAAACCGATATACATATGAAGAAATTTACCTAAAATTAATTTTTTGACTATCAAAAACACCAAATTTGTACACATGTGATAAATGTACCATCCGTTAAATTTTGCCGTTAAATTGCTGAATTGAATGACACATGACAGTTTTTTTTAATCGAAAACACGTGGTAGTTGACAGGTGTATAAGTTTGAAGTTTTATCCTCTATTTGTCACAGGTGTACTAGTTTGTGATTTTTCATTGTATTAATCCAATCTGACGGAAACTAACAGATAATATATTTGTCACAAGTATACTAGTTTGGGATTTTTTATGGTCAAAAAATTAATTTGGGGTAAATTCGTCACAGGTGTATCAGTTTGAGGTTTTTGGTGGTCAAAACATTAGTTTGGAGTAAATTCATCACAGATGTACCAGTTTAGGGTTTTTCGTGATATTATCCTTAAAAGTAATAATTCAAAAATGAGGCTCTATGTCTTCTTCAATAGAAAACTTTCTTTGGGTTACCCTCTTGACCAAAACTTGAAATATTCATAAACTAAGCACAAGTAAATGATCCGGACTTATGTAAAGTCGTGCATGCATTGAAGAGAGAAGCCATAATGTTTGCCTTCAATTCCACAAGGTTAATATAGAAGCTCACAAACTCTTTTCTCAGTCAGACAAAAAAAAAACTCTTCTTTTCGGAATAAACAAACCTTCATCCATTTATATACAAGGTTGATATCACAAAAAATCTCAAACCGGTACATCTGAGACAAATTTACCCAAAACTAATTTTTTAACCACTAAAAACTCCAAACCAATATGCCTGTGATAAATTTACCCTCTTTTAGTTTCTGTTAAATTTTACCGTTAAATTGCTAAGTTGGATAACACGTGACTATTGACGGATATACTAATTAGAGTTTTACCCTTCTGTTTGTCACAAATTTATCAATTCTTTCTTGTCACCTCTCATAAATTTACTATGTTGCGAGTAGGCTTTCAAAACCTTAACCCCCGACTTTGTTTGTATCAGCCAACATCCTACAACTAAGTTTACGAAGCAAACTCGGCCATGGTTTCAGAGCTACGAACTAGGTTTCTCCCGGGGAAAATTGTCCAAAAGTCTTAAACCTATTATACATTGGCCAATTCAGTCCTAAACATTTTTAAAAATTGCTAATTCAGTCATAAACCTTTCAATTGTGCCAATTTAGTCCTAAACCTATTGACTATTTACCAATTTAGTCATAAACCTTTTAACGAATTGCCAATTTAGTCCTTCCGATTAATTTTGGCCGGAAATCGCTAACATCAGCGCCAGTCGTCCTATATGGCGCTGACGTGAATTTTATTTTTTTATTTTTAAAAAAATTCAAATTTTTTATTGACTATTTTATTTTTATTATTTTCTTTTCTTTTCTTTCTTTTATTTTTTCTTTTCCCTTTCTTCTTCTTTGTTGAGCTAGCAAGGGCCGGTAGAGGTGGCTAGTCACTGGGCAAGGGCCAGTGACACCCACCAACCCGGGGCCAAGGACCGCAAAGCCATCGTCACCCGTGGGCGAGGGCGTCACGGCCCTCGCCTACCCTCGCTGTGGCCAACGAGGGCCTGGGCGAGGGCCGCGATACCCTCGTCGACCGCAACAAGGGCTCAGGCCGTCGCCAGCCACAGCGAGGGCGGGCAATGGCTCGCGATGCTATAACATCATCAATTTCGGTCCCTGGAAAATGGCTACAATTAAGTTTAGTGGTTTTCCAATCAGAGAGAATTTTATTCTTGTTCTGGAAACCCAAATTTGGATACTCTGTACCCATTTCGTTTTGTTATTTTTATGAAGACTTTTGTGATCCGAATTTCCAAACACTTCCCCTTAAAAGTTTCTCCAAACATCTTGTAGTTTTACATACTTTAATTTCAGAATTTTTGTACTGAATATGAGTAGTACGATAACCTAATTTCGGACCGTGTAAAACTGCCCAGAATGGGTATTTCTATGATGTTCACACCTTCTTGATTTTCTACAAACTTTTCTAGGCCGATTTTGAACAAATTTCTTTCACAAAATTTGTTGAGAACTTCTTTCTCCATAACATATATAAATTTGGGAATGGTTGGAGATGATTTGGATTCTGAAAAGAGCTTACTTTGAGAAGCAAAGATTTTGTTCCGTCAAACCGATTTTTAGCCTGTCTTTGAGCTACTAAAAGCTGTGTTTACAGAAGATTCAGATTTTATGTTCTCATGGAAAATATTTTTTAAGGTCTTGTTTATGACATATTCAAATTTTGGAATTTTCGAAGTTCACTTACTATGTTTTTAAGCCCGATTTCTAGAACAATGCAAAAACTGCCGATTTTGTCATATTTCAAATATTCATCATTTTCTATATGAAAACGTTGGAATATCGACTTGATGTCTTCTAGTGATTTTGTGACATTCCGAATTTCGGCCCATTTTTGGGATTTATAAAACGTGAAATTCGTCAGTGTGCTTATAGTAAAAATCTCGCCCGGGAACTGATCACTCTCGGTTATTGTTTTTAAAATTGAGATTTCGCTAGAATCGCACTCGATCGAATTTGGCCGTTATTTAGAGCCCAAACTTTGGTGTCGAATTTCTCGGAGTTTCGGAACGAATTTAATTGGACGGTGTCCATATTATTGTGGTCGGCCTCGAGATTGCTCGAAATATGTGAAAAGTGAATTTTTGACCGGGTGCGAATTTGAACTAGTAGACCTCCCTCGTGGTAGTTTGATTTAATCAATTTGACCTTTGTCCCTTATTATATTCTAGGATTAATTTGGACCTTTAGATCGTTTTCAGTTTTAAATATGGGTCATCGGATCGCAATTATTATTTGAATCTTTATTTATTTATTTCGCGTCTCTCTCTCTCTCTGGTCACTTTTCCCCCTTCGCACGTTTGTCCCTCCCCCCCATCCGTCAGACCTTCTCTCTCTCCTCTCTCTTCTTCTCTCTCCTTTCTTTCTCTCTTCTTTCTTCTTCCTTCTTTCTCTCGCATCCGGTTCTGCTCCTTCCTTCTTCTTTCCTCCCCGCGCCCCGCGCCCGATCCTTGCCCCGCCGCCCCGACCGGCCGGTCTCCTCCCCGCTCCAGATCTGGTTTTTCCTCCCTTCCGCGCGTGTCTTCCATCAAGCGCTACTTCGTCAGCCGGGCGCGCGCCTCACCACCCGTCCGGCCGGCTGCTCCTGTCGACCCTCCTGAGTCGCTGCTCGTGCCGCCGATTGTCCCGAGCCCGACCGTTCCCATCTCTCCCGTCCCTTCTCTCTTTCCCTCCGGCTCGGGCCAGATCTGGCCGCGCCGGCGTTGCTCGCCGCCCCGGCCAACCGTCGCTGCCTCAGCCATCGACCGCCACCCCACCGCTTGGTCGGCCACCCAGCACCACCCCCTCCCCTGTTCTGGCCACCGCTCCCCTCACCACTGTTACGCCCTCACCGCCCACAGTTCCGTCGCCGCCCGTGGCGCCGCTCGAGCGCCGGAGCTAGCTGTATGCATCCGTGAGGAGCCCCCGCTTTGCCCCTGCTGCCGCCGTGCATGCTGCCGCCTACGGCCAGGAGCTCCCTTACCGCCGCTTGTCGCCGGCCAGTGTTCGAAACCTCACCGATCGCCGCCGCTGCGGCTGTCCGTCGATTTCCCGCCTTGACCCGTTTTCTTGCTCAAGTCGAGGTAAGCGACACCCTAAACTTCGCCTAGGACTTTGGGTATGGCTAGACTTGATTTAGGGTTGTTTAGTGTGGAATTGGGTGGCTGAATTTGAGGCCAATTAGGGGTCGATGCCGGTTGATTTTGGTAGCTGATCTTGTGCCCGCATGTTACTGATTTTGTGGTTGTTCGTGTGCCCATTTGCTGCTGAATATTGGCTGGATTGTAAGGAATTTTGTCGGGCCTATATATGCTAGAATAGCGGTCTAATCGGTGACGTTTTGTGGGCTGAAATAGGACTGATTTGGGGCGGTTCAAGGCTGAGTTTGTGGCTAATCTCGAAACAGTATTTGTGCTAGAACTTATGTTAACATGGGTGTTTGATTGTGTTTGATTTAATGTTGGATTGGCGATTGTTCGTGTTGGTTGTTTGCGCTAATATTGATGAGTTGTGACTTGGTTTGTGATCTAAAATATGATGTTATGTTGGCTATGTCGCGGCTGAATTGTTGTTGCTCTTGCGCTCGAGTTTAGAGCTCGTTTTTCGAGTCAAATGTGCTTGGTTGTGAGTTGGAATTGTTGGCCTAGGTGGGGCCGGACAAGCTTGGCGAATTGTGGCTTGAATTATTGAAAGTGTGATCAATTTATAGTATGTATGGGTTGAATTGATTCAGTGGCGTTTGAGCTCGGTTGTATGACGTTGAGTAGGTGAAAGTTTGTTTTTGAAAGGTCTGTGGGGTGTTGACCGGGACGAGGCCGGATTGATCGGAGGGCGGCACGTGGGGTGTTGACCGGGTCGTGTGAAAGTTTGTTTGTGAAAGGTCTGTGGGGTGTTGACCGGGACGAGCCGGATTGATCGGAGGGCGACTGTAGGGTGTTGACCGGGCCGTGTGAAAGTTTGTTTGTGAAAAGTCCCGTGGGGTGTTGACACGGGACAGAGCCCGGATTGATCGGAGGGCTGACCTGTGGGGTGTTGACCCGGGTCGTGAAAAAGTTGGGTGGATGTGCATGTGTTTTGTGCATAGATGAATTGGGTGAGCGTACGTATGTATGGCGTTCGAGTGATTGTGATGTACTTTTGGGATATTATTGCATTATCATGATTTGACTAATGTGCAGTGTGGGCATGTGATTGGATGGCGAGGTAAGTCCATTTATGTGAATTATATATATGTAATCGGTTAGATTGCATGCTGAACTTGTCTGGGTACGCATTGGCCTATGTGGGGTTTAGGGGTCTGCTTATTGAGATTTATCTCATCCCCCGTTGTTAAACATTTTCAGGACTGGAGTGACGGATAGTCGTCATGTGCTGTTCGGAGACCGGGAGTGACTTTGGGCATTTGATGTTTCATTCCACCTTTTTGGTTGCCCCCGTTTTGTATAGTGAAGTAGGTTACCCAACCTTTACCCCCCCCTTTTTGATGAGCGTGTTTCTGCTGTTTGTATCTGCCAAGTATTCTTATAAGATGTGTATATTGATTTTATGATAGTGCTATCCCTTTGTCATTATTTATTATTTGGGTTATTTAAATTTCGCTTCCGCTTGCCTTTATCGTTGGGTGTTTCGTTTGGGTCGGCGATACGTCCTGGGACGTCGCGTTCAATACGACCGTGGAAGGGGTGTCGCGAGCCCGTTGGGGTTCGGGGCGTGACATCCCAGTTGATTTGGTATCAGAGCAAGATCAGCTCGAACCAAGATGGTCGAAACCTGGAGTGATAAGGAGCGATGACTTTGGGGTAGCCAGTTAGGGAGACTCGTGTGCCATGCGTACCCCAGACTGTGTGATTGCGATTGCTGAGTGGTTTCTATTCAATATTATGTGAGGTGCAGGTGCGTCAGGACTTGAGGTAAGTGCACGAACTTTATTGGTTGTGATTTGGTGCTGTTTGTAATTGGTTGTTGTTTGTAATTAGTTGCCTGCTTAGTGAATTGTTGTTGTGATTCACTGCCTAGGGCTTAGACTGGTATAGTTGGCCTAGGTCTTTAATTCCCGAGGGGAAATTATAGCAGGTAAGTGAGTGGTGTGACCTTGTGAGTTTGAGCAGTTGAGGTTGAGGTCGAGGTCGTGTAGGTCCGCAAGCTAGAGTTGCAGAGGATTCCAGATGGGATGAAATTCTGAGGGCACTCGAAGAAGTTGAAATTTTAATGGGAATGATGGGAACCAAGGTTAAGGGTAAGTTAATGCGGTCAGACAGATGCAATAACTGGTTGAGTATTTTTTTGAAATAGAGACCCCCGAAGTTTGATGGGAAAAGTGACCCCGAGGCTACATCACTTTGGATATAAGAGTTGGAAAAAGGCTTTGAAGTATTGAGGTGCTTTGGTCGAGGCTTTCAATGGGAAGTACTTTTCGGAGAGTACGCGAGAGCAGAAAAAGATAAAGTTTCTTCGGCTTCGCTAAAATCGGATATCAGTCGATCAGCATGAGGTTGAGTTTGTAAAGCTGTCTAAGTACGTACCAAGGATGGTCAAGGATCATGTGGATAGGACAAGGAGGTTTCGGGATGAATTGAAATTGGAACTCCGCAGTCAGTTAGTACTCTTGAGTCTTAAGGGATTACAATGAGTTGTATGAGAGGGCTCGATGGTTGAAATGGATATGAGAGAAAGAGGTGCCAGCTTCACGGATCGTGTACGCGCCGGTTAGGAGACAATAGGAACTTGGCAAGAAGTCTATGGCGAGAGAATATGAGACTGTCCCTCCGGTAAGTAAGAACTTCGGAAAGCCGAACCACTACTCCAATGCCGCATGTCGGTCTTGTGGAAGGAGGCATGGGAATGGCCCTTGCCCAGGTGGACTTGGAGCGTGCTTTAGAGGTGGCCAGTAAGGTCATCAAGTGAGAAATTGCCGAATCGACAGGTTAGACCACTGATGTAATCGTAACGACCGCAGGTAGCACATTAAGCAAGAGCTGCCTCGCAGATTTATCAGAATCGACTAAGGACGTAAGGAAAAGTGTATGTTGTGGCTGAGAAGGAAGCGAAGGATGCACCTTGAAAGTCTAGATGCATTATGAGATGATATTGGGTGCAATAGGAGATGGTTTTGAAATTATCGCTTGAGTGGTCATGTAAGACTTATATTCAATTTTATGGTAAATAGGCGCAATCGGTTTAAGGATTTATGGATTACTGATGACATTTTGGACGGGTTTGGAAGGATGAGTTATTGCTTGGAAATTTCGGATTTTGTAAAGAACGGGAGTGATTTACTTTGGGAGATCGTTGGATTGAAATTGGATGGATTGAGCTTTGTCATGAGCTGTAGAAAGATAACTATCTTGTGGTTAACTCGTTGGTTAAGGAGTCAAGGCTAGAGGATATAGCCAAAGTGTGTAATCTTCCTGATGTCTTTCCTCGGGAATTATGCAATTGCCACACGATAGAGAAGTGGGTTTGTGGGTGAATTAGCCGGCGATAGAACCGATCTTGAAAGTGCCCTATAGGATGTCACTTTGTCGAATTGAAGGAATTGAAGGTCCAAACGCGGGAGTTATTGGATAAAGGTTTTATTCACCCGAGTGCGTCTCCATGGGGAAGCGCCAGGTGTTGTTCGTGAGGAAAAAGGATGGATCCTTGAGGTTGTGCATTGACTACAGACAATTGAACCAGGTGACCATTAAGAATAAGTATCCGTTGCCAAGGATAGATGACATGTTTGATCAGTTGCAAGGTGCATCGATATTTTCAAAGATCGACATGAGGACTGGCTATCACCAATTGAGGATTAAGAAAGAGGGTGTGCCGGAGACGGCATTAAGGACGAGAAATGGGCACTATGAGTACGGTGATGCCGTTTGGATTCACTAACGCCCCTACTGCCTTTATGGATTTAATGAATCAGGTGTTCAAGGAATTTCTGGATCAATTGGTAATTGTGTTTATAGATGATATCTGGGTATACTCGAAGAGTCCCGCTGAGCATGAGTTACATTTGGAAAAGAGTTCTACGGACCCTAAGGGAACACGCACTTTACGCTAAGTTCAGCAAGTGCGAATTTTGGCTCCATCGAGTGGCGTTCTTAGGACATGTGATATCCGGAGAAGGAATTGCAGTGGACCTGACAAAGATTGAGGTCGTCACGAATTGGCTGAGGCCGACAACCGTAACCGAGGTTCGGAGTTTCTTGGGTCTAGCGGGTTATTACCGACGTTTCGTGGAAAGGTTTTCGACATTGGCAATGCCGCTGACGCGGTTACTAAAGAAGGAAACGTAGTTTGAATGGACGGATAAGTGCGAAAGGAATTTTCATGAGTCAAAGCAGAGGTTGATGACCGCGCCGGTATTGACGGTCCCGTCAGGTCTGGAAGGATATAAAATCTAGAGTGACGCATCGCTAAGAGGACCCGGATGCGTGTTGACACCACATGGAAGAGTGGTGGCATACGCATCGCGACAATTAAGACCGCATGAGCAGAATCATCCGACGCATGATTTGGAATTAGCCGCGATTACCTTCGCTCTTAAGATTTGGAGGCATTATCTGTGTGGGGGAGAAATTTCAAAATTATACGGATCATCAAGTTTAAGGTACTTGTTTTCCTAAAAGGAATTAAATATGAGACAGCACAATTGGATGGAACTCCTTAAGGACTATGACTGTGAGATTATGTATCATCCCGGAAAAGCTAATAAAGTAGTGGATGCACTGAGCCGGAAATCGAGCATTGCGCATATGATGGTCAAGGAGTGGACTCTGTTGGAGGGAATTCGGGATTCGAAATTTAAGTTTGAGGTGAGTCGGGTCTCAAGTCTACTTGCCGCGTTAAGGATTGAGCCGGAAATTCAGACTAAGATCAAGGCCTTACAGTCAACAGACCCAGAGATTCAAAAGATTTTGAGTATGGATGTCACAAAAAGGAAATCAGACTTTCAGGTATCCGAGGATGGGATACTGAAGTTCCGTGGACGGTTGTGTGTACCCTATGATGCAGAGCTTAAGGAGGAGATTTTGTCAAAAGCTCACCGTAGTCATTACAGTATTCACCGGGGTAGTACGAAAATGTATCAAAACTTATAACAACATTATTGGTGGAACGGCATGAAAGTAGATGTAGCCAATACGTGGCAAAGTGTTTAACATGTCAGTAAGTGAAAGCGCAACACTGTAAGCCGGGTGGAATGTTGCAACCATTAGAAATCCCTGAAGGGAAGTGGGAACACATCATGATGGACTTTGTAATGGGATCACCAAGGAGTCAGAGAGGTCATGATTCGATTTGGGTAGTACTCGACCGATTGACAAAGTCTGTACATTTTCTACCGGTGCGAAAGGACTTCGCCTTAGAAAGGTATGCCGATATATACGTGTGATAATTAGTTCGTCTACATGGAATGCCAATGACGATCACCTCGGACCGTGATCCCAAGTTTACTGCCGCTTTTTGGAAAAGTCTTCACACGGCATTAGGAACAAAGTTACATTTTAGTACGGCCTATCATTCGTAAACGGATGGCCGGTCCCCGAAGGGACGATTCGAGACTTTGGAAGATATCTTGCGAGCATATGTATTGGATTTTAGAGGCAGTTGGGAAGAACAGTTGCCTTTGGTTGAGTTTGCCTATAACAATAGCTATCAGCAAAGTATCAGAATGGCACTGTTTGAAGCGTTGTATGGCAAAGCTTGTAGAACGCCGATTTGTTGGGATGAAGTGGGTGAGAAGAGTATCACGGGTCCCGAGTTGGCTCAGCAGTCAGTTGAAACGGTCAAGGTGATTTGGGAGCACCATAGAATCGAAGGTGCGACATGGGAAAGCGAAGAGTTGATGCGACACCAGTACCCCAATTTATTTGGATAGTTGGGTTGGATTGTAAATTTCGAGGACGAAATTTTTGTAAGGGGGAAGAGTTGTGACATTCCGAATTTCGGCCCATTTTTGGGATTTATAAAACGTGAAATTCGTCAGTGTGCTTATAGTAAAAATCTCGCCCGAGAACTGATCACTCTCGGTTATTGTTTTTAAAATTGAGATTTCGCTAGAATCGCACTCGATCGAATTTGGCCGTTATTTAGAGCCCAAACTTTGGTGTAGAATTTCTCGGAGTTTCGGGACGAATTTAATTGGACGGTGTCGATATTATTGTGGTCGGCCTCGAGATTGCTCGAAATATGTGAAAAGTGGATTTTTGACCGGGTGCGAATTTGGACTAGTAGACCTCCCTCGTGGTAGTTTGATTTAATCAATTTGACCTTTGTCCCTTATTATATTCTAGGATTAATTTGGACCTTTAGATCGTTTTCAGTTTTAAATATGGGCCATCGGATCGCAATTATTATTTGAATCTTTATTTATTTATTTCGCGTCTCTCTCTCTCTCTGGTCACTTTTCCCCCCTTCGCACGTTTGTCCCTCCCCCCCATCCGTCAGACCTTCTCTCTCTCCTCTCTCTTCTTCTTCTCTCTCCTTTCTTTCTCTCTTCTTTCTTCTTCCTTCTTTCTCTCGCATCACAGTTACACTCACATACACTCCTTCTCACATGTTGCCCGATGCCGTCCGCCAGCCGCCGCCCCCGACCGGCTGGTCTCCTCCCCTGCTCCAGATCTGGTTTTTCCTCCCTTCCGCGCGCGTGTCTTCCACTGCGCCGCCGTCCGCCGCCGCGCGCCTCACCACCCGTCCGGCCGGCGTTCCCGTCGACCTGGAGTCGTCGTTCGTGCCGCCGATTGTCCCGAGCCCGACCGTTCCCATCTCTCCCGTCCCTTCTCTCTTCCCTCCTTCCTCGGGCCGAGATCACGGCCACGCCGGCGTTCTTCCGCCGCTTGCGCAGCCCCCGGCCAACCGTCGCCTCGGCCATCGACCGCCACCCCACCGCTTGGTCGGCCACCCAGCACCACCCCCTCCCCTGTTCTGGCCACCGCTCCCCTCCCCTGTTCTGCCCTCACCGCCCCTGTTCCCGTCGCCGCCGTGGGCGCCAGCCTTCGAACAGCCGGGCTCTTCTGTATTCCGGCGAGGCCCCCTCTTGCCCCTCTGCCGCCCGAGCTGCTTTGCCGCCTCGGCCGGAGCTCCCCTTGCCGCCGCCGTTGCCCGGCCGTGTTCGAAGCCTCACCGATCGCCGCCCTGCGGCTGTCCCGTCGATTTCCCCGTACTTGCCCAGACCCTAGTTTTCTTGCTCAAGTCGAGGTAAGCGACACCCTAAACTTCGCCTAGGACTTTGGGTATGGCTAGACTTGATTTAGGGTTGTTTAGTGTGGAATTGGGTGGCTGAATTTGAGGCCAATTAGGGGTCGATGCCGGTTGATTTTGGTAGCTGATCTTGTGCCCGCATGTTACTGATTTTGTGGTTGTTCGTGTGCCCATTTGCTGCTGAATATTGGCTGGATTGTAAGGAATTTTGTCGGGCCTATATATGCTAGAATGGCGGTTTAATCGGTGACGTTTTGTGGGCTGAAATAGGACTGATTTGGGGCGGTTCAAGGCTGAGTTTGTGGCTAATCTCGAAATAGTATTTGTGCTAGAACTTATGTTAACATGGGTGTTTGATTGTGTTTGATTTAATGTTCGATTGGCGATTGTTCGTGTTGGTTGTTTGCGCTAATATTGATGAGTTGTGACTTGGTTTGTGATCTAAAATATGATGTTATGTTGGCTATGTCGCGGCTGAATTGTTGTTGCTCTTGCGCTCGAGTTTAGAGCTCGTTTTTCGAGTCAAATGTGCTTGGTTGTGAGTTGGAATTGTTGGCCTAGGTGGGGCCGGACAAGCTTGGCGAATTGTGGCTTGAATTATTGAAAGTGTGATCAATTTATAGTATGTATGGGTTGAATTGATTCAGTGGCGTTTGAGCTCGGTTGTATGACGTTGAGTAGGTGAAAGTTTGTTTTTGAAAGGTCCTGTGGGGTGTTGACCCGGGACAGAGCCCGGATTGATCGGAGGGCTGACCTGTGGGGTGTTGACCCGGGACGTGTGAAAGTTTGTTTGTGAAAGGTCTGTGGGGGTGTTGACCGGGACGAGCCGGATTGATCGGAGGGCGACACTGGGTGTTGACCGGGCCGTGTGAAAGTTTGTTTGTGAAAGGTCCTGTGGGGTGTTGACCCCGGACAGAGCCCGGATTGATCGGAGGGCTGACCTGTAGGGTGTTGACCCGGGTCGTGAAAAAGTTGGGTGGATGTGCATGTGTTTTGGGCATGGATGAATTGGGTGAGCGTACGTATGTATGGCATTCGAGTGATTGTGATGTACTTTTGGGATATTATTGCATTATCATGATTTGACTAATGTGTAGTGTGGGCATGTGATTGGATGGCGAGGTAAGTCCATTTATGTGAATTATATATATGTAATCGGTTAGATTGCATGCTGAACTTGTCTGGGTACGCAATGGCCTATGTGGGGTTTAGGGTGCAGCTTATTGAGATTTATCTCATCCCAGTTGTTAAACATTTTCAGGAGTGGAGTGACGGATAGTCGTCATGTCTTTGTTCGGAGACCGGGAGTGACTTTGGGCATTTGATGTTTCATTCCACCTTTTTGGTTGCCCAGTTTTGTATAGTGAAGTAGGTTACCCAACCTTTACCCCCCCTTTTTGATGAGCGTGTTTCTGCTGTTTGTATCTGCCAAGTATTCTTATAAGATGTGTATATTGATTTTATGATAGTGCTATCCCTTTGTCATTATTTATTATTTGGGTTATTTAAATTTCGCTTCCGCTTGCCTTTATCGTTGGGTGTTTCGTTTGGGTTGGCGATACGTCTTGGGACGTCGCGTTCAATACGACCGTGGAAGGGGTGTCGCGAGCCCGTTGGGGTTCGGGGCATGACAGATTTAATGTGCTCATTCTGAGCTTTCAAATGAGTTATGCTAAGCTTTGATTGGAGGTTACACAAAGGGGGGAGATATGAAAACGAAATTGACTAAGTCGAGGGCCAATTCTTCTTGTTGAAGCCACCATTATTGAGTCATGTTTTGGTGTCCCACTCTATAATTGCTCAATAGCTGAATTGTCCACCCTCATTATTGGAGCATGGTGACTCATTGTCACCAATAATGAGCTAAAAACAAATGAGGAAGTCGGCTAAGAAGGGAAAAACCGAGAGGGAGCCGAGAGAGAGCAGGAGGGAAAGAAAGAGCGAGCTATTAATTGTTAAGATTTGTTAGATTGTTTCATTATTTCATTTTGGCTCTCCTCCATCAATGTCATTAATGATCAAGATTTTATAGATCATAGTCATGATGGCATGGGCTATCTCATTATGTCATTTGTCTTTTCTTCGTGATTAAGCTTAGGGAATAAGTTGGCTTGCCTATAAATAGGCTTAGTAACCCCCGCCCCCCCTTGTCACACCACTTCCTTACCTCTCTCATCTCTCACCCTCACGCCAAACACTCCTCTCTCTCTCGCCATTTGCCACCGCCAACCGCCATAGACATTTTCTTGTGATTATAGGTGAGTGAATTCCTTAACACTTGGATAGGGCGGTGTGTTACGTGGTTGGAACGCGACATGTAAGTGGATTCCCTAATCTCGGGATAGGAAGTTATGATGCGTTGTTGAGCCTTTGTTGAGATTTGCGTGTTGTTGTTTGTCTCGATGTTGCACGCATCGTTTGTTACCATGCTTAATGTTCTCATCCATGCTTGTTGATTTATAAGAGGATAGGACGTGGTGTTACGAGTTTGGCTCGAGTAGTGACCATGTCTATGATGCTCGATGTTTGCATGAATGCTTCTTGTTTTGCTTCATAATCGTAAGTCAAAGCACGTAGGAGTCACGAAATGGGGTGTCGTATGGTCTCGTACTCATGTTGTGGCGTCATAGGACAAGTTTGGCTTGGTGCGGGTTTACATTAGGAAGTGTAGATCCAAGCCAAGTTTGGCTTCGTGTCGGCGCTCGGCATGGCGAACTGAACCACGTGCCCTCAACCGCGACCCGCATGTTAGGCAAATGTTCTAGAGATCATGATTACACAAGCATGGCACGCCTTCGGGCTTGATTGCGTAGACTAATGAAATCAAGATAATAAACTAGCTTGTGTGACCCATGATGTGTGATCACTGAATAAAAGAAGAAGACCGTCGTCACATAGCATTGGTGGCGATGCCTCGATAAACTAGCGCTAGGATGCCCTAGTTTAGCTACGATGCCTGGGTTGAGCCCGGATGCCTCAATAAACTAGTGCCGAGATGCCCTAGTTGAGCTAGGATGCCTTGATTGAGCCCGGATGCCTCGAGTAAGCTAGCCCCTATAACAGCCCGAATTTCGATGTAATTCCGGGATCAATAAAGCTGATATTATTTCACATTTCATTTTAGTAAGTCTCGCCCAGAACTGATCACTCTCGGGATACTAACCAATGGGGTATGGCTAACTAGAAAACGGTACGTGGACCGGAGACCCTATCGTGAAACGGACACCGATCGCGAGAGATGCTGAGGGAATATTTTGAACTGATGTGGGCCGATCTTAGGAAAGGTAACGGATTTGGTTTGGCCAAGGCAAACGTTGTACACTCGGATTGCAGGTGATTCTGCATGACCGAAAAGTGCACGTGGCCAATCAGTCCTGAACCTAAACCGAACGATCGTGGCCTCTGGGATTAGTGATAATTTCTCATTCTCTCAATGATCGAGACCATTACGATATGGGTAGCCCTAGGTCGATACGCGTAACCTCTAAACAGTCGCCCGTTAGTGAGAGACCCTGAAACTGAAAGTTTAGCGAGTATTGTTCATGGAATTGGGCCCGGACTACGATGTCGATTTTCAAAGGCTTAAGAGACTATTTTTGGGAATCTGACGTCATATCACGCTGGCCACACATGTTTGGAGTTAGTACAAGTGAAAATTGGAATTTCGGTCCGGGGGTGAAAAAATTACGATTTTGCCCCTCGGGACGCCAGCGTTGCTTTTTGAGGCCAAATGAGGGTATTTTTCGAGGTCGATACCATTTTTGGGTGGCCACGCATACCAGGAGTCATTTTGGACAAAAACTGGAATTTCAACAAAAATTGAAAAAATAATATTATTTTATTGCCGAAACTTTGACGTGGATTTTCGAGGGCTTGCGTGATGAATTTCGCGATTCCGACGCCATATTATGTTGGCCACGCACATATGGAACACGTATGTGCGAAAATTGGAATTTTGACCCGGGACCGGAAAAATGACGATTTTGCCCCTGGGCAAAATTTAATTCCGAAAATTCTGAAAAATTAAGGAAATAATATTAAATGTTGGATCAGCTGAATTATTGGCCCTTGGACACTTTTGCCCTTGAATTAGTGGATAAGATGCAATATTAGCCCTTGGATGAGGGGTAAAATGGTCACTTGTTGTGAGATTTTGACACTTGGCACCCCTAGGTCCTAAAATTTGACCAAGATAAGACTCCTTCTCTCTCCTCCCACCCTCATCTGGTCAGACCAGCATTCCCTTTCACGTAGAACACTCTCCCTTCCCTTTTTTTTTCTCTCATTTTCCTCTCTTGTTTGGCCTTGCCGGAGCAAGTCGCCGGCCACCGGAGCACCGCCGCCGGCCGCCGTGCCTTCCCGTCGACCAAAATAGCCCCCAGCCTTAGTCTCGCCTCTGTCCAGCCCTTTCTCTCTCCTTTTCCCTCTCTTTTTCTCTCTTTTTCTTTTCCGGTTTAGCCTTGTCGCCACGCCAGAGCTTCGCCAGAGCTCCGATCGCCGTTCCGTCGACACCCAGCCGTCCAGCCCGCTCATACGTCGCCGCCCAACACCGTCCGTACAGTGTCCGTACGTATTGTTCACACGTCCCCCGTACGATTTTCACTGTTCACCACGCCGTACGGCTCGTCGCGGCCGTCACCGGCACCTCGCCGGCCATCGTTCCCAGCCGGTCCGTACAGTGTCCCCCGTAAATGCAGTCTTGTTCTACGCCCCCGTCCGTACGCCGTTCGCAGGAATTTATTTCCCGGTTTCAGCATTGTTCACCGGTGATCGGCCGCCATTCCCCGTCGTCATGACCTTGGATTAGGTGAGTAAAATTCCTAAACCCGGATTAGGACTGATATTGCATTTTTCTGGACTGGTTTAGGTGTTATCGGTGCATGTTGGACTGGCTTAGGTAATATCAGTGTGTATTTCAGACTGGGTTGAGGACCGATTAGTAGAATTTATTATCGGGAAAAATTTAGTGGATTAATGAGAATTATTGGGGAGGATAATGGGGTTTAATGACCAATTTAGGAGCTCGTTGGTGAAATTGCCGGGTATGCCCGAGTTGACTGATTGTACGTCAATTGTGCTTAATTGTGGTTGATTTCGTATTACTATGTCGTATGTTGTGTGGCTGATTTTGTGGATTACGATTGGCCAATGAATGGTTTGAAATATGTGTTTGAATTGTGAATCGCACGTTGGGCCACACGGTATTAATTGGGCCAATTAAGCACGTGTTGTGACATTGGGTGTCTGAATTATATTGACGCTCGTGGTGCATTGCATTGCATAACATGGACACGCATTGTGTATGCCAAGAGTGTGGCATGTGGTGAAATTGTGCGAAAATGCGTGTCTGCCATGAGCATGTGATCACCTAAAATACCCTGAAGCGTTATACGCTGGGTTCGAATAATAATAAGTTGTGTGATCACCTAAGGACCTTCGGGTCGATACCGTCCTCATGCACTTTGAAGCGGGGACGATGCCCGGTACGTCCGGAAGGCGACCATCCTCATGCACTTTGAAGCGAGGCTGCAGTTCGCAAGGAGACAGTGTTGCGCCTCATGCACTTTGAAGCAGGCTAGAGACACTGGGCCAGATCAGTTGCTGCGCCTCATGCACTTTGGAGCAGGCTAGACGCACCGGGCCGTGAAAAATTGATGACTCGAGTCGTAATAATAATGAATTGGGCAAGTGTGCCAGTGTGGGCTAGTGGGCCAAAGAAATGCGCATGACATGTCAATAACATTTGCATGCATAAACATGCATTGATTAGCATGCGAGTATGTGAGACTCGGTGCATGAGTATGTGTTTGGCGTACGGGTGACTGTGCGTGCCACGATTATTATATATCGAACTGTTTAGCCTGTAGGGTCAGAGAATTGTATGATTATGGTTGCGTTATGATTTTAAATGTTTGTTTCCGGTCAGGAGATTGCATGCTAGCCTAGCCTAGGTTTAGGGGTTGAACTCACTGAGATTCGTCTCACGGTTGTGTAAACCGAAACTTTTCAGACCCCTGGCCGTAAGGATGGAGAGACCACCGACTCTTTTTGGGATCCCTCTGCAGATCCGGCAGTACACTACTACCTACCCCACAGGAAATGGGGAGACTTTTGTGAGATATCGATCTGAAGTAATTGTGAATATAGGCGAGTACTTTTACCAGAAACAAGAGTACGTGGTTTGGTGTCACCGGGATGCTAATGGAAATGAGGGAGAGCCCCTTAGGACCTTTGATATTCCGATTGACAATACCGGGTTGATGCAATCAATTATAGCTGCTGGTGAGGTGATAGACCCTGAGGCCACGCCCAAGTGGATGAGGCAGGAAGAAGAGATGGATGAGGAGCCTGACGTACTAGTAGAGGACCCCGAGCTTATGGTAGAGGAGGAGGATGACGAACCCGAGGCCATAGAGCAAGACGTGGAGGAGGACGGAGAGGTAGCAGAGTTGGGATCAGATGAGGAGGAGTTCGAGCTTTACCTTGACCCGGAGTTGGAGCCAGACTCCGAGGATGAGCGAGCCCAAGCAATGGATTCGGAGGAGTCAGAGTCTAGTGAGGACGCCTCCGAGGAATTGTCAGAGAATTCTTCCGAGTCATCCGATCCTGATTGGGAACCTTAAGGGCACCCAATGTCCCTAGTTAGTAGTGAGGGCCGCCACTTTTTGAGACTGTAGCCCTCTCCCTCTAAGTTTTAACCGGACTTCCCTAGCCACTTATCATTTTCCTTTTTGACCAGGTGGCTGCTCACCGTTCGTATCTTTTGTTTGTACTTGTAAATATTGTACAGAGGGTTTTAAAAGTAATATAAATGTGTAATTATTTTCTGCAGTGGTGCATGGCTATCCTTGGCTCATAATTGAAGTTGTCTGGGCTTGTTTATTTATTACTTCCGCTTGTGCTTGATCTTTGTTTTGGGAGTGGGTCGGCGACGCTTCCTGGGACGTCGCAGTCAAACGACCGAAGGTGGGATGCTCGCGCTTCGTGGGTACGGGGCGTGACAGCCCCGGGATGCCTCGGTTGAGTCGGGATGCCTTGGTTGAGCCAAGATGCCTAGCATGAAGCTGGATGCCTCGGTTGAGTTGGGATGCCTGGTTGAGCTAGGATGACAATAAATGAATCTTATATGTGTGCCGGTATGTAATAAATGAATTCTATATGTGTGCCGGTATGTAATAAATGAATTCTGTATGTGTGCCGATATGTGTGTTTATTGATAAGCCGAATTTATGTGATCGGATAAAGGTGAGTTTCCATGTGAACATAGCAAGGTCAAGGTCTAAGTCTTTGCTATTGATTTGCTATCGACATAAGGCGGGAAAAATATTTATATGCGCTAGTACAATGGCAAGGCATCATCCTGTATGAGTATTAGTGAATTTACTCATTGAGTCTCCTCGACTTATCCCCGGTTGTTTTCCTTTTCAGGTCCGTAAGATGGAGGATGACATAGAGGAGCTAGGATTAATCTCGGTCTTCGCTTGTGATATAATTTGTATGTGGAACGGCCCATGGAAAAAGGGCTTGTACAATATGTTTAAGTAAAATAGCAATAATATGTCTTGCTTGTTATGCTTTCCCTTGTTTTCAGTTATTATTATATTTGGGAATTTGTTTATACACGTTCCCGCATGTGCTTAATAATCAGATGAAAGAAACGAGACGGTGACAAGCCTATAATGTCAATTAATAACCCCAAGGGTAGAGGTGGCCACGGTTCCGGTTCAGGTTCGTGGCCAAGTGTGAACCGGAGCCGGAACCTCCTCGCGGTTCCGGTTCCGGCACTTCCGATTTTTTTTTTTTTTTTTTCTTTTCCTTTTCCTTTTCTTTTTTTTTTCTTCCTCCGCGGCCGGCCATAGCCGGGCCGGGCGCGGAGGTCGCCGGCGTCGGGCGATGCCGGCCCTCTCCTGGGCTGGGAGAGGCCGGCCTCGCCCGATGCCGGTGAGGTCGAGCCTCGCCCGACGCTAGCGAGGTCGAGCCTCGCCGATTGCGAGCGAGGTCGAGCCTCGCCGGCGTTGGGCAAGGCCGGCCTCGCCCGGCCCGGGCGAGGCCGCCCAACGCCGGCGAGGGCGGTCCTCGCCCGACGCCGGCGACCTCCTCGCCGGCCCGGCCATGGCCAGCCGCGGAGGAAGAAAAAAAAATTAAAATATAAATTATAATTTTAAAAAACAGAAACAAGGAAAAAAGACAAGAGAAAAAGGAAAAACAGAAAAGGAAAAGGAAAAGAAAAAGAAGAAAAACAGAAAAGGAAAAACAGAAATGAAAATAAAAAAAATTAAAAAAATACTATTCTTGTGATAGAACATTATTCAATATAAATTGTGATTAAAATGTAAATTGTACTCAAATTTGGGGACAAAAAGACAAGAGAGAAAGAGAGAGGCTTCAACTTAATAAATTATCATTAAGCACATTACAATTCGTTACAACGATCTTAAAAAAAAGAGTACAATATATATACCCTAAAATTATCCCAAAACCTAAGCATTCCGTGCGCGGGACCGAGAGGTCACATATCGTCGGATTATATTTCGGTTTCCCTAAGCTCACGTGGGCGTACCCGGTATGAGAAACAAGAGTTCCCGAAATATTTGCCAACTCCAATAGTTCTTTTACCCTCAATTTTCACTACCCATTCCAGTACCGATACTGGTAGCGGTAGTATCTCTGTCGGTAAAGAATTCGGATTCATTATTCCGATCTATCTCTTGTTGCCGATAGTGAGCCTTCGTCCAATCAGCAACACAAGCTTGCATCTCCACTGATTCTGGATCTAATCTTGAACGATGTTCGTTCAAAATATTACCTCCAGCACTGAATGCTTGTTCGACCGCAACTGTGGAACAAGGGGTTGAAAAAATCTATTTTGCAATAAGAGAAACGATTGGGTATTGGCTTGCGTGCCTCTTCCACCAATCCAAAATTAAAAAATTTGTATCACCTTCGGCTTCAGTAAACTCAAATAAAATGGTTAGATAACTCTCTAATTCAGAAATATTTCCTATTACTCCCTTTTGTTTTTTTGTCTATGTAATAAAAGTTGGTACCCTCTACTAATTTTACCTGTATTGTCATTTTATATCTCCATAGATTGAGAAGATCCAATATCACCTAAATTATATTTAGTATAAAATTCATTATATAATTCTATTACTACGTTTTTAACCTCACGTACTATGGTTGTAATATTTGTCACATCATAATGTAAACATTGATAATACACACGCAAAAAATCATTTAAGCCATCCAATTTGCAACGCGGATCAAAAACACAAGCAACTAAATAAATCATGGGAATTTCACTATAATAATGAAGCCATTTCATTTTCATTGCGACTATAGTATGTTGTAATTCAACATCATTTTCATATTCATCAAAAGTTCCGACAATATTAGTACACTCTACTAAAAATAAATGTGTAATAGGATAATAAACACCGGACAAAGTATAAGTTGCATCATTAAAAACCTTTAAAACATCTAAAATTTTTTGGCAAATATGCCACTCTTGTGGGTATAAATTAATCTGAGGTATATTATTAGAAATGAATGCACATAATAAATCTTTATATGCTAAAGATTCATTAAGCAAGTGGAAAGTAGAATTCCAACGAGTTAGAACATCTCTTGGAAATTTTTTTGGCTTTTTTCCATTTTCTCTACAAAATTTATCCCATTCTTTCATTTTTTGGGGATGTTTCCATAAAAATTGAATCGCCGTTTTTATTGGTTGAAGAAAAATATCAAGAGTTTTCAAACCATCTTGTACACATAAATTTAAAACATGACAAGCACATCTAATGTGAAAAAATTTTCCGCCAAAAGTGGGTTTACAAATATTTTCTAACTCGGCAATTGAAGCGGTATTTGCTGCGGTATTATCAAAACCAATTGAAAAAATTTTGTTAAGCAAATAATATTCTTCTAAAACTTGCCTAATTATTCTATAAATATTATTTACCGTATGATGATCATCGAAAACTCTAAATGCAATAACTCTTTTTTGAATAGTCCACTCGTCATCTATCCAATGACATGTTATGCCCATGTAAGAATGATTTTGCTAATGATCACTCCAAATATCACTACCTATATGCACGCATCCATTAAATTGCATAAAAAAGTTTTGTAAATCTTTTTTTCCATTTTTGTAAAGATCTTTAATTACTCCTTTAATTGAATTTCTAGGAACACGTTTTACTTGTGGAGCACATGCTTTTTGTACAAATTCATTAAAACCAAATCTTTCTCCAAAATTAAATGCTAAATGCTCAACGGAAATAAATTTGCCTAATTCTTCCTTATAAGTTTTTTCATTAAAACGAAATAAAGGGGAAGTGTTAGAATTGACGTACCCGGAAATTTGTTGTTGCCCGATATCGATTCCCGTTTCGGTTGGATGTTTGCTCCTAAGATGTCGTTTAAATGTTCCATATCCTTGTCCACCTGTATATTTATATATTTTTCCATAATATTTACAAATTATATCATACCTTTTTTGACCGATATCAAACCTTTCCATTTTCGTGAAGTGATTCCAAATGTCAGATGTAAATTCCCGTTCCGCTTCCTTTGTTGTAGATATTTCAGCAGGAGGATGAAAACTTTCTTGCGTCGGGACGCGTTCCACATCGGGAAAAATGTTGATTTCATCATCTTGAAAATCTGCATATTCACGAAGATCAAAAGAATGATGGGATTCCGTCGCGATATTCTTACCTTTGCCAGTTGGCACTCGACTTCCACTTGCCATTTTTCGAATGGATTGAGAGAATTGAGCGGATTAATTGGGAGAATTAAGAAAGAATTGCGTGGATTGAGAAAATTGAGAGAATTTTAGAGAATTTCGAGTATTGAGAAAATTTGAGACTTGAGAGAAGAGAATTGGAGAGAATTTGAGAGAATTGTGTGTGTATTGTGAGAATTTGAGAGAATTTATAGGAAAAAAATAGAAGAAAATTTAGAATTAAAAAAATAAAACATAACCGTTGCAAATTGCAATGGTTATGTGTTTTTTTTTTATTATAAAAACGCCCGTTGGGGCGTAGCCGTTGCCGGTTGCCCCAACGGGCCGCAAGGTGCAAGCCCGCAGCAGGGCCTACACGTCTGCAGGCCCTGCTGCGGATAAATTTTTTTTTTTTTTTTTTGGGTTTGGCCGTTGCCAGGGAGGGGCCTGGCAACGGGCTCTCAGTAGGCCACTTCTGCGGCATGGCACCGCAATGCGGTGTCTTTGCCGCACCTCCGCAGCTTTTTTTTTTTTTTTTTTCGAGACAGGCCCGAACCGGCGGTTCCGGGCTCGGTTCAAATTTTTCTGGAACCGGAACCGGGCCCGTATGCCACGGGCCGGTTTCGATTCCGAACCGCGGGCCCGGGTTTGACTGGACCGGGCCGGTTCCGGGCCAAAACCGGCCCGTGGCCACCTCTACCCAAGGGTAAGATAACGACGTTACAGATGCCCTCGCCGGCCACAATGAGGACTCGCGAGCCCTCGCCAAATCCGACGAGGGCCACGCCGCCTTCGCCAGATCTGGCGAGGTGAGGGCGTCGCAACCCTTACCCAGGCCCTCGCCGGCCACGTAGTGGGCTCACGACGCCCTCGCCGGCCGCAAAGCCCTCACCCACAGCCAGCGAGGGCTTCGCAGCCCTCGCTCGGGGACCCAGTGGCATGCAACCCTCGCCAGCCAGTCGCCGGCTCAATGAAGAAGAAAGGGAAAAAACCATAAAAGAAAAGAATAAAATAAAATAATCAATAAAAAATTCGAATTTAAAAAAAAATAGAGAATTATCCACGTCGGCGCCACGTAGGATGGCTAGCGCCAACTAGACTGTCATATCAGTAATTTTCGGCCAAAATTAGTCTGAATGACTAAATTGGCAATTCGTTAAAAAATTTATGACTAAATTGGTAAAAAGTCAATAGGTTTAGGACTAAATTGACACAATTGAAATATTTATGACTGAATTGGCAACTTTTTAAAAGGTTTATGACTGAATTGGCAAAACTAAAAGGTATAGAATTGAATTGGCCATCGTACAATAGGTTTAGAACTTTTTGGACAACTTTCCCATTCTCCCAAGTCATCAAAAGGGTTTCTCCGGAGTCTTGAGGGATGTTCCACGAAACTTCCACAGCATCTATTATACAACATACGGAAACTGGACGATGAAAAGTTGACATGTTATAATCGGTATTGCCTGAACCACATATCTGATTAAGGTTCATCTTACTGCCCAGAGCTAGTAAGTCCATCTTCTCATGAAAATTGGAACCATACATGTGCTACCTTGTTTGTTTAAAGCTAGACTAGTCTGAGCTTGTGAAACGATACTGCCCACTTTGCATTTTCTCTCCACTTAAAGATGTTGTCTTTGATAAAAATTTCTCTGACTTGACATGCAGTAACGTAACATCACCACGTCTGTGTGGATTCTTTGCGGTCTGAACTATACTGTATCTTTCTGGATCTGTAGGATCCATTCCGCAAGCAAGAGCAGAAGCAGACTCATGCACAAACATTGGTGAAGTGATTATGGGGAGATGAACTCCACTCCTTTCAGTTTCTTCACCGTATTCCAAGTTTGGTTCCGGAGAAATGTATATGACTTGGGATCTCTTACCAGATTCTGCGGGACGATCTTTAATATAGTTTGTCAATGTTCTTGAACCTCGTGTTTGAATAAAAGGCTAAAATTAAATTTCATCGGAGTACGTGCGGGAATAATCGCTTTTACCTGCTGGCTTGGGTTACGAGTGTAGAAGAATCAGCAAATAAACAGAGGCCCCAAGGCTGCAGGAGGAGAGTAGAGGATGAGTAGGGGCAAAAATGTTTTCTCAGGATATGCACGACCGCAGGAGCATCTATTTTATTAATAACTTCCGAAAAGCGCTTGTGCCGGTACTCAATTTTACCCAGCCTTCTTGCGGTGGGGAAGAACTGTTCTTTCGCATCATTTAGAGGGGCATTCGTGATGATACTAACTTGACAAAGTTGATTGGAAGGTATTAGAGTCCAAAGACCAGCAATATAACGTCTTACAAGGATTTTATGGTACCATTAAACATTAACATCTACTGATGAAACAAGAAAAAAACCAGCTTTGACTATCATAATATCTACTCATGCTCTGACTCGACTCCAATTTTCTTTTTGATCATGAAACACAGAAGGCTATTTACATAACATGGCAAACTACCAACAATAATACAACAAGGGTATCGTCTATTTGCCTATGTGAATCTTATCTTCATGGATGCTGCAGCGCAAATTCAGAGAGAGGAATGAAGTCTCTCGCAGTCTGTTATCACGTGGCCGCTGGTAATATCCTTTATGGTAGGACATCCAGATAGTGCCATCGTAAGCTCGAGCTCATCCTTCAGCATCTCAATGACCCTTTTAACTCCAGCTGCCCTTTTGCCGCCAACCCATAGACAACAGGCCTTCCTATCTGTAGTAAGAAGACCACTATTAGGAGAATGTCAATAATTGTCCTAGTTCACTTATTCAGTCGTGATTCAAGTGTTTTGGTAATGTGAAAAGATAGTTTCTACAAACTAATTAGAAGATTTTACCAGCACTGCTTCTGCCCCAAGGGTCAATGCCTTGAAAACATCTGTTCCTCGCCGCACTCCTCCATCAATAAAAACAGGGACTTTCCCTTTGACTGCATGAACAACCTACAAACGAAGGTTTAACAGAAACACTGATGACCAAAATGATGTTTTAGAGATCACTAGCTGCAGCACAAGTTCGTGCATTTGTAAAAATAGAGAGACACAGAATACCACTGTGCTTTATTTTCAGGGGGCAAAACCGGGTGTATTTACTCTTATCCAGAGTTTACAAATGCTCCAAGATCTGGAATCTATTATTAAGCCTGCCGATCAAAGGAATTCGTAAAAATAGGCACCTCTTCCAGAACTGATATCGTGGCTGGACTATAATCTAGCTGTCGAGCTCCATGATTCGAGACAATTATCCCAGCTACACCTGCTTCCACTGCCTTAATTGCTGCCAATGAGGGCATACAAGCTTGTTGATAAGGTTGTCGAGTATGCAACAACCAATAGTAGTAACAACAGATAGAGTATACTGAGAAGCAAAATAGTACATTCCAATAGATGAATAAGATGCTTCAATCCAATATCAGAGAACACAAGGTCTTAATAGCAGCGAGGACAAATTGAAGACAGGCAGTATCCCATTACCATCAAAATTCCTAACTGATACGACTTACCCCCCCACACCCCCAAAGAATAACTATTATGTTTGAATTACCAAACCAATTGAGGCATAATATTGTTTCCTTTCAAGATGAACTGACGAATCTTCAAAGTTTAATGCGAGAGGTTCGCCCTCTACAAAGCTGGATATACAATCAAACCTCAGGCTATCACAAATATCTCCCGCACTTTACGGATTTTTTTCAGTTCTACGTTAAGCCTGAAAACTGCTTTTCAAACTATCTCGAACTTCAATGTCGATTAAATCATACCTAACTAATGGGGCTGCCTATACAGTGACGAACTGGCAATGATGTGGTCCTCACTATAGAAATGGGTTCACACCTCATATACAATAAAACAACAGCACACATGCGAATCTGCACTATTAAATAACCCTGACGAACTCCTTCAAATCTAGCACAATTGATCACTCTTGACTTTCCTTTTATATTCATTGCAAATGCAATGATCCGTTTGCTCATGCATGCATATGTAGTTAAAATTTTTATCTATTAAAAGAATTAATGCCAAATTAGCTCAAAGACAGACGGTCTTGTCAGTTGCTAGTTATGGCTACCCTGCCTGAAAATTGGTCGACAAATTGATTTGAAGCAAATATTGAAGTTTTAGGTAATATCTTCTCGACTTTGGCATAAAATTAAAAGGAACCTTAAAGTACAAATTTTTCCAGGTCTTGAGCGATCTTAAAGTAAGATTTCTCGTTTAAGCTAGTGTTATTAAAACCAAACTGGAAGGTTTTAGCTACAGTTTTTGGCCGATTTCGATCAGTTCAACCTGGTATGGGACAGCAATTCGGCTCAATCTCTGATCTGGTTTTGGAACACTGGTTTAAGCAATGAATATGCTAAGTAAGCTCTAGTTGAAAGTAGGACACAAAACGGTCTTCAGACGAATCCTCAACCACTTTTCTTTGAGAATACAATCCTAGATCTTACCATCTTCGTGTGTAAGAACTCCCTTGATCAGAATCGGCAATTTTGTTATAGATCTCAACCATCCAATGTCCTGCAGCATTGTAATTTAGTTACATGACCAACAAGATACCAAGTAAAGCAAACAGAGTCATTAAAAGGATCCGCTTATCATTTGTAGGTCACGGCCATAAGGGAAAATTGAATGAAAAAAGTCATCATAAGATAGCTATTAAAGCTATTTCTACACTGGATGACACTACCTCGCACATCTCATTCATTCATAAAACCCAATTCTTTTGATGAAAT
Source organism: Syzygium oleosum (assembly GCF_021117445.2). Taxonomy (NCBI): domain Eukaryota; kingdom Viridiplantae; phylum Streptophyta; class Magnoliopsida; order Myrtales; family Myrtaceae; genus Syzygium; species Syzygium oleosum. The sequence continues at coordinate 1,678,824 of NW_026607532.1, read as the reverse complement.
ATCATCCCAGAAAAAATTTCAAGGATTAATTACAAAGTAATTTAAGATGGTATGGAGGTTCACCTTCCAACTCAAAGAAGCATCAACAGTTGAATCAGCAAAAGCTTTTACATTTGAACCCTCATCCTGCAAATTGCAGCGGAGGCAAAGGACAAGGGGTGAGCGAGTGAGAGAGATGTTATGCTTAATTTCGGCATTTACCAAACCATAAAAATTTGAGATATCTCTCAAGAGGTTATTTAGGCAGTGAAAATGTCTTCATCGGTCAATTATTAACCATACATTTCCTGTTGCCTGACGTTATCCGAACCCTTTGTTTCTTTGCCCCAGGATACAAGGGTAAAACATTATGTACTCTAAGCAAATCAACTATAAAAAACTCCTCCAGAAACAGATATAATCAAACTGAACAGTTATAGAGAAAAAAGCTTCGAAGAATACAATACTTTGCCCCAAGGGCAAGCTTTGCTTAAGGGAAGTACAGAGCTCACTGGGATAAACCTCCTCTAGGCTGAGCCCAATACCATGATATCAACAACATCAACACCATAGTGTGCATTTTTTTAGTTTTGCTACCTTGCTAATGCCAAAGAGAGTTACAGACACCAAAAAAATAGAGCAGCATGTAGCAGGGTATGAAGATGATGACGAAAACAGCCTCCAAACCATCAAAGGAGATCGGTCAATGAGATATTAAGAACATAGATATCTTCCCATGCATGCATCTCCAGTAAATAGGTAAAAATATATTGCTATTGTCAAATCCTCAAGTAGAAAAGAAATCATTCACTCACAGAGACAACTTGAGTTGAAAGTAGACCTTCAAAATTCTTCAATTGAGGCGCTATCATTCTGTCATAGAGAGAGAGAGAGAGAGAGAGAGAGAGAGAGAGAGAGAGTTTAACTGTACCCGAACTTTGTTCATGACCATGATATCCATGCCCCAGGGAAATGGGGGAGCGAGAGAGGAAGAGGAAAGCATTTTACTTGTTCTTTATGTCTGCCTCCCTTCTGCCAAGTCTGGGAACATCAACAGTAAGAACAACAGCTTTGCATCCACTTGTTTCAGCTCTTTGTACTAGCCGAGCTGTAATATCCAGTCTCTTGTATACCTGCATAAGGAGATGCATTAATTATTGAGATTAAATCTTAATGGAGAATGTACAAAGCCAAGAAAACTGGAGATTCTTAATCAAATAGATGCTTACATATATTTGAAAGAATTGAATGGCATCACAGCTGGACGCGACCTCTTCTACAGTGCACGTGGACATATATGAAAGAATCTAGAGTAAAGAGGTGAATTGAGTATGTCATAGCAGCAAATTGAGATTAAAAGTATTCGGTAATCTATTACCATGATGACATTACATGCAGCAGCTGCTCTTGCGGTGGCAACCTCTCCTGGAAGATGGAAAAATTGCATCGCTAAAATCAAAACAAGCAAACATGCGAAAGAGTTCCTCCAAAAAAATTCAGGTTTCACACCTTCAGGATGTGCTAAATTATGCCTAGCAGTTGGAGCAATCATAATGGGGGCAGAAACGTGATAGCCCAATAGAGTAGTCGACAAACTGATTTTGCTCACATCAATGAGGATCCTCGGCCTAAACCTGCCACAAATACATGTGTTGAGAAGTACCGAACAACATAATATGGTTGCTGCAGATTTAAATCTGACCAGCATTCATTAGTCATTACGTTATTCTGCGAAAGGCTTCCGTGTTTTCTTGAAGTGTATACTGGTCTTCTGCTCCCCCGACATAAAAATCATAGTACATTTTTGGAAGGGCTTGCCTAGCCAATTCTTGATACTCATTCACATTGACAGGATCCTCAGCCATGTTTGCTGAATAAAAATTTAAGCATTTATTACCTCAGCTTAACAATTTCTCCTAAGGGTGCTGCTTAGCTAACGACACCGTATAAGGGTGCCTTTTTTACCACACACTCACGCAAATGAAGGTCTAAAACAATTTACCATAAACTAACGGCATAATTGCAAGTTAAATGTGCCCACACGAATTCACACTAAATCTAAACAGGAGAGTGAACAGTATGGAATAGAGCTCGTAATGCACCCACATCCCTCGACCTATGTATAGCCATAACTACAGAACACGAACACATCAAAACGCGTAGCCCAACGGCATTCAGAATCTCACGCTAGCCTAACCACTCACATGAACCTTCGTCACAAGCTCCTACATGACGGTCAATAATCTTTTCGCTAGCCATGACGGCAGAAGGAAAAAAAAAAAAGAATGCGATCTTTCTGCGTCGCAGACGCTCAGCCATACGGATGCTCAAAAAAGTTCGGAGCAGGGGAGTTGCTCTGCGCTGCGCGCTCGAATCAAAGAAGTGAGACGATCCAAAGGGTAGGATAAGCAAATGGGAGCCTTGGGTTTTCGCACGAACAGAGCAAAAGCTCTGGTCGAATGCCTCGGTTACTGTTGGGGATGGGGGATTTACTGATTACCAGCAATCGCGTCCGGTGAAAGGCTGCCCGCCATTATTCTCATTGAGTCGCTACCACGAAAAACGTCAAAGTTCAATCTGGTACACCTCCTATAAATTTATCTCAAATTAATTTTTTAATTATTAAAACTCTAAATTGATACACTTATGACAAATTTATCTCAAATTAATTTTTTTACCATTAAAAACCCCAAATTTATACATTTATGACAAATTTACCCTTCGTTAAATTGGATTAATACCACGAAAAACCATAAATTAGTATGAAAAACGGAGAGTAAAACTCCAAACCGGTACACCCATCAATTACCACGTGACATCCAACTCTGAAATTTGACGTTAAAATTTAATGGAAACTTACGAAGAGTAAAATTATTACAAATATACCAATTTAAAATTTTTGGTGATCAAAATATCAATTTATAGTAAAATTATCATATATATATATCAATTTGGGGTTTTTCATAGTATTAATAACCCTTCTCTTTTCCATTTTCTTCTGTCTTTTCTGTTCTATAAGCCGACAGTCTGATACTCAATATAATCGCTTTAACATTGTAGCGGATTCTGGGGAAATGTATATGACTGGGGAATCTCTTACCAGATTTTGCGGGACAATCTTCAATCCGGTTTGCTCGTCAATGTGAACCTTGTTCTGGAATAAAAGGCTAAAATTAAATTTCATTGAAGTACACGCGGGAATAAAGGCTATGACCTGCTGGCATGGGCTACGAGGGTACAAGTATCAGCTAATAAACAGAGGCCCCAAGGCTGCAGTGGAGAGAGTAGAGGATGAGTAGGGGCAAAAATATGTTCGCAGGAAATGCACGACCACAGCAGCATCCATTTTATTAACTTCCTAAAAGCACTTATGTCTGTGCTTAATCTTACCCAGCCATCTTGTGGTGGGGAAGAACTGTTCTTTCGCATCATTTAGAGGGGAGTTCGTGATGATACAGACTTGACAAAGTTGATTGGAAGGTATTAGAGTCGGAAGACGCAGATCAATTTCATGTCTTACAAGGATTTTATGCTTCTAATTTAATGCACAAAAGTACTATTGAACATTAACATCTACTAAAGAACCATGAAAAAATCAGCTTTGACTATTAAAAATCTATATTGATGCTCTTACTCTGACTCCAATTTTATTTTTGATAATGAAACATGACAACTGCTACAAGTGATAAAACAACAATGGTATCGTCCATTTGACTATGCGAATCTCATTTTCATGGATGCTGCAGCGTGAATTCAGAGAGAGGAATGAAGTCTCTCGCGGTCTGTTAAGACATGGCCCCTGGTGATATCCTTTATGGTGGGACATCCGGACAGTGCCATCGTAAGCTCGAGCTCATCCTTCAGCATCTCAGTGACCCTTCTAACTCCACTTTCCCCTTTTGCCGCCAACCCATATACTACAGGCCTTCCTATCTGTAGTAACAAGACCACTATTTAAGAGAATGTCAACATTTGTCCTATGGCACTTCTTCATTTATGATTCAGGTGTTTTGGTAATGTGAAAAGATAGCTTCTACTAACTTGGCACGATATTATCACGTAAATGCCTCAAGGGTTTGTTACAATACCCCTTACTAATATAACAGATAGTCCACATTGAGAAATATCAGGAATGTGCCAAACTAATTATAAAAGATTGTACCAGTACTGCTTGTGCCCCAAGGGCCAATGCCTTGAAAACATCTGTTCCTCGCCGCACTCCTCCATCAACAAAAACAGGGACTTTCCCTTTGACTGCATGAACAACCTACAAACGAAGGTTTAAAAAGTCAGGACCAAAATGCTGTTTGATATAGATGACTTGCTGCAGCACAAGCTTTCATGCATTTGTAAAAATAGAGGGAAACAGAATGCCACGTGCTTTATTTTCAGGAGGCAAAAGCGGGTGCATTTACTCTTATCCACTGTTTACAAATGCTCCCAAATTCTAGAATCTATTATTAAACCTGCCGGACAAAGGAGTTAGTAAAAGTAGGCACCTCTTCCAGAACTGATATCGTGGCTGGACTATAATCTAGCTGTCGAGCTCCATGATTTGAGACAATTATCCCAGCAGCACCTGCTTCCACTGCCTTAATTGCTGCCAATGAGGGCATACAAGCTTGTCGATAAGGTTGTCAAGTATGCAACAACCAATAGTAGTAACAACAGATACAGTATACTGAGAAGCAATATTAAATTCCAATAGATGAATAAGATGCTTCAATCCAATATCAGAGAACACAAGGTCCTAATAGCAGTGATGACAAAATGAAGACAGACAATATCCCATTACCATTAAAATTCCTTAACTCATACGACTTCCCCAACAGAATGACTATGCTGTTTGAACTACCAAACTAATTGAGGCATAATGTTGTTTCCTTTCAAGATGAACTGAAGAATCTTCAAAGTTTAATGCTAGAGGTCACACTCTACAAACTAGATATACAATCAAACCCTGAGTTATCACAAAATTCTCCTTCGCTGAACGGATTTTTTTCAGTTCTGCATTAAGCCTCAAACTGGTTTTCAACTATCCTGACCTTCAATGTCAATTTAATCATACCCAACTGATCGCTATGGTGTCAAATGTATTGTATATTACTGATGGAACTGTTTATACGGTGATGAACTGGCAATGATGCGGTGCTCACTATAGACCTCATCTAAAATAAAACAACAGCACACACACAAATCTGCACTATTGAAAAATCCTAACGAATTCCATCAAATCTAGCACAAATCAGAATGCAAAAATAGATTTTGGCACAGGTGACGAGTTCTCAAGCCGTCATTCTTGACTTTCATTTTATTTTCCTTGTAAATGCAATGATCCCTTTGCTCATGTATGCATATGTGGTTAAAATTTTTATCTATATTAGATCAAAACAGAAGGTCTTGTCAGTTGCTACTTATGGCCACGCTACCTGAAAATTGGTTGACAGATTGATTTAAAGCAATTAATGAAGCTCAAGGTAATATCTTCTAAACTCTGCGATTAAATTAAAAGGATCCTTAAAGTACAAATTTTTCCAGGTCTTAAACCATCTTAAAATAAGACTTTTCGTTTAAGCTAGTGTTTTTAAAACCAAACCACAAGGTTTTTTAGCCACAAGTTTTAGCCGATTTCAATCAGTTCAACCTGGTATGGGACAGCAATTCGGCTCAATCTCTAATCTGGTTTTGGAACATTGGTTTTAGCAATGAATATGCTAAGTAAGCTATATTTCAAATTAAGACACAAAACAATCTTCAGACGAATCCTCAACTGCTTTTCTATTAGAATACAATCCTAGATCTTACCATCTTCGTGTGTAAGAACTCCGTTGATCAGAATCGGCAATCTTGTAATTGATCTCAACCATCCAATGTCCTGCATCATTGTAATTTAGTTACGTGATAACCAAGATACCAAATAAAGCAAACAGAGACATTATAAAGATCCAGTTATCATTCGTAGATCATGACGACAAACGAAAATTGAATGAAAAAAGTCACTGTAAGATAGCTATCAAAACTATTTCCACACTGGATGACACTACCTCACACATCTCATTCATTCAGAAAACACGATTCTTTTGATGAAACATTGCCCAGATAAAATTTCAAGGATTAATTGCAAAGTAATTTAAGATGGTATGGAGGTTCACCTTCCAAGTCAAAGAAGCATCAAGAGTTGAATCAGCAAAAGCTTGTACGTTTGAACCCTCATCCTGCAAATTGCAGCGGAGGCAAAGGAAAAGGGGAGCGAGAGTGAGAGAGATGTTATGCCAAATTTCTGCAATTAACAAACTATAAAAATTTGAGTCATCTCTATAAGGTTATTTAGGCAGCGAAAATGTTTTCAATGGTCAAGTATTGACCATACATTTTCTGTTGCCTCGCGTTATCCGAACCCTTTGTTTCTTGTTTCTTCACCTCAAGATACAACAGTAAAAATTATGTTCTCTAAGCATATGAACTATAAAAATAACTCTTCTAGACACAGATATAATCAAACGGAACAGTTATAGAGAAAAGAGAGCCAATGAATACAATACTCTTTGCCCCAAGGGCAAGCTTTGCACAAGAGAAGCACGGAGCTCATTAAATAAATCTCCACTAGGCTGAGCCTAATACCATGATATCCACAAACATCAGTGCCATAGTGAGCATTTCTTTTTGTTTTGCTACCTTGTTAATGTCAAAGAGAGTTATAAACTCTGAAAAAATAGAGCAGCATATAACAGGGTACACAGATAATGACGAAAACAGCCTCCATGCCCATCAAAGGAGATTGGTCAATGAGATTTTAGTAACATAGATATATCCCCACGCATGAATCTCCATTGAATAGGTAAAATTATATTGCTATCGACAGATCCTCAAATAGAAAAGAAATCATTCACTCACAGAGACAACTTGAGTTGAGAGTAGACCTTCAAAATTCTTCAACTGAGGCGCTACCATTCTGTCATAGAGAGAGAGAGAGAGAGAGAGAGAGAGAGAGAGAGAGAGAGAGAGAGAGAGTTAACTGTACCCGAACTTTGTTTTATGACCATGATATCCATGCCCCAACAGGGGTGGGGGAGCAAGAGAGGGAGAGGAAAGCATTTTACTTGTTCTTTATGTCTGCCTCCCTTCTGCCAAGTCTGGGAACATCGACAGTAAGAACAATTGCTTTGTATCCACTTCTTTCAGCTCTTTGTACAAGCTGAGCTGTAATATCCCGTCTCTTGTATACCTGCATAAGGAGATGCACTCATTATGAAGATGAAATCTTAATGGAGAATGTACAAAGCCAAGAACACTGGAGATTCTTAATCAAATAGATGCTTACATATATTTGAAAAAATCGAATGGCATCACAGCTGGACGCGACCTCTTCCACAGTGCACATAGACATATATGAAAGAATCTAGAGTAAAAAGTTGAATTGAGTATGTTATAGCAGCAAAATTAAGATAAAAAATATTTGGTAATATATTACCATGATGACATTACATGCAGCAGCTGCTCTTGCGGTAGCAACCTCTCCTGGAAGATGGAAAAATTGCATCATTAAAATCAAAACAATGAAACCTGTGAAAGAGGTCCTCCAAGAAAATTCAGGTTTCACACCTTCAGGATGTGCTAACTTATGCACAGCAGTTGGAGCAATCATAATGGGTGCAGCAACGTTATAGCCCAATATAGTAGTCGACAAACTAATTTTGCTCACATCAATGAGGATTCTCGGCCTAAACCTGCCAGAAATACATGTGTTGAGAATTAACAAACAACATAATACGGTTGGTGCAGATTTTAATCTGACCAGCATTCATTAGGCATTACGTTATTCTGCGAAATGCTTCCACATTTTCTTTAAGTGTATACTGGTCTTCCGCTCCACCTGCAAAAAAATCATAGTACATTTTCGGAAGGGCTTGCCGAGCCAATTCTTGATACTCATTCACGTTGACAGGATCCCCGGCCATGTTTCCTGAATGAAAATATAAAGTGTTATTAACTCAACAGCTTAACAATTTCTCCTACATGTGACTCTGCGAATTTTGATTGTCAACAAAAAGGTGACCACAACAATAGCCCTACAAATTCTCTTCCCTTCATATATGGTCTTAGAATCAAGATGCAACTTATAAATAAATACCGACGTAACTAGCAAAATCATATCATCTCACTTCAAAGTATGTCACTAGTCCATTGCATACCCTTACTAAGAGTACGCAAAATAACACATCAAGCAAATGAACCTACAAAAGATCTAAAACAATTTACCATAAACCAACAGCATATCTGCAACTTGAATGTGCCCGCACGAATTCACACTAAATCTAAACAGAAGAGCGAAAAGTATGGAATGGCGATCGTAATGCACCCACATCCCTCGCCGTATCTACAGCCAAAAGTACAGCACGCAAACATCTCAAAACGCAATCAACATCAAAGCCACACGCGGCTCATAAATTTAGAACAGAATCAAGTCCTTGTCATATTCTGCCAGTAATCAACCCAAAGTCATTTCGCACACGGCACCATACTTCATCAACACGCTCGCCGTTCCTCTAAAGCTCGGGTGACTCATGAAGTCACACATAGCCGAACCTTGAACCTATCAGCACGCTACGACGATCTCGAGAACGAGTCAGCGCAACCATTTCCGGATCTTGCGCTAGCCCAACCACCCACATGAACCTTGATCACAAACTCCCACATGACGACGGGTCAATGAATTTTTCGCCAGTCATGACTGCATGCGCACCAAAAAAAAATGCGATCTTTCCGCATCGCAAACGCTACGGATGCTCAAGAAAGTGCAGAGCAGACGAGTCACTCTGCGCACTCGAATCAAAGAAGAGAGACGATCGAAAGTGGCGCGATGTTTCGCAGGATAAGCAAGATCGAACCTTGGGTTTTTTCACACGATCGGAGCAAAATCTCCGGTTGAAGGACGAAACTCGATTGAGGACAGTGATGAGTTGAGCGACACGAGGACGTTGACTCTCTTCAATATATATTGTAATGAAGCTATGGATGAGAATAATTCATGCACGTCCCATTCTATATTTAAAATCATTTCTTATGTTTATTCTTCCTTCTTCTTTTTCAATTTTATTAAAAGACGAAAACGTCCCTTCCAAATAACATGTTTTTTCATGGAAGCCACTTCTTCCGCACCCGTTACATTTCCTTGGTAATTTATCCTCTTCTGAACTTATTTCCAACATTACAATCTGAGCAAGCACTAATCATGTATTAGAATAAAGAAATATTAGTTTTATCTGCAAATTGTATACTTTACTTCCCTAGATTATTTTCATGGCTGTGAATTTTTCGACTTCCATTCTTTGTACAAATTTACGAGAATTTACTCAAAGACTGAATATGTTGGTTGATGTTTGCATTATCCACGATTTATTCATCTTTGATTGTATTGTTTTTTGTTGTACAGTCACTATGGAAAGACAATATTGTTTTATGCTTAAATGTATCTATTGATGATCAAAGTACGAATGGTGAAAATAGCAATCGATCATCTCAACAAGTTCATTTGAAACTTTACTGGGTAATTTTCTAACACGAGAGGATCTTTTGAGAAGTGTGCGGACGTATCTTCTTGCTTAAGGTTATTTTGTTTCTATAAAAAGGTCAAAGAGAGACAAATATGTTCTTCTTAGCTGTGATATGAAAGGCAATTATCGTAATCGACATAATATTCCTATTGCAAGTCAAAAGAAAGATCTGGCCTCCTTTGATTGATTGGCCTTTTAGAGTGTTTTCTTATAAAAAGAAGAACGGATCATGATCACTCAAAATATTGAATGCATCACACGATAAATAATTAAAAATTAGATTATTACATTCACCGAATAAAATGAAAGTTGAGCGGTTAAAATAAATGAACTACAACGTAATGAAGCATATTAAAATTATAATTGTAAATGATTTTTTTCACTCTTACTTATGCTTAAGTTGTTTTTTGAGTAATAGTTTCTCAGTACAAAAAAAAAAAGAAATAGACAACTCATTAACTTAGTTTTTTTTTTGTTGGAAACACAATAATTAGTTAGCTATCTACCAAATAAAGTATTTTTGGGAAAAGAGGTACACCAATTTTGTTATAAATGGAGAAAGAAAAGGAAAAAACCAAAAATTAAAAAAAAATAAAAGAAGGTAAGCAATAATCTTAAATAAAAAAAAAAATGGGCCCCTTATTTAATTTAATAAATGTTGTCTAAGAGGAGTACGAATATTTTCGTTTTAGTAAAATTGAAATAGAAGAAAACGAAGAAAAAAAAAGTAAGAAATAATTTTTAATCAAGAGTGAGACCCGTGAGAGATAATGTAGTCAAATTAATGTAAAAGTGGATGTTAGAAGCTGATAAGGGGTGCAAATAGTCATAAGGAAAACCTATATTAATTCGTATCAATATACAATTATGGATATACAATATGTTGTGAATCAGTTAAACAAGTTAAACTATATTTCTCTATCAAATTTATGACTCAATCTATTATAGACGCGATTCATCATGGAGTGCATCGATCGCAATCTTACACGATATTATTGATAGTAGGTCTCATGTAGATCTTCCATAATCGAATTTGTACGATACTATTTACTGTGAATTGAGTATTCGAACTTGAAGTAAAAGAAAGTGAAATAATGCATTATTCGCGCTGTTCAAAAATCTCTTCGCCAACTTGACGTATCGTTCCATGACATTCAGTTTTTTGGCCAACGTGATTCCTACCCATCTGTTGTTATGGAATTTTGCGAATTTAAGATTGCAGAGAGGTCTTTAACTCTACACCAAATATGATCTGTTTACATAGCTAGAGCCGTCAAAGATTGCGTACTAGCTCCATCGTGGAGAAGCTCCATCACGATAATCCCACCCAAGGTACTGGAGATCTAAAATCTCACCCATCAAAGTGAAAAGTACTTGGACCACCATCACGAACAAGTTCAAACTCAGGAGTCACGACATTGTAAGAATATGAACCCGCATCATAAGTCCATGACCATTTGTGGTTGGTGTGGCGTAAAACTATCAAAATGGATCATAAACTCATTTTTTAAACCATATAACAATCAATGAGTCGTAAATAGGTGTAAATATAATATGGGTGTTAAATAGATCGTAAATGGATTTACAACTTATTTAAAAATCAACTCATCTCTCTTGCCCTCGCTTAATCTCGTGTTCCTTCACTCCGCACTCTCATCTCAATTTGGTGTGAATCTTCCTAGATTGAATTAAATATGAAAATATTTTAGTAATATAAGTTGAGTCGAATATAGGTCATTAGATTTGAATAGGTCAGAATGGATTAAATGGATCTAATTAAGTTGGACTATTTTCAATCTGCCCCACCCGTTCATTTGATAAGTCATTGGCTTTATGTGAGGTAATCGCGGTGTGACAATTATCAAGAAGTCCAAAAGGTGTTTTTGGTCCGTCTAGTCTTGGCAGTTATTCTCAAAGCCTTTTCATTTTGGTGTGTTGACTTTTCAATTTATCATCAATAATGGAAACACTTACAGGAGTGGTTAACACTCCAGCCAATGCCCTCTTTTCCTCGAGAGGGCCGTCCGGTGTTACTCGGGGTTTAATGTGTTGAATGTAGTAATTCGTGGACAGTGACATGGAGCTCGATTGCATTAGGGATTGGTTTAGCTGCGGTCCATTTAGGAGCATCAATGCTGCAACTGGTCCGTCACCAGCCGTTGTTTGGTCTGAATCTTCGCCGATTTCCTCACTTATAGCTGCAGGCAACAACAATGTATCCCTCTTGTTGGATCAGCTAATTGGCTCGCCACTGCAAACCCTGAATAAGATGTCGCGCTACCTTGTACAAGCTAGAGCACTGAAATGATCCTGCTCATTATGCCATAATCAAGTATATTTTCCATCACCAATGGTATAATAAATATGAGGTTGAGTCAGATAACCAACTTTTCGAATCTTTATCCTTGCATAAGATGAATCCACTAGAACATCCGGAACCCAAATGCTTCTATCATCAAGAATCTTTCTCCGAGCAAGTATCTGTTGGTGGGACCGTCTGTTTGTGAAAGATTCTGGGCTGTACAAAATAGATCTCTGTGGCCAATGGCCTGGGATGTTTACAACTTAACCCCGGACTTTGTTTGCATCAACCATCATCCTCCAACTGAGTTTACGTAGCAAACACGGCCATGGTTTTAGAGCTAGGAACAGGGTTTTCTCCTGAGTCAAGAGGGATGTTCTAACGAAACTTTCTAACCACAGCATCTATTGTACAACATACAGAAACTGGACAATGAAAAGTTGACATGTTGTAAATCGGTAATGCCTAAGCCACATATCTGATTAAGGTTCATCTAACTGCCCAGAGGTAGTAAGTCTATTTAATCGTGAAAAGTGAAACCATACGTGTGCTATCCTGTTTGTTTAAAGCTAGACTAGCCTGAGCCTGTGAAATGATATCGCACGCTTTGCATTTTGTCTCCACTTGAAGATGTTGTCTTTGATAAAAATTTCTTTCTTTACTTGACATGCAGTAACGTAACATCGCCACGTCCGTGTGGATTCTTTACGGTCTGAGCTATATTGTATCTTTCTGCATCTGTAGGATCCATTCCGCAAACAAGAGCAGAAGTAGACTCATGCACAACCATTGGCCAAGTGATTAGAGGGAGATGAACTTCACTCATTTCATTTTCTTTATCTGGGTTCCAATTTTGGCTCTGGGGAAATGTATATGACTTGGAACATCTTACCAGATTCTGCGGGACAATGTTTAATCTGGTTTGTCAATGTTCTTGAACCTTGTGTCGGAATAAAAGGCTAAAATTAAATTTCATTGGAGTACATGCAGGAATAATCGCTATTACCTGCTGGCTTGGGCTACGAGGGTAGAAGTAGCAGCTAATAAACAGAGAGCCCCCAAGGCTGCAGGAGGATAGTAGAGGATGACTAGGGGCAAAAATCTGCTCTCAGGACTTGCACAAACACAGGAGCATCCAATCCATTAATCACTACCGAAAAGCACTCATGTCTGTAATTAATTTTACCCAGCCTTCTGCTGGTGGGAAGCACTGTTCTTTCGCATCATTTAGAGGGGCAGTCGTGATGATACTGACTTGACAAAGTTGACTGGAAGGTAGCAGAGTCAAAAGAGGCAGATCAATTACATGTCTTACAAGGATTTTATGCTTCAAATTTGATGCTCAAAAGTACTATTTGACATTAACATCTACTGATGGACCAAGAAAAAACCAGCTTTGACTATCCCAAATCTATACTGATGCTCTGACTCTGACTCCAATTTTATTTTTGATCATGAAACATGACAACTATTCACATAACATCGCAAACTACAAGCGATAATACAACAAGGGCATCGATTATTTACCTACGTGAATCTTATCTTCATGGATGCTGCAGCGCGAATTTAGAGAGAGGAATGAAGTCTCTCGCGATCTGTTATCACATGGCCCCTGGTGATATCCTTTATGGTGGGACATCCAGATAGTGCCATCGTAAGCTCGAGCTCATCCTTCAGCATCTCAGTGACCCTTCTAACTCCACTTTCCCCTTTTGCCGCCAACCCATATACTACAGGCCTTCCTATCTGTAGCAAGAAGACTGCTATTAGGAGAATGTCAACATTTGTCCTAGGGCACTTGTTCATTTGCGATTCAGGTGTTTTGGTAATGCGAAAAGATAGCTTCTACTAACTTGGCACGATATTATTACGCAAATGCCTCAAAGGGTTTGTTACAATACCCCTTACTAATATAGCAGATAGTCCACATCAAGAAATATCAGGAATGTGCCAAACTAATTAAAAGATTGTACCAGAACTGCTTGTGCCCCGAGGGCCAATGCCTTGAAAACATCCGTTCCTCGCCGCACTCCTCCATCAACAAAAACAGGGACTTTCCCTTTGACTGCATGAACAATCTACAAACGAAGGTTTAAAAACAGTCATGACCAAAATGCTGTTTGATATAGATGACTTGATGCAGCACAAGCTTTCATGCATTTGTAAAATAGAGGGAAACAGAATACCACTGTGCTTTATTTTCAGGGGGCAAAACCGGGTGCATTTACTCTTATCCACTGTTTACAAATGCTCCCAAATTCTAGAATCTATTATTAAACCTGCCGGACAAAGGAGTTAGTAAAAGTAGGCACCTCTTCCAGAACTGATATCGTGGCTGGACTATAATCTAGCTGTCGAGCTCCATGATTTGAGACAATTATCCCAGCAGCACCTGCTTCCACTGCCTTAATTGCTGCCAATGAGGGCATACAAGCTTGTTGATAAGGTTGTCGAGTATGCAACAACCAATAGTAGTAACAACAGATACAGTATACTGAGAAGCAATACAAAATTCCAATAAATGAATAAGATGCTTCAATCCAATATCAGAGAACACAAGGTCTTAGTAGCAGCGATGACAAAATGAAGACAGAAAATATCCTATTACCATCAAAATTCCTAGCTCATACGACTTCCCCAACAGAATGACTATGGTGTTTGAACTACCAAACTGAGGCACAATGTTGTTTCCTTTCAAGATGAACTGAAGAATCTTCGAAGTTTAATGCTAGAGGTCACAATCTACAAACTAGATATACAATCAAACCCCAAGTTATCACAAAATTCTCCTGCGCTGTACAGATTTTTTTCAGTTCTACAGTAAGCCTCAAACTGGTTTTCACACTATCCTGGCCTTCAATGTCAATTTAATCGTACCCAACTGTTCGCTATGGTGTCAATGTATTGTATAATACTGATGGAACTGTTTATACAGTGATGAACTGGCAATGACGTGGTGCTCACTATAGACCTCATCTAAAACAAAACAACAGCACGCACACGAATCTGCACTATTGAAAAATCCTAACGAATTCAATCAAATCTAGCACAAATCAGAATGCAAAAATAGATTTTGGCACAGGTGACGAGTTCTCAAGCCGTCATTCTTGACTTTCATTTTATTTTCCTTGTAAATGCAATGATCCCTTTGCTCGTGTATGCATATGTGGTTAAAATTTTTATCTATTAAAAGAATCAGTGCCAAATTAGATCAAAACAGACGGTCTTGTCAGTTGCTACTTATGGCCACGCTACCTGAAAATTGGTTCACAGATTGATTTAAAGCAATTAATGAAGTTCAAGGTAATATCTTCTCAACTCTAGAATAAAATTAAAAGGATCCTTAAAGTACAATTTTTTCCAAGTCTTAAGCCATCTTAAAATAAGACTTCTCATTTGAGCTAGTGTTTTTAAAACCAAACCAGAAGGTTTTTTAGCCACAAGTTTTGGCCGATTTCAATCAGCTCAACCTGGTATGGGACAGCAATTCAGCTCAATCTCTAATCTGGTTTTGGAACACTGGTTTAAGCAATGAATATTCTAAGTAAGCTATAGTTCAAATTAAGACACAAAACATTCTTCAGACGAATCCTCAACTGCTTTTCTATTAGAATACAATCCTAGATCTTACCATCTTCGTGTGTAAGAACTCCCTTGATCAGAATCGGCAATTTTGTAATTGATCTCAACCATCCAATGTCCTGCAGCATTGTAATTTAGTTACGTGACAACCAAGATACCAAATAAAGCAAATAGAGAAATTATAAAGATCCAGTTATCATTCGTAGATCATGACGACAAACGAAAAATGAATGAAAAAAGTCACCATAAGATAGCTATCAAAACTATTTCCACACTGGATGACACTACCTCACACATCTCATTCATTCAGAAAACACGATTCTTTTGATGAAACATCACCCAGAAAAAATTTCAAGGATTAATTACTAAGTAAGTTCACCTTCCAAGTCAAAGAACGATCAAAAGTTGAATCAGCAAAAGCTCGTAAGCTTGAACCCACATCCTGCAAATTGCAGAGGAGGCAAAGGAAAAGGGGAGCGAGAGTGAGAGAGATGTTATGCCAAATTTCTGCATTTAACAAACTATAAAAATTTGAGTCATCTCTATTAAGGTTATTTAGGCAGCGAAAATGTTTTCAATGGTCAAGTATTGACCATACATTTTCTGTTGCCTCGCGTTATCCGAACCCTTTGTTTCTTGTTTCTTCACCTCAAGATACAACGGTAAAAATTATGTTCCGTAAGCAAATGAACTATAAAAACAACTCCTCCAGACACAGATATAATCAAACGGAACAGTTATAGAGAAAAGAGAGCCAATGAATACAATACTCTTTGCCCCAAGGGCAAGCTTTGCACAAGAGAAGCACGGAGCTCATTAAATAAATCTCCACTAGGCTGAGCCTAATACCATGATATCCACAAACATCAGTGCCATAGTGAGCATTTCTTTTTGTTTTGCTACCTTGCTAATGTCAAAGAGAGTTACAAACTCTGAAAAAATAGAGCAGCATATAACAGGGTACACAGATAATGACGAAAACAGCCTCCATGCCCATCAAAGGAGATTGGTCAATGAGATATTAGTAACATAGATATATCCCCATGCATGAATCTCCATTGAATAGGTAAAATTATATTGCTATCGACAGATCCTCAAATGGAAAAGAAATCATTCACTCACAGAGACAACTTGAGTTGAGAGTAGACCTTCAAAATTCTTCAACTGAGGCGATACCATTCTGTCATAGAGAGAGAGAGAGAGAGAGAGAGAGAGTTAACTGTACCCGAACTTTGTTTTATGACCATGATATCCATGCCCCAACGGGGGTGGGTGAGCGAGAGAGGGAGAGGAAAGCATTTTACTTGTTCTTTATGTCTGCCTCCCTTCTGCCAAGTCTGGGAACATCGACAGTAAGAACAATTGCTTTGTATCCACTTCTTTCAGCTCTTTGTACAAGCTGAGCTGTAATATCCCGTCTCTTGTATACCTGCATAAGGAGATGCACTCATTATGGAGATGAAATCTTAATAGAGAATGTACAAAGCCAAGAAAACTGGAGATTCTTAATGAAGTGGATGCTTACATATAATTGAAAGAATCGAATGGCATCACAGCTGGACGCAACCTCTTCCACAGTGCACATAGACGAACATGAAAGAATCTGGAGTAAAAAGGGGAATTGAGTATGTTATAGCAGCAAAATTAAGATAACAAATATTTGGTAATATATTACCATGATGACATTACATGCAGCAGCTGCTCTTGCGGTAGCAACCTCTCCTGGAAGATGAAAAATTGCATCACTATAATCAAAACAAGCAAACGTGTGAAAGGGCTCCTCCAAGAAAATTCAGGTTTCACACCTTCAGGATGTGCTAACTTATGCCTAGCAGTTGGAGCAATCATAATGGGTGCAGCAACGTTATAGCCCAATATAGTAGTTGACAAACTAATTTTGCTCACATCAATGAGGATTCTCGGCCTAAACCTGCCAGAAATACATGTGTTGAGAATTAACAAAAAAACATAATACGGTTGGTGCAGATTTTAATCTGACCAGCATTCATTAGGCATTACGTTATTCTGCGAAATGCTTCCACATTTTCTTTAAGAGTATACTGGTCTTCCGCTCCACCTGCAAAAAAATCATAGTACATTTTCGGAAGGGCTTGCCTAGCCAATTCTTGATACTCATTCACGTTGACAGGATCCCCGGCCATGTTTCCTGAATGAAAATATAAAGTGTTATTAACTCAACAGCTTAACAATTTCTCCTACATGTGACTCCGCAAATTTTGATTGTCAACAAAAAGGTGACCACAACAACAGCCCTACAAATACTCTTCCCTTCATATATGGTCCTAGAATCAAGATGCAACTTATAAACAAATACCGACGTAACTAGCAAAATCATATCATCTCACTGCAAAGTATGTCACTAGTCCATTGCATACCCTTACTATGAGCACGCAAAATAACACATCAAGCAAATGAACCCACAAAAGATCTAAAACAATTTACCATAAACTAACAGCATATCTGCAACTTGAATGTGCCCGCACGAATTCACACTAAATCTAAACAGAAGAGCGAAAAGTATGGAATGGCGATCGTAATGCACCCACATCCCTCGCCGTATCTACAGCTAAAAGTACAGCACACAAACATATCAAAACGCAATCAACATCAAAGTCACGCGGCTCATAAATTTAGAACAGAATCAAGTCCTTGTCATATTCTGCCAGTAATCAACCCAAGTCATTTCGCACACGGCACCATACTTCATCTACACGCTCGCCGTTCCTCTAAAGCTCGGGTGACTCATGAATTCACACATAGCCGAACCTTGAACCTATCAGCACGCTACGACGATCTCGAGAACGAGTCAGCGCAACCATTTCCGGATCTTGCGCTAGCCCAACCACCCACATGAACCTTGATCACAAACTCCCACATGACGACGGGTCAATGAATTTTTCGCCAGTCATGACCGCATGCGCACCAAAAAAAAAAAAGTTGCGATCTTTCCGCATCGCAGACGCTACGGATGCTCAAGAAAGTGCAGAGCAGACGAGTCACTCTGCGCACTCGAATCAAAGAAGAGAGACGATCGAAAGTGGCGCGATGTTTCGCAGGATAAGCAAGATCGAACCTTGGGTTTTTTCACACGATCGGAGCAAAATCTCCGGTTGAAGGACGAAACTGGATTGAGGACAGTGATGAGTTGAGCGATACGAGGAAGTTGATTCTCTTCAATATATATTATAATGAAGCTATGGATGAGAATAATTCATGCATGTCCCATTCTATATTTAAAATCATTTCTTATGTTTATTCTTCCTTCTTCTTTTTCAATTTTATTAAAAGACGAAAACGTCCCTTCCAAATAACATGTTTTTTTCATGGAAGCCACTTCTTCCGCCCCCGTTACATTTCCTTGGTATTTATCCTCTTCTGAACTTATTTCCAACATTACAATCTGAGCAAGCACTACTCATGTATTAGAATAAAGAAAGATTAGTTTTATTTGCAAATTGCATACTTTACTTCCCTAGATTATTTTCATGGCTGTGAATTTTTCGACTTCCATTTGTGGTACAAATTTACGAGAATTTACTTAAAGACGGAATATTTTGGTTGATGTTTGCATTATCCACAATTTATTCATCTTTGATTGTATTGTTTTTTGTTGTACAGTCACTATGGAAAGACAATATTGTTTTATGCTTAAATGTATCTATTGATGATCAAAGTACGAACGGCGAAAATAGCAATCAATCATCTCAGCAAGTTCATTTGAAACTTTACCGAGTAATTTTCTAACACGAGAGGAACTTTTGAGAAGTGTGCGGACGTATCTTCTTGATGAAGGTTATTTTGTTTCTATGAAAAGGTCAAAGACAGACAAATATGTTCTTCTTAGTTGTGATATGAAATGTAATTATCGTGATTGACATAATATTCCTACTGCAAGTCAGAAGAAAGACCGCGTCTCCTTTGATTGATTGGCCTTTTAGAGTGTTTTGCTATAAAAAGAAGAACGGATCATGATCACTCAAAATATTGAATGCATCACACAATAAATAATTAAAAATTAGATTATTACATTCACCGAATAAAATGAAAGTTGAGCGGTTAAAATACATGAACTACAACGTAATGAAGCATATTAAAATTATAATTGTAAATGATTTTTTTCACTCTTACTTATGCTTAAGTTGTTTTTTGAGTAATAGTTTCTCAGTACAAAAAAAAAAAGAAATAGACAACTCATTAACTTAGTTTTTTTTTTGTTGGAAACACAATAATTAGTTAGCTATCTACCAAATAAAGTATTTTTGGGAAAAGAGGTACACCAATTTTGTTATAAATGGAGAAAGAAAAGGAAAAAACCAAAAATTAAAAAAAAATAAAAGAAGGTAAGCAATAATCTTAAATAAAAAAAAATGGGCCCCTTATTTAATTTAATAAATGTTGTCTAAGAGGAGTACGAATATTTTCGTTTTAGTAAAATTGAAATAGAAGAAAACGAAGAAAAAAAAAGTAAGAAATAATTTTTAATCAAGAGTGAGACCCGTGAGAGATAATGTAGTCAAATTAATGTAAAAGTGGATGTTAGAAGCTGATAAGGGGTGCAAATAGTCATAAGGAAAACCTATATTAATTCGTATCAATATACAATTATGGATATGCAATATGTTGTGAATCAGTTAAACAAGTTAAATTATATTTCTCTATCAAATTTATGACTCAATCTATTATAGACGCGATTCATCATGGAGTGCATCGATCGCAATCTTACACGATATTATCGATAGTAGGTCTCATGTCGATCTTCCATAATCAAATTTGTACGGTACTATTTACTGTGAATCGAGTATTCGAACTTGAAGCAAAAGAAAGTGAAATAATGCATTATTCGCGTTGTTCAAATTCTCTTCGCCAACTTGACGTATTGATCCATGACATTCAGTTTTTTGGCCAACGTGCTTCAATACTCATCTGCTGTTATGGAATTTTGCGAATTTAAGATTGCAGAGAGGTCTTTAACTCTACACCAAATATGATCTGTTTACGTAGCTAGAGCCGTCAAAGACTGCGTACTAGCTCCATCGTGGAGAAGCTCCATCACCATAATCCCACCGGAGGTGCTGGAGATCTAAAATCTCACAAACAAGTTCAAACTCAGGAGTCACGACATTGTAAGAATAAGAACCTGCATCATAAGTCCATTACCATTTGTGGTTGGTGCGGCATAAAACTATCAAAATAGATCATAAACTCATATCTTAAACCATATATCAATCAATGGGTCGTAAATGAGTGTAAATATAATATGGGTGTTAAATGGATCGTAAATGGGTTTACAACTTATCTAAACTCGACTCATCTCTCTCGCCCTCACCTAATCTCATACTCCCTCATTCCGCACTCTTATTTCAGTTTGGGTGTGAATCTTCCTAGATTGAATTAAATATGGAAGTGTTTTAGTAATATAAGTCGAGTCAAGTATGGGTCATTTGATTTGAATGGATCAAAATGGGTTAAATGGATCTATTTAAATTGGACCATTTTCGATCCAACTCGACCCACTCATTTGACAACTCATTGGCATTACGTGAGGTAATAGCGGTGTGACAACTATCAAGAAGTCCAAAAGGTGTTTTTGGTCTGTCTTGGTAGTCATTCTCAAGGCCTTTTCATTTTGGTATGTTGACTTTTCAATTTATCATTAATAATGGAAACACATACAGGAGTGGTTAAGACTCAAGCCAATGCCTGCCCTCTTTTCCTCGAGAGGGGCGTCCGGTGTTACTCGGGGTTTAATGTGTTGAATGTAGTAATTCGTGGACAGTGACATGGAGCTCGATTGCATCAGGGATTGGTTTAGCTGCGGACCAATTAGGAGCATCAATGCTGCAACTGGTCCGTCATCAGCTGTTATTTGGTCTGAATCTTCACCGATTTCCACACTAATAGCTGCAGGCAATAACAATGTATCCCTCTTGTTGGATCGGCTAATCGGCTCGCCACTGCAAACCCTGAATAAGATGTCGCGCTACCTTGTACAAGCTAGAGCACTGAAATGATCCTGCTCATTATGCCGTAGTCAAGTATATTTTCCATCACCAATGGTAGAATAAATATGAGGTCGAGTCAGATAACCAACTTTTCGAATCTTTATCCTTGCATAAGATGAATCCACTAGAACATACGGAACCCAAATGCTTTCTATCATCCAGAATCTTTCTCCGAGCAAGTATCTGCTGGTGGGATCATCCGTTTATGAAAGATTCTGGGCTGTACAAAATAGATCTCTGTGGCCAATGGCCTGGGATGTTTACAACTTAACCCCGGACTTTGTTTGCACCATCATCCTCCAACTGAGTTTACGTAGCAAACACGGCCATGGTTTTAGAGCTAGGAACTGGGTTTTCCCCTGAGTCAAGAGGGATGTTCTAACGAAACTTTCTAACCACAGCATCTATTGTACAACATACAGAAACTGGACAATGAAAAGTTGACATGTTGTAAATCGGTAATGCCTAAGCCACATATCTGATTAAGGTTCATCTAACTGCCCAGAGGTAGTAAGTCTATTTAATCGTGAAAAGTGAAACCATACGTGTGCTATCCTGTTTGTTTAAAGCTAGACTAGTCTGAGCTTGTGAAATGATATTGCACGCTTTGCATTTTGTCTCCACTTAAAGATGTCTTTGATAAAAATTTCTTTCTTATTTGACATGCAGTAACGTAACATCACCACGTCTGTGTGGATTCTTTACGGTCTGAGCTATACTGCATCTGTAGGATCCATTCCGCAAACAAGAGCAGAAGTAGACTGATGCACAACCATTGGCCAGTGATTAGAGGGAGATGAACTTCACTCATTTCATTTTCTTTATCTGGGTTCCAATTTTGGCTCTGGGGAAATGTATATGACTTGGAACCTCTTACCATATTCTGCGGGACAATGTATAATCTGGTTTGTCAATGTTCTTGAACCTTGTGTTGGAATAAAAGGCTAAAATTAAATTTCAATGGAGTACATGCAGGAATAATCGCCATTACCTGCTGGCTTGGGCTACGAGGGTAGAAGTAGCAGCTAATAAACACACAGTCCCCAAGGCTGCAGGAGGATAGTAGAGGATGACTAGGGGCAAAAATGTGCTCTCAGGACTTGCACAAACACAGGAGCATCCAATCCATTATTCACTTCCGAAAAGCACTCATGTCTGTAATTAATTTTACCCAGCCTTCTGCTGGTGGGAAGCACTGTTCTTTCGCATCATTTAGAGGACATTCGTGATGATACTGACTTGGCAAAGTTGATTGGAAGGTAGTAGAGTCAAAAGAGACGGATCAATTACATGTCTTACAAGGATTTTATGCTTCAAATTTGATGCTCAAAAGTACTATTTGAAATTAACATCTACTGATGAACCAAGAAAAAACCAGCTTTGACTATCACAAATCTATACTGATGCTCTGACTCTGACTCCAATTTTATTTTTGATCATGAAACATGACAACTAGTCAAATAACATCGGAAACTAAAAGCGATAATACAACAAGGGCATCGTTTATTTACCTATGTGAATCTTATCTTCATGGATGCTGCAGCGCGAATTTAGAGAGAGGAATGAAGTCTCTCGCGATCTGTTATCACATGGCCCCTGGTGATATCCTTTATGGTGGGACATCCAGATAGTGCCATTGTAAGCTCGAGCTTATCCTTCAGCATCTCAGTGACCCTTCTAACTCCACTTTCCCCTTTTGCTGCCAACCCATATACTACAGGCCTTCCTATCTGTAGTAAGAAGACTGCTATTAGGAGAACGTCAACATTTGTCCTAGGGTACTTGTTCATTTGTGATTCAGGTGTTTTGGTAATGTGAAAAGATAGTTTCTACTAACTTGGCATGATATTATTACCCAAATGCCTCAAGGGTTTGTTACGATACCCCTTACTAATATAGCAGATAGTCCACATCGGGAAATATCAGGAATGTGCCAAACTAATTAAAAGATTGTACCAGAACTGCTTGTGCCCCGAGGGCCAATGCCTTGAAAACATCTGATCCTCGCCGCACTCCTCCATCAACAAAAACAGGGACTTTCCCTTTGACTGCATGAACAATCTACAAACAAAGGTTTAAAAACAGTCATGACCAAAATGCTGTTTGATATAGATGACTTGCTGCAGCACAAGCTATCATGCATTTGTAAAAATAGAGGGAAACAGAATGCCACTGTGCTTTATTTTCAGGGATCAAAACCGGGTACATTTATTCTTATCCTGTGTTTACAAATGCTCCAAATTCTAGAATCTATTATTAAACCTGCCGGACAAAGGAGTTAGTAAAAATACGTACCTCTTCCAGAACTGATATCGTGGCTGGACTATAATCTAGCTGTCGAGCTCCATGATTGGAGACAATTATCCCTGCTGCACCTGCTTCCACTGCCATAATTGCTGCCAATGAGGGCATACAAGCTTGTTGATCAGGTTGTCGAGTACGCAACAACCAATAGTAGTAACAACAGATACAGTATACTGAGAAGCAATATGAAATGTCAATAGATGAATAAGATGCTTCAATCCAATATCAGAGAACACAAGGTCTTGATAGCAGCGATGACAAAATGAAGACAAAATATCCCATTACCATCAAAATTCCTTACTCATACAACTTCCCCAACAGAATAACTATGGTCTTTGAACTACCAAACCAATTGAGGCATCATGTTGTTTCCTTTCAAGATGAACTGAAGAATCTTCAAAGTTTAATGCTAGAGGCTCACACTCAACAAACTAGATATACAATCAAACCCTAAGTTATCACAAAATTCTCCTGCGCTTGACAGATTTTTTTCAGTTCTACATTAAGCCTCAAACTGGTTTTCACACTATCCTGACCTTCAATGTCAATTAAATCGTACCTAACTGTTCGCTATAGTGTCAATGTATTGTATAATACCGATAGAACTGTTTATACAGTGATGAACTGGCAATGACGTGGTGCTCACTATAGACCTCATATAAAATAAAACAACAGCACACACACGATTCTATGCTAATAAAAAACCCTAACCAATTCCATCAAATCTAGCACAAATGAGAATGCAAAAATAGATTATGGCACAGTTGACAAGTTCTCAAGCCGTCATTCTCGACTTTCCTTTTAAATACAATGATCCTTTTGGTCATGTATGCAAATGTGGTTAAAATTTTTATTTATTAAAAGAATCGATGCCAAGTTAGCTCAAAGACAGATGGCCTTGTCAGTTGCTACTTATGGCCACGCTACCTGAAAATTGGTTGACAGATTGATTTGAAGCAGATAATGAAGTTCAAGGTAATATCTTCTCAACTCTGGGATAAAATAATAAGGATCCTCAAAGTACAGATTTTTCCAGGTCATAAGCCATCTTAAAATAAAACTTCTCATTTAAGCTAGCCTTTTTAAAACCAAACCAGAAGGTTTGAGCCACATTTTTTTGCATTTTTTGATTAGTTCAACCTGTTATGGGACAGCAATTCGGCTCAATCTCTGATCCAGTTCTGGAACACTGGTCAAAGCAATGAATATGCTAAGTAAGCAATGGTTCAAATTAATGCACAAAGCGGTCTTCAGAGGAATCCTCAACTGCTTTTCTTTTAGAATACAATCCTAGATCTTACCATCTTCGTGTGTAAGAACTCCCTTGATCAGAATCGGCAATTTTGTAATTGATCTCAACCATCCAATGTCCTGCAGAAATGTAATTTAGTTATGTGACAACCAAGATACCAAATAAAGTAAATAGAGACATTATAAAGATCCAGTTATCATTCGTAGGTCATGACGACAAGCAAAAATTGAACGAAAAAAGTCATCGTAAGATGGCTATCAAAACTATTTCTACACTGGATGACACGACCTCACACGTCTCATTCATTCAGAAACGCGATTCTTTTGTTGAAACATTACCCAGAAAAAATTTCAAGGATTAATTACAAAGTAATTTATGATGGTATGAAGGTTCACCTTCCAACTCAAAGAAGCATCCAAAGTTGAATCAGCATAAGCTTTGAAGTCTGAACCCTCATCCTGCAAATAGCAGTGGAGGCAAAGGAAAAGGGAAGAATGAGTGAGGGAGATGTTATGCCCAATTTCTGCATTTAACAAACTATAAAAATTTGACATATCTCTCTAGAGGTTATTTAGGCAGCGAAAACATCTTCATTGGTCAACATTTTCTTTGGCCTGATGTTATCCGAACCCTTTGTTTCTTCACCCCAAGATACAAAGGTAAAAAATTGTGTTCTCTAAGCAAATGAACTATAAAAAAACTACTCCAGATACAGATATAATCAAACGGAACAGTTATAGAGAAAAGAGCGCCAACGAATACAATACTCTTTGCCCCAAGGGCAGCTCTACATGAGAGAAGGACAGAGCTCATGGAATAAATCTCCACTGGGCTGAGCCTAATACCATGATATCCCCAAAGATCAATGCCATAGTGAGCATTTCTTTCTGTTTTGCTACCTTGCTAATGTCAAAGAGAGTTACAGACTCCAAAAAAATAGAGCAGCATATAGCAGGGTACAAAGATAATGACGAAAACAGCCTCCATGCCATCAAAGGAGATTGGTCGATGAGATATTAGGAACATAGATATCTCCTCATGCATGCATCTCCATTGAATAGGTAAAAATATATTGCTATTGTCAGATCCTCAAATAGAAAAGAAATCATTCACTCACAGAGACAACTTGAGTTGAGAATAGACCTTCAAAATTCTTCAACTGAGGCGCTATCATTCTGTCATAGAGAGAGAGAGAGAGAGAGAGAGAGAGTTTAACTATACCCGAACTTCGTTTTAAGACCATGATATCCATGCCCCAAGAGGGGTGGGGGAGCAAGAGAGGGAGAGGAAAGCATTTTACTTGTTCTTTATGTCTGCCTCCCTTCTGCCAAGTCTGGGAACATCGACAGTAAGAACAAGAGCTTTGTATCCACTTCTTTCAGCTCTTTGTACTAGCTGAGCCGTAATATCCCGTCTCTTGAATACCTACATAAGGAGATGCATTGATTAATGAGATGAAATCTTAATGGAGAATGTACAAAGCCAAGAAAACTGGAGATTCTTAATGAAGTGGATGCTTACATATAATTGAAAGAATCGAATGGCATCACAGCTGGACGCAACCTCTTCCACAGTGCACATAGACGAATATGAAAGAATCTAGAGTAAAAGGTGAATTGAGTATGTTATAGCAGCAAATTTAAGATAAAAAATATTTGGTAATCTATTACCATGATGACATTAGATGCAGCAGCTGCTCTTGCGGTAGCAACCTCTCCTAAAAGATGAAAAATTGCATCATTAAAATCAAAACAAAGAAACGTGTGAAAGAGCTCCTCCAAGAAAATTCAGGTTTCACACCTTCAGGATGTGCTAACTTATGCATAGAAGTTGGAGCAATCATAATGGGGGCAGAAATGTGATAGCCCAATATAGTAGTTGACAAACTAATTTTGCTCACATCTATGAGGATTCTCGGCCTAAACCTGCCAGAAATACAAGAAATTATATCTTCTACCAAAACATTCACTGTGTTGAGAATTAACACACAACAAAATATGGCTGCTGCAGATTTTAATCTGACCAGCATTCATTAGGCATTACATTATTCTGCGAAATGCTTCCACATTCTCTTTAAGTGTATACTGGTCTTCCGCTCCCCCCGCATAAAAATCATAGTACATTTTTGAAAGAGCTTGCCTAGCCGATTCTTGATACTCATTCACGTTGACAGGATCCTCGGCCATGTTTCCTGAGTGAAAATATTAAGTGTTATTAACTCAACAGCTTAACAATTTCTCCTACATGTGACTACACGAATTTTGATTGTCGACAACAAGGTGACCACAACCATAGCCCTACAAATACTCTTTCCTTCATATATGGTCCTGGAATCAAGATGCGACTCATTAACAAACACCGACGTAAGTAGCAAAATCATATCATCTTACTTCAAAGCATGTCGCTAGTCCATTGCATACCCTTACTGTGAACTAACGGCATATCTGCAACTTAATGGTGGCCACATGAATTCATACTAAATATAAACAGAAGAACGAAAAGTATGGAAAGGCGATCGTAATGCACCCACATCCCTCGCCGTATCTACAGCTAAAACTACAGCACACAAACATATCGAAACGCAATCAACATCAAAGCCACACGCAGCTCATAAATTTAGAACATAATGAAGTCCTTGTCATATTCTGCAAATAATCAACCCAAGTCATTTCGCGCATGACACCATACTTCATCAACATGCTCGCCGTTCCTCTGAAGCTCGGGTGACACGTGAAGTCACACATAGCTGAACCCGAACCTATCAGCACGCTGCGACGATCTCGAGAACGAGTCAGCCCAACCATTTCAGAATCTTGCGCTAGCCCAACCACCCACAAAAACCTTTACCACAAGCTCCCAAATGACGGGTCAATAATTTTTCGCTAGCTATGACCGCATGCGCGCAAACAAAATGCGATCTTTCCGCAACGCAGACGCTCATGTATACGGATGCTCAAAGAAGTGCAGAGCAGAAGACTTGCTCCGCGCACTCGAATCAAAGGAGAGAGACGATCGAAATGGCACGACGTTTCGCAGGAGAAGCAAGAACGAACCTCGGGTACTTTCACACGATCGGAGCAAAATCTCTTTGTTGAAGGACGAAACTCGATGTGGGACAGTGACGAGTTGAGCGATGCGAGTTAGGAGACTCAGACCGGACTCTCTTCAAAGAATGATAACGGATGCTACGAAAGACGACAACTCATATGCCTGGGTCACTGTTGAGGATTACCAATTAAAGAAGAGCTGCCCACTGTCGTTGTCTCTTTTCCTATATTTTCTTCGACGCCCTTTTTCCGTTCCCTCTTTCAATAATACACTCTTTTTACGGTATTTTGGCCATTTTGTCCTTAGCGAGTATCACTCATTTGGCATCCGTAGATTAAAATGTGGTGTCCTTAGGATATCCTTTCTAAATTATAGTGTAAATCTATATAATTTCGTGTTGAGTAAAAAAAAAATTAAGGAGGAATTTATTACAAGTACGCAGACATCCGCAGCCTGCACATGCGAAAGAATCGAGCGAAACCAGAAAACCAGTACCTCCCTCTATCAGAGGCAGAGAGCCTCAGACAAAGTTCCATTCCTAGCGCGCGCATCTCTCTCTCTCTCTTCGTGTCACGCAGGAACACCCCTTTTCAATACAGTTCGTTCTTGCATACCGCATCTTCGCTTGCGATTGAGCCGGTTTCGCATACAATCCCTCATTTTTATTCTGCGTTGGAGCTCGCAAGTCTGCGAATTTCTTCACATTTTTCGAGCTTGAAGAAAACCCATCCGAGGTATTGTCTCTCGTCGCAGTTCAAGTTCATCTTTTTCATTCAGTATCAATCAAGTCGCGATTTTTATGCTTGCCCATGTTCTCAAATTTGGTTAATTCACACACACAACAGAGTTGACTAGTCAGCTGCGCTGTGTTCCTGATTTACTTTGGTTCCCATTTTTTATTGTTCCATTTATGCATAAGCCAAATTTTCAGTGTTGTTGAGTCTCTCAGTTTGTCCTGGTATTGTGGTGCCTTTTCCTTTACTTTGATTCTGGAAGGGTGTACTATTCCGAGGATTGGATGAAGTGTGTCTCGCGTTAGGTTTGCCGAATGCTGAGATTTTTGGTGTTGTGAGGTGCATCGTGGTCTCGCCTTTACTTGGTGGTGCGGATGAGAAGGCAAGCCGAGTTAGTTATGAGAGGCGACGTCGAATTGATATGATGAGCAACTGAAGTGTTACACCTCTTTGTGAGGTTGTGAATTGCTGTTATTATTACGTGAACTGTTACTGAATTGGACCCTCAGATTTGCTGAGATTTTAATGTTATGAAAGATTTTGTGTCCACGATAACAATTGCTCCTTTTCCGTTTTCGCAACTTGGGAAAGAACACTATTAAGCATTTGCCGAAATTTTTCTACCAGTGATCAATTGTGTTATTCGTGGTGACTTAAGGTAAAACATAAGGCAAATATCATGCTGTAAAAAATGGGTGGGAAGGTCTAATATGCAATCCAAGTATAAAAATCTTTTAAACCTTGATTTAGATGGGCAGATATAGTGTACAGGGTTGAAAAAAGAGATTTGGCTGGGGTTGGCTGCACCAGCTAATTGATATGAAAACATATTCATGCGGAAGTTAATTTACTGTAAAATATTTCCTTCATCATCTTTCGGTTTTCTTTTAATGTTAGGTCTTTGTATTGGAGGGTCCACGCATGTTGGACAAAGACAAAGCCGCTTACTCAAGAGGCGTCCCTTGGTATTTCTGTTGAATTAGGGAAGAACGGTTCGTCTGATTGTTTAAAAAGTTAGCACTTCTTTTGAACAAAAACAACATTATTTTTCTGTGAAAATATCTTACTGAATATCCAAATGAGGGTTTTAATAAGCCATCAATTTGGGTTGTACTTTTACCTTTTATTCTGAGTTACAAGACCGAATTAGCAACATGTGCTGGAATTCTTTGTGACCCTCACTACAGTTGACCTCCAACTTTATTGAATTTTTCTCCTCATACTCCAAGAAGTCCATATTCATGACTCTCTTACCTTTTACATTTAGGAAACTAAATGTCTGAGAGACAAGCCCTCGATCAGCAGCATCAAGTTGATCCCCAGCTGCGATCTCCGCAGTCTCCAAAGGAAGATATGCTGGCTTGTGTTACTGCACTGGAGGAAGCTTTGCTGCCATGCCTGCCGGCAAGAGAGCTTCAGGCTATAGACCGATCTCAACATCCTTCACATCAAAGTTTGTCATTGCTTAATCTCTTATCTAATCTTTCCCCCAGGGTGGGGAATGCTTGGTGTGCTATAATCTTCGTTCTGCCACTTGAGATTGCTCCAAATGCATTACCAAACCGGGACTATTCGTATTTTGGCTGTCGTCATTGCTTGACGAAAAATGATTTCATACGTTTATGTTCATATGTTGGTGTTCCCTCCTTTTGAAGCCTTCCATCGGTTATATTCGTAAGAATGTTGTTAATCTGTAATTTCCCATAATGTCAGTCTATTACTAGGTCATA
The DNA here is from genome assembly GCF_021117445.2 of Syzygium oleosum. Lineage (NCBI taxonomy): Eukaryota > Viridiplantae > Streptophyta > Magnoliopsida > Myrtales > Myrtaceae > Syzygium > Syzygium oleosum. The sequence goes on along the minus strand of NW_026607532.1, from coordinate 1,648,316 downwards.
AGTGCAGTTACAGTTGGTTCTTGTGAAAATAAAATTGTGATTACATATCTAGTTCTGACTCGCTGAGTAGGATGAGGGTTAGCTTGTTATTGATTAAGATTCTAGTTGATGGTTCTCCAAAAGTGCATCTCAGTTAGGCCTAAGAGGAATGTCTGCATCTATAGTAGTTCAAGTGATGAAAACTTTGTATAATCAGATAAAGAAGCCATTGTTATAAATATTTTGAGAATCCCATATGTCAGTCAAATTACCAGCACAATAAACATATCCACAGCTATGTATCCATCTGTAATGGTGGGTGGGGGCAGGCAGAAGGGGACATGGTAGTTTCTTCACCACCATGAGACACATCAGTAGCCCTAAGAGGAGAGAACAAGAGATCATTTATCGATCATACCTATCAAGGACTTGAGCATGTGATGTTCTGTAAACCTCTGAAGTTTTATTTAGACATCATGATGGAGCTGGTTATCTGGATTCTAAACCTGAAGAGCATATGCTGTAGGCTTTCTCTTGCAATTGAACACAAAAGTAGTTTTAATGAGTTGCCTTTCTAGTGTTTCTAAACTATAAAATCATATGCTTCATAAGCTGCGAGTTTCCCTGTAGTTGTATAGTTTGAGACAATCTGTTGGAGGAACTTGACCTCTATGGAGGACCCTTGGGTTGTTGCAAGTCTCAAGTGGAATATGCTTGGTAATATTAGTCGGTATGTAGAAAGTGTTCTTGTTTGAATCGTGCATGGAGGAAGCTTGAGGAATGAAAGATCCTTAACATCTGGTTGCGGGACAGCATTCTCGTGCTGTTTTTTCATTGGATTCAAAAGGGACAGTGCGCTTAACTTGTAACGGAGTGTTTGTTTGGTGCCACTAGGAGACCAAAAAGTGATCATGATATCTCTAGACTTTCTGGGCTGAATAAGCTTTATTGTGTTTTTATCAGCTTTGTAAATCTAAGTTATGTCTGAGTTGTTGCTTGTCCAATATCATGCTCATTGGATATGCCTTAGTGCACTAACATACTCTAAGTGTAGTTGTTTCATTTGTTAACTTGCCCCACATGTAGAAAATGTTTCTGTTTGTGTAATTCTAACTGTTCAGATTTCATATCAGTAAAGTACCGTTTGTTATCAAAAAGAGAATAAGATAAGTGTAAGCATTTCTAATTAATCTCTCATTCATCACTCATGCTTCAGTAAACAAAAAGCCCTGCTAAACAAAGGTGTTCTGCTAGCTATTTTTGAAAGGCATTAGTAATCTTGGTTGCCTATCCCTGAGCGCAATTGCTGCTGCCCCCTTCCCAGCCCAACCCATGCCAAACTCTTTGCTGGTTAAGTGTTGTGAATGCCTGGTTACTGAGAAAGTGCTTCTGCTGTTCTAGTTGATGTTGAGAGGCATGCTAGAGATTTTATGGATGCTGCCAAAAAACTTCAAGTTTACTTTATCACTCTTCAGCGTGAGGATCAGCCAACCGAGGCTGAAAAGCTTATGAAGGTAATGCTAATGAAATAGCTGGGACAATAGTTTTGGAGTTATTTGATGGCATTTGCAAACTTAATTCCTCTACGAAAACAGGAGATAGCTATGATGAAGGAAGAACTAAAAATAAAGACCGAGCTCATCAAGAAACAGGAGAGACTGATCCAAGGGTGGAGGAAGGACTTGAAGGACCAATTCGACAAAATCAACTGTGAACTTGAGAAGGTATAGACAATTTCCGGTGGACTAGGTCTATATGCTCAACTTCTAGATGGACAAAAGATGGATTGCCTTTTCTGCTGCTGGTTATCTTAACATGAAAAGAATTTTATTCTCAGAGTGCATAATTTTTCAACCACTATTCTGTTTTTTTTATTCAGTGGGTCTTGTATAATTATAGGCTCTTGCATAGACATACCGCAAAAGGGGAAAAATCACCCTTCGCAAAGCAATCTGTGGGTCAACCAAGATCATTGATGCCTTACGTTAGCATTTGTTATTCTAATTGTCAGCTTTAGATATTTTTTCGCCTCTTTGCCCATCTATTGCTTTCAAATTAATGTCTTGAAGAAGTCGCTATTCGCAACTCATTGATAGGATCAGAGCCTCCTTTTCTTCCTGGGGGTTTGGGTGCGGCAAGTTGTCACAAGAAGGAAATTTCAGATATATGAATGGGTGGACTTCTTTTAATTTCATGGGCAGTCACCCGAAAGAAAAGATTAAAAAAAAGAAGAAGAAGAACATCTTGCATCATAAGGTCTATAAGACCCAAGCTTTGATCAAACTCGTTAACTCCTCGACAATTATTACTTTGGGTTGAGAGATAAGCTTGCTTAGGCCACATGATTCATGCAGATCCTGAATAGGCATGTTTCGGTCTATTTTGACGTAAAATCCTCGGACTCAGGCGATGGGTCCTCATCTTTCCCTTAAGCTGGGAAATTATTCTCCACCGGGACAATTTTAGAACGTAACGGCGTCTGTTAATCCGGATAAGGTTTTGCATATGATAAAAAGTATCCTGTCCAACATTTGGAGCCACACTTTGGATCGAATAGGTTCCAGTAAGGCACGTTAAAATACTATTTTTGAAGAAGAATTTCATAAGGGAGGCAATGGTCTTAAGCTAGGCCAGGATTTGCCACTCCCAGGATTTGGGATAAAGACAAGTTTAGTAGATGGACCAATTAAAAATGGGGAACAAATTTCAAGTCAATCTCAAACCCCGATTTGCTGCAGAGGATGGATAGCCAACTGATTTACAAAATCCGAACTGCTCTACATTTTCCAAGTTGGCTTGGAAACCAAAAAATAATATTTCCTCTTTTCCCCTATAACATTTGCCCATGTTCTCCATGCTCATGCAAAAACTTGCAGTTGTCCCCAAAATAGCATCTTCCTTGCTCAAAATAGCGGCAACGTTGTGGCTTCCTGAGGCCTTGCTCAGCTCCTCCCTTGGAGTTCCTTGGATGCTGATTCACACTTGCCAACGGCTGCCTCTCATGAACCCAGTGTGGTAACCTGAATGCAGTCAAACCTTCGTGAGCAGAATTTGGCCCCACACAGAAGCTACTCTCTCCATTACTTCCCCGGCGTTGTACTTGCATTGCTCCGTTTACATTTGAAAAATTACGATTAGGTCTCTGATTGCCCAAATTAGCATCATTCCGAGAATGCCAAAATTCATGCTTAGTTCTATTCATAGAGCTCAAACTGTTCTGTGAGTCCCCACGTTTCTCTTGAAACTGGTCTCTACTTCGACGGTTTTCTGTTGAACTCATCTGTATAGGCCGAACTGTTGGCTGCCCAATAGCGGCAATAGATGATCCTCTTAATTGCCCCGCTTCATTACCTGCTTTTGAGGTTGAGATCGACAATGGCAGAACCCGGTTCTTCTTAATGTTATGTTTTTTGGAAGTCCTGGGGTAGCATAAAAGTAAAATACTTTTGAGATCCAACACAATATCCTTTCAGAGCAACAGTGCAGCAAAATTTGTCTACTGATTTTTCCAGACCACACTCAACCTGAGCATCATTTACTATGGTGTTACCGTGATAGTATCCGGGAATTACCCAGGATTTTCTGCCCATATTCTAGAGAAAAAGATCGGTACCTGCTTTCCTTCAAAAGTTTCCTCCTTTCCTTCTCTTGGAGTCGTGCTTCTCTATCGGACCTTGCTAAAGAGCCCCTTGAATGCTTTTCCATCAATGCTTTGGCCCTCTCTCCTTCATCTTCCCATCTCTGTCATTGACACTAGTGTTATTATGCCTGAATCGGTACATTATAAGCGTGCAATCAGAGAAATCTCCCATATGGTTCGAACCTGTCTCATAGTGTTGTAACGGTAAAGATTGCGGCCCTTGATAAGCAGGGGATGAAGGGGAGGCAGTGGTTTCTCTCCTTTGCTCCAGAGAACCTCTATCTGATCAATGAGTTCAAAAGCTTTTAAACAGTACAAAAGGAGATGAAAGAGAAAGAAGTAATCTCATACTTTGACATATAAATAACTAATGGAAAAATAAAAAATCCTTCAACAAAAGCCTATAGTCCACGAGATGATTTACTGAATGGATGAATTGAAAGACACACTAACGCAAGAAATACACAGCCAATGATTTCACATTAGAGAATAATTCTGTAGACAATACGAAATGCTCAGTGGAGACAAACAGATTCACTATATAACCCAAGAGTCTATATTGATTCTGGAGTGAGATGAGAACTTTCTAACGTCCTTTGATCTGTTGACGTGTTAAGCAAGTTCACAACTTTCTGATTCAACTCTGGTGGTGTTATGGAGCTCAACCTAATGGCAAAATCCCATTGCACTGGGATCAAACCATCATATCATACTGGGCAGTTAATTTCCTTTTTACTAGTCTACAATGATATGATTAATCTTAATCAAAAGTCAAGTGGAAAAGCCTGAGTTCGCTGAAATTATATATCACGTCTCGTATGCAGAAACTCACAGTGAAAGTATGCTGTTGCTTAGCAGCACCATAGCTTTCTTTGACAATACGGCCTGCTACAATTCTCTTTCCACATGGAGGACCACTGGCACTCCGAGATGCTATGTTAAATCTGAGAAAGGAAGTACCAATAATAAGTCAATAACTGAGGAGGCAATACAAAATAGAGGGTACAAACCATACGAGTATTTCCACTGAACCAAGGCTGGAACATAAAATAGACAACTTTGGCAGATCATAAAACAGAACCACCGGTTCAATTTTGTAAGATTATATAACTTGAGCCAAAGATTGCTCCAACAACTTTTTTGGGTAATATTAATTTTAATTCTGCATAACTTTTCGAGAGGAATCTCATTGAAAATATGAAGTTTCTCGAAAATAGGACAGATAAAGCTAATAGAGTGTGTCTCCTGTTATTTGTCCTGTCGGAATCAATTTGAGAGCGCAAAACTAGGTCAAGTTAGACTTTGAAACCAACAGAGGATATACACACATATATCAATTTCAGTTTTCACTAGGCAGTCATAATCACAAAAGCAGACCAGATGCCATAGCAAGAAGTTACAGAGTCCCTTTTGTCTGATATGCAGCAAATGTAAGGTTTAGAGTAACCAATAATGGGATGGTCAAATTAAATGGATCACAAACTTCAGGAATATATCCATACTGGCTATCAAAACTAAATACATCCATACTTGCTATTAAACCGACTTTGCTGATTTCAATCTAACACCAGGGGAAACCCAAAGGGCCAAGTACAATGACCGGAAATATTACTATCCAAACTCTTTCTTATCGGTATTTTTTGTCCAGAAAAGTTTTATTAGATGAGGAATGTTTATATTCTGGTTAAGACATAGGTTAAGATAGAATAACTTATCTGGGTACATGGACAAAAACAGGCCCTTCAATGACTCTGAAATATTTCAGATACATGGAGACTCAAATTATGAACCACATTAAAAACAAAAAGAATTGTAAGGCTTATGTACTTCAGTATCTTAATTAAACTAGAGAATTTTCAAATGAATACTAGTTGAAATTAAAGCTTCTACGACTTAGCTTCAACTGTGCACAATCCTAATGAACACTTCAGCATGAGTTGCTTGGACAGAGAGCTTACAGGTCATAGACATTCTGTTGGAACATGACAACATCACCAGTGCATGCATCACCTGCATAAACCCCCTTTATTAGTCCGAATATGACACAGAAATAGAAAGGAAGCTATTTTGTAGCATCATTGGACTGCCACCCACACACCCGGAGCTGCTATTCTTTATGTTTAACTAACCAAAAAAGTAAAATAACAGGTTATGAGCAGCCCATTACAGCAACATTTCTTGATATTCATACTCTCACAGATTCACAAGAAATGTGTATGATGGGATCGGAAAGGCAGTTTTCGGACATAAGCTATGAACCATACCAAGATTAGCTGTAATTTAACAACTGATAAGCTTATGCTATCTTTACCCAGCAATTCGTAATACACCGTACTTTGTATTAAAGAGAGAGCTTCACCTTTGCACTTCAATACGAAACTAGACACCGGATACTTCTCCTCCCCCCTACCGGTGACTATCCTGCAAAGTCATTATGCATTTATAACTGAAACAAATTCATTGAGTTTTACATCCATAACATATTTCTTAACTAAGAGGGTGAAATTACTCTATATGTTCCTTGATCCGCTGAATGAGTGTCTCCTTGTTGCCCGTCAACCTCAAACCGTTCTTCCTCAGATAAGCTTTACACTGCTCCACTTTCAGTTTCTCAAGTTGCCCAGCTACAACAAAAGCAAAAAATAGAGCAAATCACAATCCAGCTTAAAATCCAAGACAACAACATGCTTTCACACATTTTACACGCCTAATAAGATCGCTCGAATTAAAAAAAAAAAAAAGGTCAATTTTTGCAAATGATGCACTGTCCAGAAGCCAAGCCAAAATCGGAAAACTCGGAAACGAAGCAGAGACGTGCAAATATTCAGCTCACCGTGTACGAGCGACAGAACCGTGTGTGAGCTCTCATCTTCTTTCTCACCAATCTCCATAAACCTCGCCTCGAGCTGAGGCTGGTCAGCATCATCGTCATTCCGATCAACATTTTTCCCTACTCTGCCAATCCCCAGTCCGCGATGAGGAAAAGTCACCCGCAATCCATTCGAAATCGCAGAACCCAAGAGAGTTCAAATAGAAAAGCTAACCGAGATTTCGCCGTGTTCTTGATCGAGAGCTCCGAGAACGTAGAGTGAGCGTCTTCCCGAACGGCGTCGTCCCGATCGTCGTCGCCCGAATCGCCCGGGTCGTAGTCGGAGTCGGAATCGCTGTAACTCTCTTCATCTTCTTCTTCTTCTTCTTCGTCGGTATCGTCGATTTGGTGGTATGCCGTGGTGGAAGCGTGTTGCTCTGAGATCGCCATGAACGAGCTTTTGCTTTTTCTCCTCGGGTGCTTTCTGCCCAATTTCATTATTTTATAGCGTGATTTTCCTCATCTTCTTCCTTTCGTCATTTTGCCGAAAAGAATTTTTTAAATACCTAAACGGTCGAATTTCAATCTCCTCTTTCTACTGGGGAAATGACGAATTTGCCCCCCGTCCCCTTCTATTGACCGCGATTGCTTTGATCTTCGCCCTCAAAATGCTAGCAGTGTCTGAGAGCAGAACTCTGTTATTAACTTATTATGGCCGGCAGAAGAAAGGCTAATGAGAGAACTCAGACCGAGTTACATCTTTCAGGCTCGATTCGCGAGTAATTTTGGTCGATTCCGACAGAGGTATAGCCGGAACGAAGTTTGAATCCGAGGTAAATTGACATGATTCATGCGTTTGGGAGGATCAATCGACTCACCTTGCCGTATTACCGTCTCTACCTTACATTTTTTTATGCGGGTGGTACTTAAAAATCAGTTCCCTTTTGCTACTACTAGAGTGATGCGTGCTAAAGTTTCTAGCACAAGCTCCGCGAGTGAAGCAAGGTGAACAAATTTTCAGCAGAAAAGATAGCTTTACGACGCATAATCCAACTTGTGAAGTGCGTTGATTATGCTAGGATGATATACTAACACTTCTGATCAACGGGATTTCTCATCAATCACAGCATTAAAATACACTTGCTAAACCCCGTTTTGACAGGATGGTGGAGGAAGAATTTGATGCACAAGGCGAAGCTAGAGACCGCTCTGATGAGAGTAATAGAATAGTTTCCACGGTGCCAAGGGAAGAAGATATTCAGTCTTCTTCCATCATTTCCACAAACAAAATCAATGAAGAAGAACTACTGCTTTAAAGGCGCATCGAGGTAGGGAAAATTCTTGGAGAGTCATCGTGGTGAACGACAAAAAAAAATTTAGTCTTTCAAGTGAACTTGCTTGCAAACCTCGACCTGCCTGCTTACGCCTTCTGATCCTTGTGCAAATAACAACATGAAAGTGACTTGATGGGAAACAATAATATGTATATGGAGCTTCACTCTTCATCTTAGCCAAAAGACGACGACATGCATGCCTGAGTAGCATTCACGAAACAAAACAATCTAAAAGATGCATTTCCAAAAGAATGAGGCTCCCAACAGTATCCGATACACGAGCAACAAGAGAGAAGACAATTTAAATTCATCAACAGGAACTCCAACCAGTGCTGCACAAAAATGTCTTTTTTTGGGCAAATCTCATGTGGATGTAAGAACAAAAGAATGAACATACCAAAACAAAGAGCATGGGAACAAAAAGAGAGTGCATGAAACCTAATATAATCTTAATCTGATAAAGCTGTAGCCAACAGTACTATAAGAGCTGATAATAGGTATAGATGAACAAAAGTTATGTGCGGCCTCCTGTACGGAAAACACTCTACTAGTTGTCAACAATAAGATTTAGATCTTGCCCCGGTCGTAAGGGAGGGTTCTCCATTCACTACTTACCATGGCAAATCTATTGCCACGTCTCCATAAGGAATGAAGCATCCATTACAAAATGCAATTAGAAAAACTACACTATCTTTTGAACACATATGATTCTCTGTAAAAATCCTGTGCCCATATAAAATCGTCGAGAATGAATATCTCAGCAACACAGCAGCCCATTGCAGTAGAGCAGAAGTACAGGCAAGGCAATCACATCACCATATCTTTGATTTGACCCAGAAGAGAAGGAAGACCACTCCCAGAACAATGGCAACTGGGGCCCATTTCCGAATTAACGCCTGCAGTAAGTGGTAGATTTCAGCAATAGACCTGTTATTAATTATCTAAACAACTGAAATAATAGCAACGGGATACCACATGTCAGAGGAATGTATCGAAAAAATCTTAAATAAGAGAACAAGAGTGAAATTGTTTAATCCAAAAAATGCTAACCATTTGATATGTTGACTGAAAAGAGATCTGCCACTTGTTTTTTGTTAAGTCACTCAACTTAATTAATATCACATCTTCACATGCAAATGCTCACAGCAATTCAAATAAAAATCAACCTTGATTGTAACCCAACCAACTGCAAGTGATCTTGTAGGTTGTAACAAAACCAGTCAAATGCATCAACACAAATAGAAAATTTTAACATCAACAAATAAGATTACCTGTCGATTCAAGTCTCTGGCTTTGTCGGCATATATGCGAGATTCTGATGTTAACCGACTAGACATTTCACTGACCTCTGCAAAAGTTTTGGAAACAACTGTTACATGTATATACATGAGAAATCTCCAGACATGCGATAATGAAATGCGTTCTAATGGGTGTTCCCAAGTGTGGAACTACATGTGAAGTAGTCAGAAAAGTCAATCAGGAGATGAAAAGTGCCGCAGAAAGAGAGGCACTTGCACTGCCTACAACGCAGCAGCCACAAAGCATGAGAGCATGGACCTAAGCATCCGTTGTTTCACTACATATATACCAACTACCGAGGGTGGACTAAAAGGCAAGTTTCTAGGGACCTCTGACCTAAGCTGCTCTTTTTCACAACCAACTTCCAGTAAAGGCCCATCAACTAGGCATGCAAGGTTATTTTGGAATTGGCCCCTTTCGATGAGGATTCAGCAAGATCACATGTTACCCTCACAGAATAGAGAGCAAGTGAGAACTAAAATCCGCTGCTGGATGTGTCTCCGGTTTATCAGCTGGCAAACGAGTAATTAGATGCTAGAATGCGATGCATCCAGTTCAAAATTGAAACTTTCGAAACCAAAAGCATGCATTAACGAATAATGGAGGGAATTGTATGATGGAAACTTACGGTCCAATTTTTCGCCGACACCAAGTACCTCTTGGACATTGCGTGTCATAATCTGGTGGACCTCATAAAGCTCATCATTCAACTTTGAAATGTTCCTCTGGGTCCGAGTGTCCTGATACAGTTTCTTTGTTTTCTGTATAAACGTATCTTTAACAGCAAAAAAGAAACAAAAAGTCGAAAATCAAAGCACAGTATGACGCGGGATAAGCAATGCATGGCAAGGAATCAAGCCTGCTAATTCCAATTTTCACCAACAGGAAAAGGGAAAAACAAAGAGGATTACCGAATTTGATGAAAGCATACGGCCTAGCCGCGGTTTCGATCTGAGCTCCATTCACGCGCTCGAACTCGTTCTTGAGATCCTCCAGGTACTGGAACGCGAGCTTCTTGGGGTAAGCACGGTCGCACATGGTCAAGTAACAGACGCGCCCTTCGATGATGTAGCTGAGGCAACTTGGGTTAAGGCGAATTGGAGATCAATGCCCAAAAACACTCGCAATTCACGTACTTCACACACACCCACGAACACAAACACTGAAAAAAAACCACAAAAATCGAAACATAGGATACTGGAAGAAGTAAGGGCCGGTTTCGACCGACATTCTGGAGGGCTCGTTCTGGCCCTTGGAGAGATTCTTGAACAGGGCCTTGACTTGCTGCTTGTAGAATTCCGCGTCCTTCATGTCGCGGCCGTCGTCGAGTCCCTCGGCGAGGGGGAGGCCATCGGTGACACGGGCGATCAGCGTGAGCTTCACCATTTTTCCTCCTTCCTCCTTCCTACGCCGCCCTCGAAACCGATCCCAGATCCAATCGCGCGCGGGGGCCTCGCGGCGAAATCCCGATCGCAACTCGCGATCTACCGATGAATCGCTGCAGAGCTTCGATCAAATCGATCGATGATCGCGCGACTCGGATCGGAGATGAGCGGCCCTCGTCGATGAATTCCTTGCTCTTCTCTTTCTCTCTCTTCCCACTCTCTCTGTCTCTCTAGGTTTTGCAGCGAGGAGAGGAAGCTCACGAAAATCAGCAAATTGGCTAATTAATGAAAAATGCTTCCACGAAGCTGCCGTTCTCTAAATGAGAAAAAGAAAAAGAAAAAGAAAAAGAAGAAGAAGAGGAGGAAATACTTGTATGGTAAATATAATTCCTCCATGATAAATTTCCCTTTTTCTTTTCCTTGTGCGATTTTATTTCGATTTGGTTCCATCATGTTCATTTTTTTCGTTTTTTCATTCTTTCACAAAATCATATCTTTTCCTTTTTGGGACGATGGCACAAATGGACCCCGAACTTTGACCCCATCTGTAATGTGATCGCTGAATTTTCGATTTGTTCAATGTGATATCTGAACTTTAATTAATGTGTAAATGTCATCCCTAAACTTAACTATATGAAAATGTTCAATAGCTCAGTGACTAAATTGAACATGTACCAAAAGTTCAAGTGCCGTATCGAACAAATTAAAAGTTCAAGAATCACGTTGCACGTTGAGGTAAAATTCAGGATCACATTGAACAAATTAAAAGTTCATGGACCACATAGTTCGTGAACTATTTGTGTCATTATCCATTTCTTTCTTTTTTTTTTTATCTTCGCAAACATAAGATTTCCTACAATTTCTTTTGGCGTTATTTTTTGTTTTCCTCTTTATTTTTCTTTTTTTTAGTCTAATAAAAGACAAATTAGTCTTTTGTTTTTTTCCCGAACTTATTTTTTTTTAGCATAGGATTATACTCTTATTCTCATATATTTCCAAATTCGTCCACTTATATATCTTTTATTAGCTTGTAGGATTGTATTGTATTTAATCATCTAACCATACTATTTTTTTTCTTTTCATTTCACATTATTACCAAAAGTATATATTGTCGTATATTTGAATATTTTCTCAAAGACGCTAATATTTCATAATACATCACGTAATAGAACTAGACTTTGGCCATAATGTTAGCAGGTCCGAATTTTATATTAATCGAGGTTCCCATTAACGAATAATTTTTATGTACTTAAATTAACCTTTTTTATGATGTGTACATTGTGGACACGATAAATCTTGCTACAATTCGATAATATACATGCAAATATCCCAAAAATAAGATTTTCTTTCGACTACATCTTAAATGATACATTCATATCATGCTCAATCATAGCTAATTTATACGAAACTTTCCGACCACATGAGAAGGCATTAGAACTGATCTTAAAATGTTGCTCATTATAATATCTAATATAAGACGATTCGACAATTATGAAAATATTCTTACTTTTTAGGGATGAGCATCAGTTTAGGGTTGACCCTGGATCGACATTAGACCAACCCAACTTTGTTGATCCTGATCTTGGTCCGGTTCCCAAATGAAGTGGGTCAATCCCTGGTCCTAGAGTCACTGGAACCTATATTGTGTGGATTAGTCGCTTGTCTTAGGGCATTAGGATTAGTCCAACTTGAACCAACATGTAATTATCTTCTTCGTTTTTGTCCAAACTCTAAGTATATAACTATAAGTGCCCCTCCTTTTCTTCCACCGTTTTCCTTTCTCACAGTCTCACTCTCTCCCTCAATCTCATATTATCGCTGAAATCATCAATTTCCATCTCTTTGGGGGTGGTCTCTTCGTCTTCTCTCTTCTCATTTTGTGCTTAGAGATCGATTCTCTTCCCTTCCCTTTCGTGCTTCTGCCTTCGATTCTCTTCTCCTCCCTTTCGCGATTCTCTACTTTTTTATTGTTTATTCTATTCTTCATGTTTGTCTTCTACGGTTTGTTACTTTTGGCAAATGGAGATTTCTATTGTTGCCTTATCTTATATTTCCATATGATTTGTACCAGTATTCATTGTTTGGTTGTTCAATATCGCATTTTCGATGAATATGTAATTTCAAAAAGTACGTTTATCATTTTAAGGGATACAAAAAATAAGATAAAAAAAAGTATTGGTTGGTCCTGGGTTAATCCTAGAACTAAACTAAATCCATAATGTTGATCTAGTCCTCGATCTCATGCTCAACGGGATCAGTCTCCGATTCTAAAAATTAAGGACAAACATTGTGCGAATTGGTCCCTGAGTTAGATGTTAAACCGATTCAATTCAGACTATGCTCATCCCTGTTACTTTTATTTTAAGTGAAATTTTTAGGACACATTGCTCAAGGTAAAAGATAAAGAGACAATTCGATTAATGCATCTCCTACTCGTTTGATAGAATGAAAAAAAAAATAAAAAAGCATCTTGATTGGCCGATTTCACAAAGTACCAGAAGCCTAAACAAAAAATAATATGGATAGGAACTTTGAAATTGTATTGCTCCTTTTCGGCTTCGTTAAAATGATTATTCTGATACAAATAAAATTTTCAATCAAGAAAAAAATTAATTATATAATCATACGTCTTGTTCTTTCTATTATCGCCGTGCCAAAGGCACAAGCTGATGACCGGGGAAAAATGATGTCGTAATTTTCGTATGACTATTACTTTGGTGACATATTTTCAAATTATATTTTTTTGTAGAGTCAATGCTATTAGCAATTTATAACGGAAGAATAAATGGAGTGACTCACTAGTATTTATCTAATTAAGTTACCATCGGTGTTACATTAATAACTCTAAAGCAAATGCTTACCATGTTTTATTTGATTGTTTTGAAATTATCAACTTTTAAAAAATTTACTAGTTTTTATTTGCGTGGCTTATCAACGTTCATTGACATGCCTTGGTAGTCAGTACTTTCCTACCGTTTTACTGTTATCGACTCTTGCTTGAATAACTTATCAACATTTATTTGATTGTTTCTAAATTAAAAAAAAGTTGTAATAATTTAGCAATTTTTATTTGCGTAACTTACCAACTTTTATTTGCTTATTCTACTTATTATTTTCAAGTTATTATTTTGAACTAAAACCTCGATTTCTAGTGACTTTCCAACATCGAAACAATTAAGTTATGAGCTAGTGTTAGGTTATCAACATTCTTATTGAATAGCTTTGAACTATTTATTTGAGTCTTCTCAAATTAACAACTTCTGTAAAAATATACCAACTTCTAGCCGTGTAATTTACCAATGTTTATTTTCATAACTCTTAGGCTTACTACTACTTACCTGATTGTTTCTATAATACCAATTTCTATAAAATCGTTACTTTATTAGTAATTTATTACTTCGATAATCTGCATAGTTGAAAATAAAGTGGATGCATCGGTGTACCCATGGATTGTCTCCTACCCGCTCGAAGTCTAACTCAAAACTGTCAGCTCCTCTTTTGCCACTTCATGCTATTGCTCGACTCTGATTGGATTCTCAACTCGTCCCGAGGCTCAAACCAATCATTGTGAGAAAAGTATCATCTCTTTGAGAGAAAAAAAATTGTGAAATTTGACACAAATCATGATTGACTTGAGTGGATAGAGATGTCGTACTCCGAAAACACATGAAAGTTTCTCGGGGGCACTCTCAATAGTCATTACACCCAACTTCGGGTAGTTCAGCATGCCAATGGCTTTTTACTATTCTCCATGGACAATGTGTTCAGGATCATGAGCTCATTCCATAAGCAAAGGCTAACAGATCAACCACTCACCCACCCATAAAACTATTTTTGCAGAGTTTTGACTGTGGATTCCATGACAGCTTATCAGCTCCAAGCTGTAATCATCTGCCGATACCTGAGTAACGTTGTCAACTAATAGATTTGTATTATATCTGTTCACATGTACGGTTCATTACCTTAAAGAAACTAAAAGAAAACGAAAATTGAAACTTCGTTCTTCTTTTTCCTTCAATGTTGAGCAATAAAGTGTACTTGGTATAGCTGGTTTAGTCACCTTCTGCCAGTATTTAAAGGTTAAAACTTGGGTGCATAAGAGAATGTCCTTGATCTGCAAAAATAAGAAGGCGAAATGAGGAGAGGGCATTGCCATGCTGGAGAAGCAGGGCACATGCTGAAATTGATCATATCTTTGAGTCGATGATCTGAACAGAAAACCATGCATGTGCCCTGGCTTTCCAGCTTGGCTTCTTTTCCTATCTTGACTCCAGCAAAATGATGACAACATCGAGCAAATGCTGGAAATTTATCAGGTAAGTAACACTTCTTTTTAGCAAGGTGTTTCATTTCAGGATGTTATGAGTTCATAATACATGACATGAAAATATATTCAGCAGAAGTCATTTCTTGTGCTCATATGAGAGAGCAACCAGGAAAATGTGTGCTAGAACATCTGACCCTTCAAACATATATATTCAAGAATTTGGAAAATAATTTTATGAACATCAGATAGAGTTAGCCAAATCACCAATAACATTGGTTGGACTCTTGGAGTATCAAGCAATGCCACATTGGATGTCAAAACTAACCCATAAACAGAAGCAGGCAAACAAGCTTTTAAAACTTCATCCAGTTTGCCTGATTTTAACCACGATCAGATCGGGTCTCTAGAGCTGTCGCAGCCGACTCGACATGTACAAGCAAAGAAGAGTACACCTTCTGCTTTAGTCTATCAACAGTTTCCAATTGGAGTCCGCTGTTTTGAGAATGTAATTTGCCTCTGAATCTGTCCAACCATTCGCTTGCTTGCTTCAGCTGTGATAATGTGACAGCGATGTGGTTATTGTTCGGCTCAGCCCGTCGTCCAAAAGCATCCTTGCCTTTTCTTTCAGGGGCACTGGCACGAAATCCAGTGTCCAACACTCCTTCCAGGAATTTTAAAAACCAACATTCTGTTTCCTGTAAGAAGGTATGTCTCATCTCTTTAATCTCTCTAGCACCATCTCCTTTAGCCCATTCCAGTTTCTCAGTCACAGTTATCTCAAGATTAGGCTTTGAGGATTTTAATGTACCTCTTCCAGGAGTTGTGACTCCACTGTTGTTAGGTTTCTCAATGTTTGTAGTGGGAGAATGAGAAGATAACGGAAGCACAGTATTTCTTAGCAGTGTCGATTGGTTTTTTTGGTCGATTAGCTGATATAGTGTGAAAAACTTGGTAAGCGAACCGTGGGGGTCCTCTGCGGCAGTAGACGAGGAGAGATCCGCAAACATGCTGGGCAAACGAAAGGGTCTTTAAAACTTTAATGATGAACATGCAGCAACTTACGAAAAGTATTTTCTTAATGACAACAATTACCTGAGGCACTTAATCAAAGTGCCAGCTGCTGATGCCTCTTTTTGAGCTTCTGCTGCTACTAAAGAAGCAACATTTCTCCTTTTAAGTATCCCCTAGTGAAATGAGAATGAGCTATCAGGAAAAATAATGGAAGTTCGAGATAGTTTGCATTTCACCATTTTTCAAATATCTCATAACAAAAGCATGCTTCTGTTGGTAAGTGCTCTACTTGGCATTGGTACTTATGCAGAACGCTAGAACAGTTTCCTTTAAGCGCGTCAAAACAGACAAAAGCCACGATGAGTTCAATTGTCAGACGTCCCTGGACTGGATAATTACATTGGTTAAAATTGCTCAAAACCATAGTGAAACCCAGCATGTGGAGGTGGAAAAAGGAGTACCTTTCCAGATTTCAAAAGGTTGGGAGGGAGAGAGGCCCATGTCATTGACTCGGAGGAGTTAATCCTTTCTTTATTGACAGGAAGCAGATTTGCGTGCATGTTCTCTTGCTTACTTATAGCATGTTTAGGCATGCTCTTCAGAGGTGCTACGGCATCCCTCGTGTTGGGTAGAGGAGCATCTGGCTTCACTGCAAGGGCCTCAGGATGACTTCTGGGAGGAGTAGATGGACGTGTCTGCAATACTAGCGTCATTAAACAGTTCATCTTCTCAGTTTTCAGAATCATGGCATAAGAAAACAGTTAGAACGAAAAGTGACTCCGATAAAGGAAATACAGCTTTGCCAGATGTCGGATTCATTTCTGTCACCTGAGCTCTCATGTTACCTCGTCTGATATAGACTCCTAGAGTACTTCCTAGTACACCTATGTGGATACCTAGAAGCCAAATTTTCAGAAAGGGAACAATATCTAACTTCTTTTGCATCCATTTTCAGGCCAAATCAGACTAAATCCAAATCCCATAAACAGGGCATACTTATGATGGGAGTTATAATCAAGGGCATTCTGTTAGTTTTGTAAGAACACGCCTTTGTTTACCAGTAGCAAATTAAGAGCTCTGAAGGTCATCTTGAACTATGGCAAATGCCTTCGAAATTGTATAAGACCGATATATTGGACTCATTAAGAGTCCATATACAAACCTGATCTTTAAGCTCTTGCTGTTTATATCTTGCTAAGCCAGCCCTTTTGCCACATCCACCGTTCTCACTCTCACTTGCCTTCCCTCCATTTGAATCGGATTCACCAACTTTGTGGGACACTAAAACACCCTGCATATACCTTGATGCAACAACCACCTTCTCTTCTTTGATAACAAACTTCTGTTTCAAGCTTTCATCTTTCTCTTTTGTTTCTGTTTGCTCATTCAATTTGGTGCTACTAACTGCTTCACCTTGCGCTGGACTAGGCCCTTTGGATGGCTCTAATATTTGCATCAAGTCTTTGGGATTTCCCACGAAGGGATTCCTCCCAGGAAGTGGTCTTACACCGACTAGGATAGGCACAGGCTTGCCTGCTTCGACTCGATCAACATAAAAGAACTGGCCAAGTTGTAACTTATTGTTCAGAACGAGTTCATTGTCTTCCTTTGATAGCGAGACGTACGTGGAGTGAGAGGAATCAGATACTTTCACAAAGAACCCTTGGTTAGGCCACAGTTCCGATCCACTTAAGGCTGGCACAATGCTGATGACTTGTAGGAGGGCAGATCGATATTCTCCACGAACTTTGACATTGGAGTTTACGCTCTGAAGGAGCTTTAGAAGCACGCCTGGTGTAAGGGATGCCATTTATCTTACTTATCTTTTGTTCCCCAGAAATATAGTAGATCTCCTGCAGAGGTAATTTGGGTCAAGATCAGAACAAGTCTAGCTTTGCATAGCTCACTAGCTAATACACACCGGCAGATGCACACATGCGATGGGGACAGTTTAACAAGCACATTACCAGCCAGACACGAGCAATCTTTTTCTTAGCAAGAAAACATCCAAAATTTGAGCTAGAAGATGGGCATCATTTGGAAGAAATCATTTAAGGCAATTCATTTAAGAAGGAACTTAGCAAAACTTTATCCAGAGTCCAATTATAACTGAAAGATTACTAACTGCTTGGACTCCGATAACTGCTCGAGAGAACATGACCACAAAGAACGCATGCACACATAATTCACCAACATATTCGTATATCAATACAGGGCACCATGGACCACGTTTGACATGGAAATACCATAGGAGCATGAAGCTTATGTATAAATAACGCAAATTCCAGGAGGAGAAAAACAGAAACGTCGAATTTTCAGAAGACCAGCCGCATCAGCCCGAATCGACACGTACAAAAGTTTCAAATAATTTTCAATAAGGCAGTAAATATCAGAACGCTGAACATTGGAAGCGACTATTGCCTGAAAGAGTACGGACAAAGAACCTGAGTGTAACGCAGGAGACAAGTTCAAGAGGAGCTCAGAAGGTAAGTCCACACAGAGAAGAAGAAACAGAGGAGGTCTCTCCGGTCGTGGTGGCCATTGATGCCAGAGAATCCCTTTAACTTTGCATGCCAGGCACGTAATGCACCAACCACTCTTGGCTTATAAGCCAAGAGAAAATAATGATGCTTTCACAAAATAAATAAATAAAGAAAGGAAAGGGAAAAAAAAGAAAATTATATTAGTTTGAAAGGATCTTTGTTTTAGCCCCAAAAGTCAACTCTTTTCCTCTCTTTTAAGCTATGTTTAATGCACTAACACTCTACTTATGTAGGCTAATTTTGTCTGGTTGGGTTTGCGGTCACATATCTCTTTTAAGAAAGGTGAGGACATCCCAACGTCCATTTTTCACAGTCCACGGTTCATAGACGAGAACAGTGTACAGTGCACTCAAGAAATTGACCGACATCATTAATCAAAATGAAAAGGTAATGCGACTTTCAAATTGAAAAGATGAGTTTAAATGCTCTTTCTTCTTTTCCGTTTTCGCTGATATCCTTTATCTTCCAGTTGGTCGAAAGGTCTTGTTTTCAAATATCGATGGTTTACAAATCACTTACTAAAAAGGGTTTGAATTTCTCCCTTCAGTTGTAGAAAGCACGCCATTTACTGTGGGCAAAAATATGGGTTCTGCCCAATATAGAAATCATAAAATTTGAGATAAATTTCAAATAAAATGTTCTGATGGTTTCCATATATAATCCTGAGGGCTGAGGTGTTAAGGGACTCTCTTTCATGGATTCAAAAAGTCAAATAATTCGACCAATTCCCGGAGTCGGAAGCACAGGTGACTGACTGTAGCTTTTGACCACCAACAACTCGAACGTTAGTGGATGTCACGTACCACACACTAAATTAAACGTAGATATTAAGAGCATAATGCGACAATGAACCATATCAAGCAGGTACACCATCTAATAAAGAGAAACCTTATTTATTGATTGGTTGTCTCCGCTAGTCAAACTACTAATTATTGAGCGGCTCGGATTCAAAGGAGACGGTCACTTAAACCATTCCATAGGGCTCAACGACTACCTAGTAGTTGGAAAAACCACTCCTTCACAACCATCTATATTTTACAACTATATCATGTCACGTCGCCATTCCAAAGTTTGCCAAACACTGTGCTAACCAACGCCGAACAGAATCATATTCGTACTATCAGAGAATCGAGCTAACCAATGCCGAACAGAATCATATTTGTACTATCAGAGAATTAAGCAAGAGACGGAACGAAAGAACGAAACCAAATGATTCAGGCGGACAAAAACGAAAGGAGAAGTCAAATAAGAGAAACAATCCTCATCTTTTATAAGCTGTTGCTCCGCGGTATCATCTATCTCGGTACAATGTCGACGACTTTGACGCTAACAAGTGTCCCATCTGATGTACATCACACAAAGCTACGAATATAAAGGGCAAAAGGAAAGCCCCTGGACTACCAAAATCATGAGGAAGTTGCGCCAGAAGGCGAACTTGCGTCCAAGACAAATATACAACATATTTCGACATGTGACTACCTAAATAACTGACTAAATCACCAGAGTGTCTTCGCACATTCACAAAGATATACATGACTCGAATAGTAACGAATCTTACACAGTAGACTATATCATGCCAATATCAAGCATCTGTATCTGAGTCTGACAGCAGCCTCTCCAGTGGACCCCTCGACGATTTCAAGCATGCCCTCGGGCTACAAACTACAGATGATCACCTAGGTTTCGTGTCACTTCCCTTGCTCCGGAATGTTGAAAGAGAGAAAAATGATCTGGGGGCTGCAAGTTTCCCAACTCAAATGTCAAAACACTATCGAAATAAAATCGGCGGGGCTAATGATATCAGGAAAAATTGGGGGCACAATCAAGGATTGTCATAAATCCATCGAAAATAATGACTCGCAAATTGAGGAGCACTTGGGCTAATCTAATTGTAGAAGAGTAAGTCCCCTTAGGCTCTTCCATCACAGTTCATTGACAGACTTTTTCCAACAAAGTGGGATCATCCCACACAGCAAGGGGTCGAAACAACTTCGACAGGACAAAGGTATCTTAGGACAGGCAAATAATATCTGTGAATATAATCTTAAGTGAAAGAAAAGGAAAGTCTCACTATCAGTAGAAAAAGTCACCTTTCAAAGAGCTTCCTGAGATATGATCATCCCTCAGTTTAAAGTTTGCAGGAGGAGCTGGTATGGAGCTACCTAAGGCTTCAACTGCAAGAAAAGAGAGATTCAATCAACATGAGAACCTGCATGAAGCTTGTCTCCATTTCTGAAGCACCAAAGCAAGTTCTTGCGTAGATGAAATTGACAACCCTCAACAGGCAGGAATGATAAAACAATCCTGGTAACTTTGCTTTGGGATGACATAATAAACGGTAAACCAGGATATCAAAACTCTTCCTGGGAGAATGACGAGGTCATTTGACAGAACATTTAATATATTTGGTAAGATAATCAACAAAAACACAGAATATCATTCACCTCTTCTCCTCACAGATCTATCCATGATGCAAATGAGTAGACAAGTCAATCAAACGTTCAGCAGCAACATCACAGATGCCAAATAGAATACAAATCTGGAAAAATGATGATTAGACTTACATATCAAGCTAACAGCTTATGAAGCCCTCGGTAACAAAAGCTTTGGCATCAAACTAAGAAAGAAAAAATAACTAAGCAGATCTCAAGTGACATGCATCCTGCTGATGATATCAAAAGACTATTTAGCCAAAAGATGCCACCAGAAATTTAACTAGAAGCAATTCAAACCTAGAGACCTCACAAGGAGTAATTCTCTACCATCAGCTCGCATGTTATGTCACACTCCATGAAAACTTACCCTGTTCAGTTAACTCACTCTCATTAAAGCTGTCATCAGATGGATGACCCTGGGAAAATCCCATTCTTGACTTCCTCAAATCTTCTGATGACCTATTAGCAGGATCTCTTCCATCTTCAGTATCGTCATCTCCCTCTGAGGTCGTGGCAGATATCCAATCCACCAAACTATCAGTCCCCCGATTTTTTCTGCCAAACTTCAACAGCCGTTTGAAGCCTTTCGTCACATCTTTGCGAGACTGAGTATAGGAAGAATTAGCAACAAGAAAAGGTTTCTGCGCACTCCCCCATTTCTTTCTCATTCGTGCAGCATCAACCTCTGCTTGGCCCAGAGTATGGGAGTTCCATGACGCAGGGCTTCCAATTGGAGAATCCATGGAAGCATCAATATCTGAAGTCTCGTGTGGATAGGAAAACAAATTTTGAATGCGTGAATTCCATGAGACTGGGCTTTCACAGGGTGAATCCTTTAGGGAACCTGTCGGATGGAATTTTGATGGCACAGAAGCAGCAAATTCACTAATAGCAGCAGGGTCAACTTGAGAAATAGATCTCAATGAATCATCAATTTCAGACCCAGATTTCACCGAATCATCCGAGTCCTGGCTCAACCTCGAATTCCCATTGGCAAAATCTTGGACTGCTACAATGTCAGGATCATCATCATCATCTTCCTCTTTTGGCATGTCTACCAAATCATCAGCCACAAAATCTGAGTCATCAAAATCGTGATCATTCATCAAATTTTCAGATGTCGTTGAAGCCTTCCTTGCACTGCTAGATCCTACGCCAGGACCAACTCCATTACCCTTTCCGTGGAAAAACTTTGAATTACCATTTTTTGAGAATTTGTCTTGAACACTATGATCCATCTGTCCTTGATCAGATTCCAGTGAAGCCAAAATAGCCACATCATCGTGCGAAGCAGACATGTCCTTAAACTCAACAGGACCAGCAGAGCTTTTCCTTAAAGACTCAGATCGCCGAGTTTTCTCTTCCTTGACAAGAGGCAGATCTTCGCCATTACTCTTGCTTCGAGCATAGCTTCTCACTTGTGAACGATTTGGTGCTTTGCTGATGCCGGAGGAGGGCTTAGTGTTTTCTTTCCTGAAATCAGAGAAGTTGGGGACGGACTGCGCAAGAGGGTTTTCTAAAGGTGCCCTTCGTCTCCCAGAAAGAGAGTTGGAAGCCCTTGCCGAAGACCTTGAACCCGGTGCTACTGAACTGCGAGGAGTCGACGAAGACAAGTTACGGTTCGGAAAAGGCTTCTTCATCTGGTTGCTTCTAGAAACACCATCATCTGGATATGCCTCAAATTCCTCCTCTTCACTTTGAACAAGATCAGTTTGCTGACATCAGAAATAAAACTTCACTGAAGTTAATTCCTCAAAATTTATTTACTGCCAAATTTTTTGGTTTCAAGTTTAATACAGCAGAATCCGCCATATTTTACCTACCAATAATTTTTGGGGTTTTTCAAAAACTCATTCACATTAGTACCTGCTCCTTCACATTTGATCGCGTATTGAATGATCTCTGTTTCTCAGTACGTTGACGAGTACTGGAGAGTGATTGACGTCTCTCTGCTGAACCAGAAAACTTAGCCTTCATTTCAGCTCTACTTCGCTCAAGGCTATCATGCATGGCTTTCAGTTTTGCCTCCTTCTCTGCCCTCTTAGATCCCCACTCTTCCCTCAACTTTGCATCTCTTTTCTGCATGTACTTTTCATAGAACTTTCCTCTAGAATCATCAGAGAAACTAAGGTCAGAAAAGTTCCTCCTAAGAGTGTCGGCGTCCTGATTATCCAACATCTTCATTGACGGAGGAGTATGGAAGTCCGTCACCTTATCTGAATTCCCACTTAAGTCAATCGCTAAGTTCTTCTCAGGCAGTTTAACAGGAGCTACCTCTTGGACTGCTGATTTCTTATGCTGCAACGCCACTGGTTCTATCTGGGACTCAGCAGGTTTACTCCTTCGAGCGGAGCTGGACTGATCTACAGGAAGGCGAAGCTTGTGTTCTGCAAAGAGCTTTTCCAACTCATTAGCCTTCATCTTAAGCTCGTCATTGAGTTCCTGGTTTCCTTTAGATTGCCGCACCCTCTGAACTTGCTCCATTGGGTTTGATGAAGGCATAGCCGATGTCTCTTGACTTTCAAGAGCCTTTATACTGGGAAAAGGTAATTTACTATTCACATATGAGGAGCCGCCCTCATCCTTCTTTCCTTGAGTCCTCTTAATTTGCTCAGAAGCAGTTGTAACTGGCTTTTGAAACTTCAGTTTCGGGATATGAGATTCTTCCGCCATGGTTTGCACCTTCACAGGTGCCACCAAGTCCGTAGCTGCTTCTTCAGATTCCCCAGTAAAGAATCTCCATTTTGGTTGTGTTGTCAATTGATCCCCACTTATTCCTTTTTCTTGCATTTCTCTAGCTTTAAGTCCTATGCCCCCTTCAATTTGCCCAGAAAAAGATCGAGAATGTCCATGGAAACCCCTAGGGTGGGATTTAACCTGTGGTGGATCTTTTATGGCCGGATCATCTATTCCATTCCCACTTCTACTTTTGGATGTCACATCCCCAACCCTGCTCAGAGAACCTCCAGTTTTAGTCTTGGGAGCAGCCTGGTTTTTCATCCCAGCTCCTTCCTTTTTATATGCAGAGCCCACCAGTTGCACCTCAGCATCCACCAATTCTATGTTTCTACCACCTTCACCTCCAGATAAGGAGTTAACCTTTTCTTCTGCACCCTCCAGACTGCTTACCCCTATCTGCTGTACCCTACCAGTAAAGAGCCTAGTTTGGGTCACTGAACTTGCTAGATCCTTCAGACTGGTGCTTCCACCAACTGTCTCATCTTCTTTTCCTGATAAGCAGACAGGGGTCTGCAGTTCAGCATGCTCTTTCTGTCCAGTATCGCCAAATTTACCCAAGTCACTCTTACTATCACTTTTAAAAGAACCGGTGCTATCAGTTAAAACCTTTTGGTCTCTATCCTCAGACAAAGCAGAAAAAACAGTACATTTTTCCTGAGAAATAGAAGTTGAGGAGGGCGTACACAAAGGGCTTTCGCCATTGTTCTCTCTCTTGTCAGCAGTCAAGTCAATACTCATATCACTTGCACCACTCCATCTCCTCAACACAGCCTTCTCAGCTGCTGTAGGTGCCGACGAAACATCAGAGGAGAGCCTTCTCAGCTCAATAGACTTGCCCGCAGAAGGTTTGCTACCACTACCGCTGGTAGAATTCTCCTTCTGTTTGCTTTCAAAGAGATTTATGCGGTCCTGAACGCTGAGCCGCCTACCCGGTTGACTTACCTGGATTGTTGGTGATTCTTCATCTTTTTTCTCTTTTGCTTCTGTGTCTTTCTCATTCGAATTATCATTTTGGGTAGGAAATGTAGTGAAGGCCTTGGTTTGTTGACTAGTGGAGGCTTTTGATTGGTCTGACTGCTTTCCCACAGTTTGGGCAGCACATAGCTCTTGGTCAATCGAGTGTCTGTTTGAATGCACTAACAGGGGCTGAGATGGTGCAGTTTGATCTTCTGTGGGATCATCAAGGGACATGTCAGATTCACATGAAGATCTGATTCCTCTCTCAACAGCGCCTGACCTCCACAAGGGGAGCAGGTCAGGTCTTCTTTGGCACAGCGACAGGAATTTGGAGCAAGCTTCACTACACAAAGTCAAACATAGTTCACGATCAAAACACTTGAAAGGAATCAGAACTATGAACATGCTAGTACAAGTATGTTGTCTAACAAATTATAACAGAAAAATTACTAAGGGGAAAAAAGAGTGAAGATAAGAGCTGTTCTTGAACGAGTAAACATTCAATCACTTTACAAGACCTGCCATAAAATGTGGTACCGCAACTTCTAAGATCATTATAACCCCCACATTATATCAACGATCACATCTGTGTGTCTGCTTGTGATTCTAAACAAGGACGATGGTAATTCTTTCTTCCCTGGACTTCTGTTCCTATAAAATTCAAGCAAGTATAAACTTGGGAGACAACAGGACAAATTAGGATTTTGTATCGGTCAACCAAATTGAGTAACATGCGATTTGGAGGAAGTGGATGAACGTGACAGTGAGAAACGTCCTGGTTGATTAAGTGCACATATATACTGACCCAGCAGACACCAGCATCAGAGAACAGTACAGCCATCCAAGGCCTCTATCCTCACTTGCAGAAAGGTTTTCACAAGGACAATGGAACACATCGGAGTCTGCAAATTTCTGCCTCACCAAAGATGAAAGGTGCTTTCTTATCCTCAGAAATAAATAAACAAAAACAGCTGAAGAGATGAGCTCATGACCCCATCAAGTGGGAATTCCCACTCCATAAACAGCAAATCCTCTAGTGGAATTTTCGATATGAGAAACGCTAATGGGAGTCATAGATAACTTCCACTCTTTACATGATACTTCAGCATAATCTTTGTCGAGCATTTGTAAATAGAATCTGTGAGGCCACTAAATGTGAATCTATTGTGTAGGGGCATGAGTATCAACACCACAGTTTTGGATGATAGCTCTCGGCTAAAGTTCTGAACCCAGCAATTAAGCACTGTATTTCCTCCAGCAAATGCTTCTCATCATTAATCAAACATTTAGCAGAAATATACAAAGCCTCAAGCTTGCAAAGTTGTCACTAACAAATAAAGCAGAGCCTTTGACACCCACATAATGCTTCAGTGCACTTTTAGTAGAAATCATATATGGAAAAAGGAGAACAAAATCGTCAAAGGAAACATAAAAATTGCGAGCTGTTCAAAAAGCTAAGAAAAGAAACAGCCGTATCTATACCAAAAACTAAGGGGCCAGAAAGCGACCATAGTATTCCCAACTAAATGTTTAGATCATTCCATCGGCTTCTACAAGAAGCATTTCAAACTGAGAAACTTCACGCATGATAACACTATTGAAGAAGAAAAGATTGAGAACAACACGAGCAAGTGAAAGGGTCTGAATGTGGGGCATCAATAGGGTCCTGAGTCTCAAGACTGGCCTAGATCAATAAAAGTAGGCCAGAAGGATCAATCATATAGAAGTAGTTTCTTACTTCAGTCGATTAGCTCCAAAGCAATCTGCAAAGAGTTGGAGGTCAGAGACACTGTCAGGGTTAAAACCAGCGGCAGAAGCTCGAGTACATGCAGTGGTTAAGTCCTGCCTAACTGCGGCAAGCCTTACATCAATAGCCCTCAGAAGTTCCTTCCTGAATAATCAGAAGAAATTAGAAAAAGGAAATGGAAATATCATGAGGTTTGAAAAAAGTGCAACTAGCTTTCTCATGCAACCAAAACATGCATGCACGTGACAGAAAAGTATGTGCACGGCTGAGTGGATGGATGGACAGATGCACATGTTCGATAGTAGCTATATACCTTAGCAAGAGATTTTATGGGATTTCAGAATGACAACAGCAAAATAAAGACCATAGGCTATGTATACTTGGTGTGACTAATCAATGTCTGCTAAAGAGAACTCTCAGTAAAACAAATGAACCAGAACTGCATCACGAAAAGCGAAGCTGTTCTTGTTTCCATTTACCTTAAAGATTAATCAATTGTAGCAAACATGTTAATGCTCATGTCATGGAAATCCAAGTCATTGGGTAAAATTAAAATCATTTCACAATAAATAAAAAAAGGAACAGATAATTATGTGTGAAAATCTGGAAGACGAATTTTTCCCTAAATACCCCTTTTCTTTTATGGCTGACATCTAACAGCAGACTACAGGGGGGCCTTACAATTAGTAATATTCTTACTTTGAATCCACTCCTACTTTGGTAGAATTAAAATCCCTTTTGATGACTAATTAAATGACCGCTTCCAACAAAAATGATATACAAACAGATATTCAAAAACTATTATTAGAGGTGTGTCATCTGCAATTGTGAAATTCTGAAGAAGCAAATTTTCATATATATTCGGTAATACTTGTTAAATATAGCAAATGACATGAATGTGCTTTTTTAATTATAACATAAGCACGCGTAACTTTTCCCCCCACAACCCCTCCCAAACAAAAACTATTATAGATCCAGCCTGGCTGCCATGGACAGAAAGAATATAAAAGATACCGATGGAAATTGATAATTGCGCAACAAAATTAGATGTCGAGGGAGGTGTTTATCATCTATACTCATATAGGCTCTCTCCACCTAATAATTTAAGCTTTCGGGCTGGAAATGTTAACAGAATTGGTTTTTTTCTTTTGTAAAGTAATAAACAATAATTACTTTAATTCTTTACCATAAAAAAAAACAATAATTACTTTAACACTCCTTAACACATACAAATCAAATCAAACCACATAAAGAATGCATGTGGAGTTGAAGAATGACGATTAAGATAAATAAAAAGAACCACAAACAAAATGAAACATTAAATGGGGCATGAAGAACTAAAACTTAGTTTTGAAATTATGCTAAAATATCCAGCCCAATGATGCAAGCTATTATGTGGAGGGATATTACATGAATACCAGATCGTTATAAACCACTAGGCAAACGACATGGGATACTTCAACAAGTTCAATACAGACCAACTTTACAGGCAAAGCTACACTAACTATCGCTGCAGATTCAGTGAGATTTTCTGAAGAAGTTTAGAAAAATTATAACTTCAGTCAGATGGCTTTTTAATAAAATGACGAAAGATAATTACTTTGTTGCATCAGCTGCTGCGATTCCTGCTTCATCGCCACCTGGAAGAAAGAATGTATCATAAATAAAGTTCAAATATAACGCAGTTGTTTTCCCATCAGTCCTAGTTCCACCAGTTGTAGCATTGAGAATCCAATCAGCTTCAAACATTCTTAAATTGATGAGACCCCAAGTTCCTAAAAACTTCTAAAGTATGCATCTTGACAACGCCTGTATCAATTATATGTATTACAAGACAAATTGTGGAGACTGTATCCCATATTGATTGTTTTCAAAGACGAATCATTTGTTACACAATCTCTGCCTATCATGAGTTGATAGGCAAAATTCGCTTCCCTTTTGGATGTGGGAAATCAACATTGCTTATATTTGAAAACAACAGAGATATTTGATGAGATTGACACAGGAAAAAGCATATTTTTGGTTTAAAATAGTTCACACAAGTTTCATGAAGCGTCCCAGTACCCCTGCTCAGCACAATGTTCCCATTTCTTGATCCAAACTCTTCTGTATTTATATTACGCTACATGATGATATTGATAAACAAATTATAGAGTTCAGGGACATCCAAATGCAGAAACTTGAGGAGAATCGCAATTGCTGCAGTTAAGTGACTGCATATATCACACCACTCAATGACATGAACATTCTCCAAAGAAAGCTGGATCTATATAGATATCCAAGGATGGTACCCAAAGATTCACAAAAAGGGAAACATAGATCCATATACGTCGAGAGGAAAAAAATCTATTTCAGTATTTGTGCTCAGATTTTCAACAGTATTAAGAATAACCAAGCCAGGCCTGATTAGGTTGGACGACATACCTGAGGCATCAGAATTTTGATCCCCAGACCCCTGATACAGTAAGTTTTGGAAGTCAGCTGGATTAATAATATTGGCTTCCCAATTTAATCATGAAGACTCCACACCAAGATGACAGGTAGATTACCATCGAATAGATTCTTCGAGCTGCTTCCAATTGAGACATTTCTGCATCGAATGTATTCACCAGTTCCATAACCTCTGGAGTACTAACAAAGCGAACAAACCTGAAAACAAACAATGCCCGCAGAATTAAAGACACCAACAACTTTATGAAAGTGCACAGCACCACAGTTGTTCTTGCAGGCTGATAAACACAGGGAGATGGGCATTACCGCTCAAGAGTTCCCTTTGTGAACCATGTTTCCCCATTATTATGCTTCCTCGTTTCAAGTTTTATCGACTGCGCCGCCCGGGCAAATTGCTCTTCAGCAACCTTTAGATGGGCTACAAATGGCTTTACTAAACCCGATGCCAGCTTCTCAGAATTCCCATTGCTAGAAACAATCAATTCACACCTACCCAAAAAGGAAATATTTGTATAACGAGAGTATCAAAGCACCAACAATCGAAATATAGATTACGCAAAACCATCGAAAGACTCTCTCACCGTGAACGCTTTGGCGATAGCTGGAAGACGGCATGATCGAGAGGCATTTCCGATTTCATTCTTCCAGGGCTTTTATCTACTCAATTTATCCTCCACCTTTTCATTTAGCAGGACACACATCCCCACCCCTAGATCCCTGTAGCCGTCAGCATAATCAGAAAAGCCAAAAAAAAAAAAAAAAGCACCTCGAAGGCACAATGCAGCACAGTCGAAGACGACAAATGACACACAAAAGGTTAACCAAATCAGCCAACTGCAATTGAACATGAAACACACGATGCGAGCAGAGGAACAAATGATCCACCAAGTCCACCGTCCCACTCGTACGAACAACAGATCTCCATCAAAATCTAACGACAAGCAAAATGCAGCAAAATTCCAGCTCGCGGACCACAACACACACCCACGGCAACCCACACGACGTCGCGAAAAACCCAGATCTGATTCCACGAAAGAAACCGAAACGAATGCAGCTCGAATCCATCACGCAGGACGCGGACACCGACCAATGGCACGTGCGGACACGCAGAACCACACAGCGCAGGACGCGAAACGCTCGAGCTCCAAAAACTAAATCGGAGCCGACACCCGCCCGAGACCGACAAATCGAGCAGAGAGATCTTCCGATTGCTCTCAATCGCTAAAGCTTCGCGCATCGGGGGACTCACCAGCTCCGGCACTGCTCTCCGATGAATCGCGCCCCCCCCCCCCCCTCCTCCTTCTCGAGTGGTTCTTTTTTTTTTGAACTCCCGTCGTGAGCAGCAGCAGCAGCACAATCTTTTTCTCGAGGAACTAACCTAACAGTGACTGCATTATTCCTGCTTTACTCATTCCTCAAATGTACCTCCCTCTCCCTCTCCCTCTCCCTCTCTACACCTTGAAGATACAGTAGAGAGAGAAAGTGGTGGCGATGGACCTGATGGTGGCGGAAGGAGAGAGAAACCAAACACACCCCGAGCGTGCGTGTGTGTGTGTTTTTTTTTCTCTTTTTTTCTGGTGCGCTTCGGACAGACGCTCTGTTTTGTGCGAATTCGGGAGTGAGTGTCCCTCCCTCTCTCTCTCTCTCTCTCTCTCTCTCTCTCTCTGCCAAAAAAATTTGAAAGATAAAAAAGGGCTCTGGTCAGTTTGGCAAATGACCAAAATGCCCCTAGCTACAGCGCCCCCTGTTTTTTCGTTGTGTTTTTTTTTCCCCCACATTTTTTCTTTTGAAATTTTCCAGCAAAACGTCATCCAGCACGCACCCCCAGCGCCTTGAATTCTGCTTGCGGCGAGGGAGGAAAAGCCGGTCGCCATTTCGTTTGTTTTTTGACAAGAGAAATGAAAGAGAGTTTATTCGAAAATTTGGACTCCTCTTCTTGGGTTTTCCTCTAGCACGATTTGCTCCTGTCATTACGCATCGCGAAAGTCCAAAGCGCCTTCATATTTTTTTGCATCGATCCCGCGTTCAAAACATGCGTGTCTGTGATTAATCGTTCGAAATATATACTTCGATATAATACGATCAGTCTGCTTAAGATGAAGCAAACTGAGCAAAATCTTTAATGACATGCAAGATGACCGGAGAAAGACATACACGGTATAATCGACCAAGGGATTCTTTTACATTGCTAAATGGGGATACTATGCATAAAGCTAGAAAATGAGAGTTGCTCTTTTTCTTTTTCAGAAGAAAGTGATTTTCCTTTCTCTCGACAAGTTGGACAAACTATTCTACTCCCGTGTATGGTGGGCATAGTCGTTCTCGTTCTTATACCCTATCATCAAACCCCTCATTTTGTGCGACAAAAAACAAGACCCCTCATCGAAAAAAGAATGTCCGCTCAGTGAATCCCATTGATTGCGTTCATTCAATTAACGAAACCAATTTACCTAAACTCTTCAACGCCTTGACCCGACGAATTACATCAAGAAATCACATGCCAAACGAAAAAAAAAAAAAAAGAAAGAAAGAATTACATCAAGAAACCCACGTGCATTTGGTGCAATTTTAGTCCACTCTAATGGGCGCTACCAAATGAGGGGGAGGACAGATCTCGGTTGACCCCGTGAGCCCAATTCACACGTTACCGTCAGAAGAGACGAGACGCGTCTGATCTGACGGGGGACCAAGCCAATCTCGATTGAACCCCGACACACGTAAGCCCAGCTCGCACGTACCGTTGAACGAGGAAATACATGTTTGATCTTAACGGTGAATGTAATTCGCGCCCACGTAATCCGGACGCACTCGATACTTGCTTCCAATTCGGGGTTCAAGCGTGCTCCGGAACACCACCGACTATCCCGCCACCAGATCGCCATCTCAGTTAAAAAAAAAAAAAGAGTGAGAGAGAGAGAGCCCACTTTTTTCCCCTCAAGAACGTCGCCATCGCCCATCAAAACGCCTCCTTAACCATACCGCAAGGGGCGCTTTCTCTCCACAAAATGGACCACGACCGGCTCCGCGCCGAGGGCAATTCCGCCAATTCGGCGGGCGCCAACGAGGGAGGTGAATAGTCAAACTGTTCCCTTTCCCTTTGCGTTAAGCAATCAATCAAAGAGGGGGGGGAGACATTTAACGGTTTCTTCGGGGGAGGAAGGGAGCGAAGGTGGCCGAGGGTGTCGTGAAGGCGAAGCACCGAGCCACGGGCATCGGTCACGTCCTTCTTTTCCTCTTTTGTTATATAGTAGTACTTGCGAAGATCCCTTCTCTTTTGGTCTTTCCTTTGCTGGGTAATTATTTGACCGGAGATTAATTAATCAGTTATGTTGCTTTCGTGCCCGCGCTTTTACCATGCTGCCCCTCCGCCAACTGCATCACGCCCCCTCGCGTACTGCTGCTGCACGCCCTCACCATTATTAAGTATTTGTGAACTTAGAGGTTGCGAGGTTTGCTCGTTCGGAGTCCCGCTGGCTGCACGCAGACTTCTCTGAATTCCGAGCCAACTGCATAGGTCAAAAGCTTTAGGCTTCATCGAATCGCGAAATCTTTGTAAGGTATTTTATGAGCCTCCAGATAACCTGAACATTCGCCGTCGTGCCTCTTGAATATCAAAAAGAAGTTCGCTTTAATTGGCACGCATCGAGCAGAAAAAGGGAATTCTATTTTATTGAAATGCACACATGGGCCCGTGTCATTGTCACTTGGACATCGCGTCGTCATTTCATTAGTATGCTTGTCGATTTCAAATCAAAGAGCGCGTAAATTGTAGACAAGAAATATCAAACTTCGATACTTTGAGTAATTGAAAATCAAAATTCAGCGACCTCGTTGATTGAAAAATATTGCTCAAGTTCAGTGAGCACTAATGAACTTTGCATGGCAATAAAAGTCATTTTAAAGTGATCAAATGGAGATAGATACTAGAAATCTTAAACGACATAGAAAAACTCGGTATAGAATTATTTGAAAGAGGATCTTCTTGCGGCATCAAATTTTCCATCGAGAAATCAATCACAACACCGCCGAACACTCTACTAAAGCAGTATTTAAGATCACATCTGACTTATGAGATGTTTGTGCACCAATTTCGTAACCATGCTCCACCATATGCACTTTCCTCAAACGAGTATGGGTCATATGCTCTCGCTTTACCTAAAAAGGTAAATCAGTCGAGATGGGGCGCAAACCAGCATAGCCTGTACAGGCGACGCCAACCCCCCTCACGCATGACCTTAAGAGTATCCAAATCTCTAAACAAAGGGGCAAATGACAAAAGAGAAGATCACTTGGGAGGATTGTATTTTTGGGTTTGACAAAAAGCATCAACGAACACCTTAGAATTGTTCAACATCGCTAAGCCTTGCAACCCACTTTAGCAACAGGGATTCCAATGCACACTGCCACGTGTCGCTTCCTCGAGCTCTTGGGTTCTCCTCTTTTCGTAAAATCGGCGCGGGAGATTTCCCGACCTTCGCTTTCATCGGAACGTGCCTATTTGTGGTTGAAAGAAAAGCCACCACCACCCCAATTTTTCTTTATTTTTCTATTTTTTGGTTGGCCGAAAAAACGATGACGTGTTGGTCCGGCTCGAGTTGACAGTCCCTTTGTTTTTTGCTGAAACATAAAAAATTCCTCTCTCGCCAGTGACAGCTCGACAGCTGTCCCTGACACATCGCGCCCTCATCCTACCCAAGCCATTTTTTTTTGGGTTAATACCACGAAAAACCCTAAACTGGTACACTTGTGACACATTTACCCCAAACTATTTTTTGACCATAAAAAACCCCAAACCCAGTACACCTGTGACAATTTTACCCTGAACTATTTTTTTGACCACCAAAAACCCCAAACTAGTACACCTGTGACAATTTTACCCTGAACTTACCACAAAAAACCCTAAACTGGTACATATGTGACAATTTTACCATGAATTAAAATATTAATATTTTTTTCGAATTTTTATTTATTTTTTATTCTTTTCTTTTCTTTTTTTTTTCATCTTCAGACCCTGGCCGGTCGCCGGTCCGGCGACCAGCCAAAGGCGGAAGCCAGCGAGGGCCGCCCTCGCCAGATCCGGCGATGGCGACCCTCGCCGGTATCGGGCGAGGGCGACCCTCGCCTGCATCGGGCGACCCTCGCCTGTGTCGGGCAAGGACCGCCCTCGCCTGAGTCGGGCGAGGGTCGCCCTTGCCCTGGGCAGGAGAGGACGGCCCTCGCCCGACGCAGACGAGGGCCGTCCCGACGCGGCGAGGGCCGCCCGACGCTGGCGAGGGAGGCCCTCGCCCGACGCAGGCGAGGGTCGCCCTCGCCAGATCCAGCGTCGAGCGAGGGCCGCCCGACGCCGGCAAGGGCAGCCCTCGCCAGCTTCCGCCTCTGGCTGGTCGTCGGACCGGCGGCCAGCCAGAGGTTGAAGGTGAAGAAAAAAAAAAAAAGAAAAAAAAAATTCAAAAAAATAAAAAAAATAATATTAAAAATTAGTTCAGGGTAAAATTGTCGCATGTGTACCAGTTTAAGGTTTTTTGTGGTATGTTTGGGATAAAATTGTCACAGGTATACCAGTTTAGAGTTTTTTATGATCAAAAAAATAGTTTTGGGTAAATGTGTCACAAGTGTACAAGTTTAGGGTTTTTCGTGGTATTAACCCTTTTTTTTTCAACCGGAAATGCTTGGGCAAAAGAAGAAAGAAAATGGGACATGCCCCCCCCCCCCCCCCCCCACTCGCATTAGTAAAACGAAATAAAATTGAGTTCAAATCTTATCATTCCACCTACGTTTTATCGTTCTCCGATTTCTCGCGTTTAAATTCTTTTTACGTATGGTTTTGATTTATGCAATCATGCCCTTTAGTGGCCAATAATTGAAATTGCCGATTTTCTTTTATGACATGGCGTAATTACGGTTTTTATTGCCAAAACAATGTAAAGAGGTATTGATTTGAAAGGGTACTTATCAAATTTCCCCACCGTTTTTCCGGGAGATCGTTCAATTTCGGGTTACATCATCACTCGAGTCATGTTTAGCGGTCGACCATTCTAATGTATCATGATTCGAGCGACTCGATTCAATGACTCAATTTGAAAATATTAACACGTGAAAGGGCAATGTGGAAGGACTACAAGTGGAACTCAACCTCGACAAAAAGAAAGAAGGGAGTGCAATACGCCTTTTTCCTAACACGTCTAGTATAGCCCTATATCGGGTTAAATTAATGTTGCATGGGGGTGAAGCGAATATGAGGGCATCCCTAGTAGCTGAGGGGGACAAAACACGCTACTCCCCCTTTACTCTCTCTCGCCTACTTGTCATCGCCGCATCACCAACAAAGACAAATAATGACGTGTATGATCCATACACACTAACGTCTTGGCTCATAGGTCACCACAAACACGAGATTAATAGGGAAAGAAAAAAGGGTACAGAGCCCGATTCTCGCGATCCATTTATGTTTTCACACGACATACGAAAGCTTAGCTAAATTAACACGATATATCTAAAATCGCCACCGTAAACTCGTTACATTCATCTTCCTCTGAACTAACTTTCTATATCGATTTATCTTGTGAGTTCGGGATTCGCTTGTCCAACCTAAAGCTCATCGGCTTTTCTCGAACAAAAAGGGACAAAAGGGACGGATTTGGTTTCGTGGGTAACATGGAAACTCAGTCCATCTTTTCATCCTCAAGATTATCATCGCAAAAAGACCCGTGTGGGGTTAATTTCCCTCTTTGTCATCACATGGGATGTTATCCCAACCCCTCTTGAGATCGGGTGAGATTTGCACCCCAATGAAGGGCCCCCCACCACATTACTTTTTTTCACTCTTTCGCGAAAAGAGACAATTATGGTTCTCGGGGTCATGATTGATTGATTGGCGATCCTTTGGTCTAGAACGGGTTTCGGAAACGGGGATGCGGTGGTTCATATTAGATGATTTCGAGGTTAAGATCGACCCCGAAGGTATATATCTTGTATTTGATCTTTATGTCAGATGGCGATGGTAAGCAAAAAGGAGAAATTGGAGGTTGTGTGAATGTGATCCGCATGAAAAGTGGGGTCGAAATCACACCAAAGTCCACCGGCACAAGGCAAGCTTCACCCGATGTTGTTGGGTTCATGGGCCCATTGGTCATCAACTTCCCCCCCTAAAGCTTTTTTTTCTCCCTCTTCCCACCACCAAAACGACAACTCAACCTCAGATTTCAAAAATTAGGGTTTGTGTCGCCGGCCACTTCGGCGGTCGGTGGTCCTAATTTTTTTTTATTTTTTATTTTTTTGGCTATTTTAGTCAGCACCGCAATCAATTTTGATCCCTGAGCATGAATGAAGGTGCACGAGATTTTTTTTGCAAATGCTTGCCATGACTAGTTGTTCATTTCACTTGCCACGCGTCTCCAGCTATTGATCCATGGCACGCATGTGCAAAAAGAGTATTTTATTTTTTGTGGGTGATGGTGTTTTTTCTTTTTGGGAAAATGACACAAATGCTCTCTAAATTCTAACTCAGTATGTAACGTGGTCCAAACTTTTAATTTGCTCAATGTGGTCCCTGAATTTTAGCCTAACGTGCAATGTCGTCCCCGAACTTTTAAATTATACAATGAGGTCCGTGGACTTTTGGTAGATGTTCAATTTAGTCCTTAAATTATATGAAAATGTTCAATGTTGTCCTTCCATTTGAAGTAATGGAAGGACAACATTGAACATTTTTATAGAGTTTAGGGACCAAACTGAACATGTATCAAAAGTTCAGGGATCACATTGAACAAATCAAATGTTTAGGGATCACATTGCACATTAGGCCAAAGATCGTGAATCACATTGAACAAATTAAAAGTTCAAGGATCACGTTATACATTGGGCTAAAGTTTAGGGATTATTTGTATCATTATCTCTTTTTTTTCTTGCCAAAATGAAAAGGAAAACGAGACGAGGGAGAAGAGGATTGGATTGGGTTAAGCGAGTCTTCACCTTCACCAGCCCACCACCATGTCCATAAGCCCATCCCACTAAAGATGGACTTGAATGGATCAAAGAAAGTTCAACTCCAACAGCACATGGAAGCAAGATCATGTCCGAAGAGCTTGTTGATCTCGCGGCTAGTTTTCCAATTCCGGTGCTCATCCTTCGCCGCCGAACGAACGACTTCCAGAGGTCAGCGCATCGGGCGATTGCTAAAGCTATGGAGTCAACGCGACTACGAGGTCGAGGATAATACTTCACAGCGCATGACAGGGAATTGGAGAGACAGAGTTAGAATGATATCACCGGATGATCCGCTGGGAAATGAGAGGCAAACATGAACAGACTGAATTTACGTCCGTCACTAACAAAAACTGATGGAAAGAACAGCTTGCTCTGAATTTCTCGTTTGGGGGCGACATATACATTTGCAAGAATCAGAAATAGAGAATCCAAAGGCAACTGT
Source organism: Syzygium oleosum (assembly GCF_021117445.2). NCBI lineage: Eukaryota > Viridiplantae > Streptophyta > Magnoliopsida > Myrtales > Myrtaceae > Syzygium > Syzygium oleosum. The sequence goes on along the minus strand of NW_026607532.1, from coordinate 1,611,292 downwards.
TACCCGGCAAGAAGTTGCTTACGCTTGCTAAGGGATGGACCGATAATCTTTTCGTGCATGTCCTCGATGTTAGTGGTCTGCCCTAGGAATCAATCAAGGTTAATACTCTAATATTAGTTGTGGATTAGGTTGTGTCGGAAAATCGACTTTCACTATACTTAGGTAGTCATAATGTCTTGCTAGAGACCGCTTATGACTTGTGGGCCAAAAAGGGTTTTGAGCACATTGCTAATGTTTAGTGAACCTACAGGGTCGCACACAAAAGCGAACTGAGTTAATATTTTCTGTGCGTCGGGATCTACTTAAAATAAAAAGTAGATTTTAATTTATTCTCCTATTCAACTTATCTACGCGGTCGTGCGCGTTATGAGATAACGATTAAATGTACGATTGAAGGTGGACGGTTTGGCTGGCCCAAATCGCCTGGCCCACTTCTTTTAATTCCGCTGGATAATGAGGTTGTATAAATAGATAGAGAATCGTTCTTTGTCTAGGGTTTTTCAACAGAGTATCGAAAATCAAAAGGCGTTGAAGAAAAGGAACTTCAAGATCTTTAGCTAGCACTTGGATCGTTGGAAACTTCTGTTTGCGTGTGTAGATACCGGTAGGGGCGCAACACTTGGGGCGCTAATCTAGACACAATCAATTGTCAATTTACGTTCGATTTGCAAAAGGTACGTATCGAACTTCTGTCTCGATTTCAATATACACATGGATCATGTCTAGGGTTCTAGGGTTTCGGTTTACAAATATATTCCGCTGCGTTTTTACCGTTGATGAACCCTACACTCGAACACTCTACTTGCTTGTACATTAGGCCTCACGGGAAACACATTGACGTAACAGGGAGTAATGGACCCAATAATCAGTTAAAGGAAGCTTTGAGATTCAATCGAGCTCCGATGTTAGGTCTAGAGAGACTGTATGTGATCTCAGAGATAATCAATTCATCAAAATAGCACATCATTCCTTAGAGGTCAATCGCGCCAGCAAAGGAGCATGTAGACGCAGCGTCTAATGATGTCGAGCCTACCTTTCTGATCTTTCAGGTGACCCTTTACCCTTGTGCATGAAAGACTTCTGTTTATAGTCTTGGAATCTCTTGCTTCTGCACTTGCACTTCTCACGATCTTCTTCATCTTCCTGGATCCGAATGCCTCAGTTTCTATGCCTTGGCTTCACCTGCCTTTGGCTTTGTCGAGACAGACAGGGAAATTTGTTTTCTTTAAGTAGAGAAGTGACTGTGTTCTTGTTCAGAAAGGGGGGTCGTCTTCTTACAAGGACAGCTTCGGCCCCTCTGGTCTCTCTCTGCGTTCTGTGTGCGATACAGACATTTATGGGAGCAACAAACCACCAAAGGTATCGGTCGGCCCCAAGTCTCCGAGTAAACTAGAGAATTGTATACTTGGGGCTTGCCATGTTCTCGTGAGAATATATATATAAAAGAGAAATAATTGCTCTTGCCTTGACTCCCCGATTTGTTCCTTTCTTCATGTCATTAGTCCACTGCACATATGAAGTATTACATTGGAAAGGTCACCGGAATGGTAATTTGCACCTTCTTCTATAGATCAACCAAAGTGTTAAGAGTAGTTATCCATAGATGTAGCAATTGGTATAATTTATTGATTTCGCGTTATACATGTCAACTTTATTTAGAATCATATCATTTTTGTTAGGCAATTTTGTGCATCAAACTAAATATTGTACTGAAAAATACGTGATTTTCCAAAGGTTTGTGAATACCTCTTGGACTAATTGTTAGAGAATATACAGAGATAACTGGGTATTATAGACGACACTTATTATCCCAGCAGTTATTCATTCGAGAAAAATAGTGCATATGTAAGACGATGTTTGGTAAACAGTATCGTAGTCGACGAAACGTAGTCATCTACTTTGTTTTTGGACCGGATGTTTTAAGTAATTAATTACAAATTTCCATATGTGTTGATGCATGAATCCACAATTCGTATGGAGTTTTTGTAATAAAAATGTGTAGTACCTCTATGGTTGCAAACTTGCTACTCTGATCTTTCTAAAATGGTTTCCTCCTTAGACCAACCTCTACCCCCCTCATCACTTCGTCGTTTAAAAGCAACTCACATCCAAAAAATACCGAGAATTGAAGAACTTCGCTATCGACACGATAGAAAATCTTACGAGTCGGAATAAAGTAATACGTAAACCCACATCCTTAATTAACAGCCAAAAGAAAAGACACTCGAAATAATTTTTTTTACATGTTTGTATGTTTTCCATGCTATGATGTCGGACCACTTGATATGAGGAAAACCCTAGTTTGTCTTCTTTTTTTTTTTTTATCTCCACCATAAATACATGTGTTCTTCAATTTCACCACACAAAGATGATCACAAGACAGGATTAGTAGTCAAAGCAAGTGAGGTAATTTCACCAAGAATCCATGCTGTGACATTAATGCCACTAGCATTGTGAATTAAACATTTCTGAATGGTCGTCACTTCTTCCCGTCATCGTGCCAAATATCTCTTGCTTAAGCCACGATTATGGAGCTCCTTCCTTAGTCTCCTCGCTTGGTTTCGCAATATTTAATCCCTTAAGATCAAAACTAGTGATCGCAAAAGGCTTAAAGAGATTGCGGACGTGGACAAATTCTTAGGATGACCCGCGTAAGGCCCATGTGAAATGGGTCACGGATTATTTTAAATGAAATGTACGAGAGCTCGAACCTCAAAATATTGCTAATCAATACGTGACAACTTGAAAACTTTAGTTAATCCATTTGTTTTGCTTAAGAAGCCAAACATAATCTCGCAACAAACATGTCCTAGTGGCTAGTGGGTGCTCCTCCTAAACCACATAATTGGAAGTGCCGCCGGTTTTAGCGGATTTCGACTTTCGCGGTTAGGATTGGCCAAAAGAGAAAAATACATAAATGAGAAACTCAATTCCAAAAAGGGTACCAACTTTTAAGTAAGGATAATACCACGAAAAACCCCAAACTAGTATACATGTGACAAATTTATCCTAAATTAATTTTTTGACCATCAAAAACTCCAAACTTGTACACCCGTGACAAATTTACCCTATGTTAGTTTCTGTTAAATTTTACTATTAAATTGCTGAGTTGGATGACACGTGACAGTTGACAGATGCATCAGTTTGGGGTTTTACCCCTATGTTTGTCACAGGTTTATCAATTTGTGATTTTTCGTGGTATTAATCCAATTTAACAGAAGGGAAATTTAGCACAAGTGTATCAATTTGGGTTTTTTTGTGGTAAAAAAATTAGTTCGGGGTAAATTTATCACAGATGTACAAGTTTGAGGTTTTTGGTAGTCAAAAAATTAGTTCCGAGTAAATTTATCACAAGTATATCAGTTTAGGGTTTTTTGTGGTATTAACCAAAAAGATTTATTTATCTTTCTGAAAAAATTAAAAAAAAAGGGATAAGAGATTAGATTGAGAAAGGAGCAACATATGGAATTGGAACTCGGATACATGCATGACCATGCACATAAGATATTACTTAAAAAGTTAGATACATAAATCAAGACGCTTATAAGTTATACCATGCATACGTGTCATCTGACAAAAGGTGATGGCAATCATGGCATTACATCTCATGGAAAACACATCATGTCATTATTTTGCACAAAATGTTATGTGCGGGTAGCATGGGCGTGACACACGCCCGAATAGAATACGACTTTAATGTCGATTCTTATATGCTGTGGTATAAAACCATCAAAAAAAATTATAAAACTCCTCAGATCAGCTACTTGAACTATAATTACATAACTATACATTATGTTCTCAACAAAAATATATGATCCATGAAGGCTTGACTAATCTGAAAGGACCTCCCCATAAATATAGAAACATATTGTCCATAAGGGTGTCGGAGAGAAGAAGTCTAATGATTCGATCATACCTTGTCATGAAATATAGGGTTTATTTTTCAAATGTATCTCTTAGCAAGTAGGAAGATTGCATATCGGGTTGAATTCACTGGACATGGTCGTTTGTCTATTATATGTTAGGCAATAGCCTAGATTTTTTGTCTAGGACTTTTACTAAATTTTCATCAGCTGAACCAACCATATTTTGCAATTTTTTTTAAAATTATTAGCCACATTCATTACATACAAGTCCATATTACACAAATGGAGTTTCCAAATTTTATAAGAAAAAGGTATTCTAGGAATTAGAAATTTTTCTTTTAGGAGATTCATAAAGTGGCAATATGCATCCACGCACCACCATAAAAGTAGATATGAATGACATAATGTTCTTGTTAAATTTGAATTATCCCTGGATAAAAAGGATACAATTATGAGTTCTTATTTATTAATTTATTTATGTTTTGTACTATTTCGTCTTTCGATATAATCACTTTAATATCATTAGGATAAAATTTGCAGCTCGAGAAAATACTTAATTGAAACAAATTGTATCGGAAGGCACAAATGGGTCTCATTATATTCGAAAATACTTTGGAAATGAAAAGCCAATGACTTAGGCTCAAATGGGCCTAGGCCTGCAATAGGATTTAACGATTCCTACGTAAACAAGGCCCAATCAAGTAATTGATTGACCTTATGAAAGTGACCGATTGAGATCCACATTTCTTTCCTATGATTCTCTCACCAAACCTTTTTAATTTCAGCTTCATATTCACCTCCAATTCGATCACTCAATTGTCTTAAAATGGTGATTGAGTGAATCATTATGTTTTGGCTGAACCATCACATGAACACTCTTGTTCGAGCCCAAATTCTATTTGGTGGGGCTCGACTTGAGATTGGAACACTTGAAAAAGATGAGGCTGTTCAGATGGTGCCATTTTCAATCCAAGCTGTCTTAATCGACGGCACGATAATTTCCCAATGAAAAGGATTGATTGATATTTGCCGGTCACATTCTTGCTTTTCATCCTCGGCACATCAAAACACATGAGGTAGCATTCTATGTTCATTAGCCAATCTCAATCACATTATTTTTCCCTTTGATACTAAAGATAAGATGAGGACGGAACGATAGAAAACCCAACTAAAGTGTTTCCTTTGTGCCCAATTTCCCAAAAATATCCTCGACTTTAGGTCTAATTCCTCCCAACTTTTTATTGTCTAAAAAAAATCTCCAACTTTCACTACAGTTCCAAATCTACCCGCGCGACCAAAAGTCGCCACTAGTTTTTTTTCAAAATTATTAACATCAAAGCTCGTTAGAGGTTCATTATCAGAATGTGCATTTTCATCAACGCGCTCTTCTTCGTATGGAATAATAGCAACATCCTGATGTTGATAATCCAGAAGAAATCAATGGCAATTTTAAGACATATGGATAGATTTGGGACTAGAGTGAAAATTGCGAACTTTTTTTAGACAACAAAAGGTTCGAGCAAAATTGGGATCGGATCGGATCTAAAGTTGAGGTTAGTTTAAGGAATTAGCCCGTTATCTTTGGTGAAGAGTGAAGTACTGATGTGTTCTCGGATCTCGGTAGACGATACATGGACACCCTCGCGTCTCGATTTGTGACATCGATTAACAATTTAACATGATGAATTGCACAAGCATCGACGGAACTGAATCGATCGCATAAAGTAAAAGATATTCCATTGTAGCAAGGACAGAAAAGTTAGATCTCAGCTCACTTCATCATTTTATGCTCCACTCTGGCCTCATCAACATAGAGAGCCCCCACCATAGAGAGCAAAATTGGGATCGGATCTAAAGTTGAGGTTAGTTTAAGGAATTAACCCGTTATCATTGGCTGAAGAGTGAAGTACTGATGTGTTCTCGGATCTCGGAAGACGATACATGGACACCCTCGCGTCTCTGATTTGTGACATCGATTAACAATTTAACATGATGAATTGCACAAGCATCGACGGAACTGAATCGATCGCATAAAGTAAAAGATATTCCATTGTAGCAAGGACAGAAAAGTTAGATCTCAGCTCACTTCATCATTTTATGCTCCACTCTGGCCTCATCAACATAGAGAGCCCCCACCATAAAAGCAACATCGCAAGTTGTCAACACCTAATAAACGAAGCAGCACCACACCAATGGGGCATAAAAATGGCAACCCATTATTCATTGCTAAATCATCCCCCCGATCAATCAGTGAAATTAGCAATCGCGGCGTGCGGCTCGCAGGCCTTGGCAGCGGGGGCCGGCTCGACGCCGGGGTTGGGCGGGACCGGCTTCCCCAGGAGCTCGGCGGGCAAGTCCTTGACGCCCTTGAGGTAGAAGGTGTAGAAGAGCTTGATAGGGAAGATGAGCTGCTGGAGCTTGACCTGGCCGGTCGCGCCCTCGAAGATGCCGGACCCACCGGTCACGGCCAGGTACGTGTCCTCGTAGGTCAGGTAAGGGCCTTGGACCGCGATGTGGCCGTAGTCGCCGAAGTAGAAGCTGAAGATGGCCTCGTAGCGGTCACCTTTCTTCTCCGGCTTGTTCTGGATCAGGATGCAGATGCCCGCAGTTATGCCCAGTCTCTTTTGCAGGTCCCCACTGTACAGCTGCATCGTGAATTCGTGGAAGAAGAAAATTAATCAAGTGTTGTCGTGGTGTGGCATGGAATCTAGTCCAAGGACTAAATCCTGATAGTTCCACTCTATACATTGTCGATTGAAAAAAGTTCTAATTTTTAACTTACTAAAGTTGCAGTATTTCAATCCCGAGCATTATTCATCAAATACAGACTCCATCTTTTTTTTCTAACAAATGAATTGTGATCCCGATCTTCATAAGAAGCTTCAGGGCCACAAATCAACAGACTCTATTATTGCCCAGTAAGAGAGATTGTTAACCAGTAAGATCCCGACCGAATCAAGCGCAAGAAGTGGAAAATAAGCAGTTTATGCCCAGTAACAAGAAGTTCAAGATAAGCAGTTTATCAGGGTCAGACCAAATACTGACCCCCCAACGAAAAAGGTTTGTAAATGTCCCATTGAGTGAGTAACATGATCCACGAAAACGAAAGATGCGTCAAATGATGCAGAGATGAAGCAAAGTGAGGATCAAGGAACTGACTTTGTTGCTGAAAGGGACGAGATCGCCGAGGGAATTGACAGGCTTCTGGCTCAATTTGAGGATAGCCGGGCTTCCTCGATCTCTCTCGTTGATCTCGTACACATGCAGTTCTTGAACTTTCCCTACACAGACCCCGTACAAAAAGTTCTTCATCAGTAATCTTGAGAAAGTTAAGGTTATGGGGGGTCGAATCGATCGCACTGATAGGAAATAAAGAATGGCATCGGGACACGGATCTCTCATTAGGTCACTGCGTTCTCGTCAATTCTTGAAAAGAGATCGACTTGATCCAGCAAAATGGGTGTTCAGACAGACCCTTCTTTTCTCTCGGAGGTTCTGCCCAAAAAGAAACAAACAAAAGGGGGTGGGCAGGAACTTTACCAGGGGTGGAGTCACCAGCAGGACTGGCCTGGCTCTTGCAAGAGAAGGATTTTCTGGGCAAGGCAGAGAGGCTCCGGCTCGAGCTCGAGCTGGAGGGAGATGTCGCGGCGAGCTTGGGCAGAAACGGGGTCGAGAGGTTGAAGGGCAAGCGCGTCTTGGAAGGCGAACCGCTGCTTGCAGATCCCGAGCTCTTGGCGAGCTTCGCAGAGGAGGAAGAGATGGTTCTCAGAGCAGAGCTCGAACAAGCCATGGTTGCTCGACAGAGACTAGCAAGATGGGTTGATGAATAATGGGGTTTGGTTCGGTGCGAGACAAGCAGGAGATTGGCAGAGAAAGTGCGTGTTATTATACAGATGGATGGAGAGAGAGATTAGGTGCCTCGAAAAGTGAAGAAAAGGTCGAATTTTGGGCACGTGAATCTCAGAATGTAGTGGGAATTCGTAGTGGACGGTGGTGTGGAATCAGCAGGAGGTTGAAAGAGTGGACTGTTGAATGATGACTTGGTTGATTCCTTGGAATAGTCAATGCTCCTCTCGATGGCAAAATTAAACCATAGTTTGGCCCCCCCATGGAAAATATTTTGAGTTATTAATTACGCATACGTTTGTTTTTGGGTTCGGTCGGACGGTGCGGGATGCGCGTGATTCAACAGATTGCATGTACCGAAAATAGACAGCAATTGCTTCATCGGTATACACTCCATAGTAGGCCAATGTGTTATCCTCGAGTTCTTTTTTGTTTTTTGCTAGAAAAGTGTTATCCTCGAGTTATTACTTGTTCGGAAGCGGAATTTATAATGCATTTTCAAATCCCATCGTATGAAAGAATAGAAAAAAAAACACGTACGGTACAGATAATTCGATCTATGGGGTGATCCTAAAATCACATCAAGAAATAGTAGTCATGAGAATGAATTGTGTATTTTAGGCAGGTCAACCCATTTCAATTTTTGGATCAAGGGTTCGATAGCAAGGGCGGATTTGGGGCGGGGGGTGGGGCATGGTAGCAAGAGAAACCCAACTCGAGCATACCGGACCCTGCCCATTGGCACCCCTAGGTAATAGCCCTCGACTTTCTCGAATTTATCCCCACCCTAATTATTGAAGAAAGTTTACAATATAAATAAAATAAATATTTTATGAAGTCCCGAAGATTAAGAATCTATAATAAAAAAAAAAATTTAGTAAATAAAAAATTCAAGTCCAAGTCCACGACCAGTACGGTGCACCAACCAACCAAAATCGTTTGCTTCCCGGACTCTTCCTCTTGGGGGTACCCATCGTGCTGCATTTTTTTTAAGGGTATCCGTCACGTTCTCCACAGTGCACCGCTTGATGTTGGCCCTTTTGGGTTAGGAAAACATCGACCTTTTTCTAGGGTTTGAGATCGATGAAGGAGGTGTTTTAGATGCACTTTCACTTTTTTTCAATTTTGCTTCAACCAATTCGTCTAGCGAATGAATTTTGTTTTTTGAAAAACTCGTGATCTTCGAAAGTTTCGCGATGTACAAATTTCGGCACATAGAGTCACATATAATTCTTTTTATTTCAATTTTTTATGGAGAGAACGACCTTAGGATAAACATCTCGCACAACTTTGCAAACTATAAAAAATAATTATTTTTGCCAGAGGTACAAACAAATGTGCCCTAAAAGAAATGGCCAAGTCTAAAAGACCTTGATGGGAAGACTCAGATTGCTTTCGTCGTCATCAATATCATGAAAATGTTCTAATGTGGGGGCAAACTTGGAATGGTAGACTCAATGTGTCTACCATTGGCAAATTGATACACAGAAACAAGCATGCATCTTCGAAGAGCAGTTTCTTGATACATCTCATGCTCGAACTTTTGTTTTGGTAACATGACGAAGCAACTTTCTTTTTCCATCTCTTTTCATTCCCGATGAAGTATTTACGAACATCCTTTGAACATCTAGCAACCAATTCCCTAATTTTTGTGAAATTATAGGTTCATGCGTGACGCTTATTCCAAACACATCGATAACATTGATCGGTAATTACACAACATGAGATAGCCTTTTTCGTACCTCCTTTCAGAGACGTCGCGACAACAGATGAGACCACCATCACGGTGGTCGCCTCTCAACGATCAAGATCTGGACAAATCGATCTAGCTTTCTAGGCTTTCCCGTCACGTTGGTTGCCCGTGATTTCTCTCCCCACCCCTTTTGCTTTCATGGCCCATTTTCAGTGTTGTTGGGGTAATCGACCAACGTGACAATTAGATGATACCTTTGTCGCGGCGGTCCTTGGGTTTGACCATTACGACGGTTCGCTTCTTGCGGTTTCACTCACCAATTTTATTTTATTTTTATGTCTATTAACTTTTCTAGGAATCTTTAGTTTTTATATTGTTATAAACGTATCCGCCATGATATCTAGTGTTTTACCTAATAAAAAGTAAAGCACAACATATCTCCACATACTTCATTTCCGATCTTATCTTGCAATGTCCTAATCGTTATCCTATCGGTCAAATGCAGCCTATAGAGCTCCGTTTGTTCTATAGAAAATATTTTTGAAAATATATTTTTCTCGTTGTCCAACCTTTGGATCACTTAGGAAAACGAGTTAACGGAAAACCTATGCTTATATTCAGGAATATGATTTCTTTTTTCAAAAATCGAAAATTATTTTCCAAAATATGACTAAAGCTTGGACCATAAACTCTACGCTTAGGCACGGGAACTCCAACACTCATTCCTGGGCCCTTGGCAGCAAGGCCAGGTCTACCAAGGTCAATCGAGAGCCAGCCTGGGTCTATTGAGGCAAAGCCTAGGACCTTGGCGCCCGGGCTCGGGTCCATCAAGGTCAGGCCTTGGTGCCTGCGCCCGGGTCCATCGAGGTTGGTTTTGGGACCCCAACGCTCGGGCCTTAGTTCATCGAGGTCGAGCTCGGGACCTTGGTGTCAGTGCTTGAATCCCCAATGCCCACACCAGGTTCATTGAGGCCGGGTCCTGAAACGCAGCCCCTAAGACCAAGTCCCTAGTGTCGGGGCCTAGATCCATCGAGGCCTGACTCGAGATCTTGGCAACCGAGCCTAGGTCCATCGAGGCTGACCTTAGCGCCCATGCTTGGGTTCATTGAGGCAGGCCCAGGCTAGCGAGGCTAGGCTTGGTCCATCGAGGCCAAGTTTGGGACCTAGGCACTAGTGCTTGGGTTCCTCGAGGCGAGGCCCAAGTTTGTCCATTGAGGTCGTGTTCGCACCCCAGTAGTCACGACCCAATTTCCATACCCGAGTCCATCGAGATCGTGGCCAAGACCCCGGTGCTGTTCCCAAATCCATCAAGGCCGGACCTGGGATCCCAACGCCTTTGCTTGGGTCCTCGATGTTCAAGTCCAAGTCTTTCGAGGCCGACCCCGGCGCTCGGGCTTGGGTCCATCAAGCTTAGCTTCTACGAACCTAGGATCGGTGTCCATGCTAATGCTCAAGAGCCAAGTATTCGGGCCTGTAACCTTAGTGCCCATACCTAGTTCACCGGCTATCCGAACGCAAGCCACAAACGCTTAAATAGTGGATGTCTATTTAGTTTATCAAATGACAAAATAATTTCCAGTTCATTTTCACGTCTCAGCCACACACCGGAAAAATATTATCATTTTCCAGGAAAATGACATCTTGAAAAAGAAAAATTAGAAATATTACATTTTTCGCGAAACAAACGGAGTCTAGACGCCAATACACCTAAAAAACTTCCCCAACATTATCAGGCTTGATATCAGACTAAATATCAGGCCTCTCTCGTCCAACCCTACCAATCAACAAAAGAAAAAACCTGTAAGTCTAGAGAATCAAAAGGTTGGGCCTAGCCTGGTCAGGCCTGGCAGATAAACGAGTCCCATCATCATGGTCCATGCGTACACAAAAAAAGGGGTCAAGTTCGGGCCTAGATTTCGATACTTATATCAAGAACTCTATGCTGGGTACGAAAATCCTAACACTTGTTCTCAAGTCCTTGGCATCCAGTTTGGGTCCTCAACGCCTTGGTCTATTGAGCCCGAGCTCGGGAACTTGATGCTAGTGGTCAAGTCCTTGATGCCAGTGCGTAGGTCCATCGAGGCCTAGCCCGAGGCCTCGGTGCCAGTGCCCGATGCCCCAGCACCCGAGCCCGGGTCCATAAAGGCAGAGCAGAGGACCCTGACACCCGAGCCTGGGTCCACAAATATTTTCAATAAAATAGACGAAGCATAAATATCATGACTAATGCATGATAAGATTTATTAGATCGTGAGGTGGAACAATCAAAAGGCATCCGAAATGCATATCGTTTTCAAATGAAACTCGAAAGTCACCGATTATCTTTAACAACAAAAAGACATTCGAGCATGCATCATAAGCTTTGTGTTGATTTTGAGTTCTATAAAGAAATTAAGGAAAGATAATTCAATCACCAAGTGCACATGTCCCAAGGACAAGTGTTGAAATACATATAACAAATAATAAGTCTCATTGAATACTAATAAGTCCACCCAGAAAATTCATATTCTAAATTAAGATCCACCACAACCGTTCGGTTGTATAAAAATAAAAAAACTTACATTTCGCATCGTATGACTTTTCGGGCATAATCAATGATATGAAAATCAAAATACTTTCTAAATATGCTTAATAAGAACATTTGTTTTAACGTTTAAATATACATTTCGTAAATTCCACCAAGCAATTTTCCGGAGAAAGAAGATTATTTTTCTCGAAAAATTCATGCACTGATAAAACAAAATTATGATACATAGGGCACAGGACCACCAAAAGATCAAGAGGTGCGTAGGGGGGTAGGCAATAGGCATGATATCGGAAGGAATCTCAATCTCCTTGAATTATTGAACAAATTATAGATGGAAAAGGGAAATAAAAAAAACTTTAGAAATTAAACGAAGCGAGGATGGGGGGCCCACCGCAGCATCGCAGCGAAACAGCAAGGCGCACACGTCAGACAAAGCGGACGGCCAGGATGAGATGGGCTTACCGAGTGGGACCCCCTCGATTGTTCCTTCCTGTATCCTTGGCCCCTGGCTGCACAAATTTTGAAATGTCAGAAAACGATGACAACCTCATCATTTCGCGTACGCATGAAACACCGAGAGCGAACATGTTGTATGAAAAATCCCCCGGCCCTGCCCTGCCAATGCCGTCCACGACTCCTTTTCCTCTTCCTTCGTCCAGCCCATACTGACAGCAACCCCCTCCTCTTTTGGATGTGTCCTTTCTCACATCTTACCCAGAGTGGAATTGAATGGTTTTTTTTTTCTTTCTTTCTTTCTTTTGTAGAAATCGAGTAACAGAGCAACGTACGCGAGTTCTTTTCCGGTTTGGAACTTTCTGTTTCCACGGTTTCTCTATCGGCGTGATTCGTGCGGTGAAGTCTTGTCGTCGCTGACGGATCTAATTGGAGTAACGTAGCCGTTGATGTGATTAGGGAAAAGAAATCGAGATGCCTTTCGCGATTCTAAACATCGAATTCAACAAGTGAAGACCCGAGAAACTTTTTGGCAAGAGATTTGGGTTAGGGGCGACAACACGGAGCCCACCTCATGTACCTTCGATTGCCATTGATCGGGGTTGCAAAGAGACGGAGAGAGATTGCTCTAGAGGATGGCCGTGCGTTTGTGCCACCATCTCCATGCCATCATTGGAACTTTGAGGGAGGCACGATCCTGAAATGACACGGTCTATCCACAAAGAGGTCGCATCGTTCTCCATTCATAGCGAGGTTCACGCAATTCTTACAATGTGGCAAGGGAATGGTGGCTCGTCACAGTCTGCATCTTTAGCCATCATATCTCTCTCTCATGTTTGAATAAAATTGGACTAGAAATAGAATAAGAATATATTATGATATAGAATTGGATGACCTTAATGCAATCATAAAAAAAATTACTCCTTATAAACATAGCAAATACCATGTGGTGGTCGAGGAAATTGCAGTTTATGGGACTTAACAATTCATGTTTGGATAAAATTAGGCTAAAAATAGAGTATTAATATATTATGATATAGAATTGGATGGCCTTAATACAATCATAAAGAAAATTACTCCTTATAGACAAATCAAATATCGGGTGATCATCGAGGAAATTGCAGTTTAGGATATAGGATTTTAGGATTTGGGGTTAGGGGTTCAGGTTTTAGGATTTTGATTTTGAGGTTTAGGGTTTGGGGTTTTAGATTTTATGGTTTTAGGTTTAGCGTTTCGGGTTTTGGGTTTTGGGTTTGGGTTTAGTGGTTTAGGGTTTATGATTTTAGGGATTCAGGTTTTGGGTATTGGGGTTTGGGATTTAGGGTATGCCATTTAGGGTTTACAGTTTAGGGTTTGGGGTTTATGGTTTAGGGTTCGGGGTTTTGCGGTTTAACGTTTTAGGATTTAGGTTTTGGAATTACGATTTTAGGGTTTGGGGTTTGGAGTTTTGGGGTTTGGAGTTTGGGTTTTGGATTTTAGGGTTTGGGTTTAGAAGGTTTAGGGTTTTAGGGATTTGGGTTTTGGGGTTTGGGGTTTTAGAGTTTAGGGTTTCGGAATTTTCATTTTAGTGCTATGGGTTTTAGGGTTTAGGTATTGAGGTTTAGGGTTAAGGTTTATGATTTTGGGGTTTAGGGTTTGAGGGTTAAGGTTTAGGGTTTAGGATTTGAGGTTTTAGGGTTTAGTACGAGAATATCTTATAAAAAAGGGAGAGCTAATCTTATTTCTCTATTGTTTCTTTTTTTTTTCAGAAACAGAAAAGTAAATTTTTTATTTCCTATTTCTGTTCCAAATCTATTCCCATATCACTTTTCTATTTCAAGGAACAAAAAAACTAACTGACGTTACTAAACGGATTTCCGTTCTTTTTCTGTTTCGGGGTACAAAAAAATAGAAAAACAGAGAAACAGAAACGTTAATAAATAGATCTTGAATGTATGTATGTAAAGCTCAACTTCATCATTTCAATTTCTCAAAGGACACACGTGACAGATCAAATCTTACAAGAAATATTCAACCTTTTCTTCTCCTTAATATTTTAAAAAATGTAAACAGATATATTTAACCAATTTAAACGATATGAAATGACTCTTTTTTCAAAATTTTACCCAATAAAGTAAATAAAGAGAGAATCCACCATGGATTTGTCTATATCCTTCTCTCCCCTCCCTGCACCAAAAAGTGTAGCTCAAAAACTGCTCCGCAATTTCATTCAGCAAAAAAGTGGCGCCCACTGAAAATAAACTAAAATTTATTCGAATATTTCAACCCCTCCGAATCTGAACTAAAGCAGAGCAGAAAACCCAGAACTTGGAAAGTTAAGAAATTTGAGAGAGAGAGAGAGAGAGACTTGACCATGGAAAACCAATCTTCAAACTATATTGCCAGGCCGAGAGACCATCATCAAGAACCATCATCAGACTTAAACTTGAAGGATTGGGATCTGAAAGCCGCCAGGATCAGCAAACACAACACCAGCTCAAGAAGGTTCTCGGCTTCCAACATCAGGAGCTTCAGAGAGGACAACCGCTCTTTCCGGTCCAACTTCACCATCTCCAGCACTGCTTCTTCCCCTGGTTACCCTTTTAGAGGTATCCAATTCTACTCTCTCTCGGTCTCTCTAGGATCTATTTTCACTAAAGCTCGTGAAATTCTTGTCTGAGCTCAATTCGCACAGTCCACGTTCGAGTTGAGTCCAAATCGCATGCATTAAGTACCGCAAGTCGCACACATGATCCCACGCAAACGATGTAGCTAGATACCGGGTAATGTGTTATCTCATGTCCCTTGACGAGATCTAATCCCGACGTGACCGTGCTTTTTCGCAAACTAAGGGCTTTAAAAGCTCATGGCCTTTTGGTTTGTCATCCAGTTTTCCTGAAAATTTTCTCTTTTGAACTTCATCACGCGCAGATGAGATTGATCCTTCAACATACTCCTTCAGCACAGCTCTCAAAGGTAACAAAACACATAGAGAGCCTTCTTAATTCTTATCTCACAAGCCTAGCTAGCTTCTAACGAAGCTAATTTTTCCGTACTTCTGTCGTACGTACAGAAAGTTTAAAAAAAGTACTCTCTCTGAAATGCAGCATTACAGGCAAGGTCAGGTTATGTGTGGGAGTGCTTGTCGCCTGAAGGATTCGCTCTGAATTCAAAGTGGAGCGATGCGGAGAAGTACATAAGCAACCCGCTCTCTGGGCAAGTGCCAATGGAGTGCTTGTCTGCAAAAACTCTCAGTGCAAGATCTTTCCGTAACATGATGACCAATCGAATCGCCATGTCTGCACCTCTCATCTATTCTGCTTCTTCACATCTTTCATATTACTCTATACAAACCAATAATAAGCTTGCCTCTTCCAACCCACAAGAAAATGTGCTCCAAATCCCAATTCAAGGTTCATTCCAACTACCCTTTTGTATGTTTAATCAGTCTCCTATTAAACCAAGTTTGGCTGTTCTTTGATCAATAATCTCTCGTTTGGTCTTTTGTTTATTGGATTGTTCAGAAAAGAAAGTGGCGCGACCGACTAGAGATGTCGGGGTTCAGAGCACGCCGGCTGATCTGAAGTCGAGCAGCCCGACCCCCGCTTCAACCCCGTCAATTGGAGAGAGGATGACAAAACGGTGCAGTGAGGAAAGCGGGGAGTCGTCCCATTCGAATTCGAAGATGAAGTCCGAAGAAGAGGTAAGTATGGTTTGGGTTCAAAAATATTCTACATCGCTCGACTGCCACGGTTGGAATGTCTTATAGCTTATGAACACATATAGTCTCCATCCATTTATTAGTATAAACTTTGAGTTGAACAATCTCACATATTATCAAAGCCCTGCTTCTGCATCCTTCATCACCTAGCTTCACGTATGGGTGGCTCCTCGTTCTTCAATTTGTGCCTTCTTCAATACGCTTGCACTCTCGTTTGAATATGAGGAGCGTTAAAGTGTTATCTCACATCTTTGACTATTAGGTTGGAATATAGCTTATATTCATATAGTCTTCCTCCACTTGCTATAGCCATATTCTAACATTTTGCATATTCTTTAAGGAATTAATCTGATGTCAACTATGCTAGAAAAATAAAATATAATTAGGTTTTGAGGGGATATAATCACATCTCAAGTACTATTGCAATCATAGCCTCGGTAATGACTGATTAACAGTCAAATCATGTAGGCGTTCTCTTCAAATTCTACATCCCATCTCCTCATCTTTAGAAATATCTTCACCAAGTATGACAAATTGTCCGTTTGCTTTCAAATTTCAAGCACCATGCATCCCCAAAAACAACAACTACAGTCGAGCATCCCATGAGATGTTCCCGCCTAACATCGAGACAGATGCGGTTGGTCCCTCCTGCTCTGAGCACAACGTGGCCCCACGATTTCTTATCCCGATCACAGAACCGTTTGTCCTCTACACAAGCCCGCTTTTTCCCTTTTGTTCTCTTTCCCTTGCTTATCACAAAGTTAACTTTCTTCACCAATAAAGCGAAAAGTGTTTCTGGCCCTTTCAAGATCTAGGCGTCAATCTTTTGCATTTTGAATTTGCGCGTACGGTAACTCTTTCTGTGCTTGATTTGATCCTGTTGTTTGGTTCTTCCTGTGGAACTACATCGAGATGCTTTAATAATGATGAATTTCAAAAATGATTCTTTTCTCGTAGGACTTTTTTGTTGGTTTGTGTCGATTATTATCATTATAATTATTCTTTTGGGGTTTCTTATCCACTCTCTCAAATGAAATGGCAACATCAACTACTTTGGTAGTCACATGCTTTCTAGGGTCGAAATGTTCATCTTCTTCCTCGTCAGGACCCGCGCTGAATGAATAATTTGTCCTGCGATTCCCGATTTTGTCTCATCAGTGCGCTGCACTTTCCTCTGCTACGTGAAACCACACCCTTTTGAAAACATGGATGCTGAGATATTTTAGGGTACTGCTAAAGTTCACATGTATAGTACACATGAAATATAGTGTAAAATCATAGCGTTCGGGTCACCACGTGTGGTGTCGCTATCTAGGATCACGGCATTATGATAGAATCCGACATCTTAAACGTTTGAACAAGTGACTATAATTACCAAAGCGTAGAAGAAAATGGACAGTCTACTTAATCGTAAACTATGGATTTGGACAAAGTCTAACTTTGGTATGGTCAGTTTTGTTCTCTTGTTACATTTCTATGAAATTAAGTTCTCTATCTAACGCGCTTGGTTGGTTGTACTGCCCCTAGCTAGAGTCGTAATCAGGTTGAAAGAAGTTAGTTTTCTCGATCGAATTTAGGCTAACCTCAATCACGATTTCTATTTGCATAAAGGGCTTTAGTAGACTGAATATTTCGTTAGTGTCATCAATGTTGCATCATACGTTACAGAAACTCGATAGAAATGTTTCTATAGGGCCACCATCTACTAAGTTGTAAGCCACGATGAGATGATTAGGTACATATAATGTTCGAAGATTCTCTGAAGTACAGAGCGAAAGAGTGGGGGGCATTGCCAAACCTTTGCTATCTTTTGAGGAGTAGCATTCACTCCTTGGCATAGACAAGATCTGTTACTCAAATCGAATTCGAATATTTCCAAGTTCAAACTAAACGTGCTAACAAATACGTACGGGTTCTGCAGGCCGGAGCAAACGAAGAAACAGGAGATGAAGAAGAGGAAGGCTCGTCGATGAGAGATAGTGACGACAGAGAGAAGGAAGATGAGCGAAGAACTTGCAGATGCAGGCAAGTCGGGTGCCTTTCATGGATGAGCAAGAGGAAGCAGAGGGAGAGCCACAGGCGACCCGCCCGGAAAATCAAAGTGTTTCTGTCACATATCAGAGCGTGCTAAGTGATGTTTGGGGATCACTTTTTTCAGTCTGTGTCGAACAAATGTAATGGTGAAGGACGGATGGAGCGTGAAGAGGAGATGATGATGGGGTCGACCGAGGCAATTTGGCTTCGTTTTGTACTTTTGTTGGGGAGTGAAAGTGTGCGTGAATTGTTCTTGTCATGAAGGGATGGCATGGCAGCTTTTCTTGGAGATCACATGCATGCTTCCTTTGATTCTCTCGTTATTACTGGCTCGAAGTATGTTGTAATGGGGTCGAGCTACGTGGACCGCACAAAGAACGCACATGGTAGGAGTGGGAGAATGGCAAATTATTTTGGAAAACTATAAGGATATATGCACTGAAAATCCTAAAACTTATCGTGAAAATATAATTGAGTCCTAAAACTTATAAAAAATGCAACCAAGTCCTAAAACTTATTTGTCAAATTAGTGCAATCGAGCTCTTCTAAATGATTATAGTGAATTATCAACTTTAACGATCACCACTTGCTGCTATAATTCACTGACTACAACTTATATTTAGATACACGAAAAATATGAAACATTAACAAAGTACAAGTCTTAGTCATAAAATGAAAGTTCAGACTATTGGTTCTAGATGATACACTCGTTAATAAACCAAGAAAAATACAAAAACTTGTTTTACGTTTTGGATAGTGGAACCTGGAACTTGCCCGTTGAAACATGTTTCCCAATTTTTGGCACATGGAATCTACCCTACATACTTTGGAACTTGGAACCGGATAGGTTCCCATAGGTCTAGTTCTCCAATTCCAGGTTCCACCATGAAACTATGCTCACCCTACATGCCACGTTATTGAAAATACAAATTACACTAGACACGTCAAACAGGTGGATCGGGTCGAAACAATCCAATCCAGTTTGACCCATTTAACCCATTTTGACCATTTTTATCCAATACAAATCTAGTGACCTGTATTCAACCTAACCCATGTTAGTAAAGCACTTGCATATTTGATCAAATATAGGAAAACTCGTAACAAAATTGAGGTGAGAGCAAAGAGTGAGCAAGCGCAAAATCGAGTAAGGACGAAAGAGAAAGTCATAGAGGTGGTTTTGATCTCAATTTGTTGTGAATCTATTTAACACTTATATTGTTTTGGGTCTTACCATTTTAAACTCATTTATGACCCATTTATTGAATACAATTAGCCCATATAACAACTCAGCCCAATCAAATATGGGTTAAGAATGGGCACATGATCCATTTTGACAGGTCTAAGTCATACCGACGCCACCGGAGTTGCGAGTCAATGGACCAACAGAAGTCCGATCACGAGTCAATGGGCCTAGTGGCCCGATAAGCCCGATGGGCCGGTCCATCAGGATGAGCTTAAACAACGATTTTAGGCCCGTCGGTTTTGGATGGTCCGGCCCGTGTGTTTACTGAGTAAGAAGGAGCAATGAAATGGATGCATGTCATGGCGACACGTAAGCGCTAATTTTTTGGCGGTTGAGAGCTCGCCGTGATTTTCACTGTGCCAATCTTCAACTGTAACTGTATCTCTTCTTCTTCCTTCTTCTTCTTCCTTTCTTCTTCGCTCGCACCTCGCGCACGGAGCCGGAGACGGACTGCGACGATGCCTGTGAATGCTGCGCTGCCAGCTTCGGCAAGAGCGGGAGCTTCCGCCGCCTGCGCTCCCGACCGCCGGCTCGGCATCTGCGGCCGCCGCCGCGCTCTCTCCCCCCTCCTCCGCCCTCGCCAGTCCTCCGCTCGCGCCGTCAGCGCCCGATCGTGGCCGCCCGTTTCGGTCGGCGATAGGCGGCTCGCCATCGCTCGCAAGCTCGCGTTCGTCGTGAGAGCAGCCGATTCCACTCAGCCTGCGTCCGCTGGCAAGGCGATTATCCCCGACGATGAGTTCTCTCTAGCCAAGGTCGCTTTTTTCCCTTTCTTTTTTGTATTTTCACTTTGGGGCTTCGATTTTGACTGATTTTTGGAGCCGCATATGATTTGAGCTTTGTGAAATTGCAGGTTTCATTCGGTGTTATCGGATTGGGAGTTGGAGTTTCGCTCCTGTCGTGAGTCCCTATGTTATGTGCTTTGCGTTTGTTTGACTAGGTTTTGGATTAAGTGGTTGAGGACTTGTCATAAGTGTAAGTTTGGTGCCTTTTTTTTGAACAATTGGTGTTTTTCGTGCTGCAGTTATGGATTTTGTGCATATTTCAATATCCTCCCTGGTTCGGAATGGTCTGCCTTGATGCTGACATATGGTTTCCCTCTGGCAATTATTGGTATGGCTTTGAAGGTGAGCTCGTTGTCTCGGCGGACTTCCTCGTGTAATGGTATAAATATCGAGCATGCAGTAAATCTTGCTTGCTAAGTGATATGGCATTGAGGGTATGGGGCGATGATATTTGACCGGCAGCTTGAAGTTCGGGGGGGGGGTCAAAACCTGGTGGTTGATTTTGTCTAATTCACCTGTGAAAGCTTGTCGTATCGCTTGGCGAATGACTCTTATTTGTGCTTCTCAATATAAGTAGCATTTCTCCATGATATCAGGAGTCGCTTCTGTAGCCTGAACCGAATTTAACTGCATCTAGGATCTCAGACAGCTTCAAATTACCTGTGGGAGTACAAATCTATGTATTTGTCTGGAAAATGTAATTCCAATATGCTTGCTTGTGTTCTAACTTCTCTTGATTTCTTGTGCCTTTGCCTTTTAACATCTGTCAGAACATCCGTGTGAAAAGATACATGCAATTTGATCGTGTGTTCTGCCTTCTCTTGCTTTCTTGTGCCCTTGCCTTTTAACATCAATCAGAACATCCGTGTGAAAAGATACACTTAAATTCGAAATTGCAGCTGCAATAAGCTTGTTAGTTATGCTGCAAATTAGAATTAGGTTTAAAACAACGAGCTGCATCTGACTCTGGGATCTGAAATTTTATGTTGTGTTTCTTTTTAATGCTGTGTTGTTGGATATGGCAATTTAAAGAAGGCTCTATATGGGATACTAATCTTTTCTTGTTAAATGTAGTATGCAGAGCTCAAACCGGTACCATGCTTGACATATTCAGATGCTCAAATGTTGAGGGAGAACTGTGCCACCCCAATCTTAAAGCAGGTATTATTGTCAAATAAACTTGACTGTTCCTTGTTCTGCAAATAAAGGTTGTTTAAGTTCCTTTAGTCACTCCGCACACGTGTAAGCTTTACATACTTCCAAGCATTGCAAACCCCTTTGGACCAATCTATGATCATAATATATTTGAGTAATTTCGTTCCTTCAAATAGAGTCAAAGGATGTAATTTTGATCATAAATTTGACTGGGGTATCCGAGACATGGAAAATTCAATTCCGTTTTGTTATCTACTTTCATTTCGATTTAATGCATTTGCATGCTTTCTTCTTAACTTCAGAGAAGATCAATATGCAGTTTTCTCAAGGAAAAGGATAAAAATTTTACCTAGTATGTTTTATTCAGTGAAGTAAGAGCCCGAGTTTCTCATAATTCGGCCGAAACATATGCTCAAAAGTTTCTTTTCTCTTATCCACATATAAACGGGTATGCGTGCGTGTGTATTACATTGACTGTCCCGGATGACTGATTTAAATATCATTAGGTTAGAAGCGATGTCATTAGATATCGATATGGGGATGAGCAGCATTTGGATGAGGCGTTGAAACGAATCTTCCAGTATGGCCAGGTATGGTTCTGATAATATTTGCGTTTCTGTGTTGACTCGTAAGGCCAAGAAATAAAAGTAGGCATATTCTCATGTAATACCAAATGAATGCTGGCATCTAGTATGAGGAGTTGCTATGATTTGTGCTTACTGCATGTGTGACATACTATCTTTCTGAATAAATTGACTGATATCAGCATTATATGTTGTGTATTCTCTAGGGTGGTGGAATCCCACGAAGGAGTGCACCTATACTACAGATGATCCGCGAAGAAGTATACTTTCTCTCTCTACCCTTTGGATATCGAACAGATGATATTTCTGAACGCTTCTACTTATAGGAGCTTAGTTTAGCGCACTATCATAGTCATTACCTAATGGCTATGCCCCTTAGGTTGTATTCCGTTGTTCTCTCTTTTTGTCTTCTGATGATTTGAAGGTATTGCCTTAGGTCACCGAGGAAGGAAAATACTGCTTGGTTTTGGTATTTGAGGCAAAAGCATTGCAGCTATCTGATTTTGAGCAAAGACAGGTACGGGTAGTCGCGATTTCTAATCGTTGAAAACCTGGTTTCTACCGTATAGGGAGTTGTAGAGAATGTTGGGCATTCGATATTATGGCTTCATGAAACATGACAAGCTCGCGCATACTCTCTTCCTGGCCTCTTTTTATATATGTTTCAAAAAGTTGACTGTGCTGCTATTTATCGTCTATCATGGATTGAGAATCTTTACTATTTTGCAGGCGAAGTTTGCTTCGTTCTTTGGACCTGGCATTTCAGCTGAAGTAGGTGAGTTGCACATTATGTGTCGGTCATGTTATACCAGCAGAAGTTTTAGACTAGGATAAATTGATTTGACATTGGCTTAAGAGAACAAGCATGTGGTTGATGATGATTGCGAACCTTCAATTGCAGCGAAGGGAGAGCAGGATCTCTATGAAGTGAGACTCATCTCCAACACAACCCTGAACACATCGTCCTGACGGAGGAAGCTCACTAACACAATTCTTTTTCTCCCTCCTGGTACTTCAGTGCTCCCGACGGAACGTCACAGAGAAAGCTTCTCAGAGAGAGACTCTCCATAGCGTTTTCCTTTGCCAATGGCATTGTAACCGGATGAGAGGTCAAATGATACATATCATATGACCGATATACAAATTGTATCGATCCACATTCTATTCTAGGAATACCTGCATATCAATGTGCAATTTGTCAACAGTCCGACAACTATCTAGGAACTAGAAACGATTGAGGTTCTCAAGCTTCCTCCACAAATTGACCGCGGTGCACAACACTGATCGGCCATAACTTGACCAAGCCTCCTTGAACTGTCTTAGTATCATCCAACAAGGAAAAGAAGAAATCCATAATCAAATGCAACGGGCCCGTGCTATTTAAACTAGGCAGCACGAAAGCCCACACGAGGGAACCGACAATTTGAGATGATGATATCCATTAAAACACTCTAAAAACTCTAATTATATATCGTTTAATAGGTAAAACAACCCGAATCTCATCAAGGAACACTAGAAAAACACCTTATAGCACTCAAGTTCATAAGTAATCTCACTGCGACAAGCCACATGGCATCTACGACAGTGCAAAACATCATAAAGTACCGACATTGTCCTATTAACTAAGCAAATCATTGCGGCCCCTCTCCAGACTCCGGTTTTGAAGCTTCCTTAATGTCATCCCCAGCTTCATCCTGACATCACAAACACAATGAATAAGAACATGAACACCTAGGTAGTGGAAAAATTTCAAACAATCGAGGAAAACTCCGATGTATTACAATATAAACCTCATGAACGAAATCAAGTGGGTGAAAAAGCGTTGCAATTCTTTCGAAGACTCATTGATAAAAAAAAAGCCATGAGAGATAACGACAAGTGCATTGCTAGTATCGACAATGAATACACACTTGCACCCTCCCACAAACGCATACTCCGAGAGAGAGAGAGAGAGAGAGAGAGAGAGAGAGAGAGAGAGAGAGAGAGAGAGAGAGACCGCGAGATCAGAAGTCCAGAGTGTCAAGTTGTCTCGCAGAAGTTGCATGATCAACGTACTGTCCTTGTATGATTCCTCACCCAAGGTATCCAACTCAGAAATGGCCTCATCAAATGCCTACAAGAAACAAATTGCTGCTAGTCAGGAAATGAAATTTACTAAAGATAGATGAAGAAAGCAAATTAAGTAGTAGATCCAGTCAAATGGGAAAAATAAAATACAGCTATAACTCCTATTTCAGTCACAGCACAATAGTCTTGCACAAGGTTGAAATACGAATTCCAAATTCCAAATTACATCAAAGCAGCTGCTTAATTGAAGCAGCTGCTTAATTGTCGTCCCATATTATTTACGAAAGAAAATGCCCAAAGGACTCAAATTTTGCGAATGCGCAAATTAAAAAGTTCATAATGAAAAAAATCCATTCTCCTCAAGTTA
This sequence comes from Syzygium oleosum, assembly GCF_021117445.2. NCBI lineage: Eukaryota > Viridiplantae > Streptophyta > Magnoliopsida > Myrtales > Myrtaceae > Syzygium > Syzygium oleosum. The sequence goes on along the minus strand of NW_026607532.1, from coordinate 1,586,975 downwards.
AAAAGGAGAGGATGAATGCTTTAAGCTATACCCTGTTAGCCCATTATGTCACCTCAGATAAAAGTGATGCACAGTACTAAGTCTGCAGCTTTGCATGCGATAGCATGCAATTATTAGTAAAGCACACCTGCTTTGCAAGAGCGCAAGCACGGTCAGGCGAGTTAAGGATTTCATAATAGAACACAGAGAAGTTCAGCGCAAGTCCCAGCCTGATTGGGTGAGTAGAAGCCAATTCAGCTACAGCAATATCCTAATCAACAAGAGATACAAGTGTCAGATTATAAAGTATTAACGAAGAAGTAAAGCATCAAGACAGAAGTTTAAGGTAATCACATGAGCCGTGTTCAAAGCAAATGAATTGAACAGGGAACGCACCTGAGCAGACTTGTAGGCCAATAAGGTGCTCTCAGCAGCTTCCTTCCTTTCAGTCCCAGTCTTAAACTCTGCCAGATACCTGTGGTAATCACCTTTCATCTTAAGGTAAAACACCTTGGACTCGGCAGATGAGGCTGAGGGAATGAGATGGGACTCAAGAAGGCTGAGAATCCCGTCACAGATCTTGCTAAGCTCACACTCGATCTTTCCCCTGTACTCCTTAATGATCACCACATGATCGGTGTTACCCCTGGTCTCTTCCTTCTGCTCAATGGAAGAAATAATCCTCCACGACGCCCTCCTGGCCCCGATCACATTCTTGTACGCCACGGACAAAAGGTTACGTTCCTCAACAGTCAGCTCCTCGACGTCCACGGTCTTGGCAACTTTCTCCATGAACTCCACCATTTCCTCGTACCGCTCAGCCTGTTCGGCCAACTTGGCCAGGTACACATATTCCTCCCGCGAAGAATCAGAGGGCGACATCTTTGCCGTACCGTTACGAAGCCTAAGCCCGCCAACACAAGGCACATTAGTCTCGATCATCAGAACAGAAACTCCGCAAAATCAGAAACTGTGAGCGAATCATTTCTCGCTACCACCGCGGGGGTCATTTGAATGGTTTCACTCGCGGAATGGGAGCTACGTTCTACTAGCCCAAGACATACCCCTAATTCAAAGCACGACTTTCACGCCAAATCATCGCCGCCGCAGATTAAATCAATTGGAGCTAATGCCATATCAGATCTATCAAAGGTCGGCATGGCTACATCATCATCCGCATCGTGCTAGGTCAGGACCAAAAAAGGGAAGTCCTCTACGCGAATCAGGTGATTCGCGTTCGCTCGCGTTCGGCCATACACGCAGAATGAGATAACAACTCATCATTACTCCATCCAAGTCGAATCGTACTCATTCTCATCGGTCACACGAAACAGTCAAAACTTGAAAATCATCACCGCCAAATCATTCCGCTTCCCTTTCCATAATTCCACTCATCTTTTACGAATTTCCACGAGCAAAAAATTTCAAAAAGATTTTAAAAAAAAAAAATATTCCAGCCCATTCAACACGCATTTTCGCCTCCCGACGGATTACAGACTCGACAGATCCAATCGCGCGCGCACAAAATCAGAATCAGATCATCGCATGCCGAACGCTCTCGCGCACACACGCAGAACCGCCAGCCGGAAGCTCAGATCCAAACACGAAGAATGACTACGAATCTCAATCTGGAATTTAAACGAACGAATCCGAATCGCAGGACGAAGGACGCACTCACGCGCGATCGAAGGTCAGATCGAAACGGAGAGAGAAGAGGAGGAGGAGATGTGCGAGGGTGTGTTACCTTCGACTGCTAGGGATCGCGGAAGCGCAGGAGCAGCGAGAGAGAGAGAGAGAGAGAGAGAGAGAGAGAGAGAGAGGAGAGGAAAAGCCGGGCGAAAGTGAGCGGGGGGAAGGGACAGGGGAGACCGTGAGGGGGCGTCGCGAGAGTCAAATTTATACGGGGGAGGAGGTTGAATCGGGAGGAGTCCTCCCTTTTCATCGAATGAGGTGGCCGAAGACGCGTATTGCCGGGAGGGACGGACGTGGAAAAAAAGGGGGCGCCCAACAAAGAAAAACACAAAACAAGCAGAACACTTCACCGAGCTTTTGGAATTTTTGCATTACCAAAAGAAAAAGGCCCACAAAAAGAGGGGACATTTCTCAATTTAGCCATTCCATTGTGGGATATTGAGAACCGCACTCCAGATCTTTCAAGACACTACAACTTTGCAAATTTTTTTTTTAATGTGTCGGGTTCACCTGATGATAATGTTATGGGTCGGCTAGACAGGCCAACCACTCTGGTCCGGTCCGGTCAGGATTCATGAACAGGCAATCCAAGTCGGAAGTGAGAGATTTGCAGGAAGTCGTTTCATTGTGGCCCCCCCCCCCCCCGACAGCCTCCTGCTTCTCGAGCCTTTGTAGTCAAACCGCGTTGATTTTATGACTCGATCAATCCTTTGGTTACGCTTTACATCTCGAATACACTTTCAAACCGTCATAGCACTCTCATTTTTCTATTTCGTTTCTGATACGCGAATTTGGCCACTGGGATGTACCCCTCCTATGTTAAAGTACGCGATGCAAAATGCAACACTTGAAAAGTTTGATTGGGTGGTGGGGGGGGGGGGGGGGAAGATGACTAACTCTTGAAGTTTAGGGTCCGATGTGGAGGACCTCAAAAGTACAGCGGGGTGAAAAGAGGAATTACTGGAAAGCGAAAAGGAAAAGGGTTTTGGTAATCCATTGAGATGAGAGAGACAGAGACGGCCACATTGGGCTTACCAAAAGGAAGAAAGACCACACTGGCATTGACCACCGGCATGGACCCCATCATGATTGATTGTTCCTTTGCGAAGGCAATCTTTAGGCCTTGGACGGTCATCCACTTACGCAGCGAGAGCAGAGCACGATCGTTTTTTATTTTATTTTTTTCTCCATGACAATAATTTCTCCCGGGTTCCTTGATGCGTTTCACATTTTCAAGTCAATTCGAGGCCAATTCGTCAAAACCCACAAGCCAGAAGTGCTCGCTGAAATTCAAACTTGTACCGGAAGTTATTTCTTTTCCGCTGAAAGCGACTCTAAATACATGAGAAAATGCTGCAGAAGATAATGTACAGAAAATTGAGTTGAGATCAAATGAGGATACAGATAGACGGTAACATCTCAATCGGCACACCAACTTCAAAGCCGTGAGTTAGCGAATTGAGACGGCAAAAAGGCCAGTTTGAAGATGATGCTTCTTATGGAGGACGGTCGCCTTGGCACCATATCTTTAATTTTGGCTTTTATGGGACACGGCATTCCCACGATCATTCCGCACCCTTTCGAACGTGGCAGAATGTTCTTTGGGCAAAAGCTACACGACTGAAACTTTTGTTTTATAGAAAATAATCTGCTGTCGCATATAATTCACTAACCAAACTACATGGGATGAGAAGAATGTTACACCAGATGAGGATTTGCTGAGCATTATAAAGAACCACGGACATCCTATTCTCATTGGAATAAAAAAGGATAAACCTGTTCGATTACCATAGCCCTGGCCCCAGGTTATACGACAATTCGCTTGGCTTAACGGGCATTTTCTGTAAAATTAGAAAGATAATATGAATAAAGGAGGTTAGCACTGGGGATAAGCTTCAACAGTTAGATCCACCACAGCAACGCAGATCAATACCCGTATAGAATAAGTACCGTCTCTCAATACGTATGTCCAGCAAAAATAAAATACCACATACTAATTGCTGCAGAAGAAAATAATTCAGACACCCAAAGAAGGCATTACAAGAACAAAACACGGACAAAGGCACACCCCAGAAGGCAAAACTCGTATAGAATGCAAATCAAATAGCTCTAGTCAGGGTGCCAATCACTGCTAGTTGACCCCATTCCAGGAATTTAATCTCATCTGGGGTCTCCTTTACTTCAGGCCTAAGGACTCCACACAGTAAATTTCTCGAGCCTCAGAAAGTATTCACCAAAAAAATACGGTTATGGAATCCACTAAGAAGGTTTCCTCATGTTACGGCCAGCACGGATCACTTCGTCCACCAATAGTAACTGGGATGCAATGACAGGCCTGAAAAGACAATTTCACAAGTAATTAGCATAAAGGGAAAATCACTAAACGACCACTGGTCCCCATTGTAGAACCACAGCATATATTAAAATTGAACACATAGGATAAATTAATTTTTGCTGGCTTGTCTTATCGTTGTCGCATCAAAGTCAGGTTTGAAACCAAGACAATCCTAGCGCTAGTTTCTTCACATGAAGGTTGCCAGTTACTTGAAATTCTATTCGGCTGTTGGTTCAACTGATTTAATACCAGAAACACATTTCTATGGGAAAGATGTTACGCAAACTGCTTTTAAAAGGACAAATGTCAATGTACCCTGAGTTTACGATCTGGCGCTTCACAGAGTAATTGTCGAAGATACCCTCCATCTGGGGATCAATAGGTTCCCCTGTGTGCTGATTTAGGCCAACAATATTTCCCCTATCATGCTCGCCCTGAAGAACCATCAAAGAAGAACACAAAGCTAACTATTCAGATCATTCCATATTCCCCATGCTGTCAACTAATAAATTCCACAGAAAGTATCATACCGTCAGAGAAATGATCACGTCCTGCGTATCAAGCCCAGAATTCTCGGCAAGGGTCTTCGGCACCACGAGAAGGGCATTAGCAAATGCTTCAACACCAAGCTGGGCACGCTGTTCAGTTCACAAACAGCAAATACTTATAGAACAGATAACGACAAACTTCCAACTGAACTAGACAGTGATGTGGTTTTCTTTTTTTCCATTCCACATGCACAAATATTAACAAAGAGTCTACGTGAATTTGTATGGCTACAATTTTATACCCCTTGGACAGTTTTCTTCACTTCATTCATCAAGAATTGTCTGGCTGCCACTTCAAAAGCTCCAGCCCCCTGAACCCAAAATATTTAAATCAGCAATCCATGTTGTCGATAAAACCCCTTATCGACAAAGGCAGTTCCAAAATGAGCTCAGTCAGGATAAAAGTAAGCAGCTTTAGAAAAGAGCCTTCAAGTCTTCCCATCGGAATTATCCGAAAATTGCATGTCATTTATTTTTATCGAGAATGCACAATTATAAAATAAATTGGATCTGTTACATGGCTATAGAGCTAGAAGCAACCATCAAACAGAGGAGAATGATGTTCCTTACAGACCCTTGCCAGAGTCAGGCGATTCGGAAAAGGCACTTACCAGTACCACAGCTTCATCTTCGATAGTATTTTTGACAGCTCTCAGACCATCACGAACAGCATCCTTTATTTGAGCAATTGTGTGGTCATTAGGTCCTGGAATATGAACAAATAAATGAGTTTTCACAGACTCTTAAAACCCTGAATGCACAAATCAGACAAACAATAAGAGGCAAGACGCAAAATTAATAGTCTGAAGTAACCAAAATTTATAAGCTTCCTCTAGTACCTTTAATCAAAATTGTGCAAGAAAGTGGATTCTTCACATTTTCCACAAACGTGTACTTCTCTTCTCCAAGGATATGCTCATAGACAAGTCCAGCCCAACCAAGGCAATCAGGAGTAATATCAGCAACTGAATTGACAGCCTCGCCACCACAAGCTAAGACCAAGCGTTCCATATTTCTCCTCTTCGCTCTCCGAAGAGCAATAATCTACACAACTACATATGGTCAAAATGGTGGCACAGAGTACAAAAGAACATTCAACCAGAATTGACAGAGCATCTCGACCGAAACTCAATAATATCAATGATGAAGATTACTAAGAACAATAATCCGAAATGGTCTTTTAGGGTGATTCTCATTTAAAATAAATGTCCCATCAATGAAGCAAAATAATCACTTAACTACCATTCCTTTTTCCAAACTAACCCAACAATTAGAACAACATTCCTGAAAACAACGCTCTGTGAGACGAAATCTCTACCCTAGCCATTTCACACTGCACAAAATTGAAAAACTGGACATTGCTTAATCTCAATGAAAAAGTTGCTAAACGTGCACTTGTCCGGGGGGCATATAAACAATTTGTTAACATGCACATAAGGTAACAGGAGATATAGACAGACCATAAAATTATGAAAAGTACAACTTGCCAAACAAGATAGAAATAGCAAGCTGTCATGTCTTTTCAACAGCAACAAATGCGAAACATGGCCAAGACAGGTGTTCGCAATAATTTTGCGCAAACTATTCTCTTTTACTAACTTGAAATGAGCATATGCCCACTTTGGCCTTCTAGCTGCCCATCTTGCATAAGTTACCCATGAACTTACTCAAATCACTGGATAATTGCATCTAAATATTATTACAAACTAACCAAATAAGATGGTACCACCATGAAAGAATTCCCCACTATCAAAATCCAAACTGTAAAGGAACGAAAAACATAACAGAACTATAGCAAGAAAAGGCAGGATGTCAGTTTGGCGTCTCATCAACAGAACTTCCCAATTTTATTTTTCCAAGTATGTTGATTATCTATAGGATAGAGCGGACTAGAAGCTTAAAGCCATACACTTCAATACATTGATCAAAAGAAAGCGCAATGCTGTTGATCAAGAATTATTGATACGTCAGAGGAGAAAAGCTACAGATTCGTCCTAGACCTACCCCTGCTCTTGCAAGAAGATCGAGCGATGGTGGGTCTATACCCTTTTGATTGATGACAACAAAACTATTGTCATTGCCCGAGCAAACCTGAAAAGGGACAAATTGGAACATTGTCACAAGACTGGACAAATGTCGAAGTATATGACAGTTGTTTACACTAAATGAAGTATGTGCCAATTAGATTCTCCACCGAAGGCAGATTATGCAATCTCAACCTTGTTCTTAAGTTCAATAATCTTTTGAACTCTCTCATCAACTTGACGCCTTTCCGCAGCAACCATTGCCTCTCTCTGCTCAGCATTAGAGTAGAAAAAACCTGCATTTATTTCACTGAAAGAATATATGATTAGTCTACTATTTCCCCAGAAAGACCTTACAAAATGCTACTTTATGCTCCAAAGAAACTGCAGAGCAAGCTGCTCCTTGGGAACCGCTATATCACACTTTCGGAAGTAGATTTTGCAAATTTAGCAAAAAATCTTCGACGATGAGTTTTCAGCACTCCATTTTCAAAGAAAAGCTCAGCCAAATCATTTTCATAATAAAAAATTTACTGCATAACATATCTACTTCTTAATTCAAAATATTTACAGCTATTGCTTTTTACCAGACCAAAACACCGAGACAACTAAATGGGACAACTGAAAACCACAAACAAAAAGAATAAAAAAAATACAGTTTTTCATGCTTTCAGATCACACATATTAACATAATAGTACAGCAAACAAATAACCAACACGCCAATGCATTCAATTAGTATTGTAATCTACAAGGGGATCAACAACATCAAATACTCTCAACAATAACATAGCGATGACCATCTTCCACATAGAGCCATAGACCTATTTCAGAATGTAGAAACCAGGAAGGAAGCAAATACATGGTAGACAAACTTCGTGTTTTTAGTAGCTCTCATTCATGCCATGGCATTGCCACCAATCTGTTCATAAGGACACAGATAGTCCAGCAAACAACCATACAAAATATTGAGACGGTTAAAAAATCATGTTTGGCATGTGAGAGTGGAGACAACGGGGAAACATACATTATAGAGCACCAATAAATCATGCTTATCTCTAAAGAACAACAGTATTTGTACCTTTTCTCATACTCCAAGGTCACATTGCATGTCAAGATATGACAGTTCTCTGCTCGTCTCTTCATATCAGGATGTCTCGAACCATGATCAAGGACAAGACCCTCAACCTGTGGATGACAAGGATAGTATAGTCAGCACACATTAAATATATATTTCGTAAGAAAAAATGGACATTGGCAAGCCGAAGGTACTGGACCAATTCTCTTTCTTTTTGTGGGTTTCTCTAAGAATGTAAAAGACACTATACCCAAAAAGGAAACAACATCATAATATTTTTCTTCACCAAGGTAATGCAATACTTCCTTTCAAATTCATAACTAAGAGATATGCTTAATAAATTGGAAGGGACAGCAATCAATATGAGGACAACAAAAGGACCTATTTCATTTTAGATAATCTTTCTATCGAATTGCTTATAGTGATTGAAGAAATAAGGAGTCAAAGCTTTGTCTTGCACTACCTCCAGGAGGGGTATACCTTCCTATCTTATTCATGATCATGGGCTCAACAAAACACGCCACAATCATATAGTCAAGACTTCAAACTTCATGCCATAAAGAGAAAAAAAATAATCAAGCTGTAGTACAGAAAGTGAAAGGCAAAGCGAGGTACGATTCTCAATTTTTTTGTAATAGTATCACATCATTTCTCCATTGTAAAATATCTAGAAGAAAACTTCCAGCCATTTTCTCTTTAGAGCTGTTAATACAAAATGCTTTGTGTTTTGGCTTTTTTCAGGAGTACCTATTTTCCAACTTTCTACATTTCAAAGGTAGCACCTGCCCGCCAGATGTTCGGGTAATCAGTCAAGCATTTTCACAATTCAGAACAAATCCAGAACATCTCAAGACAGGAAAAGAAAGAAAACAGATGCCAGTGAGTCCAAAAATTCAACGAAAAAAATGGAGGCAATGACAAGGTATATATTTATTTCCACTTCATAAGAGGTAGATCTTTTGAAGTGGCCAGTATAATCACAAAGAGACATGAATTCACAGCCACAACTATGAAAGACATTCATACCAAGCGCGTATCGACATCAAACTTGTGGCGCATATGCATAATCTCCACCATAAAAAGGTCAATGGCTTCCTCAGGTTTTCTGATGCAGAGCACCTGTCATGATGTAACCAATTATTATTAATCACCATATCCATAACAAAACTTCTAAGCAGGTAATGACAAAGGCCTAGAAAATTATGCTTGTGAATTAGCCCATCTGCCACCTCAGTAGTATCACTCACCGCATTAACAACTATATCTGTCAATTGATCAGCCAGTGCCTCGTATAGCTGTCCAAGAAAACATGTCAGTAAGTATATAAAGAACTCGTTCACAGAATAATAGAAGATATCAGAAGTACCTTTGTTCTTAGCGTAGTTCTGGCAACCATCTTAAGAATTTCTTTGTCAGGTTCTTCGCCCATTACAACGGGAGTCTTGAACTTCTCAAGAAATTGGAGGGTTGCTCTTTTTGCAATCTCAAATCCATCAACCAGAACACGTGGATGCATGCCTAAAACAAGTAAAAGCTGACAATGAAGGTGCTCCTGAGGCACAAATGGAGGCCCATTTCCAAAAGTTCTAGCTTTTCTTCAGTGATGCAACTTTTAACTCAAAAGGTGACTGAAACAAATTGAGAGGCGAACAACTTCTTTACTATGCAATTGAAAGAGAAATAAATCTATGCATTTCCCAGTAAAATTACTGGCTTCTAGATACTCTGCATACCAACATTATACAAACTTCGATTCAAATATATGATAAAGACTCCTCATCTTAGGGCACATAGTCTCCAAATAGGACAACAATGGAGTGGCATTCATTCTTCCAATGCAACACAACCTTCAAATCACGGGCTTGGTCAATTAGGACAACAAAAGTAGGTCGGAGCAAATAAGGCTATTCCAAATAGCTTCCCTTAGGATTATATAATATGCAGCATGACTTTCGGGATACAATAATGAGGAAGTAACCCGCCGGTGCCACCAGAATGGGAGTCTATCTTTGAGCCTAAAAAAGGCATAATATGTTTATAAATGCAAAGTCAGAATGTCATAGGGGCAACAGAAGATGGTTAAGGATATGAAACTTCAGCATGCAATAGAAACGAGAGACCGTGCTACTGAGTTGGGGAAATTGACAACATACCTTCATCGATATAGCGCTCAGACTGTTTCATAAGCTCGCCAATGAAAAGGACTGTAGATGTTGTTCCATCACCGCTTATGTCGTCTTGTGCAACAGCGGTCCTTGCAATCATAATTGCAGTTGGGTTTTGAATTTGCTGCAGCAATTGGTAAAATATCAACTAGTGCTAAATCCAAAGGTGTTCCAAATGCAAATTTTCACATGCGAACTTTACTGTGGTAAAATGATCAGCGTAATGGGCCATCTCTGAAGATCTAGCTTTCTAATCTATCAAGTAAAACTGCAGCAGAAAGCTGTGTAAAAGCTAATCCAACAACTGGTGGTAATTTACCTTCAAAAGCAAAAATTGCCACCCACTAATTATGAAACATCTAGGACGACAAGTTTACTTTGCAGGCATTTTTCATTGCCAAAACAACATGAAGTTTGAATGAAAGACAATCCAACCAACCAGGTAGTGCAGGCAAAACCTTTCTTTAATTGCTGAAACTTCAGTTTGATCAATGGATCACGTAAAGTCTAACACAATGCATTTCCTTATCAAGATGTGGTCTTCCTTGTTTATCGTAGATACCTAGAGCCGCATCAAATTCACGAGAAAGCTAATCGGCCCGACAATAGAGTCTCAGACTCCCCTAATATCTGGGGAACATAGAACTACAAATTGACCATCCATTTTACATAATCAGAAGTAACTCCAAGTCCACGGGCAACAGTAGCAGAAGTCGAGCATAAGGGCAGATTTAGTATTTCCGAAGAAGTAAACCGCAAACCACCACCATTTACTTCCTATTAGATCCTCGTAGTTTCACAGTACGGCGCCCCGCCGAACCAGAGACACCAAAACAAACGACATCGTAACCGAGCAAACAAAAACGCGGCCAGCCCATCGCAGAGCACGAGAAAGAAACACCCACCATTTCCTTCAGGAGGGTGTTCCCATCCTTGGTGAGCTTAATGTCCCCCGCTCCCCCAACAAGCCTGAAAGTTCAGCGCGACGACAAGATCAGCGACAGAAACGCAACGGAAAGGAAAAAGGTCGCGATCCGAGACGGGCTCACATCTTGATGGTGCCTTTGGGGCCGAGGTTGGTCTTGAGGACGTCCTGCAGGCCCTTCGCGGCGTTGATGTTCATGTGGAGCGCCGCGGACTTGTTGAGGACCTCCGCATTCGGATTCAGCACCCGCAGAGACATCTTCCGAAGCCTGGGAGGAAAGAAAACGTCGACGAATCTAGGGAGCGTTCCCGTGCGCAGTGGAGAGAGAGAGAGAGAGAGAGAGAGAGACAGGGAGTGAAGAAGCTCTTCGAGGAACTAGAAAAGTTCGCAGCAGGCGTTAGGGCTTTCTGGAGAAAGATCTCTCAAAGAGTTTAAGCGCGAGACCAAACGACGTCGCTTGGATAGCCAGGAGGCAGGATCCTCTGCCGGGTCGGGTCGGGTCGGGTCGGTCCGGGAAAATGAAGCGGGCTTTGGGCACGCATGTCCATGCTAGAGTTTTTGTTTTGCTCGCAAAATGTGTATCACCACTAATCAAGAAATATATGAGATCTATCAAAAAGAATGAAAGATATAGGTTGATGAAGAAGAAAAAATTGGCTTTCTTTGTGTTGATGTTGAGAAAACCTCGAACCCACAGAGCATATGAAGAAGAAATTGGGATTGATAAAAGTGAAGTCCGGTGGAATATCATCCGAACTTTCTAAAACATCAATGCAATGTAATTGTCTTATTATATCCCGAGTGCATTTCGTTTTTGTATCGATTTACATGATTTAATGAACTTTTTAATTAAACCAGTGTAATCGTTGTGCTAGGGTTTGGGTGTGAAGTCGTGCTATTGTTAAAATGCATGTTGAATAAGCAGAAGAATATGAAACTAAATGAGGGTTGCTTCCTCCTTTGTTAGAGTGGAAATTGGCGGAGAACCCGCAATATTACTGAGTTGATAAATGGTCGTTGCTATCTAAGGACTTATTCCACACGAAACCAAGTTGGATTGCTACAAATGATATCAAAAAGTTAGATTGATCCGAGAAGACCAAGGCTGTGTTTGGTTCAACGTCTGTGAAAAACCTTTGAGTAAATTTAAAGGGCTTTCATGAACAGCAAAACCTATTTGGTGAATTGTAATTGAAAAATGCATTGGAAAGCAGGCATCGAGAGAAATACCGTTTGATGGATACACATTTGAAAAGTTATCTGGTGTGACTAATTTAAGCTTTTTAATTTGTTTAAATTTGGAAAAAAAACGACGATTGCAACTATCAAGGGATCGAATATTCAAAACAGCGCAATGCAAACGTTTTGACAAAATTATAAATGAAAAAAAATCACATTTCTTTTTAGTTAAGCGATAAGACAAGTTTCAACATTGAAACGAGCAAGACCCATCAATTGAATGACTCCTCATCATACATTTATAGGAAATTGCCAAGTTAGTAAGCGAAATCCATCCATCGACTTTTTGACATTTCGTCTTTTAAGGTTCATAGCATTTCCGCGGGTTATACTCAGCTTTATACCTAAGGGATGATCGATCACTTGCTAATGAAGTCATATTTTTAGACAATCATGTGACTTTGCATAGGAAACGGACCTATTCATTCCCCCACAAATGCAGCTCGAAACACATTTGATTTTCTGAAATAGCAAAGTGCATTTGAGTTATGTGCTTTATCACAAGAGTAGATCGGTGGAGTTTTCCTAACGTTAGTCTCGAATTATACCGTCGGCGTACCATAATCCGGATGACCAAATATCTGCTTCATTTCACGGCCCATCGACCTGACTTAATTTTCTCTGTGGAAACTAGATTGGGCGTGCTGTATTTTTACACTACTAATATTACAGTGATGCGCACAAGAAAACCAACTAGAATATGTGGACCCGTGACGCCAACTCGAAGAGACTAATCTAGTTTTTTTTTTAAATCATAATTGCACATGCTTATGTAACTTAGAGGATAAACTTGTCACATGCCGAACTTCAATTTTTTTGGCAAAGAATATCGATTGTCTTGACAAATACATCCATTCGATGAATCCTGCAGATTGCAGAATGCACCTATCATCATCCTTATTAAGTGATGCTCGGCTAATTCTGTCACGCCCCTAAATATATGTGATCTCTAGCCTCGTCAAGCATTCTAAATATCGACTTGCGAGTAGGTTTTTGTACAAGCACATCGATTTCTTTCTTTCTTGTCCGTTTCTTTTTCTTACAAGAAACAGACACTATTGAGATTACATTTTGTCGAGCCACTGCAGACATAAACATTTTTAGCTCCCGCCATTCATGTTTGCCCTCGAATACAAGGAAAGAAGATCAAGCTCCCCGTGAAGGCGAATGAGTTTGTCTTGCTCAATTACGATAATAAGTCCAAAACGTTGCCGAAACATGAAACGTCAATGCGCACTGAACGAAAGTGTCGAGGCTCTGCGATTCCTCGACGAAGAGCAGAAGTGCCCGCACTAGTGAAGCACTCTCTGATTGCAAGCAAGAAACACCCGACTAGAACAATCAGGCATCCTCTATTTAAGCAGCCATATCGTCGCTTTTAATCTCCCACATCTCCTCCACAGCAAGCACGTCGTGAATTTCAGTCGAGTGCGTTCAATCGACAATCAATGGCGAGCCACTACTTGGCGATCGTCCTCATCACGTGCGCTCTGTACTCTGTCGGCGGTATAGGTATTCTGCGTCGCTCCGACAGGCTAATCCCTCTTCTCTCGATTCATTTCGGTTGTGCCCGTCTCTAAAGTCGCGACTGAATGTTTTCTTCCTTCCCATCAGAGGCAAGGCAGGGTCCTTTACCTACCCTAACCAGTGTCACAAACGGAGAAGGCCTAGAAGACTTCCCTTCCAGTCCAATGGATATAGGTATATGATGATTCAGTACAATCTCGCGTCTCGACTCTTCAAGTTTCTTCTTTCTTGTCCGGCATATCCTTCTCGGTCTTTCGAGTTTAACGCAAACTTAGAAGCATAATCCTGATGTTTCTTAATTGATCCACATGCTGGTTATATAGATCCCCCGGGAAGCGTCAAGGACGAGCCTCTACCTGGTAGCAACGTTCTGCTGGAGTCGGGTCCGATTCCAGTCCACGCTGTCTCCGAGGAGCCGGAGCCTCCACCTAGTAGCGACGTTCTGCCGGAGTTAGGTCCGATTTTAGTCCACACTGTCTCCGAGGAGCCGGAGCCTCCACCTAGTAGCGACGTTCTGCCGGAGTTGGGTCCGATTCCAGTCCACGGTGTCTCCGAGGGGCCGGAGCCTCCACCTAATGGGTCCGCCTACGAGGAGCCTCCGCCCCCCGGGCCCGATCTAAACTAGACGGTACGGCGATTCGGCACGATCTCGTGTCTCGACTCCGACTTTGTTTTTTTTTTGCCCACGTCTGGCGTTTCCTTCTTGGTCTTTCGAGATTAACACTGAACTTAGAAGCTTAGTACTCATGATTCTACAATTGATCCGTATGCAGATTATACAGAGGACGCAGAAGAAGGATAACTAAATAAAGCCTGGAGGAGGAATACGTATATACACGTCGCAGCGTTTCGCCTTATTATTGCTGTGGATTTCGAATCATGCCATGTACTTCAGTTCGCTCCTGGCAATAAAAATAGCTAAAGATCGAACCTTTTAGTTCGTTTTTCAGAGTCTTTCCTATGAAACTACAGTTACTGCTACTGTCTGCATAGGCTTATGTGGAAAGTATACTCATTTAACTTAAACCACTTTGCGTATATCCTGGTAATCTAACCAAAGATCCCGAAACCAAATCAAAGAAAGCGCTCTAGATAGAGAGCCTGCGCAAACAGTTGCTAAGCACGATATCGGATCTGTTTTGAAGTCTAGTTTTATCCGATCTTCGTGACGGCACTCGTAAAAGCCCGGCCCGCAAGCACAGAGAGTTTGCCCTTTAAAATGTCGTGTTGGGCGAGCGGGACATGCATCTCGGACATCCGTTATTCAACGCCGGTCGGAGAAAAAGATAGTTTTACTCGAGTTATATTAATTGTATAACTAAATTAAATTATCCGCGTAACATGCATCTCGATTAACTTTTTTCGTTTGAATTTTTCATTACACTCTCTATTTTTTCTCCATGTCACCGTTACATTGTATGATAGGTTGGGTAAAATTTAAGATTTCTACCTGCAGAAATGAAAATTCACAATGGTAAAGACGATATATTTTGAGCTAATTACATAAGAGCGACCCTTATTGCACATCATTATAGATCCGAACTCGGCAGGATGCAGAGGTTCCATAGTGAATTGATTTGATCAATGCAAAACATTTTTTTTTACGTATCTTAAAGAAGTGCCCACAAAAGGCAAATTATATTTATAACCACCATCTATAGCTATATTGAAATTGGGTATGCACAGCATAAAACAAGACACTTGAGAACACAAGCGCCTACGAATTCAGCATCGGCTTTGGAATGGAACTGAAAAAGGCAAGCATCAATTTCAAAGATCCATTTAGCATCGGAAGAACATCGCCGAAGTCCTAGAAAAAAATCCCCGTGTGCCGAAAAGAGAACATGGTTAGCAAATTCTAGTATAGCCTTCCAGGATTCTTATATCGAATTATCAAATGGAATCTTAACGGGGCAAAAGACCAAACCCATTAATTTCTAGAAACCTGTAACAAAATCCTTCTGGAATTGTACGAGACAAGAGTTCCTAGAAATACAAAGCGCAAGTCGGGTGAACATGATCCAAAGTCTTGTACAGAAAAATCTCTCAAATTACCACATTCCTCCTTTAGATTTAAAAGGAAATAGAGCTCACAGAAAACTTACTGCTATAAAGTTTCTAAATTTACGACTACATTTGGGAAAAAATGAAAACCTCCAGCAGCCCATGGGACACCTAAAGACACGTGCAACGATCAAAACCGCATTTATTTAGTCAAATGAATGACCAACAGAGCTAAGTTAGGACAAGATTTAATACATGCAAATATTAAAGGAAATAAATTCACTATCTGCTTCAAGGAAAAGCACACAAGCAGCAAATCTCCACGACCATTCGAGGTTCAAAAAATACATAAGGCAAAAATTGTGACGAGCATTATCACCAAATGAACTGACTTTAGCTCGTAGATCATGGTGCATTATCATCACCAAGAAAGATATGTTTATGACAAGCTTGAAGTTCACAGATCAAGCACAAATTGGGAAGTGAAAGTGGAAAAATGGGAAAAGTGTCAGAAAAGTTCTAAACCTTTTGCATTAACGCCAATTTAGTCATAAATCTTTTTTAGGTGCCAATTCAGTCTTAAACTTTTTATTTTTGTGCCAATTCAGTTCTTCCGGTTAATTTTAGCGGGATTTTGCTGACGTGGACGCCGGTCGGCCTACGTGGCACCGCCGGTAATGACGTGGACAACTTTTTAATAATATTTTAATATTTTTCGAATTTTTTATTTTAAAATTTTTTTCTTTTCTTTTTCTTTTTCCTTTACTTCTCTTCTTCCTCCAGCCGATCGCCAGTCCGGCGAAGGCGAGCCTCGCTAGCGGCTGGGCGAGGCACGACCTCGCCAGATGGCTGCGAGGACGGCTAAGGGGTCTCGGAGGATCGCGATTGGCATGACAAGGCTAAGAGGAAGACTGGTTCCAAGCGACTTTGCCATCGCTCCTCACCAATATGGCAAGGTCGTGCCTCGCCTAGCCGCTGGCGAAGCTCGCCTTCCGCTGGCGAAGCTATTGGCCTCCAGCCGATCGCCGGCTAGCTGGAGGAAGAAGACAAGTAAAGAAATATAAAAAGAAAAAGAAAAAGAAAGAAAATAAAATAAAAATAAAAAGAAAATAAAAATTTTAAAAATAAAAAATCGAAAAATATTAAAATATTATTAAAAGTTGTCCACGTTATCGCCAGCGGTGCCACGTAGGCCGCCCGGTGTCCAAGTCAACAAAATCCGGCTAAAATTAGTCGGAATGACTGAATTTGCATAAAAACAAAAGGTTTAGAACTAAATTGGCATAAAAAAAAGTTTATAACTAAATTGTCATAAATGGAAAAGGTTTAGGATTTTTATGACACTTTTCTAGTGGAAAAATAAATACCCAGCACAAACTAGGTACTCACGCGAGCTTGAAGCTCCCAGATCAAGCGCAAATAGGGAAGCGAAAGTGGAAAAAAAATACTCGGTACAAACTGAGAACTCACACAAGCTTGAAGCTCTCAAATCAAGTACAAACCGATAACTCAACATCTAATAGGGAAGGACTCGGATTGAACCTAATCACATCATATATGGGAAATGCATCGCTTGACAGCACGGCCAGCTTCAACAATTAAACTAGTGTTCTAGGTGAGAGAATTTTGTAACATCCAAAGTGTCCTGTTGAAAAGAGCAGGATTTATGAAATGATTATTAAGTAGAAAAACTCACCCTCAAATGATCAGAATTTATTTTACTGTACATAATCAGTAACTCATTCATATTGAAAATCAAGTGTCAATAAAAAAAAACATAAGGAAATAATAATCTTAAATAGGATAATATGTCACCCAACCTTTTTTTTTTCTAAAATCAAACTGTCCCTTTTTTTTTTAATCCAAAACCATCCTTGTATTTTTTTTAAAAAGTTACACCGTTTATCCTTCGTTAATCTCTTCCTTTTTAATCCGATATATTGCTGTTGAGATGGACTATTGGAAAGTTGAATTGATGACTAGAAAAGTTGACGAGGGTTAAACTGAGTAGGAAAAAACGAATCAAAATTCCAAACGAATTAAAAAATGCCCTAAACAATAGGCAAAACTGAAAACTTTAAAAACTAAAAACAAACAAAACCTGGCCTTGTGAAAATTTGCCGTCTTGGGGTGCCACTGTCGACATCTAAAAATGACTAATTTTGTTTATTATTATTGACAAGTGACAGACTTAATCTACTGAAGAAGATCTTGGTGAAGATAGAAATCATTGATGAACGAGAACAATCGATAACTTGAAGAGTATAGACCATTCGCCAAAGAAGTTATCAACAAAATTATAAAATTTATCAATAAAAGCCTTTGTCAAATGACAACGAATTGACAAGAATGTAATTAGTGGGTGGTGATGGCAATAGCGCTAATTTAGGATTTTTTTGTAACTTCCAGTAAATAAGTGTTGTTGAGTAATATTTGTGGATAAGTATTGCTTTGACCACTGGATTAGAAAGTTATTTCTTCATTCAAATCGAGTAATTGTTGTATGTAATCGTCATATGTAATAAATTATCAAAGTGTGCTCTTCGTAAAGCTCCCTCAATTCATTCTTTTGCAAATTTATCATTATTTTTACTTTCCTATAACTTAAATGGCTAGGTGCAATTGCCTCTAATTTTATTACCTTTAGATTTCTTCTTATTTACTTTCCTATCAAAAAGTCAACAAAGTATTTCTCATCACTTTTGGTGAAATAGCCGCCTTGAGCTCAAGCTCCCATGGCCGCAAGATTGGAGCTCATCCACCAACCTGAACTTAAATGGCTAGTAGCGATGGCGGCCATGACCATAGAGCTAAAGCTCAAACATCTACGGCGACGCAACGTTGAAGCTTGAGCGCATATGGTGTTCGCGAGGAGAGAGAGAGAGTATGTTACAAATTGCTTAAATTGGCTAAGTTCACGTTGAAGTATTATCACACATCGATTGACAATAAATCCTAAATTTTATTTATATTCACGTGGTCTCCCTCCATCTAATAGTTTAAGCTTTTGGGTTGGATTTTCTAACATGATATCAGAGCTAATGCTATCCCTTTCGCGAATGTGTATGGTAAAAATTCCATGTGAAAGTACGATGTCAAAATTTCACATCTCCATCAATCTAATAACTTAAGAGATGTTCTAAAAATTCCATGTGAATGTGCGCTTCCCACTGCAGTAAAAAAGTAGAAGGATTACTGGTAATAGCAAGTAAAATTGGATCGGATTATATTTGTTTGTTATAAGTGCATTAAAAGTTCAAAAATTTGTTATGAAAGTGTAATTGAGTCTTAAAATTTTCAAAAAATGCAATTAATTCTTAAAACTTTTCACGAAAGTGTAATTAAGCTTTAAAATTTTCAAAAAGTGCAATCAATGCCTAATTAAATGGAGTAAACGGATTGAGTTTTAACACTCAATTGCACTTTCGCGATAAATTTTACGACTTGATTGCACTTTTTGAAATTTTAAGATTTAATTGCACTACTTTTAATGCACTTATTCTTATTTGTTTTTAAATGTAAGGAAAAAAAAAAGAAGAAAAAGAAAAAAACCTCCCGGTCCGGACCGAGAACAGGAAATATATCCTGCCCGGCGATCTCGCTTCTCTCCGTCCCCGTGCCATCTCTCTGCAGAATGGTGGATCCCTGCATTTCCCATTCGATCGTCTCCGTCTGCTACTGAGCGAGCTCGAGGTGCAACAATGGTGAAGAACTACGTGAGGGAGAACGTGCCCCTCTCCCGCTTCGGAGTGCTGGTGGCGCAGCTGGAGTCCATCGTCGCGTCCGCCTCCCAACAGCCGCCGGACCCGCTCCTCTGCTTCGATCTCCTCTCCGATCTCATCTCCGCCATCGACGAGGAGCCTCAGGTACTCGCCTCGCTCCTCCAAATCCGTCGGAAGTCGATGTTTAAGCTTAAAGTCGGTCACCGGCGCGGTCTCCACGTCGTCCGCGCCGGATCGGGTGGTCGGATCCCGGAGCTGGTCATGAATTCCGAGCCGTAGATCCTGAATCACCTGAACTAGGCGTTTAGCTCAGTTTCTGTCGTGCGCTCTCGCTGTTGGAAGAGTTTCGCCGTTTGAAACTCTCTGCTTGACATTATGCTTCTAGGTAGTGCGTGTATGGGAGGATGTGGTGGGGATGAGTGTAGAAGCTCTTAGAATGATTGAATTGTTTGCGCAATCTGTACCGTCATCTTGCCGAGTATTGCAACGTGACTCGGATATTGCTTTCGTTCAGGAATCGATACTGCTATGGCAAAGAAAATGCGAGGATGCGCTGTATTCTTTGCTTACTTTGGGTGCCCGAAGGCCGGTGCGCCACTTAGCGTCTGTGGCGATGGCGAGGATCATTTCCAAGGGAGATGGTATTTCGATATACTCTCGAGCGAGCAGCCTCCAAGGATTTCTTTCTGATGGCAAGAGGAGCGAGCCACAGAGAGTTGCTGGTTTGTCTAGGATCCCTGTTTTTTCCCCCGAGTGAAATGTTTAACATAAATTTTTTTTTTATTGTAATTACTGAATTTGTAGTTTCTTTATATTCATTTCGTGTGAGATCTTCCTGATGGTGCCGTGCGTCTCAAATGTTAATTAGTGCAAGTGAACTAGTTAATTGCTTAGGTCCTCTTTTCAGCCAGCTTTTTCCCCATGTTATCCTTGTAAATGTCCACAAATCTTTCTCAATTTGTCGAAATGAGAATGAATCCTATTGATCACCATCCTCATTACCTGCCAAAATAGGTGGTTAGTGTGCAGGGTCTATATTGTTCATTGCGGTTATTATTGATTGTATCAAAAAACTATATGAGATTATTAATTAGGTTAGAGGTTTGTAGTTTGCCGCAGTGTTTATGTGCTTAGCTCTACAAGGGATATGTCCCATTCACTACTTTACTCTTTGTCATGCAATTGTTCTCTAAAAGCATAGTTAGGCTTAGCAGTCGGGAAATTTGCTGCTTGGAAAGGCTTTCCAGCTATAAAAGTTCTTAGTTCATAAGTGTTTGTGAATCTTGCTAGTTCTCTACCAGTAAGAAATCCATGCTGGATATTCATATCCTCATGACCATCAGTATCATCCTTTGAAAGCTTTGTAATCTCAAAAGAGCACACTTCTTTAGTGTAGGACCATTCTTATAGCCTATCCAGCCTTATCTTCTTGATATATTTTGGAGACCTTGCGCTTTTTTATATTTTTTCGTTTCCAATGATCATCTTTACGATTCTTAACAAACGGTTATCAGCTTTTAAATTGTGAAAAGGATCGAATTGTAAATGAATTGTGACCTGATTGGACAATTTTTGTTCACTTTTGACTCACACCTTGAAGTTGAATTGTTTTGTATATGGATCAAATTGAATTGTGATGGTTCGAATTGTGAGTTATGCGAATATAAATACACTTGTTAAGAGGTAGGACTCTCGAATAATCTTGCTTCCACAATGGTCGTTTACTAATGGCAACATTTAATAAAATTTAAATCTGAGGACAACACTTTACTTGAAAACTTTAAAGTATTATATTGCCATTGAGATGTTCCATTATAAATAAAATTGCTCCCTGTAAGTAATTTGATGCATTCTGTAGCTTCCTTACACTTCATTTTTCTCTTGTACTCTAGGTTTGTATTTCCCTCCCTTAACTAATACTCTAATGCAATTCTGTAGGGGCTGCACAGTGTTTGGGTGAACTATATCGGCATTTTGGGAGAAGAATCACTTCAGGTTTACTTGAAACGACCATCATTGTAACTAAACTTATGAAGTTTCATGAGGTACATTTCATCCCTTGCATCTCTAGAGTATTTATTCTTGCAAGGCAGCTGGATTAAAAGAGGGCTTTTGTTTCTTTATGGTTCAATATCACCTACTTACATCTTTCTTTAATGATGCCTCTCCCCCAACAAAGAACAGAAGAATTGGTAGTGATGCGTTCTAGTGTGGAGTTTTGAAGTTAAAGAAGATGATGCCAATTTTGTGATAAGGAGGCTGTATGTCCAAGCATCCACTTGGACATTTTTTTTTGTTTGTGGGTTTGCATCCCCTTGGTGCCCTATAATCTTTTGCTTTAATCTAGTAAAAAATGTTCAATGCATCCATCGCATGCGTTTTGCTTTTCCTTTTTACATAATGAAATAAGGTTGACTCCCGAAGTTGTACCAAGTTATGTTCTCTTGAACTTTCATAGCTTGAGCAGAATATGCTACCTATTTTTTTCGGTTTTTCTTTGAAGAGTTCAATATAATTTCTTTTTGTTACAATGTTATTTTCTCATACTCAATTGGAATTCACATAATCATGGAAAGCCCTGAGATGATTGCTGCTGGAAGTTAACATGGTTATGGACATGATTGACTGGGAAAATGGCTAGCATAATGCAATTATGGTTTTCAATTGTTGTCGCCGAAATTTTCTTCCGTTCTCTTGTTTTCTACTTCAGAGGAGTACTGGTTGTTCGTTATTTCATCCTAATGTCATCTTGCTGGGAGTTGCAGGACTTTGTTAGAAAGGAAGCTCTCCATATGCTCCAGAATGCCTTAGAAGGCTCGGGGGGCTGTGCTGCCTTTTCAGCATATACTGAGGCTTTTCGTCTTATTACACGATTTGCTGTGGGAGATAAATCATTTGTAGTCAGAATAGCTGCTGCAAGGTGTCTCAAGGCATTTGCAAATATTGGAGGACCAGGTTTAGGAGTTGGAGAACTCGACTCTTCAGCTTCTTATTGTGTTAAGGTGTGGCGATGATGTATTTTGCTTCCTCATAGTCATAGCCAGTTTGTTTTCATAATTAACCCATTTTTTAACAGGCCCTCGAAGATCCGATTTCTTCTGTTCGGGATGCTTTTGCTGAAGCATTAGGGTCGGTGCTTGCTCTTGGAATGAACCCTGAGGCACAAGTATATATCTAATTATTATTGGTTTTCATAGATGATGTTTCTTTTACTCTACAGTTGCATTCTTGTGTTCTTCCTAGGTTCAACCAAGGGGAAAAGGACCTATTCTCGTGGGCAAGAAACTAGAGGGTGGTTTGGAGAGACATTTAACATTGCCTTTCACAAAAGGTGTTACCAATTTAGATAAAAAGAAACTGCTCATCCTATGTCCTCTACTCTTCTGCTTTTTGGTTGAATGAATGTATTTTTATGAAGTGTTCGGTTATGAAATGGAATACGACTGGAATGAAAATTCCATGGGAGTAAAATAGAGCAGGAACGGCAATCTAATAGCTATTTGGTCTGCAAAATGGAATGTTTTTTTGTCAGAATTATGTATTTGTTTGGTTAATCAAAATTAATAGGCAAATAAGCTAAAGATAACAATAGAAGATTAAAATACTTTCTTGTCGACTTTAGTCAATATGATGATCAAAGCCCATTTTGTTCTGTACTTACAAAAAGAATAGAAACAGTTTGAGGTGGTACCACTGCTAGACAAAAGTTATAGAGAAAGAGAGTGTACAAAGTCTAACAAGCTGCATGCTGAAATATAATTTCTGCAGTAACCCCAACTCAAAACCTATAACCACCTTACTATACTTCAAAAGAATCGAGCTTGACATAACTATTCAAAACTATATTTTTAGGATAGTATATTATATACCTGGTGCCTGAGGTTCTTCTTTTAAGTGATTCATATGTGTTGCACGTGCTTCATGGTTTTATTATTTACTATACGTGTGCATTTTCATGTGTGTACACTTGAAGTCCTTCTCCCGTCCTCAGACTTAGTATGTTCTTCATGGTGTCCAAACTACTCTTAGCTAATATTTTAAATTGCAGCAAGTGGAGCTCGTTCCAAGGACCTTAAAATTGGTATAACTCTGTCATGGGTCTCCTTTTTACAGGTATGCAGTCAGCTATGTAAGTTTATCTTCTTTTCTTCAGTACTTTTGTTCACTGTGATAATTTCAATCTTTCTCTCAAGAGGAGGATTCAAAATGTCGAAGCATGTGAATTTCTAGAGCATCTGTCTTTATTTGCCTTTTTTCTGATCATCATTGGATTTTCTTTTGGCCTGATATCCATTCGACACATTTTTCTCATTTCCTGGTACTTCTCACTCGGAAAAAAAAGGGTTAGATGTGGAGTGTTTTTTGTTGCCCCTCATATTCTTGTTATTCCCCTACTGGGATCGCAATGTTCGTTTCTGTTAACGCAGTGCATTTCATAGGCCATTCGTTTGAGATATCTACGTCCAGATAGTGAGCTTCAAAACTTCACTCCTCTGGTTATGGACATGCTTCGTGCAGACAATTCTACTGATGCCCATGCGCTGGTGCGTTCTTTGAATTTATCCTGTTTTAACTTTGTTTTTTGTGCCCAGAATTCTCATTTTTCTTTGTCAAATAACAAATCTTCATCATTAAAATTGTTTAGCAAAGATGAAGTACCATAAGCTATGGAAAGGGAAAATGGAGATTCTATTGTGGATCTATTCGGTTGCCTTTCTTTTTAGCTGTTTAAGTTTTCTCCAGTATCCCATCATTCGTTTACGATAATCCTTAATCATTACTTAGTAGTGGATGTGCATTTTAAGGGTGTGTTAGTATGAACTATGAGCTTGATTTTAAGTTTATAGAAAAACAGAAGTAATGAAAATGTCCGGATCCAGATACAAAGAGTGGCCAACACTTTAGTTGTACGTCACGGTATTGAAAGATGGTGGGGCCATTTTGTAGAATTCTAGCAGTGATACTGATGGCAAGAAAATGCAATTTCTTTCTTAGTATGTGATCTTCTAGTTAGTGCTATATATCCAGGCCTTAGTGTTAATGCTTATTATTAGATGTTTTTTGTTCCTGATCTCACTGGAAGCATTGCTGTCATGTTGAAGATGCTGTAGGGTTTTAGTGGAAGTTTGACACTCATTATTCTTCTTGATAACATGCTATTCAAAGCTTTCAAATGTATGAACGTCCTTATTCAAGGCTACTGATGCATTTATGGTTTTGAAAGGCATGTGTTCTGTACATTCTTCGAGTGGGTATCACTGATCAAATGATGGAACCTACTCAAAGGAGCTTTTTGGTTTTTCTGGGAGAGCAGGTTTGTGATTATCATTTGCTGTAGATCTTTCCATTCTTGATTAACAAATTTGATTGCTGGGTTCCTATAAATTGTGTTATTTTATCAACTTATGATCAAAGTATCTCTCCTTGGGTAATTTGCAGCTTCAGTCCCCTGATTTTGCTCCAGCAATGAAAGTCGCTGCTTTTCGTACCTTGTCATATACTCTCAAATCGGTAGGAGAGGTAAGCTCTAAAAAATTTCCACTTAATGACTTTCTCTCTGTGAAGAAGTATAAATGGGGATTCTGCAATTACGCTGGTAGGATTTTGCTATACCTTATCATTCAAAACTGGCGGAGCTATCCACTATGATGACATAACTTGTCTAATTCGGCTTGTGCTTAGATACGCAGATAGTGTCCACGTATGATAAATTGTTCTCTGGCATTGTGACTTCTTGACCTCTCTAAAGCATCTTCTAGTTGTAGTAATTCACGACGTATGTTTTGGTTACGATACATTATGATAAGTGGAAGACTATATGACTTGATATGGCATTGGGCGGTGCATGTTTCTTTTTATGCAGGTTCCGTTTGAATTCAGGGAAGTTCTTGATGACACAGTGGTTGCAGCAGTTTCGCACTCTTCTGAACTTGTAAGACGTTAGCTTCATTTCTTCAATGAGATGAAGGTGGATAATGTTGGTTGGATATTTTCCTTTTGAATGAATAACTTCCGATATTTGTGCATCTTATCCCGGGTTTTTCCTTTTTTCTGTGCTGTTTGGCATGCGTGCTTTTCTTGGTATGTGTTTTGCATGAGCCATTGTTGCATTAAGGCAATGGTTGCTGAAATAATCCAATGATGGGAAGCTTGCTAGTAACTTGATTTGCTTTGATTAGTCATATCCTAGTTACTTTAGCTGCATGCAAGGTAGTCAAACTCGGTTTTTTTCCTTAGATTGGTGAGGCTCCCATAAAATCATATAGTAAGGTTGAATCAGAAAAACGCATTATTATTCGCACTTTATAAGTAAAACATAAAGTGTCTCGAGTTGAGTCTCATATAAATTAGTGATAAAGCTCCAAATATTAAATTTAGCAATAAAACCAACTTTAGAAAGTAACATTCTCATATGCCATTTGATAATAGCAGCACCCTTTCAGATTTCGTAGATATATGTCATTGTGACTCTAGATATGTTAGCAATTTACTAAATAATTGCGAAATTTAACTTATCGATCAATTCGGAACTACTAGTACAAATCTTTATAGCAGCACAATTTCAAATATTGTGAAATGAATTCACCAAAAGAAAGTATGAAACAAAAACATGTGAAGCAATGTTACACCCCCACAATGAATAAAACTTGTGGAGCTCGGCCAACCATTGAGATGTCATGGGTCATCAAGAATGAATGACTTATGTCTGGTGGGAGTGCGAGAAGTGAATAGAAGAGATAGCTACTTACTATTGGCGCCCTAATCTGTTTTGATCATGAAGATCTGAATATGTTTTTGTTTTTATAACATTTTTACACCTAAGCATTGGCGAAACACACCATTTCACTAAGCATCAATGCATTTGTGGGATTGTTTTATTTTTATATTCTTTTGGGCATTATTGAGTCCAAAACTTTAATAGAATTCACGTGGGCACGACTGAAAGACAACTGCCGATCTGGAACGAGTTGACTTGCAATTTTAGTGAGCTCACTAAGTCAACTTGCGATTTAACCTAGAAAACGATTTCAAAGCAATTTAACTCCGTCCCCATGATTTTACAATCGAAATTGCGATTTTAACTACCATGGTTGCTTGATATTGGATGAAGCAAGTAGTGAATACATTTTAGATGAACTAGCTCATTTTGGAAAAAGAATTTGGTGTACTACGGTATTTCACAATTTATTTTCTGGCTTTTGAGCATGCTTCTGTGTCCATGTGAAATGTGCATAGATATCCTGAAAATTGCTTGGTACTTCTGTCCTTTCTATTATGTGAAAATGTGTGACTTTGTCTTGACAGTGTCGATGTTGCTTACCTTGGTGCCAATAGTTATACTTAAATCTCTTGGCTAGGTACGTATTGAGGCGGCTTTGACATTACGTATGTTGGCTGAGGTTGATCCAACATGTGTTGGAGGTTTGACATCTTTTGGGGTCACCACGCTTAATGCTTTGAGGGAAACCGTTTCTTTTGAGAAGGTACTGTTCTCATGGGAAAGAAGCTTGTTTGTTATTCAAAATGCTTTTAATTGATAATAGGAAAGATGGTTTGTTTCTTCTGTGTTTTTCTGTGGTTTTTATTTTGCATGTTGTTTTCCATTTAGTTGTTTATCGAGTGCAGAGATATTTTTTAATAAGCTTTTCTCCTTGAATATTTCTCTGTATCGACTGGAAGTTGGATCAAAATTGTTTTTTGGTGTCTGTAATTGATACAGAATTTGTCTGCATTACTTTTACAACCAATTGGCATATCGTTATGGGTAAGAAACCAAGGTGATTGGTTTTAGGTGATGTATTTGCAATATGATTGCTCTCATTCTCATATGGGATTGAAAATCTTTCTTTTCTGAACATTTGAGGCTGTGTTGAACAGTTGTTTTTTCTCAAAAGCTTAAGCTTTTAGGATACGTGCCCATGATGTGTACCAAGGTATACCTCAACACTTTCCCTTTGAGTGGGACTATACCAGTGAAACGTTTGATGGTGTAACCACATTAGGCGACAGCGGGAAGACAAATAAGAGTGACAAACATAATGACAACAAGGATTGCAAAGATTCGAACCTTTGACCTGAAGCTTTTATACCACGTTGAATGACCATTTCCCCTTAAGCTTAAGCTTTCAGGAAACATGCCCACAATGTATATCAGGCATTTATCCTAACAGGAGGATTTTCTTTGAATTGACTAATTGAATAGTCTTGCTTCTTCATTTTTTTCTAGCACCACATGCTAGATGAATGGGTTAAGGATCCTATTCCATGCAAAATAGAAATTTCTCTGCGGAATGTGTGCATATGCGGTGATTGGCAGTTAGGCTGAAAGTAAATGTAGCTATATCTGAGAAACTCTGACGAGTTGGAGTTTTGGGAACGTTAATGTAAGCAGTCTGGCTTGCCTCCAAAGTAGAGGCAGGCTAATCCCTGAAAATGCCCTTCCTTTGGAGTTGGGGTTCCAAATCTTTTCATTTTTTATTCTTGATATAGTGAATTTAGGGCTTTAGCCTTTTATAAATTCCAAATTGAATGTAGCCTTCACACAAAGGCGAGGTCCGCCCCAGCAAGGGGGAAGAGGAGTGGTGATGCAGGATTCTTCCACCAGACTACTTTTCTGACTTGAATTCATTCATAATACGGTACAGGAACTGGTTTCACAAAAGGTGTCTCGAACTCAGAAGGGAAGGAGG
The DNA here is from genome assembly GCF_021117445.2 of Syzygium oleosum. Taxonomy (NCBI): domain Eukaryota; kingdom Viridiplantae; phylum Streptophyta; class Magnoliopsida; order Myrtales; family Myrtaceae; genus Syzygium; species Syzygium oleosum. The sequence goes on along the minus strand of NW_026607532.1, from coordinate 1,559,049 downwards.
TCGCTCGCACACTTACTTGAGTAGTGCGGGAGACCGTCGAATAGAAAGGAACATGAGATCGTACCTGCAGATGCTAGGGGCATATAGTTTCTTAGCAACTTTGTTTAGACCTCTCTCTCTCTCTCTCTCTCTCTCTCATGTCACCTTTTGATTGGAAATTATTGCATACCTCTTCTTCTTTATCGCTTTTTGAAACCCAAGGATCATAGTGGCCTTGGGCAATGTCCAGGGAATTTCTACTTTGGAGTAGTTCTGATTTCTTTTGTGTGGTGCATTATGTTTGACCATTTGATGTGACATTCTGGTTTCTACATTCTTTCAAAGTTAATCTTCCAGGTTGTAACAATCTTTGGAGCCTTTAATTGACACAGTAATCAAGTCTTTGTTGCTTGTGAAGTGGTGTTCTTGACTTGAAACGGAATAAGTAATGATTCGGGGGTCATATTTAGTGGAAGCATGTTAGTTCGTGTGCTTTTTGATAGCTAATGGGAACTTCGTTCTGTTTGCAGGGAAGTAATTTAAAGCTTGAACTTGATTCGTTGCATGGCCAGGCAATGGTTTTAGCTGCTCTAGCATCCATTTCGCCCAAATTACCACTTGGCTATCCATCCAGGTATGCATGCTTCTCGTGTCTTTACTTCTCCATTTCTTGGGTCATGGTCATGCTCTTATACAATCTTACTCGGCAACTTTAGCGGGTCTGCCTTTTGGTATGTCCACTTTGTTGGGGTGGGTAGAGGAGTGGAAGTAGATTTTGTTCTTAAATTTGCCTTGGGTGAAGATGGGTGGTCTAACTTACATGAATTGAAATAGATAGTTATAATGGTGGGTGCAATTGCAAATTTAAGTGTGGTATGATGCAGCTTTGGAACTTATTTTTGTTGGGAGTGTAAAAATGATGCTGGAAGTGGCTGATTCTTTTCCTTTTCTTCAGTGATGCAATTTCTTCAATAATAATGCACTTGTCAAATGGCCATCCTGCATCATCTGAATAAAAACTTAGAGCTATTAACTTAGTTCCCCTATTTCAAGCACAATAATAGGATTGTTGTCTGTTGTCACCTTTAGAAAGTCCAGATCTTCCTCTGTCATAATGATGTATCACCAAACAGTAAGTATGGTATAAGGTCCTGTGTTGTTGTATACTTGTACTTATGTGAGCTTGCATGCATGTGCATGCAGAGTTTGAAATGATCCAAAAATGCTGATGGCATACTTATTTCGTTCCTTTATCAGGCTACTACAGTCAGTGCTTGATGTTTTGAAGAAAATGCTGTTACAATCCAGCCCGAACCCTGTTGCTCACACCGTTGAAAAACAAGCTGGGTGGTCACTTTTATCATCACTATTAGCTTCCATGCCAAAAGAGGTAGAATATATTCCTTTTGTTTTCGATAGCCTGCTGGCTGCTTCCGTTATTGATTTTTGATGCATGCAGGAACTTGAAGACCAGGTTTTTGATATCCTCTCATTGTGGGCTCCAACATTTACTGGAAATCAAGATCGTGAATTTGCACAAAATGCAAATCTAATAGCTCTTATGAGGTTTGCTGATATACCTATTGATGTCCATCATTAGTATGTTGGGATGCATCATCATCTGTTATTGGGTCTTGCAAAAATACTTTCCGTTTGCTATGCTGGAACACTAAGTTGGCCATTTTGTCATACATTGTCAACTTTATCCATGCGGCCTCTATTTAGCAGAAGCTTAGTCATCGGAATTGAGAACTTATTAATTCTGATAGAGTTCTGATTTGTGGTGAGCAAGTACTAAAATTTGAGTTACCATTCTGAAGTTGTTGAGAATTTAGGCCAGCTCATAAATGCATAGATGGATCTGGTTGACAATAAGTCTAGTAGATTGCTCTGGATTGGTTGGCATGTACTTACAATTCTCATCATGTGATGGCTGATGACGATTCTGAAATTTTGAAGTAAACAGAAAATGAGCTGTGACCACCACTGTACATTCAGACCAACTTCTCCTCTCGATCTAATTTAACCTTCCACCTTCAGCTACAAGCACAAGAAATCCACTTGCAACTTTCCATCTCTAATAACGGTGGATGATGTTCAGAGATTGGTCTTGGTTAGAGGTGTTACTCCAATCTTTATGAAAAGAATCTGTCTGCTTGTAAAAGAAGGCAATTTTCACAAACTTGATTATGTGAAGTTGCCTCCTTCTAATGGTAGATCAAGGAGCTCATTTTTGAAATCATAATTGGGAAGCTCTCTTGTGCCCATGCTATCCGCTGCAAACCCCATTTCTGTCATGTGCATACAAATTGGGGTGTACTTCATCAGCTTCTGTGCCTGGCTGCCTGGTTGATGTCATCCAATTTTAAATCATGACGCCTTAAAAATCCCTGAGAGTGATCTATCAGAACTTTAGGTGTGATGCACAAAGGAACTGACTATTTGTGAGTTATTGTCCATAGCAATTTCTAATCCATCGAGAGTTTTTGCAACGGGCAGTACAGATTCATGGAGTAGTTCTTGACACTTCTATACTGTTAAAAATTGAATCAAGTGTATGCCCAATGTAGCAAGACAAATTCTTAGTGACTTCCATAGATCTTAGTATACTGACTTTGAACTCCACAAATGACCGTGAAATAGGGTTTGACTTTTTGTTTCTACTGCATTAGTTCAATTGAATCAATCTCTCATTGTTGGAGATCTTTACCTTCCGTATTCTCATTTGACTTTTTGTAGCGTGTGGGAGGCTGCAATTGACGCTCTTGCGGCTTTTGTCAAATGCTTTGCTTCTCCTGATGCTGTAAACAATGGGATTTTGCTTCAACCTGTGCTGGTATACTTGAGTAGGTGTGGTTGCTTTCATGGAGTTTCCTTTCATTTTCCTGTTGCTCTTAATATTTCAATCTAGAACATCTTTTTATGCAGACCATCAGTAGCTCAGGTTTCATGTGTAGTCATGCTATAATTTGATTGTTGGCAGGGCTTTGTCTATCGTCTCATTGGTTAAAGCTAGAGAGTCTCCAAATTTGAAGCCTTCAATGGATAAGTTTGTCATCAAAATTTTAATTGCTTATCAGTCTCTTCCTGATCCAATGGCATATAAAAGCGATCATCCTCAAATTATTCAATTGTGTACAACCCCGTTCAGGTAATTAGTTCTTGTATTTGTTGATATCTCAGGAGTTTGTTTGGTGTTTGCTTCTAGTATACTTGTAGGCATGATTTTGACAGTGGTCATGTGTTGAACTGGACATATAATAGGGATGCTCCTGGGTGTGAGGAAAGCTCATGCTTGAGGCTAATACTGGACAAGAGAGATGCGTGGTTGGGTCCCTGGATTCCTGGAAGGTATCTGGTCTATCTAATATGATATATTTCTGTGTATAATTGGCTGATAAACACTAGATGTTGATTGACTCTCTCTCTCTCTCATGCCCGCGTGCACGAAGGAGAGCATGCAAATGGATGCGGGGAAAGAAGGGGTTTGTGGTTGGGGAGGGGGGGGGGGGGGAGATAGGGAAGGGACAGAGAGATCACTTTTGCATGTAGATAAAATCAGAAATCTACTTGGAGAGCGTAGTCTCTTATGGGCTAATTGATTTTTGTTATTTGTTTTGATACAGTCATTTGTTTATTTTATGCTATTCCTTGTTAGGAAATCTTGCCGAACCTCAGAAGGTTTTGGACATAGTTCTTGGAATATCTGCCTTGCATTAAAAATAAAAACTATGCCTTTCCTTTTTTTTGGTTTCAGCTATTTAGATCGATTTGCCTCACTGTATTCTATCCAGTGCTATTTCCTCCAAAAGATTAACGTGTTTTAGGGGTCCTCCAATAGAGTTCTAAGCTTCTACTTAATGTTTTAGATCAACAAAAAAGCTTGGATCTTTTGGTTTGATTTACTTTAAAGTTGCCGATTTTTCATGTCCACACGATCTTCTATGAAATTCGTTGCATCTTATATTGGATAAGGGAACAATTTTCTTTAAAATACATTAGCCTTATTATGTCGTCGTATTGTGCATGTCTATAAATCAGCTACAGCACACTTGTCAAACGACTTTTGTTTTGTGCTCATTTTGAATGTGACAATCGCAGAACTGAATTAGCAAATGGTTTTGGTAATTTTCCTTTAAAGAAAAATGACAGAAGAGAAGAAACAGGCAATTTAGACGGTTAATAAAATAAAAATTTGTGAAAGTGTCTTTTTTCAACATCAAGTACCTCTTGTATAAAATGCTAACGCTGTATACATTGTCTAGTGTAATAAGTGCTTTTCAGTATGTAACTTTGGACTTTTTTTGAGAGCTATGAGAATGCTGAACTTGCTATGCCGATAAGTCAGATGTGGCAAGCTTTCCTCCGCCTGTTCCAAGTACTGTTACCGTTAAGCTTAATTGTGTAGCATGCACATGTTCAAATAAAACCATTTTTTCTTGTTGTGTACACAGGGACTGGTTTGAAGATGAGCTTCGTGCATTCCAAGGTGGAAAAGATGGGCTTATGCCTTGTGTTTGGGAGAGTGGACATTCTAGTTTTCCTCAGGTAAAAGTGTGTTTGCCTGCATTGGGATTCCTTTATTGCATGTTGGGGCTTATCTTCATTTGTAATACGAAAGATTAGGTGTTAATGCATACACCACCATAATCTTGCTTGTTTTTGATAGAGTCTCATCACTAGTGGATTATAAATCTTCACTATGCACCAAAACAGTATAAGAATAAGTGCAATCACAGTTAGCAATAGTATCGACCAAAAGCGAGAATTGCACAAGGGAAAACGTTGAAGCACAACCGGGGCTTTTCCCACTATATTCTGTACAGTATCTGGATTGTCCATCTCAAGCTGAAATGTATGCCTCTTGCTGCAGAGAGGTCAGGCTTTTGCTCAATTGTGCAATAACAGTAATCAAAGTACGCCATATTATTTGGCAATCGGTGATTTCAGCCTATTAATTCCCAACTTAATCTCTTGCTTGCTGCTGAGTGGTTGAGGAACCATGTGAAAATTCTCAGCTACCTAGATGAGAACATACAGATTGAGTTTCAGTTCATGGGATGAGGTCTCTATGGAGGCTTTGCTTGTTTTGGGAAATTCTTTTCATTTTCTTAGCATCTCCAAATGAAATTCTGTATTCTTTACATGGTCATGGACTTACTGCTTTTATGTAATTTGACATGTAGCCGGAGACTATAAGCAAGACAGTGGTGAACCAGAAGCTCTTGTGCTTTGGAATCTTGTTTGCTTTTCAAGTAGGCAGACAAAATTAATTTATAGATATTTAGTGGTCCATAGTTGGGCATTGTGATGTTCTCAGTGCAATGTATGTTCTTTTCCAGGATAATAATGGAATGCTATCACTTCTTGGAACTATCGAGCAGTGTTCGAAAGCTGGAAAGAAGCAACAATGGCATGCTGTCAGTGTCACCAACATCTGTGTTGCCTTGCTTGCTGGACTGAAGGTATTGATCTTTTTACATAATCAACAAGATTATGGAGGATTGCTGTTTTCAGTGAGCGGGGTTGCAAGGCCAAGCAGCTCAGTTTTCAGAGACCAAAAAAGAATTGGGCTCAACCTTTTCTGTCTTTAATTTGTACAGGCGTTGCTTGCATTACGTCCGCGCATATTGGGGCAAGAATTGTTGAGCATATTACAGACTATTTTCCAGGTGGGACCTCAATGATAGCAATTGCTTGGTAACTGTTCCATTGTCATCGTTTTATACAATACTTGCACCATGTCCACAGAGTATTCTAGCAGAGGGAAATATTTGTGCTTCACAACGTCGAGCATCAGCAGAAGGCCTTGGTCTGTTGGCTCGTGTTGGAAATGACATTTTCACGGCAAGATTGGTTGGTTCTCTCTCATGATCTGTATGCAGTGTTTCTCTTCTCAAATAATTAGAACCAATGAAACTTGGGATGCATCTTTTTATTGTTGAAAGTCTTTTTGACCTTTTGCTTTTGTGATAGTACACTTTCTCTCTCTCTCTCTCTCAATTGTTGTTTGTGTTAAACAGACTAGATCGCTTCTTGGCGAGTTAACTGCAGCAACAGATACTAATTATGCTGGTTCAATTGCTTTTGCACTGGGATGCATCCATCGCTGGTAAACCATCATTAGTCCCTTTTTGTCTTTCTTTGCGTTCAGTTTTTCTTACTAGGCTGTCGTTGTTTTGTGGAAGAATATGTTCGTTACTCTTTAAGTACGTTGGAATGCGTTTTCTTGGTCAGAAGAAAATGTGTCATTAGATTGAGACATGGGTAACTCTTTTCACAGTGTATCTCATTTTCTTGGACTTACTATAACTAATGATTTCGACTGCACCACCACCATCAGCCAAACTACGACCACAGCCATCCATTGGCTGCACCTCTTGCCACTACTAGTTCCCTCCTTCACCATCGATCGACGACTTACCGCTGCCTCCTGCCAGCTGGCATCACCAGCAACAGGCTGCTGTCTTGGCCACAATTTATCACTGGCTGCTGTAGCTGCCATGGGCCATTGGTTATTCAAGTCCATGCTGTGTTCTCCTTGCAATCCTTGGCTGCCCAACCATCTCATCTGCCATTGACAGCACTACCATCTATAGCTTTTTGGCTGGCGATGCTTCTGGCAGCTACTACTACCACAACACACATAAACATCAGAATTTGTGATCTTGTAACTTGTTTTCAAGAAAGGGTTTTTTGAGGAAAACATTTTCCATCGGAGATTAGATTACAGAGCAAAAGTATGACATACAATGAGCAAGAGGAAAAAGCTACTCGTAGATATTTTCATATTTTAATATGTTTATCTCATGCCTTGGGATTGAAGATTTCTCGTTCATGGAAGATATAGTACTATAAATTTTTGAAATTTGTGTAACTGATTAACAAGTAAGCTTTCAGTTTCTTTTTAGATGGTGGGGAATCTCTCGTTGCTGCATTAAGAAAAATATAATTTCTCGATATCAACGAATAGACAATGATTTCCATATTTGTACCCCTCAATGCCGATGACTTTCTACATGTCCCATTTTTCTTCGATTTCTTAATTAGGGGTCATAATAGTGCTATTGGTGAGGATTCTGAATTCTCTTTTGGACCACTCTGTGCAAAGGAGTTTAGAGAAGAACAAATGGAATATAAGAAACAAGAATATGAAATGCAGGCTGTTCTCTTGGCACGTCTGTTTTTTCCTTGGAGGACTAAGCTTCTTCTTACATGCTGCAAATAATTTTGTTTTGACAAATGTCAATGCTGCAATAAGTTGCCGATACTTCTAGGTTTTCTTATACTTAAGGAATTTTAGAGTAGAAGCAAATTTATCTCTCTGGAATCAGTCCAGTAAAGTTAAGATGGTATCACCAAGAACAGTATAAAAATCTGTGAGAAGAAAAATGCACAACTTTGAAGTTAATTGATAAAATGTAAACCACGATAGCTTTTCATGGAGAAACGAAAAATAGGTCATTGTTTCATGATATCCTTTGGTATACAGTGTTGGTTATAGAATATGACTTGGTAACTGATTAATATCTGCATGAACGGCAAAGCTTCCCACTTGCAGTACATCAATGTTGTCGATTATTTAAGCTTCCGGTTGTTATGGAACCTGTCACTTTCCATGACACTCCTGTATGTTTATATATTTTTATTTATCTGATGTGCAGTGCAGGAGGAATGGCATTGTCAAGTTTAGTGCCTTCAACTGTGAGCTCAATCTCCTTGCTCACGAAAAGTTCAGTGCCAAATCTACAAATATGGTCTTTGCATGGACTTCTTTTGACTATTGAAGCTGCTGGTTTGTCTTATGTATCTCATGTTCAGGTAATCCAATTTTAGGGTGCTTCTCAAGAATTAATCGTATTAACTTGTTGTGCTCCTGCAATCACCTTAAAAGGGCATTTGAAACTCTCATATTGCTTCTGCTGGTAAAGCAGCTCATGAAAATGATATTTTTCTCTTCTAGAGGATGGTATTTCAGTGACCTGTTGGTCCAGTATTGTGTCCTACAAGGAAGTTGAAACACTGATATTGCTCCTGCTAGTAAAGCTGCCCATTATGTCGGTTTAGACACAGACACCGCGTGACGAGTTTGATTTCTTTGTCCGCATGCGCAGGCAACACTTGGCCTCGCAATGGAAATTCTTTTGTCTGAGGAAAATGGATGGGTTGACCTTCAGCAAGGTGTTGGCCGCCTTGTAAATGCTATTGTTGCTGTTCTTGGTCCAGAACTGGCCCCCGGGAGCATTTTCTTTTCCCGTTCTAAGGTACTTTGTAAATTAGTGCTGGAGAAAGTCTAAAAATAAGCTATTTGAATATTAGCCTTTTCTCATAACTTTATTTGGTTTTAGCGTATAGTCATTAGTTCTCTCCATTAATATGACCAACTGGGCATTCAGTCTGTTATTGCAGAGATAAGCTCCTGGCAAGAAACGGCCACACTCCTTGAGTATGCCTTGTTTCCTTCTGATCTTTCTAATTTTTATACTTTTGTATTGGATATTTCCTTTAAAATCAAGAGATAGACCTTCTCTTTACAGTTAAGGGGGCTTGCCTATAGTCCATCTGTGGATCAGCTTTTATCGTAGTAATCTAGTTTATTGGTGCACCAGGAGTGTCCGCTTCTCGCAGCAACTTGTTCTTTTTGCACCACAAGCTGTCCCTGTGCACTCCCATGTGCAAAGTCTTCTCCCAACTCTCTCCTCAAGACAGGTTCTCTTCCTGGATTTCTATTTATTTAACTATCCTTGACCGTTTAGGTGTTTAGCCAAAAACAAAAAAAACTTATGTGGCAAAGAGCACTCACGGTGTATAATTAACAACCCTCGTCCCCCCCAGAAAAAAAAAAGTCTAAGTGGCTGGTTACATTACAGGGGGCAGGGCTGCTTCCCCAGACCTCCTCCCCCTACCCCTTATATATAATTATGGTATCTAAAGAAGTTCCTTCGTATTAAAACAGCCCATCTTAAGGCATCTTGCGATTTCTACCCTGCGACACCTCATTGAAAAGGACCCAGTAAGTATAAAATTTTGTTTTACGAAATTTCCTTCCTCTTGCTCTATGCATCAGAGTCTTGTCTTGATGAGTTGGATGCTGCGCCAATAATTTCCTTTGTCAGGAATCAATAAAGGAGGAGCAGATTGAAGAAAATTTATTTCATATGCTGGATGAAGAAACTGATTCCGAGTGCGTAATCATTGCTGTTTGTTATTTGTTTTGAATGTTAACTTGGTATTTTGGTTGCATAGATCCTTCCCTAAGAATTGGATGTGCTGTCGGCCTAGTTTTTACATAGTTACAATATATATGAGTTTCTTATATTGTTGTTTTTGCAGTATTATGTGTTCTGATTTATAGTCTGGCCAATTATTTTTGCATGGGAAGGCCTGTTAACAGCAACCTCTCTCTCTCTCTCTCTTTTTGCATTGAGTAGTTAAGTGAGAATGCCTTATTTTTGCTGGGAAAGGCAATTGAAGTGAAATGATATCTAGTGAAAGTTCTTTGTATGAATGTTTGGGTTGTTTCCTTCAGATTTGTGTTCCAGGCTTAGAGGTTTTGTTGTAATAGAAGTAACTTAGTTGATTCATTTATGCATCCTCATTTCAAAGCACTTCACTTATCTTACTCGATGTGAAATTGAGGTGTCTCTTTTTGGAGATACAATTTAATCTGAAATACCAAAGATTGCAACTCATGTTTTCTATACTATGGTACACAAGTATTCAAAAATAATAATAACCACCGTTTCTGATCTAAGTGTAGAGATATAAGTAATATTATATAACTCTCTGTTTGTGTTCATAAAATCTAAATTAAAGAAGATTTCCATTTGGATTATATATTTAAGTTTGTCTTCTTCTTCTTCTTCTTCTTTTCTTTTCCTTTTCATTTTTCTTATATTTTAGATACTATCATTTGAAGTCAACAGGACTCAGAGGTAACTAGTCACTAAAACTGTTCTTTGAATGGTTTTGGTTGTAAAATCGAACAACATGAGAGGGAGTGTAGCTGTCAACCAAATGGATATGAGTCTTCTGGGAAAAATTTAATGCACTGTGTGTGAGATATCTTGGGTGTGGTCACATAAAATCGACCAGTCATCCCTAGTTGCTCTAAATTTCAGAACTCGAATCTCTCTGACTTAATTCTCATCTCAAACTATGTAGTCCAGATTCCTGACTCAAGCCTGGTCAAAATACTTTGGTTAAAATATGTATGTGTATATATATATAGTGTGGTTGCATGGATCTACCAGATACTGTCATTGCCACTTGGACGCCACGTCCTTGTCTATGTTAGAATTTTGTCTGTGAGTATTTGATGGTGATTTTGGTTGTCAACAGTGAATATTGAAAAGATAAGTGCTGAGATGTATAACATTTACTACAGTCTGCAGTGTTGGCGATTATGCCGTCTTACTATCACTGTGTTAACATCACATGACAAGAAATTAGGATTCACGTCAGCTAGGGCTGTTTGAATTTCCATTATTGTCAGGATGATGTCTGCATCATAATGATAGTCAAGGTTGTTGATTTTAACATGTATCATAGTTGCAGTGGATGAAATCACTAATTACCACTGTGAGAGATTATTTTAGTATTAATACTCTATGCTCTGAAACCTAACTTATGGCTTGAGTTGGACAAATTCACCCTTGCTTTTGGCAGCAACATCTACAGGGAAACTGTTTCATTGCCGCAAGATGTTAGTACATGATCCAGACGAGTGTTTTGAAAGTAAATTGAGGTTGGAATAGCCAACTGGGAATAATCCTCACTAATGACACGTTTTATTGCTGAGGCTTGCCTATTCCCTATTGCATAGAGTACCTTGCATTTGTACCTTGAAAAGAATTCGCAGTGATCTAGATAAAGATGGCCTGAATCACTAACCAGGTCAAATTTGAACATAATGTGTAATGCTTACATAACCTTGATTACGACATTAATGCGGAATGATTGGAATTCTTGATACTCAGAAAGTGATACCTGTCAAAGATATGGGTGTAAGCTATCTGATAATTGTACTTGGCCAAATGGTATCTATATCTTGCCCATGCATTACTATGCTTTACCTGTCAATGTGCTTTGTCTGGTTCATCTTTCAGTTTGCAATTCATTTTAATGTTCAATGTTTGGAGATTTGATGGAATTGTTTGGTTTAAATCCATTTGCCTTCACAGGATTGGAAACTTGGTCCAATCTACAATCATGCGACTCCTCTATGCAACATGCCCTTCTTGTCCATCTCATTGGATTTCAGTTTGTCGTAACATGGTAAGATATTTTCTCAGAGAATGTTGTGTCTTACTCCCAGTGCTGTCATATAATCGGTTGATGGTTGCCAGGGAAGCAGGTGATGTGTTTTCCGTCCATCTTACATGTTTTTCCCTCGACACTTACATGGTTTTTATTCCTTCCACTGGACATGTATTTAATAGTGTATTGGATTTGCAGTAGTATCTGTGTCGCATTTAGGTGTAAATCTACTAAATTCACAGAGTGGTGCATTTTAAAAAAAAACGTAACTATACACATGACCACATCCTTTCCTGCAACTTCGATTAGATATTGTTCCATGAGTTCCATGGCAACTCCAGCGGCTAACGGTCGCTCAGAAGATTATTGCTCTCACCATGCAACTGCTATGACTGTCATGTAATATAGACTAGGGACCAATGAGATTGTCAGCCTAAGAATTCAAGTTCAAGAATCATTGTTTTTCACAAATGAGTTCCTCATTTCTTTGAAGCAAGTAATATATGTATTCAAATATTTCATTGTACTTTTGCAACTTCACTACCTTGAACTTGGCCATCATCTTGAATTTTTTGTCAAGAGCTGATTCCTTGCTCTTCTTGACCAACTTCTTGGTAATACAAGTTCTGAATTTTCTTGCTTTTATTTTGGTGAGTAGGATCTTTTTTAGGATCTTTGCGTCATATAATTCTGATATTTTATTCACCTTCACCTTTGACTTGATGTTAATGTGCTCCATACATTATTTATGCTGTTATCATTCTGCTATTGTGTATTTAACTTCTTGAGTGCGTAGGTTATGTATAATGATGTTGGTTATGCATGTTCCTGGTCTTTCTCTGCAATTTGTGGAGAATGGAAAATCCAGTATTAAAACTATTTCCTGAATGAATTGCAAATTGAGAATATTTGACAAGTTAGACCTTTGTCAACACTTCTGTAAATTGGGGAAGGACAGCGTTTTGCTGTTTCCAATTATGCAAGAGTTTTAGTAGCGCAAGGTCTTCCCTGAAACAGAGTTCATTTTGTGGTTGTGAAATGTTGTTCGCATTAAAAATCTCTACAGGTTCTTTCGACGTCAAGAAGAAAGACCGAAACTGAGAGAACTGTAGAGAATGATATATCAATTGGGACAGATGGTGAAACAAGCTTGGCTGTTGGAGGAGATGATGAAACCATGGTTGCTCATTCTAGAGGCATGTCCATGCAAGACTACCCCTACGAAGGATCTAGTGTTTATCCTAAACGTGATAAGCATCTTAGATATCGAACAAGAGTTTTTGCAGCTGAGTATGTTCTCTTTCTTCTTTTGAGCCTTTTTTACACATTCCTTTTCTATGTTGACGCAACGATATGTTAGAGCTGATTTAATATGAAGACAAATCTGCTTGATAAGTTTTGCTTTTGTTTCTAACTGTACTTTTGAGTTGCTTCAATATGAGCTCGAGGGCTTGCATGAACATGCAAGTATATGTACGCAAAATATATTTGAAAAGAAGGTTTCCTTCTATTTATCTGAAAACCTAAGTAAGAATCAGTTTGAGGACCTTATTGTACATGAAGTTCCCAGTATATCCAAACCTTAAGTTAATTATCCATCTTTTGGATCCAGGTGCTTGAGACATCTACCTGCAGCTGTAGGAAACGACCCTTCTCATTTTGATCTCTCATTGGCTAGATCCCAGTCCTCCAGAGGTCATGCTATGGGGGATTGGCTAGTTATCCATGTACAAGAGCTAATATCACTAGCTTATCAGGTACTTCGAATATAATATCACAATTACCTGACAAAACTGCATGAATCATTCCACATGCTGAGATTGACACTTCATGCTCACCTATGTACAACAGATAAGCACTATACAGTTTGAAAGACTGCAGCCGATTGGTGTGGAACTCTTAAGTATTATTATAGACAAGGTATCCCTGTTGGATTAGTTGGTTCTGCTTATTCTTTATCCATGGGACTTTATAATTGATTTTCTATCTTGTTATTTTGGACTGCAGTACCAAACAATCTCTGACCCTGAGCTTCCTGGGCATCTTCTACTGGAACAGTATCAGGTCTTTTAATGCCTTCTCCAACATTCTTATCATCAAAAGTGAAAAGCTGCTAACTTAAAAGATGTTGGTAACTGTGTTAAGGCCTCCCAAACCAACTCTATAGTAGATAGTTGTTGCGTTGATGTGCTAAGTCACAAGAAGATATCTTCCTGACTTTTTTTTGGGCCAGTGATATATTCTTGACTGATTCATCTGTTTGTAGGCCCAATTAGTATCTGCTGTCCGTACTGCTTTGGACACATCCTCAGGCCCCATTCTTCTGGAAGCAGGGTTGCAGCTGGCTACAAAGGTTCTTTTCTTTTAGCATCTGGCCCTCCTCCCCAAAGTAATTGTAAATCTAGTTAACCTTGTGCTGAAATGGCATTGAAAGTTATTGAGATACTGACATTCAATATTTTTCAGATTCTAACAAGTGGAATAATAACTAGTGATCAAGCTGCTATTAGACGTATATATTCATTGATTTCTCGCCCACTGGATGATTTCAACAACCTCTATTATCCTTCATTTGCAGAATGGGTTTCCTGCAAGGTGTGTTTAGGTGGTCTGACTATTATTTGACATTGTTTAATTGAGGGATCTGTAGGATCCCTTCTTCTTTTATTAATTTTCACCACTACTAATTGTTCTGACATAATTTACCTTCCTGTCAATTGAATTTGCAACACATATTAGATCAAGGTCAGACTCCTGGCTGCTCATGCATCTCTCAAGTGTTACACATATGCATTCTTGAGGCGACACAATAGTGAAATTCCTGAAGATTATGCAGCATTTCTTCCATTATTTGCAAAGGGTTCAATGGTTCTTGGAAATTTCTGGATAAGGATTCTGAAAGACTATAGCTATATATTCCTGCGGTTGCATCTCAGAAAGAAAGTAAGCCTGATCAATTTAACTGATACGTGTTTATCTTCTCTCAAACTTTACGGCATGTGTTGAAACTTCTTACTGAAGAAAATGACGTGTTCTATTCATGACCTTTCTTATTATGGTGGTTTGCTGACAGTGGAATCCTTTTCTTGATGGAATACAATCCCCGTTGGTTGCTTCAAAGTTACAACCTTGTTTAGAGGAAGCCTGGCCAGTAATTCTGCAGGCACTAGCTCTTGATGCAGTTCCTGCTAATTTAAGTGGACATGGCAACAATGTTCAACTCATATCAAAGGATAACTTAATATCTGGATATGGCATGGTTGAACTGAGTTCTGAGGAATTTCGATTCCTATGGGGTTTTTCACTTCTTGTTCTTTTCTGTGGGCAAGATACAATGCCTGAAAGAAGAATAACTTTGTGGGCTCCTGCTCGAGGTTGTCCGCCTGAAGATTTAACAATTAAAGATACAAATCCTCCAGGCTTCAATTTGTACGAGGTGGTTTTGCCAGTATTCCAGTTTTTGTCCAGTGAGAGATTTTTTAGTGCTGGTTATGTGACAGTGGAAATCTGCCAGGAACTAGTGCAGGTCTTGACCTCATCCTACTTCTTATATTCTAATTTTTTTTTGAGTATGCATTTTTGGTGTTTTGTTTAGTGTTTTGGCTTTGTTTGCACATCACTTCTTTATATGTTGGATCTTGAAGACTGACTGCAGAGCACTCTCTAGATGTCTAGTTGACATGTATAATGCAGTTACTTTACCTTGATATATGTCTTTCCCAGCCAAACTCAAGGCTGAACCCACTTTCTAGGTTTGCTTGCTTGTTGTTACCTTCTTTCATGCTGTTATTATGCAACTCCTTCAAATACTAATGAAAAAGGGTTTTGTTAACGAGTGGCTCCATGGCACTGGTTAACCATACCTAATAAAAAAATTTCATTTTTGACACAGTGATTGTGCATGACACGAAAAAACAATGCTTTGGAAATGGCGGACTGGTTAACATAATCCATTAAAGAAAACACTCTTTTGTCTGTTGTTCATCAAAAGAATTTCAACTTCCTTTCTCGTTACTCTCTTAGTTTGGAAAGAGTTCCTTTCTTCACTTGATTTCCTCCTGCAAGGATTTCATACAATAATTGTCTTATCTTTTGTATGGTTGTCCAACTCAACAAAAGGGTCTCTTCTTTGTGTCTGGGTCTAATTAACATCAATGTCGTCTTGCACTAGTAAACAATGATAACTTATGTGTTGAGTGAACTTACTGTTATGGTGTGCTTGTCATTCATTTTGCTTTGAATCCCAATTAACTCAACCTTTTTAAGAAAGGGTGCTTGATGTAGCTTCAGGGCTCTTGTGGTTTTAAATCTTGACTTTCCTTTAGGTCACATGTCTTTTGTTCCAGTGTTTTCAAGCTCTTGCTCTTCAATTAGTTTCACCTAGTTGCATTTGCATCCTATATATCATGTTTTTATCCCCGCTTACACAGGAAAGGGAATGTTGATGTAACATGCTTGCTTTGCATCATGGATCCGTTTCTTGACAACTTTTACTCGTGGGACGTCTGATTTCCGAACATGTTATAGTCCAATAGTTTTAGGGCCTATTTGGCAACTTGCCAAATAGTGTTTGATTATGTTCTTTTGTTCCCAGAATCAGTTTGGGAACAGAAATCCGTTTGTTAAATTTTTTGTGCCCGGGCACAATTTTGCAAAAAATTGGAACAGAATCAGTTTTGGAACAAAATCAAGAATAAAAAAAAGTAGCTTCTTGATTCTGGAACAATTTTTTCAGAACTGATTCTTCTTGATTTTTTTCTTTTTTTTGGTTGTTGTTGTTCTTCGGCCCCGCCGGCCGCCGGCCACAACTGCCAGCCACCGGTGACCGGCCACAGGCCAAGGCCGGCGAGGGTCCCCCTTGCCGCTTGGGCGAGGGCGGCTCGCGGCCTCGTCCAGCCAAGGCGAGGTCGACCTTGCCGTCGCCACCGGTGAGGGCGGCGGCGAGGGCCACAACGCCCTCGCCGGCCCTGGCCTGTGGCCGGTCGCCGGCGCTGGCGGCCAGCCATGGCCAAGAAAGGAAGGGGAAAGAAAGAAAAAAAAAAAAAGAGAAAAAAAGAAATAAATATTAAAAGATTCAAAATATTATTAAAATAATATTAATAAAAATAAATTTTGTGTAGTTACCAAACGCATTTCTGTTCTTTTTCTATTCTAAGAAAAAAAAATGTTGGGCAGTTATCAAACGCCTTCAAATGCTTAAAAATTGTTTCCGGGCACAGAATAAAAAAGAATCATTTCTGCCTAGAATCAGATTCTGGGCACAGAATGGTTGCCATGCGCAGCCTTAGAATTGTCATGTTTGCTTCCTTCCCCTGCCTTTTCCTTTGTCTACTACTTAGCACCGGATGATGTTCTTTCTCGTAGTCATCATCGTCTAACTGTAATCAATTACTACTTTTTGTCTTTTTAGTCTTTTCATTTGCTTATGTGATCCTTCATATTGTATTTCTTCTGTTCTCATCATTATGTGTTGTAATGGGCTACTGGTTTAATCGAGCAACTTGATTGTGCCATAACATATTTCCTGTGAAGATAAGATGCTTTATTATAGATGCTACTCTGTTATGCTGTTTAGGTCGCTAGATGCCACCTATTGCAACCATGTCCCATATCTCGAGTGTGCTACAGTAAAGATATTGCTGTGATCCTTCCCACTACTATGATAATTACTAAATCACTCGGTTACAAGTGTTATCCTGTTTATCTCAGAAGTTATGCAAGTTGTTTATATATTTAGTTTGCAGGATCTCTCCTCTTTTAAAATGCTGAACATGAGACAATTTGACGTGTTGCAGGTTTTCACATTCTCTGTATACATGGGCAATGCATGGAACAGTCTCGCAATATCTGTTCTGTCACAGGTGAATGTTGGCTAATTCCTGGAAATTAGCCAAGTCTCATCTGACTTTGATTATTTTTGACTGTTGATAAATTATGTTTGGCCTTTCTGATATTGAACTAGCATAATTAGTATTATGCTTGGCCATTCAGATATTGAAGTATACACACACACTCATATAAATTTCTTACAAGTGATGGAGAGGGTTTCTAGAATTGATTGATAGATTTCTGATTCCAGACATATAAACTACTACTCTCACTTAGTGAAAATAGCTTTTCAGGTTTAATAGTGAGCAGCTTGGGGATAATTCTTGATAAAAAGAGAGTTTGCTAAATCTGCTTCTTCCTCTTCCTAGGAACACACAATTGTTCAAACAAAAGTATTTTTGCAACGATCGCAAACTCCGCTCAGTCTTGAATGAAACACTGTGAAAATGTTATTAATTTCCCAGAAGGTGGTGCATATGTGCATAGAAACTGAAAAATCAATTATTTGGAGATTAGACTGATTGTGACCTCCCAGTTGTTGTATATAATGTTGCTGCTGTAGAAACATATTTGCTGCGAGCATTCAAGAATTTTACCCAAAAAAAAAGTTATACTTCTTAGCTTCACCAGAGTCGAAACAAGAAAAAAGAAAAGAGAGAATGAATAGCGAGGCTTTCTTGTTCAAGCCTATTAACTTTATGAATTAAATTTTGTGTTCATGCAGATTGTGAAAAATTGCCCAGAAGATTTTCTAGAAGAAGAGAATTTTACTTACGCTACCGTTGAACTTTGTTTGGCTTACATTTTCAATATCTTTCAGTGGTAATGGACCCTTTTCATCCTTGGAATTTCATTTGGTCATTTGCACACTCAGTATCAGCCAATATGTGTACTTTTCTTCAGTGCAAATGCAGTTTCAACAGATCAGAGCTGGGAGGACTTAGTATCTCCAGTATTGGTTATGGCAAAGACACTTGTGAGACGTTTCGTGCATAAGGTTGGTTCGTCATAAGTACAGACAATATGGAGTTCCTGGATGTTTCCATTTATGTTCGTATGCTGATTACCTCCATCTTTTTTAATTGATTGCAGAAGCAACTAAAATCAGTGGCACTGGCCATGCTGCTGATTAGTTACCACTGTGTTAGAGCATCTCCCACTGAGTTATGCTTTTTAAAAGTAAATGATTACGTCCAGAGCGCAAGTTCCATATTGAAAAATCTCCTTCGTGGTAAGAGTATGATAACAGACTTGGTCAGCACCTATTTTGATGTTAGATGTTGCAATTAGTGTATCTCATTCTCATTCTCGCCTTCTTATCCACTCTGGTTATATCAGGCAGAATCTTAATTGTATTCTCCTCATTGACGAAATTTGTTCATGAATAATTTTTACTGCATCAGATAATAAGGGTAGTGCTTTTTAAAAGTGAATTATTACGTCCAGAGTGCAAATTGTATATTGAAAATCTCCCTTGTGGTAAGAGAATGATGACGGACTTGGTCCCACTCATTTTGATGTTAGATGTTGCATTTAGTGCTTTCTCATTCTAGTTCTCACCTTCTTATCCACTCTTGTAATATCAGTTACAATCTTAATTCTACTCCACTGATGAAATTGTTCATGAATATTTTTCACTGCATCGGACAATAAGGGTAGTGCATTCAGTTACGCGCGCACGCGCGTGGATACTCACTGTTGAAGTATCTTGGTATGACTTAAGGTTTTGCCAGTCTGTGATCACACTTCTTCTCGGAATCCCATACAAAAGACTTATCAACAAAGCCTTTCGGCTTCTATTTCACTGGTTCACTAAATGCTGGCTGCCCAGTGTCCCCTTTTTCTTAGTTTCAACTGTAAGAGTGAGGTCTAGCGTGTATAGCATGTCAAGTTTCAAATGAGATTGTTTGGAAGTGTGTAAGGTGTGTGTGGGTTATACGCTGGGTCTTTATGAGAGTTTCAAATGTTGGTTCACGTATATTAGAGGTTTAAGTTTCAAGAAACTGAAAGCTCCCACTCAACAACTCTTTTACTGAGTATTTCTTTGCTCCATAAGCTTAGCTGGCCTGGTCTGTAAGACCTCATCGGCCATCACAAGATACAGATGCCTATAATGGTCTATGCTGATCGGTGAGGATCAGATAAACTATGCTGTCATTGCATGAGAGGATGAAGGGAAAGGACTCCATTGCTTATGAAACTTTCAATATATAGTTTTTCATTGTTATTACGTTTTTAAAGACTTTTCATGAACTATCTTTTGTTATTGTTTCGAGTAACTAGATGACAGATACAAATCTTCTTGATATCAACTTGCAGACATATGCGAACCTGGCGAAGATGCAGTCCTCTGTTTCCCAGGATTTTTGGAAACCAGCTTGAATGTGATTATTGGTTTGATTAAGGACTGCATAAAGGGCATTCACCTACTTGGCAATAAGAAATCTGATTCACGAAAACTGATTCAGACAAAGCTTGCCTTTTCTTTTGAACAAATCATAATTCTGGCAAAGCTGGCTCATCAATGTCTAGCATTACGAACAGATGGCGATCCGCTGCACTTCACTCTTCTCAAACATTGTACAGAATGCATTAGGAGTGTTCTTGGGGATACTAATATGCAGGTGATTATATATTTACTAGCAAGGCCAGTTTCCCTGTTCTCTCCATTCATTATGCAAAAAGTTGTTATTGCTCCGACTGTTGCATATTCTTTGCAGGTTCAAGCTATTGGCTTACAAGTTCTGAAAGGCATGTTACAGAGAGAAACCAGTGCAGAGGACATTTGTTTCCTGACATTCTTTACTGGGGAGGTCATTGAGGATATCTTTTCCATGGCCCTGAATATGTTGAAGGTTCGAAAGTAATTCTAAATTTCCTTCATCATGCTTGATTGGTGCCCATTTATTAAAAGGAGTGCGACGTTACTTCCGATGCAGAGAGATGTAACCAAGGAATCTGCAGTTATCATCACCGAATGCTTGAGAATCTTTGTACTTTTGCAAACCCTGTCAAAATCCTCCAACTGTCGGAGGGGTTATATGACCCTGCTTGTGGAGGTTATTCTCAGGGTTTTCTCTGCTAGCAGTGATTATTCAGAGGTAGGATTTTTGTTGGCCTCAGAATTAAATTAGAGAATTGTTTGTTTTGTCCGTCCTCCTGATGACTGATTTCCTCATCTTGCTGCTAATGAACAGGGTGCCGTTGATATAAGAAGCATATCCATAAAGCTTGTCTCTCATCTTGTTCAGATTCCTTCCTCAGCTGTTCACTTTAAGGATGTCCTGTTATCAATGCCTGCATCGCAAAGACAGCAGCTTCAGGACATCGTCCGTGCATCGGTGGCTCAAGATCACAATGCAATGCAGACAAAATCAGTGACTCCGTCTCTGGAGATTAAATTACCAGCTTCAGCAGAAGGAATTAAGGAAAAAGATTCTCCGGCATCCACTAAAAGTCACTCCCTTGATAGTACGGTGGAAGAGCATGAGGAAGAAGATGATTGGGACACTTTCCAATCTTTTCCTGCTTCTAGCAGTGCCGCCGCCACTGATCCCCAAATTGGAAGTACTCCTGAGGAAGGTGACATAATTGAGAACTCCGAATTTGAGAAGTATACTGGAGATGGTGAAGATATAAAGTTAGCCTCTGGTGACATGGAAGCATTAAGCAACATGGTGCAGAAAGAGGTTGTTACTGAAGTGGTTTCTGATGTGGTAGGTGAAAAAAACATAATGGGAGAATCTCTTGATCTTTTAAGGGAAGACAATGTGGATGAACCATTTGATCGTCAACACTGGATAGACGAGGTAGTACCAAGTGAAGAGAAGGAGTTGACTGAAGTTCAATTATCTGAATGTTTGGAAGCATCTGATGAGAGCAACTTTGTGGAAGGTCAGAGACTAAGAAATGATAGCACTAGTGATAGAGCTGATCTTGAAATATCTCCAGCTGCTGCACCTGTGGAACTCTTGGATATTGGAAAACATTATGATGGAGGGGGCTTGAAGGATACAGATCCAGTTGTTAATGCAAATGAAGATACTGAAAAGGAAACTCTGGGTGAGAAGAGGAGAAATAATCAACGATACGCTGGTCAGGATTCATTCCTCGTGAAACATCCTGATACTTCTCATTCAAGTGAAGAGGAAGTGATTCAACTTCAACCGTCTGAACATTTAGAGGAGTCAAATGAGAGCAACATTGGGGAAAGTCACAGACTGAGAGAGGATGACACTAGTCCAATTGGTCTTGAAGTTTCTTCAGTTACCACATCTTCTAAGCTCCTCGATATTGGACCCCACAGTGATGTAGGTGGCGTGACAACTGGCAATCTAGATGTGCCTGTCAATGGAGATTCTGTTAACCAAATTCTGGATGGGGAGAGTAGGAATGAGAAGTACCAAGATGTTGGCCACTGTTGATCAACTGTCAAAGACAAAGATGATGCTCCAGACTTAGAATCTCTCGCCAAGATATGACAGACCATAGTGTAGATAATGAAGTACTACAAAAGTAGATATCTGCTTTCCTTTTTCCCATTTTCTAGCAGGCGAAACCAGCCCCTGACAACTGTGCTTCCTCAACCTTTTCATTATAGCGAAGCACATATAGTATATGAAAAATATTTTCCAAGTTCACATCTCCCTTTTCCACCTAGTGGATGCGAGTACCAATGTTAGAATTGCAGGTCTTTTGATTGTTCCCTTGAATGCTTAGTGTTATAGTGGCATAGCTTTATATTTCTATGGGTTAAGATTGTTTTTGGTTTTAGCGGCTGTATTCGTGTGTATAAAGACATCATGTCTAATTCGATCATACTCAAAAAGACAAACTGCGAGGGCACACGTGCCATATCAGAAGCATTTAGGCATGTATGCGATATCATAAAGGTGGACTGTGCAGCATATGACTGACGTCATCCATTGCTAATTTTCAGATTTGCTGTGACCCAGAACTCATTCAATGAGCAAAGGTAACAACCTTGCTTTTCATCGGCACTTGTTCCTATCCAGAAATCATTATTTTTCTAAGGTTGGAACTAGCGCAATGTTTAGTCAATTTTAGTTCAGCCATTTCCCTGTATGCTAGATTTAGCTCCATCGAGATGCCGACAAACTAATGCTAAAGTAAGTTTAATTTGAGCCTTATGATTTCAAAGTCATCATTTGGCTTCTGTACATGCAACTCTTTTTTTTACCAAGAAGGAGACCTATGATACATCAGAAGGCGCAGAACTGAAATTATACGATTATTTGTTCATATATTACCATTGCATGGCAAGCTCTGTGTGTCCTGAGTCGGATAAACAGCCTTCCACAAGACAGCAAATTGATGTTGTCTCCTGTAGTCTTGTTCGTGGATGGAAGAACACCAAGATTGTCATTGTACAAGCGCGTAGACTTTTTAGTTGCGGTTCACATTGATGATGCAAAATGATTACGCCTTGCAGTAGTATCTGTTGTACCTAAATGTCGCAGGAAAGGATTGCTATATTACTATCAAACATGGCTCGAATCGTTTAATTTTCTGCGCCATACAAGTACGCTAGAAGGGTAATTACACATCTCAACATGACAAAAATAGTCGGCTAGGGCCTCGAACCATGACCATGAAGAAGTTGCGGAGACCACATAACATAGAAACTAAGCTAATTCGACGTGGTCTCAATTTGAATATAATCTTTTCCCAATATGTGTCCTTTGACTGGCATGAATTATTAGCTTGGGTTTTGCTCGCTGTTGTTTCACCATTAAGATGAACTCAAAAAGCTCATATCCAGTAGAAATTTTCCATTCACGATTCAGAGATAATTCACAATTTACTCATTTAGATTAAAAAAACAGTATACTTATTTCATTTAGTGTATTTGTTAACCTCATTCTTTGGCCTCTGACTTGCCAAATCAAAGTGAAACCGTGTGGCGTTGATGTCTATTATAGTTTACTTGGATATTTGAAAAACAACGCGTTAAGTTGCCAGAAAATTTGAACAACATAATCGATTTCCATATGTAATATTCCTTAATTGCTGAACTTGATGTAGTAGCACATAACATCATATAAGCTGCAAAGTAATCAACGCACTCCAAAAAGAAGAAGATAAAACTCAGTCCAATACGGTACCTTAATACTTGAAACATCCGATTCGCTCTTCTGCTCCTCGAGGATAGTGGCTTCCTCCCCGTACTCGCTCTTCTGGAATGCTTTTACTCTCCAACACTCTGATGCTGTTGCCTCTCCTCCTGCATAGGCTTTTCTTCAGGTGGATTTTCCTGGGGCGTATCTTGCGGCCTCATCATATTCTCCAAGGATATAAGGTAATTGAGAACATCTCTAGTCTCATCAGCCACCGAGCCAGACCCCTTGCTTTGTTTAAAAAAGGGAGTCTGAACCGCAATTAAATAGACTTCATGAACAAGTGGCCTTCATTGAGTGCCTTCCAGCTTCTTCTATCTCTCAGATTAATTTTGATCCAAGTGTCATCATGCTTAATAAATCACGTTTGGTGTCCCTAAATAAGACCAGTCCCGGTTGTTCTTCAGTTAGTTTGAATTTGATCAATGCCCTGCCTATCAAAGGTAGATTCCAATGAGGTTTGCGAATCAACATCTTCGTCTGGAAAAAAAACAGAACTTGTTGCTGATTCAGGGCAGCACACTGTTCTTGCATTGAAGTTGAGGTGATCACCAATTAAACAAAAAAAGAATGCTGCAGCACATATTGACACAAAGGCGTTGAGGAATTACGCTTTTCAGTTCGTGTACATCTGGGTCATGCAAGAGATATTGAGAAGGACCATCTTATAGTCAAAAGAAGAAGGATACACGCTTGACTATGGGCATCTGAAGCAATAGAGCAGTGATCAGAGTCAGAGTGGCCAAAACTGGTCTCGAACGAGTGACCATTATGCAGCAATGATTAGAACAGCACAACACTTCGGCGAGGAAGACAAGTTCTTGTTTGGCCAAACTCCAGGCCCACTACAGAGTAACTCAAGGGCCTCTCGTGCAACCAACCCACCCAACCAAACAATGCAAAATCGCAAACCCATCAGCTTAGTTTGCTCTGTTTCAACTCGGCCTAACCGGCGCTGGCCCCTCTCGTTGCTACATCAGCAATCTGGGCACCATCGATTCGGCTGGTTGAGAGAGAGGGAGGGATGGAGAAGAAGAAAGCAAAGAAGACGACCCACGTCGGAGACTCCGCGAGGGACGGCGCCGGCGCCGGCGCCGCCGCAGACGCAGACTCCGACTCCCCTTGGAGGTGGCTGACCCACCGAGGCCTCCTCCCGACGCTCTCTTTCGTATCCCTCTTTGGCCTCCTGGTCCGGGCCGCCGTGTCGCTCCACCCTTACTCCGGCGCCGGGACTCCTCCCAAGTACGGCGACTTTGAAGCCCAGAGGCACTGGATGGAGATCACCATCAACCTCCCGGCGAAGGACTGGTACGTCAACGGCACCCTCAACGATCTCAGCTACTGGGGCCTCGATTACCCTCCCCTCACCGCCTACCAGAGCTACGTCCATGGCCTCTTCCTCAAGCTCTTCGACCCTGACTCAGTCGCTCTCTTCTCTTCCCGGGGTTACGAGACTCATTTCAGGTGGTGATTTTTGGGGGGGTCATTTGTAGTGTAGCCTCTCTGGAGCTGCAAATTTGATCATTTTCATTCGTTAACACAATTGTTTCGTTAGTCTGTTGCTGCTGCAGTTTTTAGCTAACCTTAAAAATGTGTGTTGTGTGATGCAGTAAGCTGCTCATGAGGTGGACGGTTTTGTGCTCTGATGTGATGGTGTTCTTCCCTGCTGTGTTTTACTTCTGGTTTGTGTACACCCGTGGTAGCAGCCGAGGTGGCGAGAGATGCGACGCAGCGTGGCACCTAGCCATGCTTCTGATAAACCCGTGCTTGATCTTAATCGACCATGGCCATTTCCAGGTATGGCCCCTGGTTGCACCTGGATCATTCTTTGCTTCAGTGTCCATTTGTGAGAATCTTCACTTAATATTGATGAGTACCGCTATCTAATTGTTGTTTCAGTATAACTGTATTAGCCTGGGACTTACTGTTGGAGCGGTTGCTGCTGTCCTCTCTCAGAAGGACCTCCTTGCTGGTGCTTTATTCTCTCTTGCTCTGAATCATAAACAGGTATAATCCGCATATTAAGATTTCGTAGTGAATACCTTCAGAGTGTATGTTAAATTGTGCACGGTTTATTATAGTGGCACGCTATCTTTGCTGAGCTGATTTGGTTCGTGTTCATCTTAATAGTAATTAGTTGTTTCTTGTAAGCATTAAGGATTCAACATTAGCTAGGGTAAATCATTAGTATGCTCTCCGTTCCCATCTCTATATCTGTCTATACCCTTGAATAGCCAATTTTCTAATAGTTGTACTTGCATATCATGGCAGAATTTAAATGTCCTTGGTTATAAGAATTATGTATCTGGCAAAGCTTCTCTACAGAATGGACACTTGCATATATGATTGAGATTGAGTCCGACATTTTTTATAGTTGCAACATCCTTTCTGTTGCAGGCTTTGTGAGGAGCTGCAGTTCTCAGATCCTTTGTTTCACTGTGCTTGGCCTCAATTTAGTGCTGTATCGATGGGATGTGAGCATCATTCCAACTTAGTTGACAATCTCTTTGGAATTGGACTGGACCCTTACATGGGTTTTAGTACTTTACTAGGTGTGAGGTGTCATGAATGAGGTGACGCCTAAGAGAGAAGCATCCATTTGAGCTGGGCATCTGCAATTCAAAATCTTATCTGAAAGTGGCCTTCTTAGTCTTAAATTCACAATTCTATATGATGGAAGTAAAGAGAAATTGAATAAGGGCAAAACGCGACTTCTTCTGATCTTTCTTTGACTTGGGTTATTATAGGCGTCAAGTTTCCTTCAAATTAATCTTCCACTCCAAAAAGTCTTTTATTAATCTACCTCCTCGCCTTCCATAGGAACTGAGATAAGCCTTTGGACTTAGAAAATTGCTACAGTTGTTTGTGCTTTCTGTTTATTTCTTGCAGTATTAGTAGTTATCTTGATAACTGTCTATCTATATTTTCATGATATCCCACGAAGAAAAAATGTTTAACAGTTACTCTTTATCTTTAAACTCTAAGAAAATACAACTGTCTTAGTTTATGACCAACACCAATTTAATTAATTTCACGTAACCATATTGAATCTTGAGGGTAGTTGTATATTCCTCCTACTCATTGCTGCCATTTTAGCATCAATTCTTATAGTTGCAGCATCTTTATTTAATGGTGTTGTCATTACCAATTTTCTCATGAAATTACAGGATTAGAGATGAGATTGTTTGCTGCATTAAGATGACAAAATTGATCAAAGGCCATGCAATATTAGAGTATCAATCACTTGCAACCTGTTCTGATATTCTGGGCTATTTTCATATATCAATATCACACAACTGTGGAGTTAGTAATAAAGTTGTATACTATGGCTGTGCCGTTGCCTTAATTCCTCATTTAGTAGTTGGTCGTGCTTGTCATGTTAAGATATTTATTCATGCTTATCCATTTCTGGCCCTTTCGTGGAACTTTCTGCAGATGAGTGCATACTTTGCGCCTGCTTTCTTCAGTCATCTCTTAGGAAAATGCCTCAGGCGGAAGAATCCATTTTTTGAGGTGTCAAAGCTGGGTTTGGTGGTTATGGGAACATTTGCAGTTGTTTGGTGGCCGTACCTTTACTCATCAGATGCCCTTTTGCAGGTAAGTAATAATTTTTGTTATATTCTTTAAGGGAAGAACAGAGAACAAGCCTACTGCATTATCTCTCACATGCCATTAATGTAAATAGTCCTTTGTTCTGTTAATGCTTAGCTAGAGCATGTTACAAGTTGCATTTTACGTTATATAAAATATCAAATGGTAGGGTTGACTTTTTTAATCATCAGAATTTTTGCTTTGCTCTTAAAGATTATCCAGTGACAAGTGGACAGGGTACATTCGGTTAATGAAGTGAATATTCATTCTGGATATCTGTAGGAAGCAATCAGTTACATTAAATGAAATGTACTAAGCTTTAGTTGGTCATGCTAGTAAAAAAGACTAGACAAGGTGGAATAGTAGTCCTGACATAGACTCAGGCATTGGAACTGCGGAAGTTCTATGATTGTCACAGCGCTTAATCAATGCAGTTGACAGCATGCTGTTTGAGTATGTGTGAGTATCTAATGCGGCACGTCTACCAACCCCAAACACTCCCTTGGATGACAGTAGACATTATCCATAAGAAATGTAGACCAAGCTTGTGAGCTGAAGTTGCTCAGTATCATATCAATACCAGTACTCTTAAGCCCCTTGCCTGCAAGGGGTGGAAGCTTATGAATAGTAGTTATATGTAGTTTTCTAAGGGAAGATTAGGATATTTTGTACCTCTGTTATAATACTCTTATTCATGTTCATCTGATTTTACATAAATTGGCTTAATTGTGACCGTTCCTTCCATTTTGGTGCTTTCTGTAGGTTCTCTCTCGTCTTGCTCCATTTGAGAGGGGGATATATGAGGATTATGTAGCTAACTTTTGGTGCGCCACATCAGTTCTTATCAAGTGGAAAAGGTTGTTCTTGACTCCTAAGCTCAAGCTTTTTAGCTTCATTATAACTGTGTCAACTTGCCTGCCTTCTATGATCCATCAAATATCTTCCCCAAGCAGTCAAGGTTTCCTCTATGGGTTACTGAACAGTTCGCTGTCCTTTTACTTGTTTTCATTTCAAGGTGAGTTGCAGCCTTCCCTTTCACTTATTTCCTTACCATTTCAATAAAATGCACATCTTCCGACCAAAAAAAAAAAATGTAACGTGCGTCTGATTCTTTGCCCCTGCTTCTTGTGTTGTAAATGCAGTGCACGAGAAGTCCATTCTACTGCCGCTTCTGCCGGCCAGTTTGCTTGCTCTGGATGATCCTTCTCTTTACAAGTGGTTAACCCATTATGGATTGCTCTCTATGTTTCCTCTTCTACATCGTGACGGACTTCTACTTCCTTATATGACCCTCAACGCTCTCTACTTTCTTCTCTACCATGTGCCCAGGGACAAGCGAGATTCAGAGGTCACAGGTTCTTCTGCGGCTTACCCAATTTTGAGCACCTTTTCTGTTTGTTGCTATTTTGGTCTTCATTTAGTTTACTTAATAATGCATCCCCCTGAGAAGTACCCTTTCCTCTTTGAAGCTTTGATTATGATATTTTGCTTTTTCCACTTTGCTCTGGTTGCAATTTACACCAATAAAAAGCAATGGACGTTGTCCAAGCATATGCTCTCAAATAAGGAAAAGAAGCTTATTTGATATCGTTGTCATGGAACTTAGGTTCATGATTCTTCTTTATTTTTTCACTTTTCGGAAGGGTGATAAGAATTGGCATGTTTACATTGACCTTTTGGTTGCCAATAACAAAGAGGATCGTCCATTGTGATTTGAAGTTCGTTGTTTTCACATGAATTGTTATCTGTATGATCAGAAATTTTCTGCAATGCAAGCAAGCTCGCCGTGTTTCTCTTTCACAATTAGTCTGGCTTTAGTCATTGTCGTGGCACGTAATGTCCCTGAGATGTGAACCTGTCAACAATTCCTGTATTGCTGATTTTGCTCGGGAGGTCCGGTCGTTTGGTTTCCATTTCTTATTTATGTATTTTAAGCTTGTTCTTCTTGTCTTGTGGCAGTAATTTTCATTTTACAAAGACTTGGTGGATTAGAGCTTCTTTATGCCTTGCTTTGAATAGGATCGAAACAAAAGCGACTTCGTTTAGTATTAGTCAAGGAACTACCTAGCTTGTTGAAATTTAAATTTACAAAGGTAAATGGGAAAATGAACGATAACGTATGTTCTTCATGCAATGTGCATGTAATACTTCCATTTCTTAATTCTCCTTTTACATTTAGGCTCCGTTTGTTTTGCGAAAAATGAATAACTTGGAAAATATTTTTCTAAAAACGATCGCTTGTATAGCTTGAAGTAATTAGTAAATGCAAAATGTTTTCATTACTGACAACAAATTATGTTTAAACATTTTCATGGTCGATGAAAATATCCTTCGTTCATTCATTTTTGTAAGAGATATAATCGATCATTTTTAGAAAAATATTTTCTACATTATTCATCTTTCGTGAAACAAACAGAGCTTTGGTTTTGAAAATCAAAAGAAAATTTGAGTAGGTTTGATTTGATATTTCTTTGATATTTTGGCATTAGGCCAATATGATCGATCGGTTCCCTGTGCAGGCCCATTCCGGGGCTTGGGAAAAGCCCCTAAATCTCCGGTGGTTTCATTGTTGTTTTGTTTAGCCCTCTATTAATCAGAGCTACTGACACCACCCAGTACAAATACAGTGACTGAATTGGTAAAGGCGAAATAGGTTCAAATTCAAATGACAATGAGTGAGATGGTGGAAGTACCAGTAGGGAGGGTCAAATAAATCACTACTGTTATTTGAGTAATATGGGCAATGTCTTGTGTGAGGGTGCAGTAAATCAGAACAGTGTGCAGAAAGCACCTTTCTTGGTGTGTTCCACACTTATCAGCGGTGTATATTGCTTGCACTGCAAAATGTTTGGTTGTATATAGCCTTCGACCGTGAACGTTTGACATAAGTATCTTGGAGAAGGAATGGGAAGATTTGAATGGTTTTTGGTACTTTTCCCCAGTACATTATAGCAGACAAAATATTTATTTTTCCTATTTTGATCAATCAAAATCTTACGTCCAAAAAAAAAAAATCAATCAGCATCTTTACATGTACATTCAGCCAATTGGTATGGATACCTTTGGCTCTCCTTATTTGACAGTTCCCTCTGCAAACAGTGCCAATTTAAAAAATTCCCCAGTACCAGACTTGAGGACGAGTAACGCACACGCATTCTTATTCGATTTGATGCGAAAATCTGAAGCCTCATCATTAATATTAGATAACAATCTTCTCAGGTTTGAATCCCCCAGTCAATGAACTACAGCATCAAGCATGTCCCTAAAATGACGTTCCATGTCCAAGCGCAATCTACTTGTTTACTGCTCGTTTCAGTACCCGTGATAGCAGAACACCCAGCATCGTCAAACAGTTAGGTCCTGAGTTCAGACCAGTTTAATCGTATTATACGAAACTAACTCCGAGAAGCCGACGATTCTCTCATGCGCTCTTGTGAAAGAATGGCGACTGCACGTGAAGATCCTCATTATAATATGGAGCCACCACAAAATTTCATACTTGGGACATGGCATGAAATGTCTTTTTCGTTGAAATTCATGCATCTTTGGCACTGGCAAGAACAAATAACTAGAACTGGTACTACACGCAGAGCAATGTTAAAGTCCGTCTCCCAAGTTGCAAATTAAAGGGCCATCTCCTTCTTAATTGCCTTAGAATCCACGCACACCGAATTGACTTCTTTAATTAATCATACAAATTATTAAAAAAGCAAGCAATTTGTTTCTTCTCCCTAATTTAATTAAATAAGCCCCCTTCTGAGTTGCCTTAAAGGGTTTAACAAATGAGCGACTGCAGAGGTGGGAGGAAGGCACCTAAGTTTGCCTTTTGAAGAAAAATTTGACCTGACCCGCAAGACTTCCCCTTTGCAGGAAAAA
The DNA here is from genome assembly GCF_021117445.2 of Syzygium oleosum. Taxonomy (NCBI): domain Eukaryota; kingdom Viridiplantae; phylum Streptophyta; class Magnoliopsida; order Myrtales; family Myrtaceae; genus Syzygium; species Syzygium oleosum. The sequence goes on along the minus strand of NW_026607532.1, from coordinate 1,528,378 downwards.
TGTGAGTGGGCGCTCGAGAGCATGAATGGCCAAATGTGCATATACAATGTGCCAATTGGAAAATACACAGATTTTTGCAAATCTAAGTGCGAAGCCCCAGCTAAAAGAGGTGGGGATTAAGCATATAGTTGTGCGCTCACATGATCATCAACCAATCCGCCATTTGTTTATACCTGTCCAGATCACTGATTGTCTGCCAGGAGTAGTGCGTGAGAGTTTGTCTCATTCTTGATCAAAATGCGTATTGTTTATAGGCGAGGTCGTGCGTCTCTCTTCACAGAAAGTGTGATTTTGAGTGTGAAGATAGGAGATATGCTGCTCATTGGCACTCCCTAGCAATGTAAGCTTTCAAAGTCACCATCAATTGAAAATGATGGGTTCAAGAATCTAGTGAAGAGACCGCAAAAAAAAGAAGAAAAAGCCTAATCAATAAGATTTGCACGAAAATGATCTGTTTTGAGGCTCAAATTACTTCGAACAAGTTGTTAAATCTTACGTAGGATAGGGCTCGAAACAAGCTTCCGAAAGATTTCTTATGGCCCTATTTGGCATATCAAATTGTTTGGACAATAAAAAATTCTAGGGGGTTTTTGGTTCTTGGCATGAATCCGCCTGTTCAATTTCTGCCCATCCACAAATGTTCAAAAGCGCTTGTAAAAATTGTCCCCGTGAAATAGTCCATTAAAACTGAAAACAGTATTAGAGCTACGAGGTCCGGCATGTTATTGGATTTGCAAGTTTCAAACTTTCGCGACGTTAATTGCTAGGCGTCCTTTCATTTTAGAATAGTGATAAGGTAGAAAACATGTTCCCTAACGGTTTAAATTGTAGGAATAGTTAAGTGCATACTCGTCTTCGGGGTTCATTACACTCTGCACGTACTGTTTGAAAGGTTGATTATACTTGAATTCAAAGTCGAGTGAACTCATTCACATTCTTTGCCCGGGGAGTAGGCATTCGGTCCAGAACCATGCACGTCTGTCGTATCATCTCTCCGCACTCGATTCTGTATTTCGTCGTTTTGCATGCACATTAATCTTGGTCTTTTCAAAAGATGGTGCTCATTTCGAAGAAGAGAGAGAGGACTCTTGGGCAAGAAGATAGGCATACGTGCGCACGCGTAAACAAGAGTTTCATCTTCTCTAGGCCCAAACAATAATGTGCGCCCCAATGATCAACTCCAGTGAAATTTTCTATAGGAAACTGAGAATCCATTGAACAGTCAACATACTCAACGCCACGACCATCCTCGGGGATCGAGAAGCAAAGTACGACCATATATTTTGCGTCCTTCTCAAATTTCTTCCCCGGTTTTCTTGGATTAATACAGTCCGCAGCAACTTGGAACATAGAATAATAGCATGTGATACTTATTATAGGGTGATTATCTTGGCAAAGACAGAGAGTACGAGAGAATAACATAAGATTTTCTTGTGCTGTGATAAGTCGACATGTACCGAGGAAGATATGAGGAAGGTGACGTGCAAGAATGCCAAGACGCCTGAGTTGTGTATACGTCTTTCGGCGCATGCAATTGAACGATTGATCAAAGTGCGCTTGAGAAATTGAGAGGCGACCGTTAGCAAGCAAAGATTCTGAACCCCATAGCTTCAATTTCCATCTTCTAACTCGATGAGTTTTCGACCTCGTAAAAGCATGAATTGACAATTATGTATACATAATTAGGTTTATGTCGAATTGCAAATCCACCGTGACAAGATTAGTTGCCGTTTAATGATCGTTTGGTATAGTTGATTATAGTCGGGAATGATTGTTTAGTATTAATACATAGTGTACTGTTTTCAGGATGTGTTTAATTGGCAAATCTTGTGGAGATCCACAAGAACACGAGAAAGATTTGATAGGAATATTTTTATCTTAATAAAATAGCGACAGAATCTTCACATATCAACCAAGTCGCATAAAGCAATAGTTTCATGGTATCTATTCATATATAATGTGAATCTTTACTAGATACGATTTAACTAAAAGATCAGAGTTTTTTTTTTTTTTTTGCTAAATCACTAAAAGATCAGAGTTATCTACAATATTAATTGTCAACTATCCATAAGCTAAATTTTTTTTCATATATATTATTTTTTAAGAAAAAAAATCATGGGATAAATTATTTTCTCGCTTTTCACTGCAAACACGAAACAATTTCCTAGTTTCTTTTCATGTGCGATGTGATTGTTGCCGCAATTTTCGGCAATTATCAATTTCTTTTTTTGGTACTTGTAGCTTTTATGCTTAAAAAAATTTACACCCATCGAAGTTAATATCGTTTTATATTTGGTTGCCACGATGAATTTATGATTCACGAGTGATTCTCTTGCCCATTTCAAAATTCAGTCTGAAAAAACTAGATAAACATGTAAGTTAGAAAAACAAAAGTGACAAAAAGAGTGACTAGTGGCAAAATTGCAATAGCCCCATAATTAATAACATTGTAGATCACGACTTAGCACAAAATTAAAATTCATTATGTATAGATAAAATCAAATAAAATGCTTTACGAATGCCTTTGATGAGACTAAATTATAAGGTAAAACATTTTTAAGCGTCATATCTTCAGTATCATTAATGGAATAGTCTCACATATCAACTCATTTAACCATCAATCAATTAGCAAAGAGTCGCTTCTTTCTTAGACCTTCTTTTCTTAGACCTTCTTCAGTAATGGCGGTGCCAGCCGGACTCTCTCTCTCTGCGTCATTCATCAAAGTACAAAAAAAATATCCAAGTCGTATATTACTTAGGGGATAATGACACAAACAGTTTCTGAACTTTGGCTCAATATGCAATTTGGTCTCTGAACTTTTAATTTGTTCAATGTAGTACCTAAACTTTAGCCTGATGTTCAATGTGATCCTTAAACTTTTAATTTGTTCAATGTGGCCTCTGGACTTTTGATACATGTTCAATATAGTCCATGAACTATATGAAAATGTTCAATGCAGTCTCTGAACTTGAATTAATGGAAAGACTAATTTGAACATTTTTATATAGTTCAAGGACTAAATTGAATATGTACCAAAAGGTTAGGGATGACATTGAACAAATTAAAAGTTTAGGGATCACAATGAACATTGGGTTAAAGTTCAGGGACTACATTGAATAAATTAAAAGTTTAAGGATCAAATTGCACATTGAGTTAAAGTTTAGGGACTGTTTGTGTCATTTTCCCATTATTAAGTTCTGTGATATCAGATTCGGTCAAATCTATAAGCACTTCAATTGTTTGAGCTACATGAAATTTGACGGCTTTCTTTCTTCCTCCTCCTCTTCTTCTTCTTCTTGTCGTTCTTTTTATTATTATTTTTTTATTTTGTGAGATCAATTCAAGGCAATGAAGTGAGCATATTAGGCAGTGATGGACATTGTGTCTACTTTGAGATACTCACAATGAAGGTCACCCCAAAAGATATGTGTATTTTGACCAACCGACTCGGCATTTGTCTCTCCTTAATTGATTGCCAAATTTCGATGAGACTTTGATTCACGCAACAAAGTACAAAAAGATAAAAGTCTTAGATTATTAAGTAATGTAATATCATATTTGCTCAAATCTATAAGTACTTCAACTGTTTGAGCTAATAAGGAAACAATTCACAAATGAGCAAGAAATCTGACGGTTTTCTTTCTTCTTCTTCTTCTCTTTTTGGTTTTTTGTGATATCAATTCAAGGCAATGAAGTGAGCATATCAGGCAACGATGGACACTGTGACTACTTTGATATACTCATAAAGGAAAACGACACAAACGATCCCTGAACATTGGCCTAATGTGAAATGTGGTTCCTACACTTTTAATTTATTCAATGTAGTACCTGAACTTTAATTCAATGTGCAATGTGGTCCCTGAACTTTTAATTCGTTCAATGTCATTCCTGAATTTTTTGTACGTGTTCAATTTAATTCCTGAATTATATGAAAATGCTTAATGTAGTCCTTCCATTAATTTAAGTTCAGGGACTACATTGAACAAATTAAAAGTTCAGGGATCATATTACACATTGGACTAAAGTTCAGGACTGTTTGTATTATTTTCCCATTATTAAGTAATGTGATATCAGATTCGGTCAAATCTATAAGCACTTCAATTGTTTGAGCTACATGAAATTTGACAGCTTTCTTTCTTCTTCCTCCTCTTCTTCTTCTTCTTCTTGTCTTTTTATTTTTTTGTATTTTGTGAGATCAATTCAAGGCAATGAAGTGAGCATATCAGGCAATGATGGACATTGTATCTACTTTGAGATACTCACAATGAAGGTCGCCCGAGAAGAGATGTGTATTTCGATTGACCAACTTGGCATTTGCCTCTCCTTAATTGATTGCCAAATTTCGATGAGAATTGGATTCATGCAGCAAAGTACAAAAAGATAAAAGTCTTAGATTTTTAAGTAATGTAATATCATATTTGGTCAAATATATAAGTACTTCAATTGTTTGAGCTTATAAGGAAATAGTTCACAAATGAACATATCATATTCCTTTTTTTGGTATTTTGTGATATCAACTAAAAAAAAAAAAAAAACTAAGGCAATAAAGTGAGCATATCAGACAACGATGGACATTGTGACTACTTTGACATACTCATAATGAAGGCCGCCCAAGAAGAGATGAGCATTTCGATTGACCAACTTGGCGTTTACTTCTCCTTTTATGGTCATTTAATTAATAATGGGATAAATGTACTGGAAGTCCTAAAACTAGTCACAAAAGTATAATTAAATTCTAAAACTTTCAAAAAGTGCAATCAAGTCCTAAAATTAGCCACGAAAACGCAATTGAATCCTAAAACTTTCAAAAAGAACAATCAATTCCTAAAACTTATCAAATTGGTCCAATCAAGTCATTCCATTGATTGCGCTTTTTGAAAGTTTTAAGACTTGATTGCACTTTCTTGACAAGTTTTAGGACTTCATTGTACTTTTTAAAAGTTTTAGGACTCGATTGCACTTTTTGAAGGAGATATGCATTTCGATTAACCAACCTGTCATTTGCTTTTCCTTGTTATGGTCATTTAATTAATAATTGATCGCCAAATTTCGATGAAACTTTTATTCATGCGTCAAAGTACAAAAAGATATCCAAGTCTTTAATTGTTAAGTAATGTAATATCAGATTCGGTCAAATCTATAATTACTTCAAATGTTTGAGCTCATAAGGAAGCAATGCACAAATGAACAAGATATCTGAGTCAGATTTCTTTCTTCTTCTTCTTGTTTTCTTTTTTTGTTATTTTGTGAGATCAATTTAAGGCAATGAAGTAAGCATATCAGGCAGGCAATGATTGATACTGTGTCTATTATGAGATGTTTATAATGAAGGAACCCAGAACAGATGTGCATTTCTTCTCTGGAAATGAATGACCAACATTGGCATTTGCTTCTCGTTTTATGGTCATTTAATTAATAGTAGATTGTCAAGTTTCTACGAGACTTTGATTTCCCAATTGAAGTATTAGTCAACTTATCCAAAAGCCGCATGAATCACATCCTAACACACTTGTTGACACATCCTCTTATCTTAGCCATTGAATTTAATTTTTTTCCATTTTAGGTATCCAGCTGATATTTCAAAATATTGCCCAAGATAACTTGCCATCTTTTGGGCACTCGCATTGCCACATTAAATGCTTGCTGTTATCAACGAATGTCCTCGTGATTCTTTGGGCATTGCCATATGTAGGAGTGGGTGTTCGGCATTTTCAAAGCTCGAAAATCACATGAAATAATTTCATGCTATTTCGCGAAAAATAATAATTCGAAAATTACCTTTGTGCGTTTCAAAACTTTGGGATGGAAAATTCTCTTTGCATTATTTACCTAAAACAATTTTAATTAACAGAACCTCAAATGATTTAGACAAAATTTAATCTGGAGTGCAATGTTCGCTTTTGACTTGGACTGGACAGGAGAAAATGCATTCTAATTTGGTGCCCAAAAAATTGATCCCACATGCCATACTACCATCACATAAAACAAAATAAAATAAAATAAAATAAAAACTCCAATAAAGCCCGAATGTCTTTTTCCCGCTTCATTAACTCGTGCGTTCATTCATTATAAATACCCTCCTGCAAAGAGCTCTCTCTCCATCGCAATCTCTCTCTCTCTCTCTCTTTCTCTCTCTGATACTAACACAAAGTGTTGCCTGATCACCACCACCAGCACCACCATGGCCACGGTGGTCCTAACAGCGATCTTGGTTGTCCTCTTGAGTCTGCTAATTAAGGGTGCTTACGAGACCATCACGTGTTACTGGTGGACGCCGAGGCGCATCAAGAAAATAATGGAGAGGCAAGGCGTGCGTGGCCCGAGACCTCGCCCCCTGATCGGCAACATCCACGACACGGCCTCCCTCGTCGCCAAGTCCACCTCCGACGACATGGACTCCATCCGCCACGATGTCGTTCCCCGCCTCTTGCCCCATTACGTCCTCTGGTCCCAGCAATACGGTATTATAATCTATCCAATATTCCTAACACGCGCACTCGCACTCGCACATGCTCCTTCATAACGATTTTCCCAGCGTGGAGCCAGAGGGGTGGACCAGAGTCGCCTTATGAACATGAATACATGTTAATCGGTACTGAGGATGCCATTTTTCGGCGCAGGAAAACGGTTCATATACTGGAACGGGTCCGAGCCACGGATGTGCCTGACCGAGACCGAGCTGATCAAGGAACTCCTGTCCAAATACAGCACTCTATCCGGCAAGTCGTGGCTGCAACAGCAAGGGTCGAAGCATTTCATCGGGAAGGGACTCCTGATGGCGAACGGTGACGATTGGTACCACCAGCGCCACATCGTCGCCCCCGCCTTCATGGGAGACAAACTCAAGGTAATCATCAATATGCTGCGAAGCCGATCCGATCCGCAAGCACATGCTTGGGGCTAGTTCTTGGTTTTGGCAATGTGAAGAACTTTCATTTGGCTTTGATCCAATTGGGGACTAATAAATTAATCGAGATTTGGGTGTTTTTATTAGAGCTATGCGGGGTACATGGTGGATTGCACTAACCAGATGCTCCAATCGCTGAGGAAGGCAGTGGACTCGGGCCAGAAGGAGTTTGAGATCAGCGAGCACATGGCCAGGCTCACGGCCGACATCATCTCCAGGACTGAGTTTGACAGTAGCTACGAGAAGGGCAAGCAAATCTTCCACCTCCTCACCATCCTCCAAAGCCTCTGTGCCCAAGCGAGCCGCCACCTGTGCCTTCCCGGCAGCCGGTACGTCTCATTCGGCCGTGGTCGCACAAATCTCTAAAACTCACATTACTTTTTCTCGAACTTCTCCTGTAATAATGAAACGTCGAAAACCGGGTTGCGACCATCCCTAACGCATCGAAAAGGGAAGTAATCGAGAGTTAACTAATGGCAACTATTGTTTATTTATCAGATTCTTTCCAAGTAAGTACAATAGGGAGATAAAGTCACTCAAGATGGAGGTGGAGAGGCTGCTGATGGAGATAATCCAGAGCCGGAGGGACTGCGTCGAGGTCGGGCGGAGCTCCTCATACGGGAACGACCTGCTCGGGATGCTGCTCAACGAGATGCAGAAGAAGAAATCAGGGAGCGGATTCAGCTTGACTCTCCAGTTGATCATGGACGAGTGCAAGACCTTCTTCTTCGCCGGGCACGAAACCACCGCGCTGCTGCTGACGTGGACGGTCATGCTCCTCGCCAGCAACCCATCCTGGCAAGAGAGAGTGAGGGAGGAGGTCGCTCAGGTCTGCAATGGTGCCGATCCCTCAGTCGAACACCTCTCCAAGCTCACCCTGGTAAGCTTGAAATTCTGTCCCTCCTCTTATCAATTCTCCTTTTCTAATCACAAACAATTCGCAAGGTCGTATCGGGCGGGCGACTGGTTTCATTTTATGTTATCGTATCAGTATTGGTAAATAATCAATAACTTAAGAAAAAACGATAGATAAAAAAGGTCAAATTCGATTTTCTCTTTTATAAATTGAGTCGTGCTATCGTGTCGCGTAAATATTGACGTTGTTTCTAGTTATAAAGTGCGGCACTAATTAGAGGTTACAATTTTTGGTGATTTTTTCCCTCTATTTTATTTATTTATTTTGGGCTCATGGGTTTTGCTCTTGATATTGACGAGAGAAGGAAAAAATAAAGTTTGCCGCCAATTCATGCGACTTTTCTTGGTGATGTACTTAAAAAGTTGTACGTAGCGTCTACAAATGGTGCATGCTACGGCAAGTGGCGTAAAGCTCGAAGGGAAGTAGGACTGACCTTCGGGAATCGTGGCAGCAGAGCCGCACGATTTCCCGACCAATGTGTGGTTTATTGTACACGGCCATTTAAAGTCCCCTGCCATGTTCTTGTCATTCTAGCCCATTTTATCAATTTGACAAGATGACGTCATAATTGATATAATTAATTTCCTCTTCTCTTTTGCTCCATCATTTCCTAGGTACACTAGTTAACTAGCGTTTCCTTCTTCTTCTTTCGCTATTTTGCCACAGTTAAATATGGTGATTAATGAATCACTAAGGCTCTATCCGCCAGCCTCGGTGCTTCCCCGGATGGCGTTTGAGGATTTCAAGTTGGGCGACCTCCACATCCCGAAGGGGCTCTCGATCTGGATTCCGGTCCTCGCCATCCACCACAGCGAGGAGCTGTGGGGCAAGGATGCGAACGAGTTCAACCCGGAGAGGTTCGCGTCGAAGGCTTTCGCCCCGGGCCGGTTCGTGCCCTTCGCGATGGGCCCGCGGAACTGCGTCGGCCAGACCTTCGCCCTCATGGAGGCCAAGATCATCCTGGCCATGTTGATATCCCGGTTCAGCTTCACGATCTCCGAGAGCTACCGCCACGCCCCCGTCGTCGTGCTCACCATAAAACCCAAGTACGGGGTTCAAATATGCTTGACGCCCTTAAACCCGTAGAAACATACAAGTTCTGAGGTTTCAAGATGAAAAGTTTTGGTGGCACAATTTACTACACCTTCTTACTTGTGCAATAAGGAGATGAAAGATGAGAATGATGGTTGTAAAGATGAAGAAACCAGAAAGCAAGAATTCTTCGTTTTTTACAAGATCAATGAACTGATATATACGGCCGCGCGAACACCTCGATTATCAAAAATAAAAAATAAAAAATGAACTGATATACAATTTTTGCTCATGCGCCCATCATTATGGCAATAATAAACAAACTAGAGCAAAGCATAGATGCTGCGTGGGCTGTTTAGATCAAGCCTTTAATGCCCGTGCAAAGGCTTGATCGAAGGCATTAAGGACAAAGTAGTGATGGGGCAAAGTGCTGCAGCTTTCGAATTGAAAATATGGCCATCTTGGGCTTGACAAAAAGGTAAGAGGTCAGAATTTTTCTATTGGAGTCATCCCCATCATCTGCTTACACCAATGTTACGATACTGCTCCTCCCACTACTCCTTTTCCCCCTCATTTTTAAAACTGTCGGTCTCATTTTTCACTTTATCCACTCTCCATCAGTCACCACCGAGGCAGTGGTCACAGTGAAATTGGGAAATAGTGGTGGGATTGTTTGAGGTAAAGGGATAATGTTCTTAAAATCGGATTTTGGAGATGGCCAAACTAATGACGGGCGACGGGGTGGCGGAGCGGTCAGCCACGGGGCCCCTGCCGCTTATCTTTTGCAAATGTGCACTATGGTTTATGAGGTTTGAATAAGTCTCATCCACCTCGAGTTAGATATTGCGGATGTAAATCATGAATTTTGTGTTTGATTTCTCATCTATCTTGACTTATTTTTCGTTTTTTTTTTCTTTAAACGTTACGAGTTCCAATCACTCTTTTGTCTATTGATCCACGTATTCCAAAAAGAGAGATTAAAGGCTTGTTTGATTCGACTTCTTTTTCTTACTTTTTACTTACGAAATCTTACAACTTGTGCAATTCAACTTTTTCTTTTTTCTAATTTGAAACGTCCGAAATTTTTACAATATAGAAATATTAGTGCATAGATTAACATAAAATATTTCATAACTTTCTTAAATTCAGATAATATTCAAACTCTGGTGGCAAGTCAAGATAATTATACTTAAACCTACCTTTAGATTTTCGATTAATGGCAAACAATCTGGCCCTCGTGAGTTTCCATATTGCACAAAACGCCGTTTTGGCCATTAGATCATCATGTGGTAGTGGGGAATTAGAAGTTAGAACCCATTAGGATAATATACATTTCGGGCATGAACTTATATCAGTCATTATCCTATGACCTACGACAATGATTAGACACGAACCTTTTCCTCCTCGCACGAGTGCATTTTAGTGCCTCGAAAAAGTGGTCTCTCTCTATCTCTCTCTCTCTCAAAAAAACAATATAAAAAACAAAAAAAGGTGGATGTAAGTCCTCTACTAGATCGTTGAAAAGCTAAAAGAGAGTCAAAATGTGACAAGACGGCCAAACTCGATCAGTTCTGAGCATCATTACATTAACCATAGAGGCGATAAATTATTAGTGCATAAGATAATATCGTGTGTTTATGCGCCACCATGAACTCCGATGACCCTCCACCCACCTTATCTTCCTCCACCTCTTTACCTCCTCCCAACCCAATATTTTATTTCTTCTCCTTGAGTGATATTGCATTACGTACTAATCAAGTGCTCATCATTTTGCATTATTATAATATCCCATGCGCTCTAAGGCCCTCAAAAATTGTGAAATGGTTCTTCTTCTTCTTCTTTTTTTTTTTTTGAGTGCCTACTACAACTTTACATTCTTCTAGCTAGGGATAATAACCCGTGCGGGTTTATATTAAAATAGGATTGTCGATTGTCGATATAGATTGATGTAGACTATGTGATTCGCAGTGGGTTTACACGAGTGGAGACTTTAAGCTTCTTTGTTAGGCCACAATGGACACCTCAAAAATGTTCTCTTGGTTTAACCAAAAGTTATCTCTCTCTCTCTCTCCCGGCTTAGTGGTGTCGAGTTTAATGTTGTAATTATGAGTTAATGGATCAAACATATGTGAGCAAAACGAGACATGTATATTCAGTTCACATGTTTCTTTAGTTCATGTATCTGTTAAGTTCATGTATCTATTAAGTTCATGAATCTCTTTAGTTCATGAATATCTTTAATTCATGTATCTGTTAAATTCACGAATCACTTCATTACATCCATCTATTAAGTTCATGCATCTCTTGAATTCATGTATCTTTTAAGTCCATGCGTCTGTTCAGTTCATGTCCATTCAAACTTTATAAATGGAATTGAATTACTATTGATAGTTGAGAGTCATTCTAAATAGGAATTATTCTTTAGAAAGTCATCCTCAAAGTGTGCCGATTTTGAGAAATGTTCGACAGAGTCATATTTGCATAGTATTAATATAAACAGGGCAAACAGGTTCGAGGTATTATATCTTCGGAGGTATAATTCGAGAGTCTGCCTAGCTCCGTTGGCAGGAACTAATTGCCTCAAGAAGAATCGGTTATCCATACCCTACCTCCACTTTGATTCTGTTTCAATCCATTGGGTTTTTTTCACATGTTGTAGGGCATAGTCAAATGATTACGGTGGCCGACTAAGGCTACTTCAAGCGAGAATTCATGGAAGCCTCGCTTGCGTCTCTACCTTATTGCATCGGGTGAAGGAGTTCTTGTGCTCAAAGCATTTTTTCGTTTGTGAGACTGCATCTCTTCAAGAAGATGGCCCGGAATCTTCCTGAGCTGATGCCCAGTACAAAGTTAGGCAATAACTCGTTCACTTTGTCCACTGGTTGCGTTTGTCAGAATTAATTTATTATCTCTTTCTCGGCTTTATTATTTATGTTTATTTTTTCTACTTATAACAAACAATATAGTGTTATGTATATTTCCTCCAATACGTACGTCATTACCAACAATCTTAAGGCAATTACTCTGACTGTTTGTTGAGTTTATCAGAAAATCGAAATGGCTGATAATAATGAAGTACCTGCCGATGTTTGGAATGTTTCTGGAAACGTTCCTGTGGTCGTTTCGACCACTATTGGTAGAGAGGTTCATACCTCGGGGTCTGGTGTTGTGGCAGCTAATGCTGCAGGCCTTTAGGTCAAGACCATCTATGGTGGTACAGGAACTAGTCGTATGGCTGTTTTTTAGAATAGTGCCAGCCAAATGGGTACTAGTTGCATGGTTGATATACCCGGGACTGTTTTTCATATAAAAGTACAAGCCAAATGGCATATCGTTCCGTTTTTGGAGAGATGGTTCAACAAAACTCTAAAGGAGATTCAGTTGTCGAGTTCACTCACGAGAGCTTGTAACCTTAGTGAGCAACAAGGTGATGGGACATGGGCACGGATCCAATGGACCGAGCCTGCCATGGCTCTTTGCTAGCATGCCCATTCCTAGCCAGGAGTTGTTCATGTGGTTCGGGAGAAGGCTCAGACTTCATGTGCACTAGAGCAGAGGGCTCAAGGGCGAAAACTTCCTTCTATCGGTAGTGGAAGGACAACGGGTCGGTGCTACTCAGGCACGCCAAGGCTAATGGCCCGAGTAAATAACGAAGGTTACCATCCTATAAATTTTGAAAGTGTAGAAGTGCCCAGTCAAGGTGGCGATTTTTCCTCCTAATCAAACTTGGTTGGAACCTAAAACGGTGGATTGTATATTCATCGAATAATCATTTTCTTCCACACCTAGCTATTTTGGAAGGCTATAGTTATGCCAATTGGATTTCGAATTCCGATGAATCAAAATTGACTAGCAGATATGTGTTCACGCTAGGAGGTGCCGCAGTATTGTGGAAATCCTAAAAGCAAACTTTAATAACGTTCACCACAATGGAATCTAAGTTTGTTGCTTTGGATAAAGCTACTGAAGAAGCAGAGTAGCTTTGACGGTTTTTTGAGGATGTTCCATTGTAGCGAAAACCTGTGCCTCCAATATGCATTCATTGTGACAATCAAGCAACGATTGCAAGAGCAAAAAATGCAATGTATAATGGTAAGTCTAGACACATTCATCGTTGACATAATACCGTCAAGTAGTTGCTCTTGAATTGGAATAATTTCTTTGGAGTTTGTAAAGTCAAAAGAAAACACTATGGATTTGCTGACAAAAGGTTTGTCGAGAGAGCACATAAACTACGCATCGAGGAGAATGGGGTTTAAAGCCTTAACTCAATAAAGAGGTTCTAAGGTGGAAACCTAACCTAGCGATTGGAGATTATATGGACTAACTTCAATAGGATAACGTAAATTTTGGAAACTTTAGTGTGCACACTGTCTTCCACTTCTATTATGTAACAGTACTTCCGACAACATCTTAAAGGTACGCTATGCATTTAATGATTCCTATAGTTATGAATACAACATCCTAGTAAGGTATGGTAGGATACCCTTAATAGGAATGCACCTAAATGCGTGGAGCCGGCCGACTCTATGAAAGCACACACGAATCCCGAGAGGTTCAAGGCCGAAAGAATGAACACAATTGAGAACCAATCTTGAATTAGAGATACTCAGTGTGAGATCTATTGTCTGGGCTTACACAAACAACTGGCGATTTAAGACTTAGTCCATCGACTAGTTAAGTAAGTCCGATAAGCTTTCACTAAAGAAAGTTCAAAGCAAAAGCTACCTATCTTGATGCGATGTATTTTCACAAGCACTCTTAGAATCTCTTCAAGTAAAAAATGTTTTGTTGATCCATTAATGTGGGGGATTGATATAATTATGGGTTAATAAATCAACGTGTTTGAGCAAAACGAGACATGAATAACTTAAGTTCATAAATCTCGTCAGTTCATATATTTGTTGAGTTCATGAATCTCTTCAGTTAATGAATATCTTCAATTCATATATCTCCTGAGTTCATGAATCTTTTTAGTACAAGTTGTTAAGTTTATATATCTCTTGAATTTATGTATTTTTACAGTTTATGTGTCTGTTAGGTTCTTGTCCATGCAAACACTATAAATGGAATAAAACTATTCTTGATAGTTGAGAGCCATTCTGAATGAGAATTCTTCTTTAGAAAGTTGTCATCTAAATGTGCTGGTTTCGATAAGTGTTCAACAGAGTCATGTTTGCATAATGCTAATAAAATCAGGTTCGAAGTGTTATATCTTGGGAGGCATAGTTCGTGAGTCTGCCTAGCACCATTAGTAGGAATTAATCGCCTTAAGGATATTCGATTAGTCATACCTTACCTCCTGTTAAATTCTATTTCAATCCGTTCGGTTTTTTCCACATGATGCAAGGCATAGTTGAATGACTGTGGTGGCCGACCAAAGCTACTTCGGGCTAGAATCCACAGAGGCTCCGCTCGCATCTCTATCTCATCGCACCAAGTGAAGAATTCTCATGCTTAAAGCATTTCCTCATTTCCGAGATTGTATCTCTTCAAGGAGATGGCCCGGGGTCTTCCTAAGTTGATGCCCGGTACAAAATTAGGCAATAACCCATTCACTCCGTCCACTGGCTACATTTGTTAGAATTAATTTGTTATCGTTTCCTTAGCTTTATTATTTATGTTCATTTTTTTCTGATTACAACAAACAGTAAAGTTTTGCATATATTTCCTCCAATATGCACATCATTTTGCATAGCACAATTCAGTCATGTTTCTCGTAAATACAAGTTCGCTTGACATGTGCCAATTTCTCAATGAAGGGTCGATATAAAGTTTGGTACTGCCAAAGACCAGCCAGGGAATTTCTTGACTTGTAGGCTAGAAAATAATCATAATCAGTACAACATGTGGACGTAGATGAGGTCCATGACCACGGACAGTTGGTCATTCACTAAGTCAATAGGATTATGTAACTACATTTTTTAGGAACTATAAAACTAACAATAAAAGCAAAAGAAATGAAAAAAAAAAGCGGCATTTTTTAACCCAAAAAACAATAAGAAGGAATAAATACACTGAAAGTCCTAAAACTTGTCACGAAATTGTAATCGAGTCCTAAAACTTTCAAAAAGTGCAATCAAATCTTAAATTTTATCACGAAAGTGCAATCGAGTCCTAAAACTTTCAAAAAGTGCAATCAAGCTCTTAAACTTGTCATGAAAGTGTAATTAAGTCCTAAAACTTTCAAAAAACACAATCAATTGAAAGACTTGATTCGATCAATTTGACAAATTTTAGAACTTGATTGCATTTTTTAAAGTTTTAGGACTTACTTGCTCTTTCGTAATAAGTTTTAGGACTTAATTGCACTTTTAAAAAGTTTTAGGTCTTAATTGTACTTTCCAATGCACTTATCCCTAATAAGAAAAACAAAAGAAAGAGGGGCGCAGGTCTTTTGGCACTCATACATTCTCAGGTGCGCATGTTCTTGTGGAGCCTAGTCTTCAGATGGCACATATTTTATACTTAGCTTTACTTGACTAGGATATTCCCTCAGATTACTACAACCATGATTACCCATCATTGCATTATTATTAATACTTCAATTATGCATCTTTGACGTTTATCAGAAACATTCGATTTGCTCGACCCCACCACCTTCCATAAACTCATATTAAAGTATATAGAAGCTCTATGCACGTACGAAAGGGTAAGAACATTTTTTTAGCCCGTGTAATTCAGTCCTCCCACGAGCTCAAATGTGTGCATCTTTTACTTTTCTCCCAAAGAATAAAGAAAAAATCACAAAAAATCTCAAACTATACACACTATGACACATTTATCTTAATTTTTTTTACATCAAAAACCCCAAACTATGCCCATTGGGACACATTTACCTAAATTTTTTCTTGTGACATAAAAAACCCTAAATTTGTGCCTATGTAACACGTTTACCCCCGTCAAGGCTCCATTAGATAATTTTTCAGCCAAAACAATGTCATTGCCATGTCGACATTGCTTGCTTTTCGGTGTCCATATATGCAGATTTTTAACGATTCTCATTGGCAAAATTTTGATGGAGGATAAATGTGTCACATAGGTACGAGTTTGGGATTTTTGGTGTCATAAAAAAAAGGTTTAGGATAAATGTATCACAATAAGCATAGTTTAGGGTTTTTTTTTACTTTCGCTCCAAAGAAAAGGGTGTCCACCGTTGACAAACTATGGATCGTTTGTTTTTACCGGCACACATGATTAATGACCAAGCCACATCCCGTCATCCCTGCCTCACCGTGATGCGAGTGAGGAACTCGGGACCTGCGATTCATGATCTTCACTAAATCGAGTCGAAACGCTCTAAGGAATTGGATGGGATAAACAACATGCATAAAGCATTTAGAGCATATAAGTTATAACCAAGTAATTTAGACATTCAGTTGGGTACAGTTCCATCAACTCTACATGACCTAACAAGTCCGATTGTCGTAACTTTGAGAAAAAAAAAATTAACATCCATCTCGAATCGGGATGTAAGTTCTGATCATATTGCGGATTGAAAATTATTAGCGGGCTAATTTCATGTCGAGTAGAATGGACATGTGCTCTACTAATCAGATAGTGACCAAGTGCTTGATGCATCTTGTCCTCTCTCTCTCTCTCTCTCTCTCTCTCTCTCTCTCTCTCTCTCTCTCTCTCTCTCTCTCTCTCTCTCTTTTGCGAACAACCAATCATTAAGTCATTGGAATATAACGCTTGAAAGGACAATTGCGCTATAGTCAACGATTGATCACACCCCCGTCTCTCCCCCAATTACGGTTTCAATTATCATATATATATTTATAAGTTTTAACCATATCATATTCACGGAACTAAATATTAACTTTCATAATGTATGTTTATATCCATTTTTATATAAATTCATTACTCAAATAGGGTATTCAAGCGTTTCTTATCCTACCGTATCACATCTTTCTAGTCGAATAATCTTTGACAATCTCACTAGAAATGAAGACTTATCACTTGAAGAAGTGAATGACTTTTAATTGCTCTAGTGGGGAGGCATTTGACTCCACGACATGATTTATCAATTGGCCAAGCCTTTGACCCAATTCCTAATCCCGCACGATCGATATGGAAAAGCAGAAAGATCTTGATTTCCCCATCAAGATTGAATATGCTTAGCTACTAGCTAAGTTCACGTTTGACTAAGGAGGAGGAGAAGATCCTCCAAAATCTTCACGAACCAATCTTTCGTACCAACAAGATTTAGTGCTCAAACAATCTGCATTATCTTAATCTAGGCTTATTGTAGCCTAATCAGAGGAGGGTCACACCAGCATGACGTATTAGTCGGGTCAAAGTCCTTATTTTGCTCGTCTACTCAATATCGTACGAAAAATTCCCAAGAAAAAGGACCATGCGATTCAATCGGGAGAATGCTTCCCTTTCATGGTTCTTCAAATCCCAAAGGTCAAATTCCAAGTACAATACACGTTACTTAGCATGTACTTTATCATCTACACTTATATTTATTTCAGAATTTCAGAGTCAGTCGCATTCAGTGTCTAAAATTTAGAACTTTCTCTGGATTTTCTTGTAATTAAACAAACTACTTTCTAAAATCAATTAATAATTATATCCCCAAGTATTGAATTTTTCCATTCTTTTGAGAATACCCAATATTTTTTAAATAAAGATAAGCTGTTGATTGAATCCATCACGGCACACATGATTAGATGTTATGATATGATGGGAAAATTTTAAAACTCTTTTGCTTTCACGGAGATATAGTCGACAGAATAAAAAGAACCAAAAAAGAGGGCGACTTTATCGTAAAGTGTCCCGTACCATATGAGATAGGCACGCGCAAGTTTATCATATCAATCATGAAGTTTCACTCGAAAAGATTATCGTTCATCTCGATTAGAAAAAAGCACTTGAAGAAGCGTCGGTCGAAGTAGATGCCCGCAATTATAGTAATCTCTCTTTCGTAGGTGAACGTCCATTGGGAGTAGGCGGCTGAGTGCATGCTGACTTCTCTCCCCCATTTCAGATAGATTCTATTTGACTTAGTGACGAGACTATTGTCCATTGCTTTCAAAACCATGCCGGAAATCGACCCGTGTGGATAGGCATCCGTCGTGCCGACTGAACAGTTCGAGAAAGAAATCCGATACATCGACTCGAATCCGATCCAAACAGACGATAACGAGACCATGTGCTGTGTGATTTTTAGGATAAGATGATGTTACCGACGTTGAGTTTTGGCTATTGTATGCCCGAGCATGAAATAATATCCACGTATAAATCAATGCAGACAATGTTCTCGAGGATTACTAAGTATGTAGGGTTTGTGTGATGCACGTCGACCAACCTTTCCACTGCCCCGTGCACTTTTATCAGCATCCTGTAGCAATCTCACCACTTGATGAAATTTGAGTTTCTTTTGGAGTGTCATACATGTGATATGAACATGTCGTTTCTAATGAAACATAGATGGATGACCATCTGTGACATCCTTGTATGGCTGGCACTTGTTGCTCCATTATATATAGTTGACATTCTTAGAGGACCCAACAACAAATGTCGTATTGTGGAAAGCAAGCGATCAAGCAGTAAAATGGACAAAAATGAGGAAATAAATCAGACTGCACATTTTTACATGATTCGATCGGTGTAACCTATATTTACGGGGAGAGTAGCAAAAAATTATATTATAAATTAAGTGATGCAACGGAGATTATAACTACACTCAAGTAACTCAAACACTTTCAATGTTTCTAGCCACAATTACACCCAATATCTTACACAGTATATAGCTTTTTCAATTCCTCACAAAATAATCTCTCAATCTTACAAAAAGAATTGGAAAAATTTTTCAAAAAGTCCTAAACATATTATACAGCAGCCAATTCAATCATAAACATTTCAATTGTGCCAATTTAGTCATACATCTTTTAACAATTTGTCAATTTAATCTTAAACCTTTTTATTACTTGTTAATTTAGTCCTAAATATTTTAATGATGGGAAAATGACACAAACAGAGTCTGAACTTTGACTCGATGTGCAATTTGGTCACTGAACTTTTAATTTATTCAATTTAGTCCTTGAACTTCAATCCAATGTTCAATGTGGTCCATGAACTTTCAATTTATTCAATGTGATCTCTTTTTTTTTTGTACATGTTCAATATAGTTCATGAACTTTATAAAAATATTCAATGTAGTCCTTTAATTAATTCAAGTTCAGGGATTATATTATACATTTTCATATAGTTTAGGGACTAAATTGAACATGTACCAAAAGTTCAAGAACCACATTGAACAAATTAAAAGTTCATGGACCACATTGAATATTAGGCTAAAGTTCAAGGACTACATTGAACAAATTAAAAGCTCAAAGACCAAATTGCACATTGAGCCAAAATTCAGAAACTATTTGTGTCATTATCCCTTTAATAATTTGTCAATTTTGGCCGGAAATCACTGACATGGTGGTCTACTCAACGCCCACCATCCTACATGGCATAGCCGGCTGACGCGGACAATTTTTATAATTTGTTTAACTTTATGAATTTTTTTTTTTTTGCTTTTACCCTTCGTCGGCCATCTCTAAGCCTCGACGCTGACCCCTGGCAAGGGTCGCCCTCCCCCTTGCCCGCCCAAGCAAGGGTGGCCTCGCCCAAGACTGGCAACCTCCACCAACCATTAATGAGGCTCAACAATGAGCAGCAGAGGGAAAAAGGGAAAAATAAAAATAAAAACGAAAACGAAAACGAAAAAATTCAAAAAAATTGCAAAAATTGTTAACTCTAGCACTGGCGATCCAGCCATGCCATGTAGGATGGCCAGCGCTAACTATATCGCGACGTTAGCAATTTCTAATTAGATTGGCTGGAAGAACGAAATTGGAAAATCGTTAAAAGGTTTAGGACTAAATTGGTAAATTATGAAAAGTTTTAGAACTAAATTGGCACAATTGAAAGGTTTAGGACTAAATTGGCAAGTTATCAAAATGTTTATAATTAAATGGGCAAGATTGAAAGGCTTATGATTGAATTGGCCGCCATACAATAAGTTTATGACTTTTTGGATAATTTTCCCCAAAAAAATTACATAAAATCTTAACACTAGATTTTCACGATTTCAAGCGCTTGAGATGTAATTACGAGCACAAACTCCTCTTGGATGCTCTTCACGAAAAAAAAAATCCACTTCTTATATAGAAGAGAGTTGGATCTAATATAGGAAACCTACTCAAACTTGGTAACTACTCAAATAGAAAACCAACTCCGACCAAGAAACCTATTCAAATTAGGGAAGTTTCGTTTTGCAAGCTCAAACTCAAGACATATTGTTAACATGCCAAATGATTTGAAATTTGTGCAAGCTCTAAACATTTGTATTTTCTTTAGAAACACTCCATTTAATAGGGTGTAGATATTCATATTTGTCCGTGATCGATGTGACGCCTATTATTGTAGGTGAACATGGTTTGAGTGACTACGGTTAAACCAAGAACCTAAATCGTCTATAACAAAAATCGGTTTCACCATTTCTGGAACTTAGGACTTACTCTCGTAATGCCCACAAAACCCTACAACCCCCCGCGTTGTTATATGGTATTCCTCGGGGTGTGAATCGTATCGAGTTGCGTATATTTTGTATGTTGGATGGACATGAAGACTATATATCCAAACAATGTATAGATAAAACCCTCACTACTACAAGGAATATATGGCTGCATTAAGCAACGCTTTGCCAAAGCCCTCTGTGGCTCCAAAGGCTTTTAACCCCAAGGCAAATGGTGCTCAATAAGTTTTTTGGAAAGTTTTGGAGAGATGCAATTGCATTTCCAAAGGTTTCTAAAGGCTTTTAGCCCATGGTAGGTCTGGAAGAGTTTTAGGCTTTGAGCATTTCCAGAATACTAATACATTTTTCCTTCCAATTTTACTCTCGCTAAACTTTCATAATTCTGGAAATCCCTCACCTCACGCGACGTCACCGGCGAAGGGCTCTAGCTGCTAGTGCTAAATCTGGCTCGTGGGCAACAAAACTAGCAAAAGTCCATGTGTAGTTTCTTTTCCAATTAGCATTTAAACTAAAGTTGCTTCCCAATATATTTTTAAACTACACTTTACAAAACGCTGTTTACGTTTAATTCGCCTAAATTTCTCTGCATTTTTCCAAATTTTTTCCCCAAAAGTCTTACCAAAACGCAGCCTATGTATTCCTTGGCATGGTACCAGATGATATGTCCACGGAAGGTGGTGGACAATGGGAAACACCCAACGATCTTATGGACACAAGGGCGACTACAGAAATGGGAACATCACCCAGGTAGGCAACTAGGAAATTTCATAGTTGTCAACGAGATATCGAGACGATTTCGTTGTTGTTGTTGTGATGTGACAAGATATGCGTGTGTGTGTGTGTGTGTCTCGCTCTTGAAATGAAAGTGGCTATGATGATCACAGTGCCCCAGAATTCCATTTATGGGCATTGAGAGAGAGAGAGAGAGAGAGAGAGAGAGAGAGAGAGAGAGAGAGAGAGAGAGAGAGAGAGAGAGAGAGAGAGAGAGAGAGTGTGTGTGTGTTTTGTCTTCCCCACGCGATCGAGGACATGGAATGAGAGATTGAGATGACGAGGGCGAAGCCCAAAAAGAAACTCTACACAGGAAAGACCACCATATAAGCCCTAAAGCCAAGTTGCCAAGTGGGTGAAGCACTTCTCTCTGTGTGGAGGATGAAGAGATAACCATGTTACTCCTCTTTTTTTTCCTTCGTTTCCTTTTGGGCAAGGTTAGAAGTTTCTTATGCAATTCCAATTTTGTACACTTTGTACAAAATGGTGTGACTGGTATTGTCTCGTATTGTATCCCTCGCAACCAAAAGACAAAATCGATGAACTCCCAAACCAATTCACGGGCCTCTAGGACCTCGGGAGATTTGGAAGTTGCCATGTTTCAGCATGCTAGGATATATCTATCGTTGAAAAGTATTTCAAAAGACTTATTTTCCATATTTTTGCTTATCCGATATGACTCGGAAAGCTACATTCTGTTTACTTTTTTAAAGGGCTCACGCTATTCTAAAATATCGTGGACAGCACTATAGCGCCTCGAATTCTCACAAACTCTCACAATGATATCGTGAAAGAAAATGCGGGGAAGCACTTCTTATCTCGTTCATAATTTCGTTCCATCATTACTCACGTGTATAAAAATTTGAACGCTTCCGGGATTTAAAATTCACGAACCCACCAAAAATCAGAACAGACCCCGCATGATTTTGGCACAGTGATTGATTAACTTAGTCTAGAGAAAATAATTTGTCACACGAAGGCTTATCCACACCGGGGCACTTCGAAGTGGTGAATTTTGCTGTCGAAGTCAACATATGACTTGACGTAACCTGTATTGATATTGTACTTTCTCTGTACCAATTGGTGAATAATCACAGACCAAAGGCCAAGGTCAACGGCTCAAAAACAAAAAATGAATGTATGGCTAAAAAGTGCTATTTTTACCCCTCACGTAAGGCTAAGGTCATCGCAGACCACGCACAGGAAAGTTAAGCAGATTGGACGCGACATGTCGGCACCGGTTTGGACACAATTTCGGCCATCGACCACTGCAACACTGTTCGTGTGATTTCACTCACGCGATGTGCGGATCATGCTGGAAAAAAAATCATACGACTTTCGTGTGGAGGATTTCATTTCGTGGAGGTCGTATTCCGAGTTTCGGCCGGCACTGGATTAAGAGGGTGATTGATGCGAATTTCGAGCAATGGCCGTAAATCAATTTCGAGTTGACTTGTCGACGAATTCTCCCTCGTGGAGACTCTTTGCTCGTCTCGTCGAGTGTAGGAGAAGAATTTTGTCCCGAATCTGAACACCATGATTCCCTCATAGTTAAAACTTAGTCCTGAAAACATGGATAATATGGGTGATCATATCAAGCATTACGAGTTAAGGGTCAATCTTTTATTTCGATCCAGAGTCCAATTTTATTTGCAATGCCCCAGAACAAAGCTCAAGTATATGGGTAATTTAGTATAAGTAATGAAAGGGTTCAATACATTCAAAAATCAAAGACGGTTCTCATCAAGGCATATAAAGTTTGTTCTCCCATGTCATAAAAGAAGACCCTTCAAGGCTAAAGCGACCACATTTACTTATGCACGTAATTATGATGACAAGAACAAATCAAAACACAATAGTAATTGCTCATTCCAACCATATTTTGCCACAAATTGAAAAAATCTCCGTGAAACCTATAATGTTATACGTAACTCACTGACTTGCCATTCAATTCACTAACCTTCGTTTCCTAAAACAATGAGAAATTTACATAATCCAACAACACAAGAACCCAACTATTCGGAAACCGCCTGTCAAGTTTAGCACCAGAAACAGGTGAACAATCTGCCATAGCCTGACATAAGATTATCCTCTCTATCTAAGCTTAATCCCATTCAATGAACAGTGACCTCTATTTATAACTGTCAGATTGCCGAAATGATGCCGAACATTGTGAGAACTAAGTGAATTAATATACAAAAATGTCCGAACTGATGTCAGTACCGGAAGGACCCTTCTTGAGCCCTTATGTTCTGGTAGCCATAGGCACCTTGTGGTGCACCGATGAAGGGTGATACCTCTTGCTGGGTATATGGGCTTTGCGGAGGATAGATGCCTGGTCGATCGCTAATACTCTGGTAAGATCCGTGATGAGCAGCTGTGCTCTGATAGGCACTTTGCTGACTAGTCACGCTTTGCACACCAGACCTCGTAAAGGAACGGAAGTGAGGATTAGATCCACGACTCTCCCGAGCAGACTGTGGACCACCAGACTGCATGTCCTGAAATTTCATGCTACCTCCAAGGACCTGAATATCAAAGTCAAGATACTAAACTGTCATTTCATATCAAAAGATTTGAATAGATAACGCACAATTTAAGGTTGATAACTCATGATCAAAATAAAACCAAAGAATAGTCATTATATCTATGTTCCTTAACCTCATGTATAAATATTTAACACACACAACAATTTAAACTATTTGATTAATTTTGCAAAATATTTCTAAGGCCCTGAACTGATCTACTCATAGTTGACTTTAAGTCGTTCATGAATAGCTTGCAGCTCACATTTCAGTAAAATTACAAGAAAGTAAAATTGGCCCGTCATTGCAAACACTAAGGATTGTTTCTTCAGGTCCCCAGATGTTGTGCTAGAAGACATTCAAGACATAGTAATGTCATCCAGAAGGATGAGATCATGTATGTATTTGACTTGTTGAAATTTGAACATATGGCTCTATATTGACTCGATACACCCCAAAAGCCAAACTGGGAATAGCAAAGACTTTCACATCTGGGCTTAGTTCCTGGGTGAAATTCAATTTCCAGTTTCAGAACTCAGTAACATACTTGAAAAGATGTTTCGCTTCTATTTTTCTGCTACATTCAGTCACGTTTCTCTTTCTACTTTGACTATTTGTCTAAATTAGAGACCATGTTGCCAACCTCTTTCACACTAAAAAAACAGCGACACCACTTGTAAATTGTATCATCCTTTGATGACAAACTTCTTTATCCCATAACCAAGAATGACGATGCTATATTCTTCTACACGGGCATGACAATACTAATTGCAACTTCTAGAATTAGATAGAACTATTTCTAACATGCAGTCTAAAGAAAGTAGAGAACTTCGTTGAAACAGGAAAGAGAATTCGCACTTTCGTTTGAGAGTTACGGCTGCATCAGTCTGGTTTAGCAGTGAATAGTTCAATTATTCCCGGATTACGATATTGTCACAAAGCAACAAAGTGAAATATTTCGCAGGCTAGGCACATGATTCAGTAATACGCCAATTTCCGAGACCCCACTGTAAGTTCTATCCATATATCTAAGTTGGTGATTTGGATTCTTCTGCTACACTGCATCTCTTCCACTGACATATCCTTCAATGATCTGAGATTCAAGGACCTCTCTCCAAGCTTGAAACCCATATTTACCCATAAACTCAGTTTTCTTTGCAAGAAACTCTTCCCACGACAAGTCCAATATTAGATTCTTACGAAACTATTTTTACCAACAGTGTGGCAAGGTCCAACTTAGAATTGGTTCCGGAAAATTAAGCACTGATTAAGGAAGATTCAGAAGAGACTATGTGTCCTCAAATCAAGGATTTCAAGCCAATTAGTATCCCAGGGAAGATTGCCAGCCGAGACCAAGCAAGACCCACAACTTGAGTAGACTATTTTGACATGCTCTACACAAAGGGAGACAGATTGTCTCCATTTTATCCATAACATGGACAATTAATACATGCTAAAACAGGAGCATATACATAATTGCCAAGGGAATGAGGAAGTCACGCCTCAAAAGGATCTTTTGGTGCCAACTAATGAATAACTGCAAGTGCATCACCTCTTCCCCAACTATTCCTTTTGGTGTTCGTTATCACAATAAGTGGACAGCCTTTTTATCTTGTTCATGTGCGTAACTTCATCCTTGCAGCATCAATTTACCATGCCTCACACAAAACACAAGATGTAGAAAACCTACCTCACCAAAATTTGCAATCTTGCTGCCTCCAACACCAGGACCTACCGCATTCCTAGAAATTCTAGTCTCCAAATCGCTGCTGACAGTGTGGTATCTAGGGCTTCAAGAAAAAAAAATTAATCAAGGTACTTGCGGGTAGCTTTTAGGTATTATAACAACGAAGGAGAACCATAGGTATTACCCAATAGCAGCAGCTCGTGGTCCCAGATAATCAAGTGGTTCATATTCAGGTTGACCACCCTTCAAATAAGAATAGAACAGGAAGAATATTAATATTATCCTTTTTGCGAAAAGATATCTCCTTCAATACATCATCAACTGAGTATCTAGTTAGTATCATGCATGACTTTCCCATCCTACGAATTCCAGAGAAGCCAAGACAATCGTATTTTCATTTTGTTCATTAAAAAATATTTTGAGTAAGAGATCGATATCATGAAACAGCTTAACAGAATCACGGTACGATTAGTTGTGCAAAATATTTTATATAGATAATGAGATGACAACTCAACTTCTGCCCAGCAATCTGACAGTTGTAAGAGATTAAATATCACCGTTGCTGCTCAAAACTTTAAAGCTAATTTTCATTGCGAATAGGAGCTTTTAGAGCAAAATGTACATTGGCAGCAAGAATTCGCATCAACAATGAGACGATTTGCCCTAAACTTTTAATGCCAATTTACATTGCCAATGGGAGACGGGAGACTTTGGAGAAAAATATACATTGCAGCAACAAACTGACACAGAGAATAGGATATAGGCTATAGCACACCATCTATCAGCCAGTAGAAGAAGAAATTCGTACAAGGAAATAGGCAGAAACATGACATTACCTTGAAACTTTCATATTCGTAGGAGCTGCCAGCACCAACAGGTCCAGAGAGTGGGAACCTTCTAGCACGTAAGCTTCCTCCAGAAGCAAATCCTTGAGGAGGTCCTATGAAATCAGCTTTACCTCCAGCATTTTCATCCCGAAGTGTCCTCGCTCTAATTCTCGAAGAGATCTCTGCCAAAGCATCTTTAGCAACACCAAAACTTCCTGATACCTAAAGAATCAAAAGCATGAATCAGGTCAAATTCCCATGCGAGATTTAATTATTACACCCCTTATCTTAACAAAATATAGAATAAGGGCAATATCTAACACGGCATTAAGTAACCATAATCACCTGCACAAGTTCTTCATCTTCAGATGCACACTCGGGCTTATCATCTTTCGACAAAACACGAATATCTGCCTGAGTTCGCCTCCTCATCTCGTTGATAACATGGCCTCCTTGTCCAAGGATACATCCAACCTTACTTGAAGGAACAAGAAGTCTAGTCGTAATAGTACCCTTTTCAGAAAATTCACTCACTTTATCCTGAAGCTGAAGAATTGCCTCAATGGTCTGTGATCTGGGATCCGCAAGAACCTGAAACAACTCCACTACAATGATTCAGAAGTACATTGCAAGCTCAACAATCTGTACTACACCAATATAAGAAAACAAGCCGCTGTGTGGCTAAATAATTTGAAGAGATATAGCACGAGAGCTGCTATTGATGGAGGAGTGCAGTGCATACCTCAACAGCAGAGACACGAATGACTCGCTCCTCTGACTCTGTCAATGCTTCTTCAATATGAATGCTTGCTCCAGTTTCCTTTTGTAACTGTTTCACATTATACCCTCCTTTACCAATTACTCCTCCAATTTTTGTAACAGAGCATAAAATCTTCATTGAAAACTCAGCAGAAGCTTCCATTGCATGTCCAGGGGAAACACCATTAAAACCACCTGGTGTAAAGCGAGGAGGCTGGTTTCCATACTCGCCAGCCCAAGGCATTGGTGGTGGCATATCAAAGGGATCCGAGGTATGGTGGGACCACATTGGGTTTCTGGGTGGAAGCATATTTGGCATGGGAGCACTTGGAGGGAAACCTTGGCCCCCAGGAGCCATAGGCATATTCAACGGTGGTTCACCCTTTCGAGGATTTCGGTGCAGTAGAGTGGAGATTTCATGAAGAGCTCTCTTCACCACATCAGGTTTACCAGATATCTGCATTACACCTTCTGGGATTACAATTTAAGGAAGTTGCAATAAATACTACGGTGGATTTGACAAGAAATTGCAAGCAATTCAGCACAGAAAAAGTACATGGTGACAAGTACAATTAGGTTAAATAAAAGTAACTCATGCGGAAAAATATAATTTGAATAAACACCAAACCAGTAGCGTATTCTTAACTCGATTCGCTCGTTCACTTTTCTAAAGGGACCCTCCCAGAAATCAGCCCTGACATGTTCCTCTAATTTCACTTAATTTGGTCATATTTAAGTTTTTTTTTTCCAACTATTGCTTGAAGGATATTTTGCTGATCAATTTTCGGGTTATATATGCTGTTTTATTTCAACAAACCTTAGATTCAAACTTTTCATTATTGGTCAAAAAGTTGATGAATGATACTGCTTGGACAACGGATAGACATAACAACTGAAGATAATTGATATAAGCAAAAGGAAAATAATGTAGTGAAAAGCATCTCCATTCATGGTCCGCTAGCCCACTAACAGCGGCACACACAGGCATGGCTCTTCAATATACTAACTATGGCAATAAAAAAAACCCTCATTCTTTGTGAATGAGCAATGTTTATCTTCAACTATGCTTAAATTCCTTGACTGCAATAGACAACATCAATATAGCCTAGACAATGGAATTAAGTTCCACTTCAAGCCGTGTGATGATCATGTCCCGAATATCATGCAGTTGGGCAAAATGAGCAGCTCACAACAGGTGCCAGGTGTCATAGATGCCTTTTGTCAAGCATCAATAAGTCATCTGTCTAACTTCAGTTCAGTTATCTCCATTTGACTTTACACCATCAAGGCTTCAACATTGTCCATCATCCATAATTCCATCCCAAAAAGACCGATAAACAACAAACTATGTGTCTTTGTTCAAATTCAAGAAAGTTCACGCAAGACAAAAAGCCTAATCCGAGATCTATGATAAATTTACAATTTGCCATGTTGCCCAAGACCTCGAGTCCCAATAATTGCTCCGTTAAATTTCTCATCTAAGGCGGTTATCCTTTAATACACTATTTGGAAAGCAAACATGATAACCTCAAGCACCGCAAGCACACTGAGAAGGGCACAAAACGGACATAAGAAATTTTACCTGCACCAATTCATCGGTGCTCATAGCACAAGTAGGGAGATGTTCAGGAGGAAGAACACGAATTGTTGCACCGGTCTCACTTCGCAATCTTTGAATTACATCACCCCGTTTGCCTAGCACACAGCCAACCATATTGTTTGGCACTAGAAGTCGTGCTGTAACTGAAGCCGTGTCGTTCTCATCATCAAAAGTCATTCCACCAAAAAGGTCTTCCTCAACAATTCTGTCATGCACTTTCAGTAGTGCATCCTGGGCAGCACAATGCATTTCCATATCTCCCTCAGCCGAATTTTCATTATTTCGCCCCTTCGCAATTTTAGCAGACAAACTATAGAGAGTTATTACTCGCTCATCTGAACCTGGAACTGAATCAGAGACAGTAATTTTTGCTTGGGTCTCTTCTCTGAGGGCTTTGATTATGCCACCACCTTTGCCTATAACACCACCAATTTTTCTTGAAGGACAGAGTATGCGGTAGACAGTGTCAGCAGCGTCATCGCTCCCAAAAGATTGCTCATGGCCAGAATTATTAAATCTTCCTTTCTTGCTGCCAACCCCTTTTCTCTTAAATTGGGGACTGGAATGTTTCCTGAAGAAATTCTTCCTATTTTCATCCATCTTGCAACCCAAAGATGAAACTCCGATATGCTAATGTACAGCAAGACAAGACAACCTGAAAAAAGGCAGATTACTGATAGGGTCCAACTTGCAATTAATCAACTTTAAGCGTCATTGAAGTTTAGTACCTCCGCAAGAGGTGCTTCCAAGGTAATTCAACCAGCAAACAGTACAAGAAAACCTTTGCCAGCTAAAAAAGTATCCCGAACAGTCCTTCAAATATCGACCGAGGAACATTCATTCCTTGAAAATCCTCAATCAAGCAAGTTAGACGCCTCTAAAAACTAAAAAAATCCATACATAGCAGCCCCAGCAAAACACTCTTAAAACTCCTATAGCACAGAGCTTGCACGTCATGACAAAGCAAAGCGAACAAACGATTCCCATTTAAGACACGAGCCGGACAATGAACAGGGACAAGAGCGCGCCCCGGGGGGGGTCACTCAGTTCATCTATACTTAAGCTCAAAAGAACACCCATCACGCCACTCGACACCACCCAACAAGCTCCGCGCTGAACTAAGCAACCAAGGCGACAACGAATCGGCAACAACGAAGCTAGGGTTCGCCAAAAAGGAACGCAGGAAACAACGGCGGCCGCGGCGAGCAGAAAACGACGGCTTACCTAGACCAAAAACAGCGCCGAGAAACGCCTGCGGAAGCGCGCGGTCAGCGATAGGATCCGGCGAGCGGCGGCGGGAGAGAGAGCCGAAGAAGCTGCGGCAATCGGCGGCCCTCGCCGTGGCTGCTGGTAATGGCGCTCTCCATCTGCAGCGGAGAGAGAGAGAGAGAGTCTCTCCCTTGCAGAGGAAGAGACGAGGAGGATGTCTGGGCTCTCTCTTTGTTTGAGCCCATTGGACTTGGAAGGACTATGTTTCATTTTTTTTTTTTTCTGAAATAAGCAAATGGAAAAATGACCCAAATGATCCTTGAATTTTCATTCAATGCGTAATGTGGTCCCTGAACTTCAACTCAATATACAATATGGTCCCTGAAATTTTAAATTGTTCAATGTGATTTATGGAGTTTTGGTACATAGTCAATTTAGTTTTTTAGATTATCTGAAAATGTTCAATGTTTATCCCTAGACTTGAATTAATCGAAAGACAATATCGAACATCTTCATATCGTTGAGGGACTAAATTGAACGTGTACCAAAAGTTCAGGAACCACATTGAGCAAATTGAGCTGAAGTTCAATGAGTATTTGTATCATTTTCTCTAAGCAAATTTCATTACCATCCAAAAGATCCTATTTTTAAATAAAAGCAGTTTTTTTTTATTTTTTTCGTTTTGAAAGTATAATCTGCTTCTAAAACCAAACCAAACACCACTTTGTTGCTGGACATTGATGTTGAAGCTTCATTTTCGATATCACATTCCTCACTTTGTTCTGGATTAATTTATCTGATACATTTGCCAGACCCGAGCAATGCATCGATACGAAATAAACACAATCAATGTGAATTTTGATTAATTAGAGAGGCCTTTTCTTTCTTGTGGGAGACGATTTATGTTTGAAATCTGAAAGTAAATATCTAAGTACATTGTAAAATCGACCGGACGGGTGAAAAAATACAATCTAAGACTGCATAAAAGTATAGAAGCCTATTACAATCTCGCATAGATTAATACGTAAAAATGTTTTTTTTTTTTGCTAACAATAACTTAAGTGGTGGAGCACCAAAAGTAAAGATTTTTGTTGCACAACATATCTGAGTGTGGACATGATCAAACACTACTAACATAATTACTGGATTAGCTTAAAACAAAAAATAAGTACTTTGAAATTTAAGTCACGATTTTGTTGAAGAAACTAACTCCCATGTCAGTAGTCGAATCTCAAATATCATTCCATTTTTAGGATAATTGATCAAATCCGTATCTATATAATTATATGATTTTAAAAGTTGGTTTGCTTTTCAGTTACATTGTGCAACAGCATTATGTTCAAGTGTGGTACAAAAAACTGTTCTTGCACTGTAATTCTAGGTAGATGTGGTGAATGTGCTGGTTATAATTGTTCTCGTTTCAGTTTCCTATCTTTAGGCTTTCGTCTTCTAAGTTCTAACCTTCCCCTTCCTCTTCTGAAACTTGTCGTCTTTGCATCTCTTTTCATCTTTCATCCTCATAATTTTCCCAGTTCCTTGACTCCTGCGAGGGAATCCATCCAAAACCAAAAATTGTCCATAGTTTCAATGAGGGTTCATCGTGACCATAGTGGAAATTCCTCTAGATGGTCTCTTGACAGCATTGAGATCGACATGGCGGTGGAAACAAGGGAGAGCTCGGCCCCGCCACGCCCTAAAGACATACCATTACCATTGAGCCGGAACACGAGCACCACACGGAAGAGGAATGCGTCGTGCGGCGGCATCCCTAGGATGGAAAGAACAACATCCAGTGCCTCTCGAGGCCTCATGAGCTTGAGGTTTCTTGATAGGACGATGACCGGGAAGGAAGGAGATGCCTGGAGATCGATCGAGAAGCGTTTCAATCAACATGCAACGAACGGCCAACTCTCAAGGGACAAATTTGGAGTCTGCATTGGTTGATCCTTAGAAAGTCTTGCTGCTATCAGAATCATGATTTTCGAAAAAAATAATTGCACAATTTGATTGAAAAGTGACATGGTTTTATTCTGCCTGGAAGGAATGGGAGATTCGAAGGAATTTGCAGGAGAGTTATTCGACACCTTATCAAGACGGAGGCAAGTGAACGTCGAGAATGGAATATCAAAAAACCAATTGAGACAATTTTGGGAAGACATGACTAATCAAGATCTCGAATCCCGGCTGCAGATATTCTTCGACATGTAAAGCAACTCCTATCCAACTCCTCTTTTTGTTCGCAACCTAAACTGTACATTGCATTGCCGGTAGTACACGTGATGAAGTTTCGTGATGAATGTGGCAGGTGTGACAAGAATGGTGATGGGAGGCTAACTGAGGATGAGGTAAAAGAGGTGAGGCAAAAGGAGACTTATGAATCTCTTGCTTAAAATGTCCTTTCGTTTCCTTTTATCATGGACTGGAAATTTTTCAAAGGTTATAGCGTTGAGCGCTGCCTCGAATAGGCTGTCGAATCTCCAGCAGCAAGCAACATCTTATGCATCTTTGATTATGGACAGACTTGATCCCGACCATCAAGGATACATCGAGGTACAGAGTCAGACAGTCCATCATGTCCTGTTCGAGTTCGTGTTCCTCCCATGTTGTTGTTCATCGCTTCTTTGTTTTTTCAGATGTGGCAATTAGAAACTCTACTGAAAGAAATGGTGAACTCTGATGAAGGGAACAAGATGACAGGGAAGTCTCAAAACCTGACCAGAACCATGATTCCCAAAGGATACAGAAACCCGATGAGTCGGCTCGTGCACGAGAACATCGAAAGGATCCACGAGAATTGGAGGCGAATATGGGTTGTCGGGCTGTGGCTGATCATAAACATGATCCTATTCCGTTGGAAGTTTAACAAAACGAGGCACAGCCCCGCCTTTAACATCGAGGGCTATTGTCTTTGCTTCGCCAAGGGCTCTGCCGAGACACTCAATCTCAACATGGCTCTCATCCTCCTCCCCGTCTGCAGAAGAACTCTCACGAAGCTGCGGTCTTCCTTCCTCGGCACCTTCATACCATTCGACGACAACATAAACTTCCACAAGATAATCGCGCTGGCCATAGCTATAGGATCTATCGTTCACATGGCAATGCATTTTACGTGCAACTTCCCTAGGTTAACTTCATGCCCGAAAACACAGTTCATGGAAAGTCTCGGCCCGGCCTTCCATAATATGCAACCTCATTACATCGATTTAGTCAATAACTTTTCCAGCATCACCGGGGCTCTCATGTTCGTGATGATGGCCTTCTCTTTTACACTGGCAACTCATTGGTTCAGGAGAAACGTCATAAAGCTACCATGGGAGCTCCATCATTTAGCAGGATTTAATGCCTTCTGGTACACGCATCATTTGCTAGCTGTTGTCTATGTCTTCTTCATACTTCACGGCTGCTTCCTCGTGATCAGTCGGCCTTGGTACACGAAAACGGTAGGTATACAATGGTCTAATTCCTTATTCTGTTCACTGGCAATTAATGAGGTCTGACTTCTCCGGCAGTACTGTCATTCATCTGAAAACACGGCAAGAAGTATTACACCGTTGGAATTTATGCAGGCATGGATGTATGTGACGATCCCAATCCTACTCTATTCAAGTGAGAGAGCATTTTCATCCACTCCTGAACTCAAACATAAAGTTGATATCATTAAGGTATCGCTCACTTGACTGAACTGGTTTCTTCCACATTCCTTTTTGTTTTACACGAACCTTAGTTACTGCTACGATATGTTCATGCTCGGCTTGAAAAACTTTCAGGCCACTATTTATTCTGGAAACGTCCTTGCATTGTACATGAGCAAGCCTCCAGGTTTCAAGTACGACAGCGGAATGTACCTTTTCGTCAAATGCCCCGATATATCAAAGTTCGAATGGTGCCTAGAACATAATCTCTGAAACCTATTTACTTGTCGTGCCACTATGACTTTATTGCTGAAACTGTCAGTGTTTTTGCTCGTGCCAGGCATCCGTTCTCCATTACTTCCGCACCGGGAGATGCCTTCTTGAGTGTTCACATGCGAGCCTTGGGCGATTGGACTACAGAGCTCAGGAACAGATTCGCCGAGGTACATTTTATTGATTTTCTCGTTGGCGTTTTGATTGCACAACCTGTGGACTCTGGTCGAAAGATATATAAAGAAAATCTCTGCATTTTTATGTCGAGATTCGAACTCAACGTTCATCTCCTTCAATGAGAAATTTCCAGGTTTGTGAACCACCAATTACAAAACCGGGGAAGGGAGGTCTAATGAAGATGGCCACGAGAGCGTCCCACAACTTGGAAGAATTACAAGAGAAGTGAGTGAAAATTCTGGCTAAATTCCGTCACACCTTCAATGCAAATGTTTTCGCTCTGATAGATATTCATTTTTTTCGAAGGTTTCCGAAGATTTTCATCAAGGGACCATATGGTGCACCGGCTCAGGACTACAAGAAGTACGACATCCTCCTACTCATCGGTCTCGGCATTGGAGCGACTCCTTTCATCAGCATCATAAAAGATATCCTGAATCACGTCAAGTTAAATAAGCTCCAAGCTGTAAGTAGAAGGGGAAAAAACACATACACACAAGCAAATTCAAAATTCAATTAGCACGAGCATTTGTCAAAACTTATTGATGCAGGATTCGGATCACCGTCAATCACCAGGGCCAAAAAAAGGTCCTAAAAGAGCATACTTTTACTGGGTTACGAGGGAACAAGACTCTTTCGAGTGGTTTAAGGGCGTCATGGATGATATTGCAGAAAGCGATGATCATGTCGGTTTGCCATTTCCAAAACTACCAAGTGGGATGAATTCTCCTTTTAATTATAGTCTTTCGACTAAAATCTCACTTTGGGTATTGGTGATTGTTGTAGAATGTAATAGAGATGCACAACTACTTGACTTCTGTATATGAGGAAGGAGATGCAAGATCAGCACTCATTGCCATGGTTCAAAAGTTGCAGCATGCGAAGAACGGCGTCGACATCTTCTCGGAAAGTCGGGTAACTCCCAGTTAGTCACCCAAAAGAAAAACAAAGAAACATTCACTGCACATGCACCTATTTAGGCTGTCCATTAACGTTGCTCAATCGACAGATAAAAACGCACTTTGCAAGGCCTAATTGGAGAAGGGTGTTCTCTGAAATGGCAACACGGCACGAGTCATCTCGTATAGGTACGACATTGTGGTGTCCAGTCCGAAGAACATGTCAACATAGTGGCACTCGATTTGGTTGTTCTAGTCAGTTTGAAAAATGAACCTGCAATTTTTATAACTATTGAAACTTGAACATTCTATGAATTCGGGTCTAATATGTCGGTAATAATTTTCCTGCAGGTGTTTTCTATTGTGGGAGTTCGATGCTCACAAAACCACTGAAAAAGCTTTGTCAAGAACTCAGCGTAGAGTCATCAACTCGCTTCCAATTCCACAAGGAAAACTTTTAGACAAGCTAAAGGCTGATGCATATGTAGAACTTTGTCAGCTAGAACGGAAAATTGGAAATTGGACATACCTTTTTCTTCCTTAATTAGATAATACCAATGGAAAGAGGAAAAACTAGATGCACAAGAAATCAACAGAAACATACTTCTATAGTTCTTATGCC
Source organism: Syzygium oleosum (assembly GCF_021117445.2). Taxonomy (NCBI): domain Eukaryota; kingdom Viridiplantae; phylum Streptophyta; class Magnoliopsida; order Myrtales; family Myrtaceae; genus Syzygium; species Syzygium oleosum. The sequence continues at coordinate 1,493,005 of NW_026607532.1, read as the reverse complement.
GTTGTCTTACGCATCTGTTCGATTTTCTGCTTTGATTAGATCGCAAATTCTTCCTATTACCTACCGATAACCGATATTTGAGCTTGGAGCGAGATCACGGGCCCTTTTTCTTTTTAAGACCATTTGTCTCGGAATCATTTCGAACACAAGTTTTTTTCTTTTTTCTTTTTTTGTGGCCATGACCTAAACTTAGATGGTTAAGCATATAGACCTCTCTTCTCTGTTGAACGAGGAATTGCTAATTTTCCTGAAATGACAGGAGGGAGAACAAGGTTAACCAATATCGTGACCCATTTAACGTAAACAAAAAAGATGGTTTTATATCGAGGTCTAACGTGGAAAAACCACTAAAATTTTGTAAGATGCATCTAAAATCGATGAAATCTATGGTTGCGGCTAATTCGGTGCACGATGGGCGGACCCGAGTTCATCCTAGAATTTGACAGACTTATTACAGTGTGAGCACTTGACTTGTACTGGGTTTGGCATTTTCGTTTGCAGCTTGGTGTAATGAGGACAGCTCTTTTCAGCTGCCATCACCTGCGTGGCCATGCTCAGTCACATGTGCTTTTGGTCATATTGCCAGAGGACTTCTCTCTCTCTCTCTCTCTCTCTCTCTCTCTCTCTCTCGCTCTCTCTCTCTCTCTCTCTCTCTCTCTATCTTCGTAAGTCATAATTGCTTCATTCTCCTCCTAGGATTTGATCTGATCGCATTGAAGCCATTCTTTGCCTATGACCGTCTCCTATCATAACAACCCCAAGTTTGACTTCTATGACCGACCCCATTAATGTCATTAATGATCAGTCCCTCTTCGTCGCCAAGTAGACAGATTTCCTCGAATTGTATTTCCCGTACCTCACCGTGTAAGTTCCGTGCGTGCATGAGTCTCGGGATTGGACTTCTTTCGGGTTATCAATGAACTTGGAAATCCACGAATAAACCGATACGACTTCGCCATATGATCGTCCGGTTGACAACTTCCGAGCCTAATGTTGAGTTGAGGAGAACAGGTTTGAGATGGCGAGACTCAAGTAGAACCTCGAGTGCATACTTATACATCACTTCGTGCGCACAAGCGTATGTAGCCGACGAGCATACGATGACGCACAAACGTCGCGCACATCCATATGCTTCGCGGTTCACAGTGTGTCGAACCTAGAAAGGCGATGCAGACACGAGGTTGGGCCATCCTGTAACCCAACCAGAAAGACCAAAAAGCGGTGCTGTTCTCACATGACTTGGAATTTAGTAGCATGCGAGGCATGCAATCAAAGGGTCAGATTGCGTAAGCATTCCATGTGCCCTCCTGCTTCTGTGAGGCCAAATGCTCAGGAGTCGGGACAATTGCAGCTCAAACCCATGATCTCTTCAGTGGACATACATGGGATTCGGAATGTTTGATGTGTAGGACATTAGGGATTCTAGTGCCACAAAGGACAACAAAGGAAGCACTTGAGCACAATATTGCTTCTGCATAAAAGGTATGTGTCACTCTGTACGTTTCACAAGAGAACGTGATTGTCCTAAATTCCTAAGCTGAAAATTACCCAAAAACAAAGAAGAAGAAAATGGGTTGCATAACTTTTCTACCAAACCCAAACCCAAAAGTAAAGAGAAAAAGAAACATGTAAGACTCTTCTACCAAATTCTCAGAGCCGTCGGCCAAAAAAAGGAAGGAAGAAAAGGAAAGCTTGGGAGTCAAGTCAAAGCCCCAGCTCCATCCTGCACGCTCCGTCTCCCTGGTCGAACCTCCTCTTCTTGACCGGCATCACGTGGCTCTCACGCGGCACCGGCTTGAACCCTAGCGTCAGCTCGAGCCCCACCTCGCTCTCCGGCTCGGCCGAAGCTCTGTCCTCCCGGTCAGCCGCCGCCCGACGCTCCGGGTCGGCTTCGAGCAGCTGAGACTGCTTGGCCGCTGTCGCCGTGGTCTCCGCTGACACCATGCTGTTGCTCTCCGTATCCTTGCTGTCGCCGCCGCCCTCCGCGTTCTCAGCCCCCAGCTCCGACTGGTGGCTCAGCGACGACTGGTGGCTCGGCGACCGGTTCGACTCTTCGTCACAGCACTCGGCCGTCGGCGGCAGCACCTGGTGCCGTTGAGCCTTCGTCCTGGCTCCGGGTCGTTTGAATCCACCAGACCGGATCCGCTTGGCCCGGTCGACCTCGCCTCCTGCAGCCGCCATCACCGCGGCGGCGGCGGCGGGGCTCTCCTCCCTCGGGACATGCCGGATGTCGTAGGCCTTCAGGGGCGGCGTGGAGGCCTCGGAGGCGGAGGCCGAGGCGATCGGCGTGATGGGCATGCCGCTGAGGACGGCTTCCGTGGCGGCATGGCAGAGCTGCCAGCTTCCGCTCCAGAGCAGCCCGACCGACCCGTAAATCGGGTTCAGGATCCGGCCGCAGGCCTCGTATAGCAAGGATCGGAAGATCGCTGCAAAACCCAAAAACCAATGCGAGCCCAAGTCAAGATTTTTCGTCTTTTCCCACGCTTCGAAAGCGAAAAAAAATCTAAACTTTCAGCTTCAAAAGAGATTAGGTTTTCAGTTCGAAACCAACCAAAAAAAAAACGGAAACAAGAACAAGAACAAGAAGAGAGAGGGTACCGTACCGGGGCGGAGGTGTTCGGGGCCGGCGTCGATGAGGTTCATGAGGCCGGCGCGGCCGTAGAACTTGGCGAGGAAGACGGTGGCGTGGGCTTGGGAGTCGGGCGACTTGATCCACTGGAGGCAAGGCCGGATGCTGCAGTTGTCGCCGCAACCCTTCCGCAGCACCCTGCATCCGTTGCAACTCATCCTCATCGTCGTCCCTTCTTCTTCTTCTTCTTCTTCCACTATCTTCTTCGTCAGACGGAGAGCACAGACACGTTAGCCCTCCTCCTCAAAGAGAGAGAGCGCGCGATGCAAAGAGGGGCGCAAGAGAAGGAGCGGCCAAGTGGGGAGTCTGAGAGTTTCTGCCAAGGTATGGGAGGTGCGAGGGTATATAACTGTGAAGAGAAAGGAAAATATACGTACGTACATATATATACGTATATGCACATGTACATTAATGGAAATCGAATGATAGAAGGGTTTTTTTTTTTTTGTTCTCTTTCATGTTTTCGGATTAGGACTTAGGCTGTGGTTTTCTTTTGAGGTTGCTGTGGATTTTGGTTTTTTCACCCGTTCCAAGGAAACTTGGGGGTGGGGGAAGCGGTGACCCGATACCACTCGACGACTCGGGCGCGTGAGACTCAATCAACCCGCTCCGAGAAACTCGATTCAATTCCTAATTAGAGAAATCCATCTTAACCTTCGTCTCTGATCTTCAGCTTTATCTATAGCATAGACTCTAAACTCTTCCAATATGAAGTGGAAATTTGGTGCTATTTTCACCCCCAAAATAGAGGATCTTACCTTCTTCTTCTTCTGTTTTTGTATATTATAGATGTTAAAGTAGGGTTTCCTATGGTTTTAGATACTTTTGGTCTTGATCGCCTCTCGTGCTTGTGTGGCCTCCCCCTTCTTCAAGGGTTCCCAGGTCTTTGGTAGTAGAACACTCTAAGATTTGTCGTTTATGATTTTCCTTTAATTATCCGGTGTAAGGATAACAGCACAAATGGTCCCTAAATTTTGACCCGATGTGCAATGTTATCCCTGAACTTTCGATTTGCGCAACGTGGTCCTTTGACATTAATCCAATCTATCTAAACTTTATATTGTTCAATATAATCCGTATACTAATAGTAAATATTCAATGTAATCCTTAAATCACTTGAAAAATGTTTGAAAGTTCATGGACCATATTAAATAATTCAAAATTCCAAAGACGACATTATATATTAGACTAAAGTTTATGAACCATTGGTTCCCTTTGCCAATAACATTATGTACTTTTTTTTTATCTGTCCTACTCTAACTCTCAATTCATACTCAGACTTTTTGTCCTGCCTCTTATGGAGCGTGAGAGTCGAAATCCACATCTAAAACTACACGTCTTCACCCCTAATCCCCCTGAGAAGGTAGAGTTTCGAACTACCTATCTCTTCCTTCCTAAATAAGAAGGTGACCACCGGAGCAAACACTAATGGTTCAATAACATCACGTACTTTGCAAAGAAGAATGTTGGGTCTATCCATGGGACCGAACGGGGACCGAAAGCAGAGAGATACGAGGGCCGAAGCCGTAATTTCGCCCGATGCGGGCACGACAGGTGGCGGAGAGCGTGGAGGAAGGCAGGGCGGCGAGGGGAGGTCGCCATGCAAGAGTGGGGCCCAGAAACCAGAGGGCCCCACTGAACGGGAATCGGAGGAGCGCGTGGCCGTCACGCTCAGGTGTCAGACTGCGGTCGAATCGCCACATACGCAGAACCAAGAAAAGGACGAGGACCTCCCTCCCATGTGGTCCCCCACCTCCAGCTGTCGGTTTCCCCATCATATTCTAAAATCATATAAATAAAAAAATAAAGAAAAGAAATTCGAGAGAGCTCCTGGTTTTCGGGAAGCCTTCGGACTAGACCTATCAAAAGAATGGGTCGGGTCGGATTTGGGTCGGATCATAAATGATCCGACCCAAATTGACCCATTAACCCATTTATGACTCATTTATGCGTAATGTAATTTTCTTGACCCATGCCCGACCCGATCCATACTTAATCCAGACCCGATCATACCCACATTGCTAAAATACTTCCATATTTAATTAAATCTAAGAAAATTCATACCCAAATTGAGATGAGAGTGCGAAGTGAGTGAGCGTAAGGTTGAGTAAGGGCGAGAGAGATAAGTTGAGTTTAAATCAGTTGTAAACCCATTTACGACCCATTTACGATCCATTTAATATTAATATTAGACTTCTACCCATTTATGACCCATTTACTAAATATAACTAACCCATTTATGATCCATTTACTAATATATGGATTAAGAAATGGGTTTATGATCTATTTTGATAGGTCTACTTCGGACGCAGCTGAAAAAGGAAAATAAAAAAGGAATATTAAAAAGGAAGAAGAAAAGAGAAAGAGTAAAAGGGGAGCAGCTGTTTCCGGTTTTGAGCTGGGGCTGTGGGCGCACCGGGAGTGGGAGTCGCCAACAGTTTTGGAGCCCCCCTCCGTTCTCGTTGACTTTGACCGCGGGGCTTCTTCCGCTTCTTGATGCTTATCCCCGTAATCAAATTTTGACCTAAACCACATTCTTGATGCTTCTTGATGCTTATTCCCTCAATCTCTAAAGCGAGATCACTCGTGAAAACTGTGGGATTTGTGGAATTAGTCCCGGGGCCTCTTCTTGATTGGTTGGATCTCGTCAGACGAACATTCTCGGGGCCACTCGTTAAGCATCCGGTTTAAAGAGGAAAGCTATGATCTGCGATGCATGTTCTCGCCTCGCGTTGTGTTTGACTGATAACCTAAATCGCTTTTCTCGATTTAACAAGTGTCTCCGGAGATGCGTTGACAAGAGTTGTGATTTTATGCGTCGATTGTTGTTAGGGTTCTCTTTTTTTTTTTTTTTGGAAATTTCCCATTGCTTTTGACTGTAGTTCCCTTGATACGGTTTTATATCCTCGGAGGTAACTAACTAATAGGAGTGATCGGTTTCAAAATGGGTGAGTTCCCATCCTGGAATCGGGAAGCCGGACCGAAGAGGGTCAGTTCCCAGTCTGTAGAACTGACAACTGACCATATCCACCCTAAAACCGGCAACTAGGCCGGACTAGACTAGCCAATTCCAGTTCGATTCTCAGCTTGTCCCGAGAATTGGCAGTGTTATTATTTTCTTTTTATGATTTCAGCTATAAAAAATATAAATAAATAAAAACGAAACAGACTCATAAGGAACCGAGAACATATTGCTCGGTTAATACTTTGTCTTCAATTTTTTTAATGGTTTTTGCTATGAAAAATATGTATATTCTAGGCTTGTTACGCCAGTTTCGGTCGGTACGGTTCCTTCCTGGAAACAAAAAAAAAAAATCGATTCCTGTAAAAATCGCCCATAACCGATCAATTCGGTCCAGTTTCCGAGTCGGACCGAAACCAATGCACACCCCTAGTAACTAAAGCCAATTTGGAGAACATCTCTCGTAACTCTCCAGCAAGATGTTAATGCAATGAAAACGAGGATCCACCATCCCACATTTAGAATACGCAACTTGCAAAAACCCATCAATTGCAATCCGCTCGCGTTTCCCACGCCCCCCAAAAAAGACAAATTTTTTCAATGTTTCAAGGCGCGATCGCCGCCTTGCTAAAGGCCAAATTAAAGGACCAAAATTCTCCACAAATGGAATAATGGCATCATGATCGATCGGGACGAACGGCCAAAATCTTAGGCAAGATGTATGTTGTTTTCCCAAACGATGCAATCGAAAGGGGGTGGCCACGTGGATCATGTGACTTTCATTTTCCCTTTCGATTTCCATGCCGCTCCATATACTTGCAAAGTTGATGGCGAGCTTGACCCACACGATGCACCCATTGTTTTGGAAAAGCCACCACCCATCCCATACGCTCCACATCTCCATCTTGACTTTAGAGGCTCTCCCTCTCTCTCTCTTTTCCTCCTCTCAAATTATTCCCCCCCACTTTTTGAAATTAATGGCGCACCCCTCTTAGTACATTACTTAGTACTAAATTATTGATTATATCGTTGCTTAGTTCAGTTCATTCCACCCGGTTCACCGATTCGGTCAATTAATTTAGGTCGTCGCTGCCCAAAAAAGAAGAAAAAGCCTCCAAGTGGGCTACACATAGGGCCTGTGAGAACTGAGCTCAGTGCCCACAGATTATTTATTAGATGATCTGACCATAGTCTTGGAAGCTTTGAAATTCCAATTGCATCCCACCGAATCACGTGGACATGTGTTAACGCTACAATCCCATGTCGTCCTTAGCATTAGAATATCTAAATGTCAAAACCACGGTTTCATGGAACGACTTCAGCTTTTAAGACGATTGACAGTGGTACCACAAAATTCCATATGGTATTAGAGCCAGGTTCGGCCTCAGTATATTTCGGGTCTGCACCCATTCCATTTCTCGAATTTCACGCGCCATTCCTGATCCGTAGGATATTTCCTTCCCTTCTTTTAATTTAACCAGAGCCAATTATTGAAACTCCAAGTGGGGGTACAAATTTAGGCCTATAGGACATGAGTTCAATGCCCATTCTTGATATTTATCAGACGATCTCACCGGTCCCCCACCCTTTTGGGGAAGTTTGTGATGTCTCTTGTATCGATATAGGCTACATGCGTATATGATATCGTAATTTCGAGCTTACTATATAATCTTGAGAATGCTTAGTTTCCTTCTTTAAAGATTAAGATTACACATTGCCTTTAAAATTAAAAATGGATTTCTTTATTATATATTATAGTTTTTATTTGCTATTTTCATTCAATCTTATTGTCTAAGTTAAAACTCGAGGTCTTCTCTCCCTATCTTTTATTTAAGTTCTATTCGAATTGTAAGATTTTAAACATAAGTTGTTAAACATAAAATAATAAATTAAAGCTTATGAACTTCTTTCTTATCATTTTTTTCAAAATTGAAACTTGGGAGAGGAGGAGAGCTGTCTTCGATCCTCGTACTTAATCTGGAGTGTGATTCAAGAATATCCACCAATAATTTTAAATTTAAATAATATTCAATTTATTTCGAATTTGACTTGGATAACTATCAATATAATTTATCTAATTAAACGGGAAAAAGTACCAAAAAAGTCATAAATCTATTGCAGTGATATCAATTCAGCCATAAACATTTCAATTGGACTAATTTAATCCTAAACCTTTTTACATTTGTACCAATTCAATCCATCTGGCAAATTTAGGTCGGAAATCACTGACGTGGATGCCGGCTGTCCTACGTGGCACGACCGGTGCTGACTTAGATATTTTAAAATAATTTTTTTAAAAAAAATTAGAATTTTTTTATTAATTTTTTCTTTTTTTCTTCTCTTTTCTTTTTTTCTTTCCTTCCTCTTCCTACAGCCAGTCGCCAGCCTCCACGATGACTACAGGAGGCTGCCAACAACCAGTGAGGGCAAGGGCTGGACCAAATTCGACGAGGGGACCCTCGGCCGGTGAAGGCCGAGACACCCTCGCCGACCTCTAGCGACAACGAGGCCAGCGAGGGCATATGGCAAGGGGCGACCTCATCCAGCCCGCACCGGCCCTCAACAAAGGCCGACGAGGGGCTCCTGGCCCTCGCCCTCGTCGGCCACCGGCAGCCTCCGCCGGTCACCGTGGAGGTTGGTGACTGGCTGAGGGAAGAGGAAGGAAAGGAAAAAAAAAAAAAGGGAAGATAAAATATAATTTAATGAAAAAATTCAAAAAATTATTTTAAAATGTCCACGTCAGCACCGGTCGTGTCATGTGAGATGGCCGCATCCACATCAGCAACTTCCAGCTTAAATTGGGCTGATGGATTGAATTGGTGCCAATGTAAAAAGATTTCGGACTAAATTGATCCAATTGAAAGGTTTAAAACTGAACCGGTACCAATGCAATAGGTTTAGGACTTTTTCTGTACTTTTTCGTAATTAAACTAAAAAAGCTGAAGTTCGTGAACTTATCTCTTATCATATTCTTTTCCTAAAGTTATCTCATTTTTTTAATTAAGTGGATTTTAAAAAAGATAATTTCAATGTATTTTTATCTTTATCTTATATTTTAACATCCTTTCTTTTGATCCACTTCTATATTTTGGATTTCAGTCTAAATTTTAATACATGACAAACATTTTTGGCCGACAAGTTGTTGGACTAATGCTTATTGTTTGAATATGAGCCATGTGGCATAGTTTTGCCACGTGGCTTGTCCGCTGGGAATCGCATAAGCAAAATTAAGTGCCGCGCGACGAGTTTAGAAGCGAACATTCCATTAGAATGGATTGACATAATAATCAAGATCAATAAATTCGGTCGAACATATACCAACGGTCACTAAACTTAAACGCACTTTGCAATCTCATCACCGTACTTTGTTCTCAATCATCCAACGCTCTAAACTTTCGATATGAGATTGCCACGCCTTATCTTAAATTTGTCCAACTTTCAAGCAAATCGCAAGCGTGGCAAACACGTGACCGATTTTTTACGCGCCACGTGGCCAGCTCGTTAAGGGTTTTTACAATTTGAAACATTATTAGAAACAAACGCCGAATATATCTAAAACATATGGGCTTTTTTTAAGCAAGTTATTGCAGATTTTTACTAGGAGTTCCAACAAAAAATGTAGATTTTACCGGGGAAAAAATGATAATATTGAGTCAAGGAGTAATTTCACGGAGCTGTAATTAGATGGCATAGGAGGAAAAAAATTATGTTTTTTTTCCTTAAATAAAAAAAAATCAGAAAAGAAAATATTCTCCTTCTCTCTTTGTCGGACGAGAAGGGCGGTGGCGGATAACGGGCCCGCTTGGTTCGGCTTTTCAAATGTAACTTGGGGGAATGCAAATACCTTTAGGTGAAAGCTACTTGGGGAAATGCAAGTGGTGTTTGGTAAAAAAAAATTTGTGAAGCTACTTTGGCCTAAGTAGTGTTTGGTAAATTTTTTTTTGCAAAGGGCTTTGGCAATTTTTATTCTTAATATTCCGGTTTTGCCCCTATTACTATTCATCTTCTTCACCGGCGAGGGGCCGGCGAGGGCGGATCTGACCGGCGAAGGCTCGACCCGACCGCCCAGGCGCCATCGCTTGGGTTAGCTGTCGCCTGGAGTAGCACGACCCAGGCGGCGGTCGCCTGGGTCACGCGACCCAGGCGACCGTCACCTGAGGTCGCGCGACCCAGGCGAGCGCCGCCTGGGTCGCGCGACTCCAGGCGACCGCCGACCCAAGCGACGGCGCCTGGACGGTCGCCCAACCCCAGGCGGCCGTCGCCTGGGTCAGGCGACCTCGCCGGCCAGATCCGCCCTCACCGGCCCTTCGCTGGCCACCCTCGCCGATGAAGAAGATGAACAGTGACAAGGCAAAATCGGAAAATTGAAATTTGAGTGAGGGCAATTTGGGAAGGAAAAATAGGCTTCAGCATTCCAATGGCATTCCAAATGCTGGCTTTCTGCTTTCCGAGTCCGGAAAGCCGAACCAAACGGTTCAACATTTTGGGAAGGGGCTTTCGAGGCCGAAAGCCTCTTCCCAAAGCTGAACCAAACGGGGCCAACAACAGAGAAGAAGCGGCGCCCCCATGCAAGGAGCACGTGAGGAGCGCGTGGGCGGCACGTGCCGAGAATATGGGGGGGGAGACCGGCCACCGACAAACGTGTCACCCGCCGCTCCGCTCCCGGTTCGTGGGAATCGACGTGTACCGGCGCAAAAACCGCCCTCGGCAATACCGGTTGCCGGTTTCCGGTTTTTCTTTCTTTTTTTTATTATTATTTTTTTTCTTTTGTGCTTTTTCTATGGCGGTGGGGGCTTGGGCACGTTGTTTTCTTTTCTGGGTTTGGTTGGCGGCAGAAAAGGGTCGTTAGCATTAAGATTTTTGGGATTAAGGAGGGAGGTGGGACCCGCCAAGCTGGATTAGTTTGGTGATTAGTGATTATGTCGCAGGTCGATTCGAATTTTTTCTTTTTGGCCATGATCGATTTGGGTCTCGCCCCTCGTCCTCCTCCTTTTTCGGGCCCTTTTTCAATTTCGTACGCTGATTGTCACATCGACTCTCATTCTTCTTTTCTTCATGAACAGTGTTAAGTTGTTAACATGTATTTTCCACGGCAATGCGGACCGTATCTCGGTCGATTTTCCATGGATACCGCGAGTTTCTCCCTTCCGAGGACATGTGGGTCAGGAAGGATGTTAAGGGCGATTGGGGTCCGGGAATGTTTGTTCCTGCTCCGGAACCTGGCAGGGTCGGTGCCCGATTCTCGGTTTGTGGGATTGGGAACCGGCCCGCCCGGACTTGGAGCTGGAACCGAGCCTCACAGGGTCGGTTCCTGGTTCGTGAAATTGGAAATCGGCTCACCTAGTCTTGGAGCTGGTGACTTTTCATTTTGTTTCTTCTATTCCCTACAAGTGAAAGTTTTCTAACATTAAATGAAAAATAAGAGCATTATTTTCGGTTTATTCGTTAAATGAATATTTACATGATCAAGGGTGTGGCCCACTGCATTTTGCAGTCAAAACTTTATTACATGGCATCATATCAACATGCGTTAAAATAATAAAAGAATGTATATATAGACAGACAAAAAAATGGAGGAATGCGTAGGGTTTGCTTCAAAATTAAAAATTAAAAAAAAGCAATATGAGCTAGTTTGTCGGTCCGGTCACCCACGTGGAATCGGGAATCGGACCAATTATTTTTGGTTCCAAAAATATGGAATCGAGAACCACCCAAAACCGGCTAGTTCGTTCTAATTCCCAGGCTGGACCGAACTAATGGACACCCCTAGAAAATACAACACATTAAAGATGGGAAAAATTACCAAATTAGTCCTAAATCTATTGTACATATCTAGATTCAATAATAAACTTTTCAATTTTATCAATTTAGTCATAAACCTTTATGCAAAATTTCAATGTAGTCATTACGGCTAATTTTCGCCCGAAATTGATGACGTGATAGTCTAGTCATCGCTAATTGTCTTATGTGGCACCCCATCATGTTGGCAATTTCCCGTGAAAATTGGCCAAAATGATTATATTGAAATTTAGTATTAAGGTTTATGACTAAATTGGTAAATTTGAAATGTTTATAACTGAATTGATATTCGTACAATATTTTTAGGATTGATTGGACAAACTTCCCCCTAAAAATGGTTATTCTAGAAATTTTATTTTAAGTAAAATACACTAACTTTTATAGTGATCTTATAGCCAATAATAGGGACATAGCAACCTTATCATTAAGTAAATGTTTTACAAGACTCTTAAAACAGTAATTAGCGTAACTCTTAATAAAAATTCCAAGTTTTTATTTGTTGGATTCCCTCGATTTTTGGTTTACGCGGAATGTGTTTCGACACATGCTGTAATGACCCAGTCCGACGAGGGCGACGAGTGGTCGCCGAGGCCAGAGTGTCTGGACAAGGAGCGGCTCCAGGTAGGCTTTTAGGATGACGAAGGGGGCAGGAATGAACCAAACTGTGTACCGAACAGGGAAAAAGCGATCCTGAAATAAATATGTGAAAACTGAAACTAACTCACGGAGGCGCCTTTTGACGTAACGGTAAGCTTTGCTTCGGAAGTCCAAAGTTAAGTGAGCCCAGGCTAGAGCGCTACTAGGATAGGTGACCTCCTGGAAAAGTGTCTACCTGTACGCCAAAGGACAAAATCGTTAGGCTCGGTATAGGACGGGTCAAAGCGGACAATACCTTGAGTGAGTTAAATCCAAGCTGTCACAATATGGTATCAGAGCGGGACTCCCTCCAGTAGGTATGTAGCTCGGGGACAAACCACGCGGAAACTGGTGAGCCTGTAACGACCCGGTCCGACGAGGGCAGGAAGTGATCGCAGGGCCAAAGGGTCTGGACAAGGAGCGGCTCCTGACAAGCTTCTAGAATGGCAAAGGAGGCAGAAATGAACCGAACTATGCACCGAACAGGGAGAGAGTGATCCTGAGATATATATGTGAAAACTGAAATTAACTCACAGAAGCGCTTTTTGACGTAACGGCAAGCTTTACTTCGGAACTCCAAAGTTAAGCGAGCCCAAGCTAGAGCACTACCAGGATGGGTGACCTCCTGGAAAAGTGCATGCCTATACTCCAAAGGACAAAACCGTAAGGCTCGAGCACTACCAGGATGGGTGACCTCTTGGGAAAGTGTCTGCTTGTACGCCAAAGGACAAACCGTGAGACTCAGTATGAGATGGACCAAAGCGGACAATACCTCGAGTGAGTTAAATCCAGGGTGTCACACATGCACGCATGAATAACATGTTTGGTGTTAAAACATAGGCTCTATTTGTTTCACGAAAAACATTTTCCTATTCTGGAGTTTGGATCACTTAGGAAAATGAGTCAATGGAAAATCTATACTTATGTTCAGAAAAATGATTTCTAACACCCCAACCTGTGTCCATTGAGGATGGACCTGAGACCTCGGTGCTCGTGCCCGAATCTCTAACACCCGGGCCCGGGTCCATTGAGGTTGGGCTTAAGTCTATGACGCCTTGGCCCGAGACCCTGCGTCCGAGACCAGGTCCATCAAAGCTAGGACCTAACCTCGATGCCAGTGCTTGGACCCCAACGCCCGAGCCCGTGTCCATCGAGGTCGGGATCATGACCTCGGCACCCTAGGCCGGGTCCCCAACACCCGAACCTGGGTGCCCATGTCCATCGAGGCCAGGCCTAGGACGATGTCCTTCCCCGAGTCAATCAAGGTCAGGCGTGAGACCCCTGCACCCGCACCCAGGTCCATCAAGGCGAGGCCCAGGACCTCGGTGCCCAATCTAAGGTCTCCGACACCTGCACCCAGGTCCATTGAGGCCAAGATCAAGACCCCGAAGCCCATGCTCGGGTCCCCAGAGCTTGGGTCGGGGTCCATCGAGGTCGGACTCGAGATCTTGGTGCCAATACCCGATTCCCCAACTGCCTATGCACAAGTCTAGCCCTTAAATAATGTATATATATTTAGGAAAATCAAATCAGATTTTTCTTATCAAACGACATAAATTATATTCCGGTTCAGATTTTAGCCGAACACTGAAAAATATTGTCATTTTCCTTGAAAATAACTTCTTGAAAAATATTTTCTAAAAATATCATATTTTTCGCGAAACAAACGGAGCCCTAGGCACCTGATCAATTTTTATGCGCCAACCTATAGTTTTAATTATATAAAAAATATCGAGGAGGGGCAATCTGCACCACCACTTTATTCTAGAGTCATCATAAACATCTTACACATGTTATACAATGTTCAATTTGAATCATAATTACTAAGTCCACTCTTAAGCATGCGAGCCCATTTGCACCGCCACACAAACATGACAGGGTGCTTTCTATAGTTGCAATATCGGTGGGGTTTCTGTGGTGGATAGAAAGGGCAATTAGTAGGTTCTCATTGTCGAATCTTCATGTTCTTATTATTGACAGATCACAGATCTTTAACCCCGTGATCATCGTGTCACCGTCTATAATAAACTATTCACGAGCCTGTCAACAAAATTATTTGAAGTGTCATGGGATTTATAGCACAGAACTAGAGGTTTTCTGTTCTAGTCCCTCGATTATAGGGTGCAAGTTACTCTAAGTTAAGGTTACAATCACAAGTGAAACACTTGAACTTAACCAATTTACGAGATTTGCATAGTATTTTCAGCAGTCTCTAAACTTCATATAGACAGGTCATTACGCTGGTGCCATTGAATTATAGAAAAACAATCTATTCATATACTGTTCGGTGATGAGTGAACTTCAATGAATAGGAGGATATCCACCCACTAGAGGCGGAAATCATGAATATAATATATATATATATATATATATGTATATATATAATACCAAAGGAAATTTAAAAATACTCTTTATATTTTACACCTACTCTATTCTTACTTTTTTTTGTTTACATAACTACCATTTTATTATAAAAAAAAAAACTCTATAAGCACATAGAGAAGATGCAAAGTGAAATTAGGATGAAAAGTCAAAAAAGGATTTTTGCATTTTCCCTTAAAATGCAAAGTGAGGAATTATAATTTATTTTTCAGTACTCAGAATCTTCCAGGTAATATAAAGATAATAACATAAGTTCTTAGCAGGATCTCAAAAGGCTCAAGAAGAGACAGAGGCATCTCCCTGTAATTTCTCTCCATATTCCCCCTCTCCAGGGAAGAAAAAGATTTGGAGGGAACTTAAGGGCCTCTTAAATAGTGAAGTAGATACCACGTTAGCTTCGGCTGGCTATTTCCGGGTAAGCAGGTATAGCAGCCTCCTGCGCCTAGGATGACAAAAGAGGAAGTCTCGACTTCCTGCGGATCGGCCTTTGGCCTGTGCTTCGCACAATGTCTAAAACCAACTTACAGACATGTACCCTAGTAATTATAATTTTTTTTTCAGCACTCAGAATCTTCCAAGTAATATAAAGATAATAACATCAAATGTCTCTTCAAATTGTTTTCTAATTTTGCATAACAACCACTTGCAATTATTATAACTTATATCAAAATTCAAACAAACAAAAAAAAAAGAATTCCTTTTCACCGACATAAACTTGGGCCGTACACAGGATTCACTTATCTAATTCTCTTTTAGGACTCTAGGGCTGACCCACTAATCCTCAAGTTGTTGGATTCTCTCCATATATAATTCTTACATTTATTAGGCAAATGGGCGGCCGGACGTTCCTCGGTTGTGGCTCGATTGCTTGTAATTTTTGGAATTTTGCCCCCACACATTAATATTTTAATTTGACCAAGACTATACTTTTATTTTTATATTCCA
Source organism: Syzygium oleosum (assembly GCF_021117445.2). Taxonomy (NCBI): domain Eukaryota; kingdom Viridiplantae; phylum Streptophyta; class Magnoliopsida; order Myrtales; family Myrtaceae; genus Syzygium; species Syzygium oleosum. The sequence goes on along the minus strand of NW_026607532.1, from coordinate 1,477,652 downwards.
AGTTGCCTTCTGTGCAGCCACCACATTTTCCTCTCTCTTTTCTTGTACTTTATTTTTTTTTTCTTGGCTTGGCTATTTTAAGGAATGAATTAATGCTGCTTGCTCTAATTTTTTGAACTTTGCTTTGTTATCGAAATTCTAAAAAAAATTAAAAAAGAGGGCATATAATATAAACAAGGGCCTAATACCCTAAAAAACCTCAAACTTTAACTTTTGTCTCAATTTTACCTTTTGTCTCATAAAAAACCTCCAACTTTAGGTCATGTCCCAATTCTACCTTAAACTTTTTTTTATCCTATAAAAAACCTACAACTTTAGATATAGTTTCAATTCTACCCTAAACCTTTTTTGTATCATAAAAAACCCTCAATTTTGGATTCGGTACCAATTATACCCTAAACTATTTATTTGTCTCGTAAAAATTTTCAGTTTTAGGTCAAGTTTTAATTTAACTATAATTATTTTTTTGTCTTATAAAAGATCATTAACTTTTACTTGAATCCCAAATTTGCTCTCAATTAACCCTTCGTCAAAATCGCCCATAGCGATTTTGCGCTCGTTGATCTCTCATGCTTGGGAATGTTCCATCTTTGGCACCCGAGAAGCTCGAATAGCTCGTGCTCAGGACGCTTGAACAGCTTGTGCTCAAGAGTTTTCCATCTCTGGGTTTCCAACAAGAAATTTTGGAATGAGGGTTAATGTATGCATATTTGTGACTCAAGTAAAAATTTGTGGTTTTTACTAAGATTGTAAAAATTTTAGGGTAAAATTGGGGCAAAACCTAAAGTTAGGGGTTTTTCATAAAACAAAAAAAAGTTTATGATAGAATTGGGACATGACCTAAAGTTGAGGATTTTTTATGGAACAAAAAAAAGTTTATGGTAGAATTGGGACATGACCTAAAGTTGGAGGTTTTTTATGAGACAAAAGGTAAAATTGGAATAAAGGCTAAAGTTCGAGGTTTTTTAGGGTATTAGGCCTATAAAACAAGAGCCAGGACTTGTTTCACTGTTCATCATGGCTTTTGCCCTTTCGGGCCATGTTAAGGTGGCGCGGCTTTCCTTACCCACCTCCGAGTTGCTCCTTTTATTTATTATTTTTACTTTCCAACAATAATCTTGATCTGTGTTTCTTGAATCTCCCAAAAGTTTTTCATGACATTGTCCTTGGGAAGGTTTAAGAAAGCTAATCTCGATTACTTATCGACTTTTTTCTTTTTATGGACATTGTGATCCCTGGTGATTAGACTAACCAAGCACATCGTTAGACTTTTCCCTTCGAAAAAGCGATGGGGAAGAGGTGCTAAAGGCATGACACACGATCCTATTCCCCACAACCCTCTTTTCAAATAAGTTCATAGGTTACAAATTACTTGTAAGCGATATGCTTTTAGTGTTGCGATTTATTTGTTTAGGGAAATTACCCAAAGTCTCCCCGAATTTTGCGTGCTGCGCGTTCATCTCCGAACTTTTTACGGGACACAAATCCCACCTAAATTTTCATTTTGTTTTGGTCATTAACTCTCTGTTTGTTTGTTTTCTTGTCTGTACGTGCCTAACACGTGATTATTCAAGGGCAAAATTGTAATTTTTCTTATTTTGTTGGTCAAATCATTATCTTGCCTCTGATAGGCTAAAAAAATACTGAAATTCGAACAATAAGTACAAAAAATAAGAAATAAATGCAATGACCATTTAGAAATATTAGGAGATGATGATGATGAGAAATAAACGTAACAAAAAGATTTTTCAAATTTATTCCCACCATTTATTGTTATCACCGAAAGTTGTAAATTTTATTTGTCATATATCCGTCATTAGCGAGCCTCTTGAAAGGACCATGGCCGTTGGCAGGGGATGGTTATGTACTCTTGCTACTTTGCACAGCAACAAACATGTTTATGAAAAACGAAAAACTACCGAAAGAGACTAACTAAAGAAATTATCAAAATACTAGAAAAAGATGAAAACAATCAAATTGAGTCATCTTTGATCTTTCAATTTAATAGAGATAATTTAAACGGTGCAGATGAATGGAACCGCCGCTGTAATTATATAGAACAAGATGAATAAATCTAGGATTACGGTTTGCGGGAGATTTGAGGAAATTAAGTGTAAAGGGAAATTAGTCATTTTAAGGCTTGGATCCTTTCCAAAGTTCTAAAGTTGTATTTCCAAATTGCAGGATGCAAGTTAGTGAAATTGCAAAACTAGATGCTGGTTTTGTGTATTTTTCCATTGATTCATTTGCCCTTAGTCTTTAGATACTTTGGACCCGTTCATTCGAAAATTTCCAAAATGGACCCTTCAGAGCCCTTTTAGCGAACTCCATCTTCCCTATGTTCTACCGATTTAGCTCAAGATATCTCTCGACTTAAAAGGGGGAATTCAAAGTCTTCATCAGAAACAAATGGTTTGCTTGGAGCCTTGGGTGAGCCTCTTCGACTTAATCATAGAAGAACGTGATCCTCTTCTTCTCTTTTGTACTACAGATCTTGTGAGCTGAATTTCAGACGGGCCGACCACTGGATACGAATAAGATGGTTCTTGGGTCCAATGTCAGCACCATTTCTACATCAGACAGTACCCACTTGAGAATTGCGTGCCGGTAACTTCTACGAATCAGAAAAGAGCCGTCAATTTCCTCACAACATAATGATATAGATTCATACAACCAAGACACATTCTACTCGAACCATGACATGAAATGCGAATCGGTTGCTAACAATTTATGAAGATGCTCAGCCAAAAGAACATATTATCAAGGTTGTCTACCACTGCACTAAAGAATGTATAGTACTATGTTGCTCCTTAACCGCTCAGTTCATTTTCTGAAAAGAATCACAGTATCAGAATACATCCTTCAATTTTGCAATCCAATGCCAATGACCATTTCGATTTTTGTATCGAAACCATCACACATACCCTTTTCGAGTCGCGAAAGTGATGACGGTACATGAAGATCGCAAAACCGAAATCGTTCTAAAGCATTGATAAACCACCAAAACAAATGACGACCGCCGCAGTTACCTTCACTAGTACTACTAAAAACAAGTTCACTAGTGGAGGGAATAGTTAAACATGCGCTGAAAAAGAATCAATCAGACCTTTCATCTTCAAAATCGATCAACACCTCAAGCATCACCACGAAAGTTATACCACTTCTCGCAAAAGAGTGCAAAAGAGTAGAAAGTCGTATCCCAAAATAAGGCAAAGATCAATCAGATAATATCCACAAATTTACATCTGACCCAAAATCATGGACTGTACAGAACATCTAATGGTTGACTTCTGATAAGAAATCATTACTCTTAGGAATCGCTCCCTATATTACACAAGAACTCTCTTTCACTAATTCAGCACCCGCTGCAAGAACGGATACTTGGTGACTCTTTTCTTGTTCAATCAACCTACTTACACTGATACTAAAATGCGAATTGCCGACTAGAACAGATGGTATTTACAACCCTAAAAGGTACTCGAATTCTCTCCTTCCAAAATATTTCGAAACTCTCGCTTGTCTGCTTGACTATGTGAAGTATTATGCCCTGCATTAAGCTCCCTTCTATGTACAGTTTCTTCGGTGGAGTTTTTATGCAACAGCGGGAATGCTAGAATTCTTGCTATCCCTGTTAAGACAATCAAAACCTTCTACTCTAACAGCTGCAGGCTTGATCCCAAACTTCATCCTCGCACACCCTTTGCGTGCAGAAGCTGATGGAGATGGTAAACCTGATGGCGACAAAGCTGGCAACGCCATAATTGGAGTAATCTTTTCATCCCTAAAGAGGGCATCCTGTACTAAAGGATTCTCAGCCCTTCTTGGTGGAGATCCCGCGAAAAAAGGGGGGGTCGAAGCAATCGCCATTGGAGATTGCGGCTCCAACTCATAATCCTCCTGCAATAAATTAAGCCTCCATTAATGTGACGGGCTAACGAAAAAAACTGAACCCGACAACTAAATGTCATCGCAGAGACGGACAAAAACATTAGATTTAACCTAGAAAGATGTTTTGGCAGGGTCAGTTATTAACGACTTCCCTAATGTTTCTTGTTCCTCTCTTCCCCATGAAAAATTGCAGAAGAACGCTTGAATAGATCCACTTAACAAAACAATAGGACTAGGACACATTGTATGAAGCAAAATAGCTGAACAAACTGATTCATACTTTCAAAGAACCAAAACATTCAATAACTGAATTCAGATCTTGACTATCGAGCAACAAAAGGCTGAGCCACAATTCAAGCCAGTTCAGACAGGATCAGACGGGTGGATTGATGAGACAGATCCAACTACCTTCTTAAGAATGAGGTCCAGAAGCTCTGCCGCGGCTTTCGATTTGCAAATCTCAGATCGGTGGCTGTTCATCAGAAACCACAGAGCGTTACTTCAAAAGTTCGGACACCAAATCAATTCATCCCCAAACACGAGACAAAAGAATTACCTTATCTGAGACCTGAAAGGGTTGTTGGACAAAACCCCAACCCGGCGAGGCTTCGGACAAACAACCGATTCCCTCCGGTCGGAGACGGAGACGAAGCCCCTCATCTCCTCAAAGGCGGCAACAAAGGCGTTCTGCTCAACACTTCGGAAATGATCCATCTCTTAAACCCGCCGCAGTCCGAAGGAGAACGCCTAACCACATCCAAAACAACAAAAATCAACACGCGCAGCTATAAAAAAAAAAGAACAAAACTAGGCAAGATCTGATCGAAGAGGCCAGTTTAATCGACACAGCTCGCTCAAAAGCGCCGGTCAATCCTTCCAAACTCCGGAAAAACAAAACAGCCACGAAATTTCTCTCTCGGTACCGCCAGATCGGACCAAACACCTAGAGAAAAGACAGGTTCCGTCCCCCAGCGCTCCACGCCGCGCGGCACGACTTTCGCCCCGGAACGGCAAAACAGAAGCGCCGGCGGCTCGATCGAGCTGGAAACCGACACCCGACAGCCCGCGGACGCGGAAACACCGCAGACACGCAGGACTCCGTCGCCGGAAACAGCTCGAGCGGCGGGTCGAGCTCCGGCGAGATCAGAGGGGAACCGAAGCGGCAGATCCGGCGCGAAACCGCGAAGGTAACCGCAGCTAGCAGCAGGCGGCGGCGACGACGCCGCACACCTAGCACGCGAAGACCGCCGACGACGAGATCGGAGATCGGAGATCTAGAGAGAGAGAGAGAGAGAGAGAGAGGTGTACCTCTAGGGATCCGCCGAGGAAGGAGAGGAGGAGAACGAAAGCGCCACGCGAGGAGGAGGAGGAGGAGACTTTTGGGAGGCCGCCCGGCCCCCGTTTTAAAGCAGCGGAACCCAACGAAGAGTCGAAGGGAGGAATTGCGTACGCAGAGATTAGGTGCAAGTGGGAAGGTGTGAACGCAACCCGTGGTGGGGCGGGGCGGGGGACGGCGTCGTTTTGGATTACAGCCCAGCCCAACGTGGGCCCCCACACCACTCACACACATGTATGCATATATATTTTTTTTTTTATTTTTTTTTTTATCTTTTTTGCATGAGTGAAAGGTACTTCCCTCTTTTGATTTTTCAATGCCTTTTCGGGTTCTGCGAAGGTGGGTTGATTCTTTGGCATGTTGCCCAATTTATCTTCTTCTTTTTCTTCTTCGTTAATAAAAAGAAGGAAGAAAAAATTTGCTATTAAAGAATTTGAAAAAGTTGACTGATTTATTTTAATTCCCTAGTCCACCCTTTTTCTCGTCTAATTCCACAAGTAAATCGCCCGTTCAAGGAAACGTGCTTCTACTGTATACCTGGCGGTCGACTCGCTTTCCTTCAAAGACTTTTCTCTTCGTATTTCTTAATTAAGAAAACTGATATTCCGTATCTAAAAATATGATATGGCATCAGCGTGACGTGATTTATTCTAGTAATTCAATTCTCTGCGTCTAAGGTATATGACTCACCAAGCCACTCTTATTGATTGTGTGTATATCTTGGGTGTTTTGGGGGGTTTTTTCGTTTTTCTTTTTTCGTACGTAGTCGGTTCAACCAAGCGTGGTTTACATCAAAATCAAGTGTCTTGCGCGAAACAAAATTGTGCATATTTGCAACCCGAATAGGATAACCTTCTTACTTATTTGATTATGCTGATTTTGAGACTTGCTTAAAGCCCAAAACCGTATAAATTCGAAATATATTACGAGGAAAGTAGGGTGGAAAAGATAAATAAAAGGAGGACCGAAATTAACGACAAATAACTTTCATTGTCGTGTACATATAAGGATATAAAAATACGCGATCTTTCTTTTTTCGACAATCTTTCTAATTAGGTTCTTTGCCCGCGTATATCGCATCTCAAAAAGGAAATTAAGGATGCGCTACGAGGGGAAAAAAAAAAAAAAGAGGAAGCGAGATAATTTAGATTCCCAAAAATAGCACTTTGGATTATATACCATATAAAATTTGTTGAAATCGCAACTCCTACAATGAAATCAAATATACGATACATATAATCGACATGGAAAATATCATCGCGTGCTTCGAAGCGCGCTTCCGAGATTTCGCAGGTTTCCGTATTAATAAAAAGAGAGGAGGAAAAAAAAAAAGGAAGCTCTTCGGAGTTGGCACGCTCCTAATTAATAAACCCAAATAAAAAAAAAGGGAGGAAATATCACAGGGGGCAAAAAAAGCATCTTACCGATTATTTTGTTTATAAATTACTAAAAAAAATATAAAACGTCAAAATCAAAGATGATGATAATATATATAAAGTTGGAAAAAGAAGAAAAAGAAAAAAGGAGGGTTGGCGTATTATCCCAAAGGTGGTGGAGAGTCGGCCACTGGAGTTCTTTGACTTTGACCAGAGACGTCGTCACCGAATGCGAGATGAACCGAACCACCCCCCGCGCGCGCGCGCGCGCGCACGATCATTGGATGGGACAGAAGAGACCGGGTCCCGCTCCTCGCTCGCTTTCTAGGCTGGCTTCCATCCAAGCACATCCCCCCCAAGTTTCAACTTTGACTTTTCCTCGAAATCGACGTCTACACCACTTGGAATAAAAATAGTAATTTGGGGCTTAGTGCAGTGATTATCTTATCTCTCTTTCGTTTTTTCTCAATTAACAACGCCGAATTGCGAATGCGAAACAAGAAAATTAGACACGACTAGTTTTTAGATCTGGACGAGGCCTTTTCGCGCGGGTGATGAGAATAGAGATGAGAAATTGTTTGGTGATAAGTAATTAAGGGTAAGCGGTTCCCGGTCCGATCCGGTCTAACCTAAGAACCGGGAACCGGACCGGAAGGACCAGTTCCCAGTAGTTTCTAGGACCAAGAACTGGATCGGCTAATCTTAGAACTGTGGACTGGACTGGACAGGACTGTCGGCCCGGTCCGGTTCCAATGGGATCAATTAGTAAAGGCAAGAGGGAACCGGGAAGCATTTTCGGGACCAATATATGAAAGCATTTTTGGGTTGGTCCCATTGGAACCGAATAAAAATGAACTATCAAATGCTTCTTTTGTTATTTAAATATATATACTTAAAAAGTAAATAAATATATATATGAAAAAATTAGAAAAATATATATTTATCGGTCCGGTCCAGTCCGGTTCCCACCCTAGAACCGGGAACCGGACTGATATTCCCGAGAACCGGACCAAACCGGTCGGTCCGGTCCGGTCCCGGTTTGGGCGGTCCATCTTGCTCACCCCTATAAGTAACTGAGGATTGATCGCTGGATATTGTTAATTTCTGTCTCGCCGGAATTTGCTCCCTCCCGCGACGAAAAATATCTTTCGTCGAAAGAGTGTTTTTTCGGGTTTTAATTAAAGGAGACCGGGTTTACTTCATATTGAACTACACACACTAAAATCATGCTGGAATTTAATCAACGGCAAGATCAAAAAATTGTAATTGTGACAAACGAGCCAAACGTGAACAAACCCCATCGGAATTTAATCGACGACGAAACTCGGGAAGGTAATTACATCACGCCGGAATTTCATCGACGACGCAACATATAGGATAGAAACACACGTCGGACTTATTCGACGACGCGAATCTAAGAGCTACAGCTAAAAAAGTAAAGTGCAATATCGGAAAGTAAAGATACGGAAGGATAGTAAATTTGTTTGATATGTACGGAGTACCGCCGGTTGAACGTCTAGCGCTTTTTATAACGGCTTTGTCGTAATTGCTTCTCGACGGTTTTCAGCAGTTGCATGCTTTATGGGCAGTTGTCTCCACGTTCTCTTGTTCTTTGGCATTCTCTACCCACAATCCTTAGATTCTCTTTCTTGAGCGGCTATCTTCCTAAAAACAACATCAACTGCCTTCACGATTTTGTTTTAATGGTGATTGGTGATCGCCAATCGATAGTTGTCTCAAAGATCCTGCTGCTCCGCGGCTCTGTCTTTCATATCACGTGGTCTAATATCCAAACGGCGATTGTAACCATATAATTATGTTTTTTGTGTCTCGAAATATCATCGGACAACATCTCGCCATTTGCTCGTTGCCAATACCCACATCACCATGTGTTGATAATCGAATAGATATCACAAAGGCGCATCATCGTCGGTTGATCGGACGTCATCCTTTACGGTTATCGATAAAACGCCGTGAACGTATTTCCTACGTAACCATTCATGCTCACATGCCAATCATGCGTTTATCAATGACTCGATCATATTTAGGTGTAAATATACTCTCCATTTTTAAAAGAATTAAAAGAAAATTAATACTTTTAAAACAATTTCTTAACATGTGCACTTTTTTTTTGGCAAAGGTCTTAAACATGCGTGTCATCCTGATTTGACATTTCATAGGACATTTCGTGTTTCACGCATAATCGGTCAGGTCATTACATCCCGTGGTATTTTGACACGTCATTTCAATCATCTCTAGTATGTAGATCGCCATCATTATGGATCGTATCTTTTCGAATCACCATTCGTCTCAATTGTTGCTTATCCCGGGAAAATACATATGCACAAGATTTGATTTTTATATCTCCTTCATTTCAGATCTTAAACCCGAACCTTTCGTTTGGCCTAAAACCCTTGGTTTCTCTTCGTCTCAAGCTCCTTCATCTTCTGTAGCTCCCAATCCTCCTCAGTCTTCTTCTATGGATTCCATATGCACAAAAGATTTGATTTTTATTATCCTCCTCACCTAATGTGTTAAGTGACCTTTTCCTTAAACACAAGCGATGAAATTGTTTATAATAAAGATGATCGACTCACTTAATCAGATACAAAAACTACAATCATATTGGTTATATCGTGAAAACCCTCCAATGATTTCGTTAATCCATATTCGATAAAAGGACAAATGAAATCATTATTAAATTTAAGGCAAAAGCCACAAAAAAACTCTAAACTATGCCCATTATAACCCATTTACCTCAAACTTTTTTTCGTGCCACCAAAATTTCCAAACCTGTATCCGCGTGACATATTTACTCTCCATCAAAGTTCCGTCAATGAGCACTATTAAGAATTTGCCTACTTTGATCCCGGAAAGCAAACGGTGTCGACATGGAGCCCACGTAACTTAAATAAAATAAAAAATGGCAGATGTTTTGGCCGAAAAATCATCTGATGGAACCTTGCTGGAAGGGAGGGTAAATGTGTCATATAGGTACGAATTTGGCACTTTTTTATGTCGGGTAAATATGTCACGGTGGGCATGATTTGGAGTTCCTGGTGACTTTTACACTTGATTTCAATCTAACCTTTTTTTTTTATTTTTTCCGAAATTCAGTACAAAAATCGGCAACCCTTGGTTTTCCCCAGGTCATAACGAACGCGGGGAGGGGAACTCACGGGATTTTTCTTTTTGAAAAGCGCGACAAAGATCGTTAACAATTTTTCTTTTTTTGAATTTTTGGGGAATACGAATAACTTTGATGAATTACAAAAGAGGCGGGTGTCCTCGCCAGATCGTGCATAATAAATAAACGGTCAAAATCAGAGGCCACGAAAAGGAGCGGGTCACACCAAAAGATCGCGTCGATCTGTCCGTCCCGGCTGGCCGGGGCGGGGCCTGACAACCGTAATTGACGCTGACGCTCCCCCCCCCCCCCACACCGCCACCACGAGGAGGCAACGTGCAAGGAAGCCCAACCGCGGCGGGCCCCACCCCACCCCCCGCACCGCCCCCCACCACCACCAGACGACGGTCGGCGATCGCGACACGTGTCCGCATGACGCGGAGCTCCACCGCTCGCGGGAGCCAACTTGCGAGGGGCCGCGAACCAATGGGGGCAGAGCAGGGGGAAAGGGGTGGGGGGGGACAGGACATGTGCACCACGTTTTCCGGATCGCCGAGGAAGCCCCAGCCAAAAAAAAAGAGAAAAAGAAAAGGCGAGATGCCCCCCACGGCTATTAGACAGCCGCCTCGCGATAAAAATATCTCCAGAGAAAAATGATATTGATAGTTACGTCCCCGTTTATTTCGAAAGATGCTCGAGAAAATAATTCTCTCATTTTTTTTTTAAAAAAAATTACTTATAAAAACAAAGCCAGATGTAGTAAATTGACCGAGGTCGATTAGTCGCTTCCTCTTCTCTATCACCCCTCTCTCTCTCTCTCTCTCTCTCGTCCCTTTCTCTCTTCCACCCCAAGGTCCCTCGACTGAGAAATAACTCTCGGTCCAGCGAGGCCCCGTCCTCTCGACCCGAATTGAGATTGGAATTTTCCCTCCCGATCTAATCTGGGAGCATTCTATTGCTTTCATCTAGTTTTTTTTCCTTGTTCCTTGTGATACTCTTCTCTGCAGGCTGTGTGTACTTTCTTATTTTCGCCGTTAGGAATCAACCCGCTGCTTTAAATCCTCCAAACCAAGAAGTCCGACAGGATCGAGGAGGAATGCGGTGAGTTGATGCTGCAGTGGAAGCAGTTATACGACTTATCCGAGTTTTGGAAGCTCTCATTTCCCCATCTAGATCTAGATCTACGAGCTCTTTTCTATGCTCGTTCAATCTCTCCCGATTCAGATTTAGGTCAAGTTTTGAGATTCTCTCGAATTAGATCTAGTTATAGATTTTGAAGCTCCTTATAGCTATTTGATCGTGTTTTTTCAACATTTTGATGTCCGTGTCTTTGCACGGGCGATGGTGATGAGGACGTTGAATCTAGACGCGTATCGTAAGCCGTTACAAATGGAGTGGAAGATATCGGCGAGTGCTTGTCATTGAATCTAATGATCGGTCGCCGATTATAGATACGTTCTTGAGGGACGAGAGCGTATTTCTAACTGCAGACTGTGCTTTGTTATTTGCTTTTTGGCGTTTGCTTTATTATGCAGTTTTTTGGGATTTGCTAAACTCGAAAGCACCACTCGAGTATTATTCTGATATATGAAATGTCATCTTTCTTTAGACAAAAAAAAAACCACTCCCGATCTAAATCTAAATCTTTGAGCATGCTCAACTTGTTTTTGGTGTCTCCATACAATAATGGTGCTAATCCTTACCAAAAAAAAAATGGTGCTAATGAAACCTAAGCGTAACCATAACTAAACATTACTTATAATGATGCGAGATTCAGTAATCCGTCGCCGTTTGTTTTGTTGTAATGTTGAGACAGTTTTTGTGGAATGATAATGTGCTTATCGCAACAGTTTGTGCTTTATTGTTCTACTTTACTTTTTGTGATTTGCATTGTTTTGAATCTTGAGATACGAATGAAATATTTATTTTCAACCAAAAAAAAAGAGGTAAATTCAATTGAAGCGGGAGTGAAAATAGCACCATTACAATGCTAATTATACTGATAGTGGTTTGCTAGATTGATGTATTAAATAGTGTGATCGATTTTATCGTGACTAATTAATTCATAAGCCCATTTCAAGACCCATCTCTTACTTTTATATATTAATTTAGCATATCGATCTTAGCATACTAACAGTACTTAGTAAATATTGCATGTGAATTCCCCATTTTAATGGGTTTTCGTTCATGTCTACATCTTGATTCTTATCAAAGTTCGTAACTTCTTAGAATGCCAATAACACAAATATGGAGATATGAAAATGCGATAGAAGATCTCAATTCGATTCTTTTAGCACGATAGTTCACTTTCGGGCGCGGATTTTTTCGTTAAGAGACACGAGCCGATAGTGGATCCTTGATAAACACAATTCGGCATTTTAAGCCAAAAATGATAAACGAGAGGAATACGGATGAGATAAGACGTGTTTGGCGAATCAGATATAAGATTAAAGCTAAGTCATTCCTAACGACTTGATTGAGGGAGGTAGTGAAAGCCATGGTCTCCGTTCGATGTCTAATGCCATTTTACGAAATATCATAACTATGATTTGTAGAATTCCATAGAAAACAGGTCTATAAATCTCGATGCAAGAAGTTCCAAACATGGTGTTTGAGCTCAAAAGAGCCAAACATGCATTGCTAAGGCCCCGGGGGGTTCGGTTGTCAATTTTTGGTAGTGGGGTAATTAACAGAACTTTGGATGTTTCTGACGTCGCAATTGATCTGGGGGCCTCAGATTGCATCGCTGTCATTTGTTTTTGCTGTCGTCGTCGTCGTGGTGGGGGATCTGATCTGGAGACGACCGAAGATTTCATCCTGTGGACGTAAATTGTTGCACGTGGAAGACATTGCTTGGTTCGCAAAGTAATTCGATGCTTTCATTTTGCTTTGAAAGGCGGGGCTCCTTTCTATTATTTCAATTTTTCACTGTTTCCATTTCTGAAAAAGAATTTCAATTTTCTTGTATTGTATCGAAATATTGTACATCACTGAACTACGGAGTTTATACATTTTTTTTTATACGTGTGGCTCTATCCACTTATTAGTTTGAGCATTTGAATTGGACATTCTAACGTAATATTAGAGCAATTGGTTCCGAGTTCAAATATTTTCAGACCCTTAATCCTATGCGTGAACTGGATTGTTATTACGACTTCATCTACTAGTTTAAACTTTTAAAACATTTGGTAGTAGTAACACACAATCTTTCTTGCGTTATTTGCGATCACCGCTTTGATGGAAATAAAATGAAATGATGACATAAATGATCTCTGAACTTTGACCAAATGTGCAATGTGGTCCCTAAACTTTCCATTTATTCAATGTGGTCCTTGAAATGTAATCCTTGAACTTTTGGTACATATTCAAACTAGTCCGTGGACTATATGAAAATTTTCAATGTTGTTAGTTCGGGATAGCATTAAACATTTTCACATAATTCATGGACTAGTTCGAACATAACGAAAAGTTCATAAACAAATATTACAAATTGAGCTAAAGTATAGGGATCACGTTGCATATTGGGTCAAAGTTTAGGAACTATTTGAGCTATTTTCCTAAATAAAATTAAGAATGTCAAAAAAGTGTTTTGAAAGTATTCCTTAACAAAACCGAGGTTCTTCCTTTTGTACATTGAAAACGTTTTCCAAATTATATGAAGTGATAGATTTACTTATAATATGTTGTGACTAGCACGAGTTACTTGGATGGAGAGCATCCAAGATTCCAATCAATAAGTTGAGTGACAATTTTGGCTGAAAAAATAAAATAAGAAAATGAACAATAAGATGCCGGGCGAAAGAGTTTACTCTTTTCCATTGAAGTGTTGGGTTCGGGCTGGGAGAAACATTCGTTACTCTTTTCCATTGAAGTGTTGGGTTCGGGCTGGGAGAAACATTCGTCATATTATAATGCGGGCAGCGCAGATCGCCAGAGAGGTGGACTAGTCGAGGTCCGCGAAATCCGACGCAAACTTAATATGATTGATGTATCATAAAAAAGAAAATAAAAAAAAATATCGAAACGAAGTCGGATTCTCTATATCTCTCTGTCTATGTATTTAGCAAAAAGCCATTATCTCATAAGCAAAGGATCTTAAGCCTGATCTGTGCATTGGCTAGTATCCTATGCAATATGCACATAAGCTGATCTGCGGAATAACTTAATTAGAAGCCCAGCTACACAGAGAATGGAGCTGATCTATTTGACGCCTTGGTCCGACCGATCAAACGCCTATTTTTAGCTATTGCACGCCCTCGCGGAGCACAAACGAGGTCCTTCGACCCTCCCCCCCCCATTCAGAACACGGGTTGAGTCGCTTGCCCTTATGAACTTCCTTAGTTCTTTTTCCAACAAGGTTCGGGTTGGAATATTTACAAGCATCCCGTGTATCCGACAAATAACTCTCGTCTTTCTCAACCGTCCGCCTCAAATGATGGACGATGGAACCGCCGTCGATGATCTCTGCAACTTTGCGGGACTGCTTCCCTGGACGATCTCGGCTTCAATGACCCGATAGTGGTGTGTTAGATGACGGTATTAACGGCGGCGGAGGGATGGGAGAGAGAATTCACAGAGTGGCTGGACATTCCAGGCCAAGTGCCCTTCCTTTGCTACTCTATCCTCAAATTATAATGAAGCAACGATAACTATGGCTGTGCAATCGGACCGGTTTTATTTGGGAACTTGATCGGACCGCCCTGAAATCTGGTCCGGTTCTAAGTTCCCGTTGGAGCAGGTCGGTCCCTAGTTTCGAGTGAAGAACCACCCAAGAACCGTACCGATCGGGCCGAATTTGAAATTGGTTTCATAAAGTCTAAAAATCCTAATTTTTCTTTTGGCATCTTTTTATCCATCTCTTATTTTTTTTTTATTCTTTCCAATCTCACTTAGACACTTTATGACTCTATCTCGCTTGTGACTCACCCTCCTCCTCACTCGCTCTCGGCTTGCCCTTGCTCGTTCCCGACTCCCCTTTGCTCCCTTGCCCCTGTTCATCTTATTTTGCTGTAAAAAAATGAAACAAAAGAAAAATAGGTTTTTAGGTATATTTAAGTGTTGATTGTTTGTTTGCAAAACAAACAAAATAGTGCTTTTTTCTTTGTCTCACATAGGAAAGTTTTGAGAAGGCATGTCACTTTATATGAGTGAGTGTCTTCTGGCTTGTTAAAGTGAAGATAATGTGGTGTGGACAAGACTCCTTAATACCCGCATGTGGGTGCACGAATAATTGCCTGATTATTAGGTGCACTTTGTGCGGTCGCAAACCTTAATTAGCACTAATTTCTGTTTATTTTATTATTTCATTTTTATTTATGAAATTCGGAATTAATAGAAATATAGTATTATTATTATTTGCTATTATTATTTTATTCCGAATTTTCATATATCTTTTTTAACTTGACTTTTGATTTTGTACCAATTCACTATACATCTGTTCGATGAAGGGAAGTCTTTGTTCAAAAGGGTGTGATTAGTGAGTCAGTTTTTGCATGGTTGAATATCAAGTCTCTTCATTCGGATTTTTAGACACTTTTTCATTCAGAAAAACAGCAGCCATTCTTTCTAATTATTTTTCTAGAGAGACTCTGGAGATATACCGAAATTGATATTCGGTATTCTCAATCGAGACTTCGTTGTATCTTGGAGGAAATTTGCCAGCGACTATTAGTAACTTTGTGGGGCAAATAATTCCTTAAAGAAAGTGATATCACGCTTCAAAGTCTGACTTCGTTGTTCATCCCTTTTGAAATTGAAGTTTCTTTTCTTCTACAATTCGAAGGAGCGTATTTTTCCAACACTAAGTGCCGGACCGAAAAAACAGAATAGGTTTTAAAGCCGGTTCCAAGGAAAACATGATATGTTCTAAGTTCGAAAATCTGAAAACCGGTTCCAACAGAGTCGGTTCTGGATTTCATATCCGGAACCTATCCACCTGTAACCGTTCACATCCTTAATAATAGCCATCTCCCCATTCACAAGACTACACCACGCAATTCATTATCGGTCCCACTCTATTCGATCATAGCCGAATAGCTATCTAATTCCATGACTGTGCCACCGCTCCATGGAACGAAGGCGAAAAGCGAGAAACCACCGTCCCCAGATTTAAAAACAAGTTGCCATCATGGTGGTGAGCCCGACTTGGAACAGTCAGCGGCGAACATGCGGTCACCGATTGAATGATCTCTCTGTCTCTCTGTCTCTCTCGTTTGGAAGTTTCAAACGTGTAGAGATGGGAAACGACGTGTTCAACTTTCGCACTCATCAATCAGGAACAAATCAAAGAACAAGAACACGATTCAAAAGCCCACGGACCCAAGTTTGAGACCAAGTTAACACGGTAATCCCATGAACGCTGGAATCGGAATATAGTCTGTATTCTAATCCCCATCCAAATGGAAAAAGAACGCCAACCCAGATTCCACTGACACCCCATTGTTCACCATCTCGAAGTCCCGAAGATTTCGTAATCTGTGTGGGCACTTTCTCTCTTTCTTGTTCTCTGACTCTGGACCCAACAAATTCTTGTTCAAACTCCGCATGGCTTTGAGACCCGTGATAAGGTTCCCGGGTCGCCACTCTCAAGATGGTACCTCCCCTTCTTTACGCGCTGGTCGTTGATTGCTTTTCTCGCCCGCGGTTTTTGGTGAAAAAAGTGAAGCCCGCCATGGCAATGGCGTGCTAGGATTTGGTGCTAGGTTTTGCTCGCTTTTGAGGAGGGGGAGGAGGGGAGGAGAGAGGGAGGGCGGGGCGGCGATGGCGAAGCCGGTGAGGTTCGAGGAGGTGGGTGCGGAGGTGCAGAAGGTTCTTGACGCGAACATGGACGAGGCGCCAGCGAGGAGGCGCGCTCGCGAGGCTTTTAAGGATGTGCAGCTCGGGATTGATCACGTTCTCTTCAAGGTAGTCGGTGTCGTCGTTGTTGTTGCCGTTGTGTTTGTCATGTCTGAACATAGATAATGTCTCTGTCTTGTTGCTTTCTCGCATTTACTGGGCGGTCGCAGAGTTAGGTGCTCCGGCATTGATTGATGTTTCAGATACTTTTCGACATCTCGTGACTGATGTTGGGATGTTTTCATACGTAGTAATTAATTCCCCTTACAAATTAGTTGTTCTCGTTGAATTCTGCTTATTTCCTGCAAGGGCAGGAAAAATGGTACAGCAATCTCGAGAATTTACTCTTTCAATGATGCTTTACTTCTAGGCATGGAATCCTAAGAAGATTCTTTCTTTTCCATCTGTTTTGTTAGTTGCTTACATTAGTTCAAGGTTGTCCGTGTTGGCCTCATGTTTGCGTCTGTTCTGTACTTTGTCGCATTGAACAGACATAAACTTCGTAAAGCATGCTACCCACATTAGTTCAACTCACGGTCCTTGCCATCGACTGAACTTAAAAGCACATTGCCGATTATCTTACTCGGCGTTGTGTGAGACGGCTGTGAACTTGCTATTCCCTGGGACTCTTGTTTGGGATTACTATTATCATTATGTTGCCATGTTTTTATTCACGGTTTTATTTGTCACCCAATTTTCTGCTACTGCGGACGTTGTAATTACAGAGTCGAGTTATTTATCAGGGGACATCTGATTTATTTGTGTTTTCTCTTGTCGCAGATGCCGCATAAAGGGTTGAAAATGGAGGAGGTAATAATAAACCTTATGGTCTATATTAGGTACTCCAGTTACATATTGGGAAGCCTTCATCTACTTGAGGATGATCATTGCGAAACTTTAGCACTCTCTGGTTGTCAGAGCCATCTTTCTGTGGTTTAGCTCCCATTATTCCTTGGAGCAACCTATTACATATACCCATCCAAGCCTATTGATTAATGCGTATCTTGTTATGCAAATGGAGAAGTGGAGTATCAGTTTGGTCCCAGACTGAAATGCGACATTGGTCTTCTTATGGTGCTCTTGCTAGTTGAACTTAGCTTGCTGGGATTCTATTTAAAGACACAAAACACACCTTAATGTACGTGCACCTACACACAGAATGCCAATTCTTATTCCTCAAGAAAATATAGGACTGAGTAAAAGGACAGACTTCTTTCTTTTACTTTTTGGCCATATTAGTTACCAGCAGAAGTGGCTCAGTTAAGGAGTTGTCTGATATTGGCTGCTCATGTTGCTTTTTATTCCAAAAAAGTTGGCTTTTATACACATCTCAGCACAAGGAAGTTAATCAGTTCATGTCCTTTGATTCAGAAATATGAGGTGAATTCTAGAGGACTGGAGATCTTCACAAAATGTTGGCTTCCAGGCACATCTCAGCTCAAAGCAGTTGTTTGCTATTGCCATGGTTACGGAGACACCTGCACCTTTTTCTTTGAAGGCATGTATTTCCTGCAAAAGGGAAGCAATTGGCTTTGTCTAATGAGTCCTCTGACACATCTAAATAAAATGCACTTTTTTGCAGGAATTGCGAGGAAATTGGCATCAGAAGGATATGGTGTGTTTGCGATGGATTACCCTGGATTAGGCCTTTCAGAAGGTCTTCACTGCTATATTCCAAGCTTTGACAGGATAGTTGATGACGTAATTGAATTTTTCTCCAAAGTTAAAGGTACGATAACAAGCCTCATCAAGTAGTCGCAACCTTTAGGTGCTTTGTTTAGAAGATAGATGATGAAAGCGTATTGCTGGCTAGATTTTTTCTGGGTGAAGCATACATGTGTCCAATGCCACTTTTGAATATGAAAAAATTCTCAAAATAGCTTCGACATGGTGTTCCAAGCCACCCTGGAGGTTGATTGCTGCCTCTGGACAGAACACTATACGGCTTTACGAAGTCATGTTTTGGAAAAGACTATTTTCTTAGTGGTAGCAAGTAGGTGAGTTTGGGTTATGTTGTGAAGGAACTTTGACCGCTAGATGGTACTGTTAGAATTTCAGACCTGATGAGGAATAAAAAATGCTTTGGTCTCTAAGTAGAGTGAAACTCTTGGTTCTTGATGAAAAGTTTCGGCTGAAGAGAGCCTTATCTGGATTGTTGACTACATGAACTCCGAGCACCCTATTGCTCTCGGGTGTATTTGAAAGAGCTGGTGAAAGGCAACATATCTGCGTATGACTGGGGCATCATATATGTCACCTATACGGCGTAGTTGTGGACTGACGAATGACGTGATCGTAATATATCACGCGGATGATCTTATTCATCAATGGGTGAAGCATCATACCAGGTTACCCATGGTCCTTTTTGAATTGTTCTTTCTCAGTTACAATCACAGCCAGTCCCTGCGGTTTTCTAGGAAATGTGTAGGACAGCCATCTTCTCCCTGAGGTTTTCTAGCAAATGTTTAAATCATGTGTCAAATGACTTCGATGTTGCCTCTTGCTGTGTCGCAATTGTCGAGCGGAAATTATTTAGCTCTTTTATCACAGAAAAAATTGCTGCGCATAATTGCATCCAAAATGCTTCTTCACTTCGATGAGCCGAAGCTGGTGTTCCTTACTCTATGATACTTTGCCCTCGTAATTTGCTGACAAAATACTATCCGACTCATTTCTAGTTGCATTTCTTTGTAGCTCCTTCGTGCCTGAGATCATTCTGCGAAGGACCATAAATGAACTTATTGGCCATCTTCAACCTGGATGCCCTTTTGGTCGATGAAAATACATGCACTTCAGCCTTCCGATGGTTTAGTAAAGAGAGATCTAACACCTTGCATGGCCTAAGAACCAGCTTCTTGAATGTGTATTCCTGTTGAAATGCTCCCCTCCCCATCAAGATCAGCCATAGAATGCTCTTGAAGAAACTTTAACTGATTTAGGTTATAAATGAATGAATAATCAAGATGCATAGCACCTGAATTTGGTTTCTTGAAGTCTGAGATTTTCTGTCCATGGATCCTGAAATGCATTCATTAGCCAGAAAGGAAGTTCATCGTGCTTTCCTAGGAAATTTTTACCTATAAATAATCCCTAACATTCTCTATATCTTGTATCACACTGGTGGTGATGGTTTCGTAAAAGAATTGCCCCTTTGCTAGGTATACATGCACAGGTTTCTTATCATTATTGTGCTTCTAAGAGCACATCATCGGAATGCATCTTTGTGCAACCTAATCTTCCTGCATATGGTCAAATTCCTTGCAGAGAAACCGGATTACCGTGCTCTTCCAAGCTTCCTCTTTGGGCATTCTATGGGTGGGGCTGTTGCCCTCAAGGTGCACCTAAAACAGCCTAATGCTTGGGATGGTGCTGTTCTTGTTGCACCTATGTGCAAAGTATGTCTCCCAAGCCAGTCTTATGTTAATTTTCTTTTTGGCTGTGGCGTTTAATGGGTAGTTAATGAAAGTCAGTTCTCTAGATTGCAGATGATATGGTCCCTCCATGGATACTCACGCAGATCCTAATTGGTGTAGCCAAGTTTTTACCAAAGCAGAAGTTAGTTCCAGAGAAGGATTTGGCTGAAGCAGCTTTTAGGGAACCAAAGAAGAGAGCACAGGTTTGTTTCTATTCAAGCATTATTTGGATGCAAGAATCGTTATGGAAAGATACACAGTCCTAGTTAATAGTGATGCTTCAGAGTTTTCTGCTGTGATGATGTTTCTCTTCAGTCCTTCAAATGCCTTGGGCACCTCCAGCCCTCCTCTTTGAGACATTTTAATCTTGTGTATTTGTTTCTGTATCAAAACATAACACAGTTTAACATGTAGCTATGATATATGACAACTTCTCTATTGCAGACTGCCTATAATGTTATTGCCTACAAACACAAACCACGCCTACAGACTGCTGTACAGCTGCTAAGGACTACTCAAGAGATAGAGCGCCGGTTGCAAGAGGTATCTCCATGCCATGACTCCTAATTGATTCAGTCATTTAAATCAGATGCATCTTGTGTCTATGAAACTTGGGTTCTCCAAGAAGCATGTATTGGGTCATTTTCAACCTCTGTCAGACAGGATACGCTTTTATACTTCTAGATACTAGTTATGTACTCCAGGATCTCTGAAAATTTGAGTTACACACTTGAGGATACTCTGAATATGTGAAATTTCCATGAAGACATTTTATTAAATACTCAGCTATGTTTTTTTTTTTTGATCGAAAAATACTCAGCTATGTTTAGATGGTACTTTCACTAAATCTTGAGTTTATAAAACTTGAAGAAATATCCACTTGAAGAAAAATATTTTCAGTTTATATTATATGAAAGTTTCATGGTTCGATTTTCGGACTTAAACTAACTGGAAGGGATTGAGATGACACTAAGCTTTTTTGGAGTGAAGTCATCACTGTTACAGTTATCTCTGTGCTTGTATTAGTATCTGCATGTGTATTGAAGTAAGAATAAGTCATATGATCTTGAGCTCACATTTGATTTTGTTTTTTTTTTTTCTATCTTTGTACTCTAGCAACAACTTGATGCATATCCAGTGATGGATGCTATAACGTTGATAAGAATCACTCTTTTCTGATCACTCCAGTATAGTGGGATCTAGAGCTGCTTGAGGCTTTTCCGTGCTACTCTTTTTTGTACATTATAAACCTTGTTTATGCATGATAGCATGGGTGTTTGCATTGTAATTTGTGAGTTCTGATTTTTCTTGGTTTTCTATGGACAAATATAGTCCTGCTTTCGCCTTGGCTCTTGATATAATTATATGTAGGCCTACCAGGTTAGGTTAAAGACTGTCTCAGTTTGAGTGATTGACAAGAATTTACTGAATCTAACTTACAATTATCATGCTGGAACTTGCTAGGTCTCGCTGCCGCTTCTGATTCTGCACGGAGAGGCTGATAGAGTAACTGATCCATCGGTGAGCAAGGCCCTGAACGAGAAGGCTAGCAGTAAGGACAAGAAGCTCATCATGTATCCTGATGCTTATCATGCTCTTCTCGAGGGTGAACCAGATGAAACGATTCTTCGTGTTTTCGGTGATATCATCTCCTGGCTCGATGAGCACAGCTTGAAAAGCACCGCGTGATGGCGGACTTGTATGCTATGTAACGACAAATCCACATTGATTTATTGAGGTATCTAATAATACTCGTGTCCCAGAGTAAAACTTTGGGTGTCAATCCACCCAACTTCTGCCGTCTGGTGACGGAGAAATAAGTGAATATTTTGTACGAAGTTCGGTGCTTTGACGATGACGCACTTGCTAGCTGTACAGATGATTCGTATTGACTAATGAATAAAAGTATATAACTTCACTAATTATTTTGAAACAAACAATGTAGTCAACAGGAGGATACTCAGCCTGGCATAAGTTGAACGGAAGTAAGTACTAAGCACGCTGCAGAACCTTTCACAACGAGAGATTAGAAGGTTTTCTCAAAGGCCTTGGGGTTGCATTATCCTAAAGCCCTAGTTGTAAAGCGTTACTCTAAATGTACGCAACACTAGCCTCTCATGAAGTGAAGAAACCTGGGAACAAAGCCCTATACGGGCGAGGCTCTTGCACTCGTGGCGACGGAAGATCTCAGCCGTCCAACAGCTCAGTCGCATCCATCAATCGGGTTCCGACAAGATTTTGGCCCTTCACTGAAGGATTGCAATCAGCTTAAGAGAAAACTGTGAAAGGGGTCGCTTTCGATGACCGTGACCCATTAGAGCGCCTAAAATATTCCTCTTTTTTAGGCAAGTTGGATTGTAATCTTCCGAAAAAAACAGCAAACACTTGAAGAATCGTACGAATCCCGTTTAGATGCACGTAATCCGACGTGTGGACACATGGGTGGTCGGAGAAAACCTACTAAGCGAGGCAAAACAAGAAAGGAAGAAAGAAGACAACCTAATACAGGGATCTATCTTATACGTCCAGCCAGTGGCAATTTCAGCATACTCGCTCAAAAGCTTTGGGGAGATGTCATTAATGGGACTCGACCTACATGTTGAGCGCACGTGGGCAGCTCTGCTTCCGTTTTTCTGGTGCTTCAACTCAGTGCGCTCCTCCTGGTGACTTTCTTCGTACAAGAAAGCAAAGCACCTTTTTCTGTTTCGCACTATTTTCTCTCTGTCTCTCACTCTCGTCCTTTGAGCTGCGGGTCTTCGCTTGCCCAACTCGAAATAGAAAATACCCACTTCACTCTCTCTCTCTCTCTCTCTCTCTCTCTTTTCGGAGGCTCAAGCTGTAATTCGTTATAAAAGCATTAAGCGGATGAAGAAGGCGTTATCGGGTTTGGACATCTCGTTCTTGCTGCAAAAATGGGCTTCTCTTCTTGCTTGTGCCATGCTCACTTCCCTCCACTCCAGGTATCAATCCGATCCTTTTTTTCTCTGTTCTCGTTTCTTGAAGTGCCCTTTTTTTTCTTGTGATTCCCAGTTTGAGCTCCGTTTTCGTGTTGTTTGGTTTCTTTCCACGTTCCGGATTTTGAATGTTCCGGGCGTTCTTGAAAGGCCCTTTGCTCGAACCGTTCTGTGTTTGATTGTTGATTATGTATTTGCGGGTGTCCCGTTGGGAAACACTAAAATGAAATGACAAAAAGAAAGAAAGTGTTCGAATTTTAGTCTGCTTCATTGAGGGTAATTTCGTTGGAAATGAAGTACGTGTTTCTTGTTGCTTCGATTCGTTCAGCAGATGATAAAAATAATGCAGTAAGTCAGCATTTCCATTCTCTGTTGAGCATTTCACATGTCCTGAAAATTGGTCATATACATCCTCAACTTACTTGCAATCTACCTCTCTTGTTTTTGTAATGTCCTGTGTGCTTATCTGTAACTCTCCGTTACTCTGTACCTCTGGGTGATTTCTTGTGCTTGATTTGGCAAAGTTTCAAGTGTTGGTACTGTCATGGGATTCAAGCAGGCCGCTTGAATGTCGTGTTACCAAAAGCTATTCCTTTGCTTTAATGTGGACCTCTGTTGGGAGAATCACAATCCCAAACGCACAGCGTAATTGATCAATCGATTAGTTGCTCCTGTTAGTTGCGTATTGTTCTTTCCTCTCTTACACCTCTAATATCCCTCTGGAAGTAAAGAGTTATGCGGCCGTGTCTGGTGTATTGTACAAGGATGGGCTATGACCTGTCAATTGTAGCAGATTGGAATATAATGCCTTCCTACCTGCAATGGCTCAATTTCATTTATCATATTTTTTGGTGCATGCTTATTGACGCTGTGTTACTAAAGTATATGACTAGTTAAGTCGATAAGAGCCTTTAAAAACATGGCATAGACGGTTTTGTGAAACTTATCGTGATATGAAACACATAAAATCGGTGTCGATTTTTCCCCATTTGTAGGTTAGCTGAAAGGGGATTTTAGGATGCAGGGCACAATTCGGATGAACTGGAAAGTTTATAAACATCGACACTAAGATTACCTATCATCATTCTTCTAGATAAGTTGGAATATTGCATCGTTTTCAGTTCATGTTTCTCATAATAGATAAGTCCGATAATGGAAGTATGAGGTTACAGCAGGACCATAAACAAAACGATTATCTGTTTTGAAAACTGAAATAATGATTTAAATCCCTCAGTTCCATGAAGAACTTCGTTCACAATTTAGATGGACCTTGTCTGGGGCTGAGAGCTTTCTTACAATTTCAACTTCATTTGGACAGATTGGCAGTTCAAGATTGATAAAAAACGCTTCAGATCGAAATTCTATCGGAGCACGTCAAAGATCCTCATTTCCTCTGAAAGGTAGTAACACTGAGCTTTTAGGCCTACAGATTCCGAGGGCAGGAGACAACATACGCAGGGAGTGGAGTTTTGCCCAAGGATCAAGAATTGTTACAATACCATACTCAGCAAGAGTCATCCGAAACCAGAAAGCCCTTGGATTACATGCTTCTTGTAAGTTTCGCAAAACTTGACGCTTTCTCGTTACAATACCGTACTCATCAATTCACCATACACGTGTCTTGTTGGATGGATAAAATTGATTTTGCTTCCCTGTGACGAGTTAATTTAACCTTTCAGTTGTCGTGGCTCCACACGACACACAATCTGAGACAAAAATGTGATTATTTCATCTGTCAATCTTTAATTTGTTAAGGAAAGTTAGGTTTCTGAGAAAGTAGAACAGGATTGAATGGTTCAATGTGCAAGTATGGTGAATTGATGGAGTAGATCTTTTGATACTCCTAGAGCAGTCAATCACAACCATCAATCCTAGAAAAAGATAACAGTAGGACCCACAAAAAAATCAAAACAGACGGTCGAGATTACATCTGGAGTAAAGAAAAAAATTCATTCTGGGAGTACCTAAAATTTTTCACACTACCTTTAGCGCCATATCTCAAACTATTAACCCGTTGCAGGGTTGACAACATCTCAAATTGCTAGCAGTGCTTTCACTTGGGGAACTGTAGCTGTTCTCCCTTTCTACACTCTCATGGTTGTGGCTCCTAAGGCTGAACTGGTATTTTCCCTCCTCCCTCTCTTCTTTTTTTAACTGTTGATTTGCATAGTCCTTTAAATACTTAATATCTGATGTCGGTGCATTGTTTTAAGGTTACTGCAAATTCTATGGTTCTATGTAGCGAGTTCATCTGATGACATCAATTTTAGAAATGCTCTCATGAGGGGGGAATATGTCTCTTTTTTACTTATTAGCCGTTATCCAACTTGCAGTCTTACTGCTTGCATGTTAGTCGGTTGAACTTAAAATTGCTTGATGGATTCACTTAAGTGGGTTATGCAGATTGTTTGCTATTGTCTGCTGCGTCAAGATAAAAACCTGTGGTGAATTTTTATTTTGGACAATTCTTGCTTGCTGTACATGTTGTGCGAACCAGAGGGTCCAAATCTTCTGTTTTCTCCATGTAATCAAGCTTGAATTTTGATGTTTTCAATTGGCCCGATGATATTAATTTGTGATACAAGGTTATTATATTTGAGCAAAATGCAGACTAAGAAATCCATGAAGACCGGTGTACCATTTATTGTGCTCGGGCTTTTCTATGCATACTTATTATACCTCTCCTGGACACCTGACACGCTAAAGGCGATGTTTTCAAGCAAATATTACTTGCCAGAGGTGTGTGTTCGATTAGAAGAAGCTGGTTCTATAATTTTGTGCTCTTTGTACATTTGATTCCAATCCATCTATCGTTTTTCTCAGACAACTATCGTGCTATTTTATGAGTCTTCCGATCTCGATGTTGTTTGTGAATTGTGCAGCTTCCTGGGATTGCAAAGTTGTTCACAAATGAAATGACTGTAGCTTCTGGATGGATTCACTTACTGGCCGTAGATCTCTTCGCTGCAAGGTCTCTCTCTCTCTCTCTCTCTCTCTCTCTCTCTCTCACATGCACGCACGCACAATATTGACAGTTGCATCGTACCAAATGCAGGCAGGTCTTCCAGGATGGATTGGAAAACCAAATCGAGACACGGCATTCAGTCTCTCTTTGCTTGCTGTTCTGTCCCATTGGAATCGCCACTCATTTCGTCACAAAAGCACTGACCAGTGGAAACAAATATGATATAAAGCATTAACGGAATAACTTCATTTGGTGAATCATTGAAATTCCATGTACATTCTCTTTGCCAACACTATCATTCATGTTGTTTCCTTCATCGATATATTATCCATCATTGCCTACCCATTTCTGGATGTAGAGCATTGAGGTGAGTGTGGATGAAGTTAAGGATTTCTTCCTGTCACTGTACCCTGAACTTCCTCCAGACCTCCTCCTTGACCAGGACAATGAGGTCGAGCATGTCTGGCGAGGTTGAGGTGCCGATGATTATGAAGATGTTCGCAGGTTTTGTGGAAACTGTTGCCCCTCCCACTCTAACCTTTAGGGCCTGCTTGTTCAACCAAAGTCGCGGTTGCGACTCCTGAATTTATGGTGTTAAAAGACCCGAGCTTGTGCTTCTTTTGCCTATTGGCCGCGAGTTCTTCTCTCGTGTGCGAACCACGAGTAAAGGGGTTAGATTCGCTCGGTGCGGAAACTACAGTGACTTTGAAAAGACAAAACACATAGCTTTTCTAGATAAGCAGGTTTTGCGTAGAATTCGAGGCCCAAGGTGGCGAGCAATGGCGTACTTGATAAAAGGAAAACAAAAAGAATCCTAATTCAACCTTTCCGTGTACTCTTGCGGCCTTGCCGCTTCATCCTCGCAAAGTCTGGCGAGCTCTGCAGCTGAGAATGCTACTGAAAGGGCCACGGCTGGTAGCCAAAGTTAAGCCATAATTTTCGTACAGCGTTCACTTAAATGCCATAACTTTTTTTTGGCTCACTTAAGTATCACTTCCGACAAAAAGTGATCACTTGAGTGCCGTCAGCCATTTGACAGCCGGAAAATCTGACGTGGACACCGGTCGTCTTATGTGGCTTCATCGAAGCTGACGTGGATGATATTTTTATTTTTTTTGAATTTTTCCTTTTTTTTTGCAAATTTTTTTTTCAATGCTGGCGAGGGCCACTGGCGATCCTCGCCGGCTGCGAAGGCCTCGCCCAGATTGGGCGACGGCCGCCTTGCCCTCAGTCGCGAAGGCCGTCGTCAGATCTGGGCGACAGCGAGCGAGGCGGCCTCGCCAGATCTGGTGATGGCCTTCGCCGCCTCGCTTGCGACCGCGAAGGCCCTGGGCGAGGCGGCGAAGGCCGTCGCCAAATCTAGGCGGCCGGGAGTGAGGTGGCCTCGCAAGATCTGGCGACGGCCTTCGCCGCCTCACCCGCGACCAGTGAGGCCGCGATGGCTTGGCCAAGGGCCTTCGCGGCCGGCGAAGGCTCTCGCCAGATCTGGCGAGGCTGCCTCGCTTGCGGCTGCCCAGATCTGGCGACGGCCTTTGCGGCCTCGCCCAAGGCCTTCGCGGTCGAGGGTAAGGCGGTCGTCGCCCAATCTGAGCGAGGCCTTTGCAGCCGGCGAGGGTTCCCAGTGACCCTCGTCGGCATTGAAAATAAAAAAAAGAAAAGAAAAATTCAAAAAAATATTAAAAAAATCCACGTCGGATGGAAAATTAATAAAAAAATCCACGCAAGATGGTTTGCTGGAAATGACACTCAAATGATCTATTTTCGCCGGAAGTGGCACTCAAGTGATCTTTTTTTTGTCGAAAGTGACACTTAAGTGAGCGAAAAAAAAGTTATGGTACTCAAGTGAACGCCGTACAAAAGTTATGGCACTCCTAGTATCCTTATCCCAAAGTTAAGGTCACTTCTGCGGCTGTCTTAAACTTCCTGGTCATCGGCGGCAATTTCAAAGCTATCAAGAACACCGGCTGTCTCCTTGAAGCATAAGAAAGATGATGAAGTCACTTTCATATGCGATGCGGGGAGTGGATTATGTTTTGGTTCTGCGTTGACGTAAGTTTGGTTCGGTTCTTTAATCCAGGAAACCAGCTTGAAATCGAATAATGCTGTGCATTTCATGCATTTGAAAGGAACCAAAAATGGTACATTCCCGTTGAGTGCGAGAATCACCTGTCCATACGCTCCGGCACTCGTGTAAACCGTTCTGCTCACCATCTCCGGAATGTCTCCGGTGAGTTTAAGGCAAAAAAAAAAACTGTCCCAAAAAATCGTAAATCTATTGTATTATTGTCAATTCGATCATAAATTTTCCAATTTGGTCAATGTAATCATAAATCTTTTGACAATTTTTCAATGTAGTTCGTGCGACCAAGTTTGATCGGAATCTGCTGACATGACTGTCCAGTTGGCACCGGTTGTCTTACGTGATATGGTCAATGGCTGACGTGGACAAAATGAATCAAAACGACTCGTTTTGCAATCATTTTAAAATTTTCTTATTTTTGTCCTTGTCTCTCCTTTCATTTCATTTATTTTCTTTTTAACTCCACCGTTGATCTTCTTCGCCAGCCACGCTCTCGGTGGCCACGGGCAAGGGTTGCGGTCTTCGCTGGCGAATGTGAAATGCACCTGAAAGAAGAGCTCGCATAGATTTCACAGAACCAGTAGTTGTGTTGTGTGCACTCTCGCAAAGTTAAAATCTCTGATGAACTATTTCATGGACGTTCTTTTTGATCGATCAAGCTTTGTCAGTTTCAGTTTTAGCTTCTTCCTCTCTCACTCGCCCAAGCCCTCCACGGCAGTGGCCACAGGCAAGGTTGCGACCTCACTTGTGGTCGGCAACCGGCGAAGGGAAAAAGATGAATAGGAAAAACAAGAAGAGAGAAGAGAGAAAGAAAAGAAAAGAAAAGGCCGCGTTAGCGATTTCCTGTCATAATTGGCTAAATAGACCGCATTGGAAAATTGTTAAAGGTTTAGGACTACATTAGCCAAATTGAAAAGTTTAGCAATGATTGTGCAACTGTACAATAAGTTCATGACTTTAAAATGAAGTATGGATGACATATTGTGACATTTTCGCAGCTGAAAATGCACAGATATATAGTTAATATGCTTAGCAGTGAACTTTTTTTCGAGATAATCAACCACGTAAGTCATATAAGATGACATTGGCATTCTTTTAATGTTGTAATCAGATGATATTCTAAACTAGAATTCACATATCAGTCTAAATTTTGCTCAAATATTCATGAAGCTAGGTAATCAAGTAGATATTGTAGGATTTTCAAAGTAAATAATTTAACCTGAGTTCACTAAGGAGGTCAATTATGCCTATTAATTGCTAAAGACAGGAACCAAATAAATATCTATAAAAACTCGATTTGGTTAAACTGAAATTCTTCCTCATTAATTATGCTTATCAATTGTCAAAGATAAAATATTGATAAAAAAACTTGATTTGGTTAAACTTAATTCTTAATC
The DNA here is from genome assembly GCF_021117445.2 of Syzygium oleosum. Lineage (NCBI taxonomy): Eukaryota > Viridiplantae > Streptophyta > Magnoliopsida > Myrtales > Myrtaceae > Syzygium > Syzygium oleosum. The sequence goes on along the minus strand of NW_026607532.1, from coordinate 1,448,282 downwards.
TAAGTATGTAATTACTTACTTCATTCATGGGAGGTTGCGGAACCTTTGACACAATAAGAAGGCAGGTCCTACCCACTGAAGTAAGTTCTTGCGTACATCTAAAGGAAAATCAATAATATCAAATTAATTTCAATTATTGAATAAACGGATGGCTTAAAATGGCTTGAAAAAAATAATAATTCAATTGATAGTCCTTTTTCAAATTTGTTGGTGTAGGCTACATTATATATATGTCTCGTATTCTTTCGAAAGAAAAAGTATTTTATGCATACGGTCATATAGTTACAATTGCACAATCGATCAATCGCTTTGATCGCATGATATCATCTTTGTAAATAAATGCGTTTGAAAGATGTTGGGTTTGCTTTAAATTATTTTCAAATATAACATATGGTATATTTCCCACGAAAATTACTTGGGTAGGAGGGACCATTTTTTGATTAATTCGTAATTATTATGGTAAGCTCAACCCAAAAAAAAAAAGAAAAGACAGAGAGAGAAAAAGAGAAAAATCAAATATTATGGGAATCGAATCTACACCGTCCATCACGAGAGCTAGGGTTACACTGGCTCCTCTTTGCTTTATAAACCTTCTTCTCCATTTCGACCTCCCTCTCTCCTCCGTTAGGCACCTCGAGCGGGCTTCCTTCGAGCTTTTCTGCCTTTGACGTGCCGACTCTCGGTGCAACCTTCTTGAACGTGAGTACATCCGAATCGACTTCTTTCTTCCTAGCAACTTGGTGTTGTTACTAATTCATCTGTTGTCTTTAGAATAATCGATTCGTGCAATGCATTCTTCCTCCTTTCACGTGTTTGTGTTGGTCGAGCTGAGCGGTTTTCGTTTGATTGACTTAATGGGAAAGTGGTCATTGATGTGTTTGAGGTTCACCCTTTTGTTTTCTCGTGTTTTGTTGTGGAAAGATTCGAACTTTCCTCGGTAAACCAGCCTCATTCCGTAAATTTGAGTCTTCTGGTGCTTCGTGTATGCTGGGTTACTTGACGTGTTCTCAATTGTCATCTGGGATGATGATGATTTAGAGTCTTGGGGTAGTTAAGAGAACTCTGGAGATTTAAAAGTATTGTGCCGCAAAAAAAATTCGATTTTTTGCGAGGTTTTGTTCTTTCTATTAGTTCCGTCTGTAATTGTAGACAGTTTTTCACAGTTTTTGCTGTTGGTTATACCCTTAATGGCATGTATATCAATTTGATGTGCAGTGTGAAGCGATTGAGTTACTTAGCATGTGCCAAAAGAAATTCGACAAAATTATATCTTTTTTCTGATCTGCCAGATGACAATGTCCCTTGATATGCATTTCTGATAACTTCAGTTGGTCGTAGATGACACTGATTATGTTGTTGTTAATATCTGACTGCTTTGGATGGAAATAGATCTGTCAAGATGTACACCTCCAGGAGGAAGATCCATAAGGACAAGGATGTTGAGCCCTCCGAATTCGAGGAGATGGTCGCACAGGTCAGTGACGGGCAGATGTTTGTCACTTTCTCTTGTGTTCTGATGTTGCTTTATGTGATTTTGAAGTCGATTTAATGTTGTTGCAGACATTCTTCGACTTGGAGAACACCAACCAGGAGCTGAAAAGTGAATTGAAAGATCTTTTCATTAATTCTGCAGTGTATGTCTATCACTACCTGGCTTTCAGAAACAATGCTTTTAAATCTGTTGGTTTTATATGTGTGTCATTGATCTATCTCAATTTCATTATATTGTCTCTAGTGAAATGGACATTGCTGGGAACCGCAAGGCCGTTGTCATCTTCGTCCCCTTCAGACTGAGGAAAGCTTTCCGCAAGATTCACCTGCGTCTTGTTAGGGAGCTGGAGAAGAAATTCAGTGGCAAGGTGCGTGTTATTTGAAAGGAATTACTGTACTCAGGCAGCGTGTGGATTGAAATTTTGTTTGACTTAGGTGAAAAATAAGGTAGCATCAGTGCTTCCAGCTGTTTGCAACAACTCAGCAAGCACGTGTCATTGTTTTTTATTTCTAGAAAATGACATGTGTATGTGCTAGAAATGATGATGTGTCTCAGTCATTGGTTATGGTAAGGTGAGAATGCTGTTGATAGGGAAAGTTTATACTTCTGATTGTTATGAGATTGGGGAATTTTCATCTTTCAGTATCTTGCCGTAAAAAGGGAGCATTCCTTTCATTTGATGCGGGAGTCCATGTGGGAGATGTCGTTTTTGTGATTTTATATTACAATTGCTAAGCCTATTGTGTTTTGAGCAATTGTGTTAATATCGGGAATTCTAGTATTGGATCCTAAAGTAAAACTACATTTGCATGAGATGTCAAAGGGTAGTGAGTTGTGATGATTGCTTGAAGTTCATGCTAGTTTAGGGCCTGAAATTGGCTGCATGCATTGAAGTCGTCCTTATTTTTGTAGGATGTAGTCCTTGTTGCCTCCCGCAGAATAGTGCGGCCACCAAAGAAAGGCTCTGCTGCTCAGAGACCCCGTACCCGCACCTTAACGGCTGTTCATGATGCTATGCTGGAGGATGTGGTGTATCCGGCCGAGATTGTTGGAAAACGTGTCAGATACCACCTCGATGGATCGAAAATCATGAAGGTCCTTTCCACAAATCTGTTGAATAATGCAACCGCAAGAAAACTCTTGTTATATTTTTATTAGAGACTTGGAGCTGGTCTGACTTATGGCTGTTACATTTGTCCAGATTTTCTTGGATCCCAAGGAGCGCAACAACACCGAGAACAAATTGGATACCTTTGGAGGAGTTTACAGGAAACTTACAGGAAAAGATGTAGTGTTCGAATATCCGATTACAGAGGCTTGATGAGCTTATCTTTGTGGAACTGATGGTTTTTTTGAGAGTTTAGCTTGCATTGAATAGGGTCATTTGAAATTTTGACTGCTTAATATTTGATTCTGTATCCTACATTGGAGAAATGAAGCTTGGGTTTGGTACTTCTCATAAAATTTCTCTCTTCCTAAGTTACTTTTAAATTACTGAAGTTCTCTTACTAATCTAGTCTCCTGAAGAATGATGATATCATAATGTCGATGAATGTATTCTGATTGGAGAAATAGCCTGACGAAGCGGCTTCTCGAAATTTAGCCATCTTTTGTTGTCTTGTTTCAAATATGTTCCTTTTGACTTTTGGACTCCATTTTAAGCTGATCTCACTTTCGGCTAAGCAGAAAAACAGAGGAAGGAAAAGGGATGGTTCGAGCAGTGCGGCGGATGCAAGATATCTGATTCTTAATTTCTCAAACGGAACACTTTGTGCAATCTCTGAATCCGTCCAAAGATACCAGTGTTTATACTTGAGTAGCGTCTTATATCGTGGCCGGGTTTGTAGAACGGTTTGACTGCGTGTTTGTTGTGAGCGTACCGGTTCGTGTTCCTCCAAACTAAACTACTTGAATGGATCGATCAACTGGGTTTCGGCTGACACTTTGATCTAATTCATGAGACTTTCAAAGGGAATTGGATTCAAGATATGAAACAACCAAAAAGGAAACAAACCTGCCGACGATTCCATCGGATCGGGGATGTAAACGTCCTACATCAAACACAATGTAGAAGACAGAAAAGAGTGTTTTAACTAATCCAAATACATCATCGATCACACTTCAAGAACACTACAGAAAAATATGGAACTCTCTACATTCCTCTTCAATTTATTCTTCAAAGGATCAAATATCATATCCGTGCAAAAATGCCAAATAGAACGATCCTCGTAATTATTGCGACTGGATCCAAACCTCAAACAGAGTACACTTCCTTGACTAGATGGAACTGTGGAAGGTACAGGGTAGTGATAAACCGGATTTTGCTCTGGAACTCTAAGCTGAGGAGGTTGCAGCAAGAGCTTCTCTTTGCCTGAGATCAGAGAGTCTACAACTACTTCATGAAGAACTATGTTATAATTCCCCATAAGACTCGCTTGATCTCAAGGTTCATGCGTATACATGATAAAAATGAATGATTTACATACATAACGGAGATACCGACAGAGGGCATAACAAAATCTTTTGTCCTACACCTGATTTAAATCTGAGATTTCTTGCCGTTTTCCAACTCACAAGACTCGAGAAACCTGTCATTAACCCCTGCTCTATACAATTGCAACTCGGTCACAGATGTCACACGAATTTCCACATTCGCAGGTACGAATAAAACATTGCCTTCAGCAACTAAATCTTGCTTCATGGACCCCGCATGTATCGTTCCTGTACCGTTGGTCACAAGAAAAATGGAAGGACCCAGAACTGCAGAAAAGACGGTTGATGTGCCCTTGGGTAGTACACAGTGGTCAACCTCAAATTCATCAAACGGGGGAATGTATCTCGTTATGTATGCATTCAGAGGTACTCCTTTCAGGATGTCGGGAAAGCCCTGCAAAAGAGATTTCATTACCATGTTTTTTTGGGTAAAGGATTTCATTACCATGTGAACCTTGCTAAGATAGAAGATGCATCATCCTTTGACCAGAAAGGCATCTCATAGGTACAATTGAACCATTCTTCACTGAAGAGAACTCAAGAAAGAAAAAACAAACCCCAACATTTCACAGTAAGAAATACTAACAGTAAATCCAGTAAAAAGCGAATCACAGAATCTACAAACATCCCTAACAATACGATGTCCATGCACTACTAATTGTAGATGAAAAAAAAATTTTGATCCCTTTTGTTCTGATTTAAGGGCAGAGCAAAATTCTTCTGGCAGATCTCTTTGAAATTAGGAACGAAGAAAATAATAAAAATGATGTATTATCTCTTAACACTTATGCATTAAGCACGGTAAGCAAGAGCATCTCATTGGCAAAGAGGATAGAAAGGACTTGACACCTGCTTGTAAGTGAGCATGGAGCAAAGAGTCTGGATATCCTTGCTCTTAGGAGTGAGGCCAGCTCGCACAACATTGTCAGATGTTGCCATGCACTCAATACACTCACCAGATACATATGCATGGGGTTCGTTTGCCCCCAGATACAATGCCTCGCCCGGATTAAGCCTCACATAGTTGAGAAAGAATGCTGAAATAACCCCCACATCAGCTGGATATTGCTTTTCTAGCCGCAGCACCAGCTGTTCCTTATCTGTCAATGGTCTCGCCTAATGTAAACAAAAGAAAATCAAGAACAGTCAGCAATTATTACCTACAGGAACTTTGAAAACAAGGAGAAGAGGAGAGTGAAAAAGGAAAAAAAAAAAAGCACTTGCAGCATTCAGTAGGAAACCGGACATCTTGCCGTGAATTTGTGATAGTACTTAAAAACATAAATATACAAACTATTATTGGTCGCAGATACTTTAGTCCAAAAGAGTGTCAGAACGTCTCAATGCTCTAGTGCCAAACTATCATGGTAGCAATTACCTTCTGACACTCAACTGAGAATGGATACACCCAACTACACTGACATGTGCAAGGAACAGGTCACGGTGAAGTGAAGATTTATAATCATAGGACAGTGTGCATTGGACAATACAACTCTCCTCTCAAGATGTGCCCGCCTCCAACTTCTGCCATGAAGCCAGTTTCCATACATCATATTATCAAAGGTCATGTTATTTTGGGAACCTAGTGTCGAGTATTCTGCAACTAGAAAAGGAAGTACGATACACTCAATTCTTAGAAGGCCTCCAATAGCCGAAAGGTAAGAATCACAGTTTTGGAATTGCTGACTGAAACACACTGACTAGATCCCAAAAGAAATTCACTGACAAACAAGGAATTGAGTGCTCCCACTCTCTACCATTTCCAAACTATCTAATTGATCTGACTACTGTTTCACAACTAAATGATTACTTCGTAAAAAACGCTGAAGGATTGTAATTGAGGAACAGAATATGCCGAACTTCTGGAATTACCTGACTCTCCAACTCCAAACGAATTTTTATCTGGGAAACCGACAAAGCAACTATATCTGCACTAGCTGACATGAGTTTGGTAAAAATCGATTGCAGAAGAGACTTGGCTTTCTCCTCTTCTTGTTCATCCAGTCTAATGAATTTTTCAACATCTGTACTGCCAACTACTTCCACAATCTCTGGAACATCACGCAGCACTTGTTTAAGTTCCTGCACAGAACATAGCAGGTTCATCCATGTGAATGAAAGAGGAACTCTATCCGACCAACGCTCAGCATGCTATAGTCACCAAAAATCAAAACCGCCCATATAAAATACCATGACAGATATCAAAGCGTATTTATTGCTCCAATAAGAGAAACATGTAAATCTAGCACACATTACTAGGTCAACCTATCGTCCTTTTTCATTTACCTGTTCTGCTGGTCCAAAGGCACGCTGAGAATGTGAACTAAGCTATTCACTTTTCTACTATTAGTTCTGACAAGAATCACCGGAACTCTATTAAATCTACCAGGATCTGCATTGTCCAATTATCTTTTTATACAAATTTGTCCTGTTTACTTTTTCTTGCATAAAGAAGGGGTAGGAAGGGAGCAAAGGGCATCAAACCATATGTCCAACAGTGGTTTTTCAAGAAAAAATATCAAATGGGAAAAATGAATACAAAAACATAATTCATATGATTTTGGCCAAGATCAAGAACCCAACTATCCATTTCCCCCCAAACCATACTGTATCACTCAAACACTAGGCCATGTTTATTTGTTCGCCTCCCTCGAACTTTCATGGAGCTCGACTAGGGCATGTTACACTACAAGTGTATAGTGGCACGTATAAAGATGACCCATCAGTTCAGCTATCCAAGAAGATGGAGAAAATTTCAGGAGGAGGATATCCAATGACAGTACTCAACCATTTACTCGAGAAAACTCTCATCAACAAAACGAATTGCAACAAACACCTAACCTACATTGTCCAAGCAACCCAAGGCAAAATATCATATGGCGCAAATGATCCTGAAAGACGCAAACTCTGACGAAACTCTAAAGTGACGGTACCTCAATGCTAATGAACCACATGAATTTGTCTCGATGATCAGAGAAAAGCAAAATCCGAAAACACTACCTCCATGCTAATGAATCCACAGATGGCCTCGAACTTGGTTATGGCCAAAGCCATCTCGGGCTTGTGATTAGCATCCTTGTAAACATTCGGATGTGCCTTGTGCAAAGCCCCCGCCAATTCCTTATCTGGGTGAGCCTGTATTGACAATGGTTTTGCGATTGAAAGCACCTAACACACGCCCAAAAACACCAAACACCAAAGGAGTTAAAAAACAAACCCGAGTTTTCACTTTGAGGGACTCGTGCAATTCAAAGTCCAATCACAATTCACGAAAAGAAGAACAGACCAGAGGACCAATATAAACTGCATTTCAATCTCAGGATCTCCAACCATTAAACTCAAATTCCGCCAAAAAACAGAGGAGAGAAAAAAAAGAAGGAAAGACCACCACCGTCACACGTGTCTAAAAGCACGAACACTTACTAATCACCGGCTGAGAAGCTCAGAACCAACCACCCTTCATCGCCGACACTCCCACAAATTAAATAAAAAAAACACACACAAATTGAGCCTTTGCAACCCTCGATCGGCAAAGCCCGGGTGATCAAAACCATACCTTGAACAAGAAAGGGAGATCACAGCCCCACTGGGCCACGACCTTATCGCCAAGAACATCGGGATTGCTCGAAATCCAAGCCTTCAGAGTGACGTCCCGAGAGATATCGGGGCCCCCATTGTCGCAACCGGCGGGCAACGGGAAGGAAGGGCCGGACTCGTGGGTGCCCATCCAGAACTCGGCGTAGGGCCTCTGGACGTCGGCCTCGGCGCCGGAATTGAGCGCGAACAGTTTGGCGACCCGGGATTCCATCCCGCTGCGACCCCAATCGTAGTTCTGGACGGAGCATCGGAGCCGCTTCAGTTTCGGGTACCGAGACTCCATCCGTCACCGCGCCTGCCTCGTACCCAAGACGCCAAGAACCAAGAAGAAGAAGAAGAAGAAGGAAACGAGATGGGCAGAGAGAGACAGAGAGAGACAGAGAGCAAAGGTCAGGAGGAATGCGGGAGAGATGAAGGAGGAGGAGGGGAGGAGGGGAGATGGGGAGACGGGTATATAAGAATGTACGGCATGGGGAATGGCTTTTTCTGCTTTTCGAAGCGTTTGAAAGACCGGGCCAAAGAGAGGGAAATTGCGTGCGCAAGAGACGGAGGGAGACCGAAGGAAGAGGGGACGCGATGGAACGTGAGGTGGGGTGGGGTGGGGTGGGGTGGGGGAGGCAAAATGCTTATGCAAAAAGCGACGGGGGGGACGTGTGCAGCATCGATGCCATCGGCTCTCTCTCTCTCTCTCATGTTCATCGGTGGTGGGGCGGTGGTGCTCCCTGCGTCCTTTGGAATCAGATTCCACGTTATTCGCACCACGCCCCGCACCGCCCCCCGCTTTTTCCCCTCCATTCCTCCGCTGCTGCTGCTGCTGCTGCGCTGCTTCCTTTCTCCTCCTCTTTGCTGCTTCTCCTTCGCGTTGGGCCCCCAAAGGGATGAAGACGACAGATCTTTCGAAATTTCGATATGTCTTTCCATTTCGCTTCCTTGTTTGTTCTATGTCTTTGCATCGATCGCACCTGGTATTTCTCTTTTTAACCCAGAATACATCTGAAAATTTCGTGTTACCTAAATATTGACACGTACATTCATTCATGTATAGTATCGACTCGAAAATTGGTTTGGTACCTTTTTAGAAAGTATATAAAACGCTGGCCATTGACTCGAATGGTTAGAGACTTTACGCTTTAAAAACACTCCAAAAAAAAAAATTGCACATAATGCTTTGACAATTAGTTTACTATCCGCATAAGATCAAATCGTTTTTAGGCGTATATATGGTGGTAAAGAGTGGGAATATATAGTGATTCGGGAGATTTATTTAAGTTCCAAACTTTAAATAGGTGAATAAAACCAGAAAGCAATTGCCAAACTTTTTTTTTCTTTTGGTCGAGTCAAATTGCCAACACTTCGGAATGGAGAGATTGACCAACTTTCACCATCAAAATCCCTTTCGAATGCACTTAATTTGCGTTGAGAAGACTGCTCTTTTAGTTGACTGGTGTGTGCGTTACGGGTGGGTCAAAAACCTGTTTCGAATTCCAATTAGCTTGGCCATCGATTCTCTTCGACCTTCCGGATTGATTCCCGAGCACATGGCAATCCACCCGAGAAAGGGACCACGCGGTTGATGAGTTATCATCAAAATTCAGTGCCACAACTCTCGATCCGTGTCTAGATAGATTTTTATTTTCAGGGATAAATGTACTGAAAGTCTTAAAACTTGATAGAAAAGTGTAATTAAATCCCAAAGCTTTCAAAAAGTGCAAGTAAGTCATAAAACTTGTCACGAAAGTGCATTTGAATCTTTAAACTTTTATTAAGTTCTAAAACTTGTCAAATTGGTCTAATCAAGTCATTCAGTTGATCGCACTTTTCGAAAATTTTAAGACTCGACTGCACTTTCGGACAATTTTAAGACTCGATTAAATTTTCTGAAAGTTTTAAAACTCAATTACATTTCATGACAAGTTTTAGAACATTTAGTGTACTTTCCCTTATTTTTATTTACTTAAATATTACGATAGACGCCCTTTGAATTCTTTTCTTTCGAAACCCTCGAAACAATTCGAGTATATAAATTTTGAAATGTAAATTCATCCGTGGTATTTTTGTAATTCTTTGAAATTTGAATGCACTTTTAAATTCTCTACTTAATCCTAAACAAAGGAGGTGTTTCGAGCGACTTTTGCCGACTAGGAATCAAATGTCCTTTATTCCGAAAAAAAGAGAAAAAATAAAGGAAAAAAAAGAGTCTAAAAATCTTTTTGATACGTGGCGACGGTCTAATCAAAGGAAGAGAATTGCCACAAACTTTACATGGGGGTGTGCCACATCCCACGTTGTAGATATCCCTCCTTTTTTAAAGTGACGAGGACAAATTCTGCTCTTTTGGATTGGATAAGAACCGTGTGCTGTATTTTCAGATTAACATCATCAATTTGGTGAGCCAAATATATAAAATAAAATAACATAAAAAATCGAAAAGATTAACGTCATCCTATGCGGCGTTGCGTGGGAAAAATCGGCGCCCGCTTCGATTTCATCGGTCCATCGTCGTCCCACCGTTCGACTAAATTTCAAACATGAGCTTGCTTGCACTTTTATGCCGATTGCCTTAAAGTTCTCAAAAATATGTTGCGGCCTTTCAATTAGCCTCGCGAGTCTTGGATTGAGATACTAGGGGCGCGAATCAAACCATTCCGTTTCCTTATTTTTTTTTTTTTTAATTTTTAGGAATAGATTTGGAACATAAATCCATTTGGTAAAATAATTTCATTTTTCTATTTCCAGGATAAAATTTTTAGCCCGGAAATAAGTTTGGAATAGAAATAAAAATTTAAAATTTTCTTATTTTTAATTTTTAAATTAAAAACAAAAATAACAATTCTCCTTTATTGCTCGCCCTCGTCACTCACCTGTTGCCACGTGGGCCATTTGCCACCGCCTGTTGGCCATCCCCCAGTGGTCAGCCATTCGCTGCCTCCCATCGTTCGCCACCGCTTGCCTGCCGCCCGCCTCCGCCTGCCCACTTAATAATTCGACTTTTATTTGACACGAAATATCTAAAACCATTTTATAAGTTCATGAAAGGGGAGAATAGCAACGAATCTCTTTCGAACGTCTTGATTACGGTGAAGGTAGAAACGTTCATCGATGGACTTTTGGCCCTCCTAATAATTACGTGCATATCATTCGCATATTTAATTACGAAATCATTTATGTATTTACGGGAAAATACCATCACGAAAGCAATCAGCACGCCGTTTCGCACTAATCAAATCAAGAAAAAGAAAAGAAGAAAGGGGGGACAAAAATTCGGCTGCTACGCCTGCCGCACGTGACGCAGGATCTGCGGGGCCCCACATCTTCCCTCGGCATCGCGATTCACGCCGTGAGGCGTCGGTGGAGATCGTCGGTTATAAATAATTGATGCCAAATATAATTTTTTTCTTTTTTATTTTTTGCTGATTGGCCCCGGCATTTTGCGGGGAGGGCATTTTTGTCATTTCATATCCCAGGGGTATTCCCTCTCGAAAAAATAGGAAAAATGGTAATCAGAGACAGGCAGGCATGTAGGACGCCAAAAAGGCCAAAAAAATAAAAATAAATATTTTTTTAAAATATTTTTTTATGGTACATGAAGGAAAAGGAATCTTTGATTAGAGAGAGGAGAGAGGGGCTTTTAACTCATTATGTAATATGGTTCTTAAATTTTTAATTTATTTAATTTTATCTCTAAACTTTAATCCCCAATGTGCAATGCGATCCCTAAATTTTTAATTTGTTCAATGTGATGTATGAATTTTTTATACATGTTGAAAGTAATCCTTGGACCAGGGATAATATTGAAAATTTTTATATGGTTCAGGGACTAGTTTGAACAAAAAAAAAGTTCCGGGACCGCATTACATATCGAGATAAAATTCAGGGATCACATTGAACAAATTAAAAGTTCGTGGGCTATATTGCACATTGAGTTAAAGTTTAGGGACTATTTGTGTCGTTATTCTTTTCAAAAACTAAAATTCGGATGGATTTTAGGGGGTTATTATGTTTTTGATGCGCAAACTTTCACCCTGAATCTTCAAATCTATATTATGATATTTTTCCATTTTGGGTGTTTAAGAAGACTCCTTAAGTATACATGATTATTCATGTTAGTTGGCTACCAAACGAGATTATCTATGACCTTACTTGTTTGGCTTCGTATTTTTTCGGATTAAACATTTTACAAACTCTAACCACAACCTTCACACAATTTAAAATGTAAGGGTGTAAACCAGATGGTTAAGTTGGGTATGGATTATGGATGGGATTTTTGGCCTAGTGCAGTTCGAATAGGCTAGGCCTGACTTTTCCAAGTCGAGTTTATAGCCTGGCTCGAAAAAAAAGAAGATAGTCAAGACCAAACTATCCAGTTCAATTCGGGCCAGCTTGAGCTAAAGCTTGGATATTTTTTTCCAAAGTATTATTAATTATTCAATGTCGAACTATTGCAAAATTAACATAAAAGTTACTTAAAAGTGATTGAACATATCTTTTAGTTCAAATGAAGTTAAGAGATCTATAAGTACAATCCAAAAAGCTTATTCAGAGCATGTTGCCATTAGGTATTTAAGGCCCTAAAATTCGATATTTTGGCATGTTTTGGGCCACTTTTTTTCCAACTTACATGGTTATTTTGATAGTTTAATCAATTGGTACACTCAGTTAAAGAACTAATAAGTATTTTCCTAATGAAAAGTATCAAATATTTTTCAAACTTATTTTAGTACAAATAGAAACATAAATAGGGCCAAGTCATTCTTCTAGTTCTGGCTCAGTTCGAAACATAAACATAAAACCCCGCCCGAATACGAATCAAAGTTTGTACAAAACACTTTAGGAATGTATTAACCTAATTATATGGGCAAACTACTAATGTAAATCATTCCGGAAGTTTAATAGAGTTAGATTGAGTGCAAACTTGCAATTTTGTGAGTAATGTGAAGTGCTTCACTTCGAATAAAAACTTGTGAAAGTCTCTAATGAGCATGGGACCAACGTTTGGTCCAAATGGTCATGGCATGTATAGTTCCCTAGCAAGAATGTCCATATTTAAGTGAATACCAAAGTAACATGATTGGACTGTAAAAAGGCATAATATCATTGCATATCTTCAACAACCATCAAATAACTCCTAATTTTATACATTAAAAAAAGAGATAATGTTCATACGAATCCCAAGTCACACAAGCACATGGAATCTTTCCTCGATTCTTATGCGCTGTCCTATCAGTACTATATATTAATATATGTATATTGGCCCACAATATAGAGAATAACACATTAAATTAGACATCACACATTAAATTAGACATCAATTATTAGAGTATCAAAGGTGACCCACTTCGACATCATTGTTTAGCGATTAATGACACATATAAGTGGCACATGCCTATTGTGTGCTATTCTAACATTTAAAAACCAAATCATACTTTATTCAAGAGCATATGTAATTTTCCACGAGCTATAATAGGCAGTGTCCTTTTCAATCTTTTTTTGTGGGCGAGAGGGATCGTATAAGGTGGTCTGAGTCCTTATCAATTTATTATTCTGTATTTAAATAAAATTTCACGGCCCATTTGTTAATAAATTCACATAATACTAATGGTGCTATCACTAAGGAATTTGGACAATAGAAAAGTTGCTAAATGAACTTAAATTGTTTGAAGTGATACTTGACCTTTATTATTTCCATCTATCTATATAAACACTCTGTTTGTTTCGCGGAAAACATTTTCCTCAATTTTTTGCGTTTGGTTCGCTTAGGAAAATGAGTCAACAGAAAACTTATGCTTAATTCAGGAAATGATTTCCTTTGTAAAAAGTTTGAAATTATTTTCCAAAATATGACTAGGTATTGGCGCTTGACTCGAAACTCTATACTTGGGCACGGAAACCTTAATGCTGGTTCTCGAGTCTCCGACATTCAGGATTAGGTCTCTGGCGCCCGAGCCTAGGCCCATTAAGGCTGTACTCGTGACCCCGGTGCCGATGCCTGGATTCCTAACACCCATGCTCGGGTCCATCAATGAGGAGCTTGAGACTCTGATGTCTATACCTGGGCCCTCGGCGCTTGCACCTGGGATCTTGGTACCCGAGCTAGGATCCCCAACGCTTGGGCCCGAGTCCACAAAGGCTGTGCTTGGGTCCATCAAGGTCGAGCCTGAGACTTAGGTGCTCATGCCCCAATCCCCAACACCAAAGTCTGGGTCCATCGAGACCAGACCCGAGACTAGACATGGCCACGGGCCGGTTTTGGCCCGGAACCGGCCCGGGTCAAACTCGGGACTGGCCCGTTGACCGGGCCCGTGGTTCGGAACCGGAACCGGCTCGTGGCCTACGGGCCCGGTTCCGGTTCCAAAAAAAAAAAAATCTCTCATTTGCCTTTTTTTCCACCTTTCCAACGCACTTTAGTCACGACCCCAGTTTCGAGAAAGCCCGATAAGGTTCAATTAATGCAGACAGAGGAAGAGAGAGAGAGACCCAGAGAAGGGGAGAGAGAGACCCATCAATCTTTTTGCGCTGTGCCCATTTGCTCCACGTTCAAGTAGAGCTCAGAGTTTGGGAGGAAAGCTCCTTGGGGACGACGGAGAAGAGAATGGCTTGCGCGAAGGAGTCGCGCGCTGCCTCAGCGGAGGGCGCGAAGGTCAAGGGAGTCCACAGTGACTCCCACCCACACCCACGCCCACCTCCTCCAGTCCTCCTCCTCCAAATCCCTCCTTCCCCCCTCTCCCTTGCGCTTCCTCCGGTCCTCCCCTTTTCTCCTTCGCTCGCCCCCCGTCTTCCCAGATATGACCCCCGCCGCTATCGCCGCCGTCGCCCCCGCCCATGGCGGCAGTCGCCGATGCCGACGGCCCCTCCTCCCCCCCTCGCTACCCTCCTCCTCCTCCCCCCTCGAACCGGAACCGGCCCGGAACCGGAATCGGAACCGGCGGTTCCTGAACCGTGGCCATGTCTACCCGAGACTCTACTGCCTGTACTCGGTTCTTCGATTACCCATATCTAAGTTACTAATGCTCGAATAGTGTGTCTATTTAGGAAAATCAAATCAAAATTTTCATATCAAACGACGAAAATATTTTTCAGCATATTTTTAGGTTTCAACCAAACATCAGAAAATATTGTCAGAAAATAATTTAGTGAAAAATATTTTTCAGAAATGTTAAATTTTCCGCAAAACAAACGGAACCTGAATATAGAGTTTGTTTTTGTTCAGAAATAAATACAATAAACCTAAAAAGTAAGAACAATCAATTTTGATAATTCTCATGAGGCGAAAGAGGGGCAAATGAAAAAAGAACCTCCCCGGGGTGTGCTCTATTCGGGGAATATACGAAAGGACGAGGACCTTTCGGCAAACAATCCTACTTTCATCTCCAAAAATTAGGGTTCGATGTCCATGTCAATCAGCTCGAGAAGCTTGCCACCAACATCGATGGCGGAATCCATTTGCAGAGCTCTCCGGGACGGCGCGTTGGAAGGCGAGCACGCGCCGGCTCTCACCATCAAGGACTCGATCGGCTCGCCGCTCGGTTCCGACGTCTTCGCCCACGTCCTCGGTCAGCTCTCCTCCCACATTTTGGCGGGAAAGTCTCAGTCAAGGTCATTCCGGTGTCCTGCTCCTGCTTCCTTTTTCTTTTTTCTTTTTTAAATTTTTGTGGCATATTTATGGCAAAACGATTTCTACTTCCTGAGTGATGAAATTGCATCTGGTGCGGCGATTTTTTGACTCTTGACGTTTTGGTTGATTTTGCCGCGGCAGAGGGCTCGTGCTGGTCGCTTTCAACCGGAGCCCATCTTTTTATGTGAATTTGCTGAAGGAAAGAGGTCTTGAAGTTAACTCGTCTCGGAAATGGTGATGCATCATCGTTTTTGAACTTGTTAAGTTTTTTTTTTTTTTTTTTGGGTTGGTTGGTTTAGTTTGATTGCGGAGATGGGATAGAAAGTAAAATCTGGAATGCCAAACTATCTGGGAGTAATTCGATTTTGGGGGATAGCATGAACAGACCTCATTGGCAGTTCAAGTACATCCCTTCAGTAGCTCGACCCGTACTGCTTTTTCTATTTTAAATTTGGTTCGGGGGTGTGTACCGTGCGGGAAATGGTGTTGATGTTGATGAATGCAGACCCCCCTGACGCTTTCTTGTAGGATTCAGATATTGGATTGTTATTCGGATCCCCATGGTTGGAAGGATCGCATTGTGGGGCGAGGAAAAGTGAATGATGTTACGAAGGAAGCTTCCGGTGTGTCCACTCTTTGTAAGGATGTGAAGGACATGGATAAGCTGTGTTCTTTAGCTGTTGAACTGGGGAAAGGTAACTTCATCAATTGCATCTGAAGCTTAGCTGCCGCTGTTTATTTGTCCCGTTTGGTGACATTGTCTCATGGATGGCCATTAATCATTGCAGGCTTGATTGGAGAAGGGAAAGGTCGTTTCTCTTTTGCATTGGACTCGGTAACAAAGTCTTTATTTTTTTCATGTAAAACATGTACTACTCCTGCTGAGAGTAATTCAAATAAAGGCCCTCATTCGTATGAACCTGTTTTTCAAGTGTTAGGGACCTAGGACTATTTTATGTCATGGTGGCACTTTTAAGGCTCACCAATGAATGCAAAAATAATGAGAAATAAATGTGGTTATCTTGTTCTAGTAAAATCATTATGGAGGACTTGTATGTTGTGAGGATGATGCTTGGAAACTTCCTATGAAGTACCCAGCAAGCAGAAGGATCGGGCAATTTGCTCTATACAACGGGTCCACTAAAAGTTGTTTGTTTTGGTGCCTAGAAGATTCTCAGAAACTTCTTATCAAGCACAATCAGAGGCCTTCTTATTTATATTATTCCCTTTCTGAAGCACACATAACCATGTGCCTATTGACAGTATTATCCTCAGGGAAGGCTGTGAAAATGAATAGCATAGTCTTGTTTCAGCTAGTAAAATTAAATGGTCATTGTTCATCACCTGCATAGAGTGATTATTTAGTTCCTTAGATTTTTAAGTTCCATGTCGTTTTCCTTGTTCAATTGAAAGCAGTTTCATTAGATTGAGCCCTTCTCGGGTAGTAGTAGTACTCTACTATACTCTTTTATCTCAAAGGACATGCGTAACAATGTTTACTTTCTTCTCTAGGTAAAGTGATCAACTGGTATAATTTATAAGTTTCAAATTATTGGTAATTGCCCTAAACTTTGATGCAATTGTTAGTCATTGTTGCGTAAGAGAAATTGCCATATTGTTTGTACTATAATTACAATGACTTATGTACTGGCAATGTTTGCGGATTAGGAGAATGTTGCATAGGAGTCCTTGGACATGCCATGTTCTGAATTGAGTGCACTGTATTTTGTTAGACCAAGTTCTATATGGGAAGCTTCCATCTTAATTGGATATATAATAGTTATGAAGATTTGTTTACACTAGATATAGACTCTACCGAGGCACTGGATCTTTCCACAGGCATCTAAGTCCCTGACCCATATTTGGAAGAAAGAGAGAATAGCTAATAATGGATTTGGAAGCATTAATTTCTGTAACCAGGGGAAAGAAGTGTTTGAGGAACGAGTGGAGATGAACAACGAACCTTGATCCACAGAAGAAACATCGATGACTGTTGGAACAAACTGATTTATGTTTTTCACCAAGCAAAAATGAGTGTTGTGTTTGAATTTCAGTGGCACAAGCTGAGCAATATCCTACAAAAGGTCTTTTTTAATTATATTTGTGATGAAATGTTCTTTCTAAATTCCTAAGAAAATGTACAATTTCAACTGGCAATAGTTATATAAACATATAATCTGTGCACCAATATTTTGGTGATCGTTGTACAAACTTTTCTTTTGCCAAACACTGTTTTCTGCCAAGTTGGATTTGAACCAGCATAGACATATTGCCAACGAATAAACTGAAGAGTAACAGCAGCAAGTGATTAACAAAAAATTATTAGTACAAATCAAAAGTGACATATAAGATGTTTGTCATAGGAGCTGGCCAGATCTTTATTCGACTCGGACAAATGCCCTGTTTATTCTGTACATATCAAGCTATTATTTCCTCTACATGCAGAAGAATTCATATTGAACCTGCAAAATATGTCAGTTTAGATTAATTTTTGAAGGTGAAAAAGTTTGTCTTACCTTCATGGAAAATTTACTTGCATTGAAATGAAATTATTGTCAACTATATGGCTTTGTTTGCTGAAAATTTATTGCCATGGGGAGAGAATAGTTTGGTCAGGATCAGTCAGTAATGATGAGTATTTGCTGTTTTAGCCACAGAAAGAACTTGCATGCCAGTATTGTCTTTTTCCAGCTGTCCATGCGATGGAATTTCATCTTTTTCTCTTATAATAGTCTATTTGGTTATCTCATCAGGTGAATGAGATGTTGAGGTATGCATCTGTACGCTCAGTTGCACGTGTTCTCAGCGACCTTCGGAGCCATGGTATGTTCACTCTCTGCACTGGCATATGCAGGAACATGTTACTTTTCTTTTTCCATTGAAGTTTCTACTTTTGAAGTCTAGTGATTGTAATATGGACAGGGAAAAAAGCTCTTTATGTAAAATTGTGTTCCTGATCCATGTCTTTGTCAGCAGGTCGCACAAGAGACTTTTTGACTTCGTGAAATTTCGGTTCTTTTAAGACATCAAATAATGTAATTATTTGTCTTGGGGTGTTAAGTAAACAAACAATCTGATATCAACTCACGTCGTCCTTGGTTGTTCCTTATTGGATGCTTTTGTTTTAAAGTACCTTTTATGGCCGCAGATCTGGCTTCCTGTGTCTTCTGGTTGTTGCACTCAGACCTTCTTGAAGACAAGGTTGCTGCTGTTTTTGATTACATGTCCTCTATGGTGGCCAGCATAGAATCTGCAATTCCAGCTTCCAATGGACTGAGGATCTCCTTGGAAAATTTATCTCTGACGGAACAGAATTTTAGAAAGGCAAAGTTTTTTGTCCGTTTTAAGCGACGGAATGGTCGTGTGCGGCTGATGGTACCTTTCTCTCTCTCTCTCTATCTAATGCATCATCCCTTGATTTGTTGTGAATGACGCTGAAAATACTGTTCGGATTACATGAATATGTGATCTAGAGTGAAGAAATTACTATTGAAAGGTCTGGCATCGCTTTTTCATCTGTTTCAACTGATGGTGGAACAATGGGTGGAAGCATTTTGCCAAAGGTTAGTTGGTTTACTTTAAGATGAGAGAACTGACTGCTTGGTTCTTGTTGAAGGTCCATTCGTGAAATGCTTGTTTTGGCAGGTGCAATTTAATCTACAACTGTCAGAGAAGGAGCAGATGGATAGAGCAAAGGTCATACTTCCATTCGAACACCAAGGTATTAATACAGTGATAGGGTTGCAATTTATGTATGATGAAGACTGATAGTATGTTTTGGGTGCCATCTCACAACTGAGCTACATTTTTTCTGAAAATTGAAGCACTTACCAGAAACCTCTGCTTTTTGTTTTAGGAAATGGAAAACCGATTGAGATATATGATGGCCGGAGATCTCTTGCGGACAAAAATAATGAGGCGGCCGGAACAATGCAGATGACAGATTCTAGCAAGGGCGAGATAATTTATCTTCGGGATTCTGATGATGAGAGACCAGATTCCGATGAGGACCCTGACGATGATTTAGATATATGATTATCTTACCTGCAATAGCACTTTTGATACTTCAGGAGCGACAACCTGGTAAGCTTTCTTTCTATGATTCTCCTTGACTCCCTACATGTTAGAGTAGGGCAATTACTGTGCGGTTTTATGCACTTGGCTTGGACTGAATAGAGATCTCTTAGCTTCCAGAAATGCTTAAAAAGAAAGCATCTCACTTCTTCAGAAAATCTACACTTTTTGTCCTTCATGATGATGTAGCTTACCCTTCTGTTTTGAGTTTTCTGCAGTACTTTGCAGTCTAGATATTGACAGAATGTGTTGAGAAGCTTTTGATTAGCTAACTGAATTGGATCTGCATACCCAAAATGGCTGTGATAAGTGATAAGCACTTTGTATGAGGGCAAGTGGGTTTTCCAAATAAAGGGCTGTTTGCATTTGGTAAAGACGTGCCGCTGGGGAATTATATTTTCTCATCAAGGATCCCACTCTAGCCTCGATATCTTCCAAACCTCCCGATCCCATCTTTGCAAGCCTTATAAATCCATATTTGTCTTTTTATGTTCAGCCCCTCGGTGATTTTTTCAGTATGGAGTCATGACTGGATTACCATTGATTGACAGTTTGTCTTCAATGCTATTGCTGCTATCATATCATCGATGTGGCCAACAATTACAGCAGTGGTGGAATATTTTGACTTCTCCAGATAGGAGGTTCTTTTGGCGGTATGGATTTTCATTGGCTCCAGAATACATCATGGAAGTCACTTGAAGTGGTAATTGAGTGTGAGTTCTTAAGAAGAGAAGATGTCATGAGAGCTTTTGTGTACAAGTGTTGGTAACTTTTAGGAAACTTAGCTTGTTTTTGTATAGAGAATCTTGGGGCTTGAACTTCATTAGATGACCATCAAAGGTCACGAAATCAAAGACTGCAGGGAGTCGGATATTAAATTCTTGGATAAGTACAACTTTGTCTATGCTTCAACGTTGTTTTGGTAGTGGAAAATGGAGATTGCCCAAGAAACTAGCCAGCAAATGGGTTGTAATGGCAAGAATATTTAGCCAACATATTGTTCTTTATTGCCATTATCTAGAAATTACTCTTTACCTCTTACTCATTATGTTAGAGCCTCTGTTCAATAAATGATCCAGCTATTTTCATGCAATCAAATCACTATGTTTGGAGTGAGAAAACCTTCCTAAGATTGTATAGTTGAACGCGATAAAGAGAAAAGCCAGACTTAAAGGCAAATTTCAGGGCAGCGGAGCAAATCAGCATCTTTGTAATGAATTGTACAATAAATTCACCATCATTGGACTTCCCGACTTTGCATGTTTGGGAAAAGTTTGGTACCTGCGTGTTTATGTTAGTGAACTTGTTTTATGTTTTACATGGATAAAATGGTGGGCAGCAGCTCTCGTGACGCTGGGAGTTGGAATGTTGGATTTTGTTCATATACGTTGGCTTGCAATGCACCACTCAGTCTTTATATGTTGGTCGATTTGCACGAGATCGACCATTTTCTTTGCACTTTCGGAAATGGAGAGATATAGCAAAAAAGAATAACCCTGGTGCGGTCCAATTCATTGAGTAACACCAACACACTGTTTGCTGCCAATACCCGAGTGTTTGGCCGCTTGACACTTATTTTAAGAGTCAAGATGCACCAAACCCGCATGAAGTGGAGTTTGGCAAGACAAAGTGCCTAGCTTAGGCTCAATTGAACCAGAGAGTAAGGCTTAGGACAGCTGAAGGGCTTAAATAGAAATAGTAAGTCTATACTGTTTTCAGAAGCGGAGGGAATTTATGATATTAACTAATGTCTTACTATCAACATGGAAAACAAATGTGGAGAAACCGGTAAACACTGATTTTTATTATCATTTTAAGTGCTTTATTTTCCTGGTTTAGTTCAGGTTGACATGGTGTGCACTATGTGCTTAGATTACTTCCTTTTCTTCATGGTTGAGCGTGGAAGATGATGGTGCTGGGATCTATCTTTATCAGCCAAAAGGTTTATAGGCAAGTGATCTCAATCCTATCACACATCTCCTAGTCTCTTCTGATCAATGAAAATACTGATACCACTTCTTAACCTCTCTGATTGTATCTGAGGGAACAAAACAATGGCTCTTGGATCGCAATTTGCACTAACTATGCGGAACCTTGATGTGTATGTTTTGAGCGAGTATCGAGTTCCAGCATCCATACCAAGGCATTTGCTCAAATAGCCAAGTGTGCAACCCTATCCATGTATGGATTGAACCCCTTTATTCCTCATGAAACACGAGAGATAAGAACTTTTACAAAAGGCTATTTTCATGCTATGGATTCCCACAAGCTAGTGAATGGAAACATTTGTAGTAGCTGGGTGGACTTCTTTAAGATTAATATTATTGTACTCATGAAAAGGTGGAATCACATCAAGAAATTTGCTTGGCCCTTCAGATGGAGAATCAGTCCATCCAAGTTTTGCCCCCCTTTATCCTCAACAGAATGTCAAGCTTATAAGTCAAGCACACGTTGTTGCGCACTTTGCTCATATTAAAACAAAATCACTCGATATAGGCAGAACTTATCAGGACAGGAAAATATGCGAAACACTAAATAAAAGTGAGAATTAGAAAAAACTGATATGGTGATTCCGAAGTTGAGATTTGATCAGATTTTGTAGTAAGCCAAAGGGGAGATCTCTATATATACACACTGATTATTTAGGACTTTAGAGCTGTGACGAGAATTGGTGAAGCCTTCAATATTCCCTCAAAGGCTTCCGATATGCCAACATATAGGTTGGAGATGTAGGAAGGTTTGGGGGAACCTTGAAGGCTTACACCATGTTTTTGAAGAAAAATGGAACCTTCAAGTGAATTGGCGAAGTCCTCGGTATTCCCTCGGAGGCTCCCAATATTCCATCAGATATATTGGAATATTGGTTGCATCTGAGGGATATCGAAGGCTTACTCCATGCAGTTAAAGGATCGTATCCCATTGAGTTTGGTCGATCATGCTGATGAAAGAACAGAGAACAACTGAATCATAAAGCGTCAACTTTCTAGAGCTGATACGTAGGTATGTTAGGCATCAATTCTAATGGCATTGCTGCATGTGCATTCTCCTTTTTAATAACTCCACGGAGAAATCTTCTCTCGAGGATTCAAGCGAGTGCTAATTGTCAACCGATCAGCAGGTATAATTTATTGTCTCTCTCTATCTCCATGTCATTTGACTTGCATCAATTCCTGGACACATTCATAATGTTACCATAGTGCATGTCCTAACTTCTAATTCTAAACGGTCTGCTTACCCTTGTTTATTCCAATGGATCATAAAGTTAAAGTTTTTGAAATCATCTGGGGATATTAGGTGATTTGTAAATTAAGAGCACTGGTTTTGTTTAAACGCGAATTTTCTTGTTTTTGGGGTCGAATGATAAACATTAGGAAACACATAATTAAAATCAGTCCACACTCCTGTTCTCCTTCTTCATAATATCTTAGATTATCCAGAGCATCGACTCTACTCAGCTTGCCCTAGGCCATCACTTATTAAGTTCATTCTTCATGCACGTGTTTCTCCTATCAGTTCATGCATTCTATGTTATACAATGAAGCCTTAGAACAATTATAAAGAATTGATCCAGAAGTCCTTTCAGTAACAACTCTTCCTTTATCATATTCCTAACCGATTTGAGGCCTATGATATATGCAGTCCACACAAGTGCTCGTGTGCTGAATTTCAGCCCTAATGAAAGGAACAAGCAAGAACCTCAAAGAATAAGTGCTGCTTTGTACGCAATAACCCTTCAATAAAACTAACATATACAAATTAGAAAGGTCAAGAGCTTCAGATACAAACTAGTCCTTCAGAAATGAGAAATCAGATTAAATGGCTAGACCAGATAAAGAGAGTTCTGCAATTTTTGTGAATCATACCGAGAAAAAGACACTATTCCTACCGAATGAAATGCATAGGAAGCTGATGTTTCGGAAAAAATATGAAGTCAATCTCCTCGAACCTGCAGGACCTGCACAAGCAGTTGATCTTTCCGCTTCCACCCTCCGGCTGATTATCTGTTGTTTATCATACGTGGACACTCCTGGACAACCTCTCTCAGAATTATCATTCTTGTCATTCTCACCTATCGTCGGTGCATCCTTTGATGGTCCTCTGGAAGCAAAGGGCTGATCTGATGTCCCTTCATGTGTTATCGGGTGAGATAAGGTCAGATACTAGTCATGCGATATTTCTCTACCTTCTCCTTCATCTCAATCCCTTTCTAAATCAACGTTGATCCCTGTACGTACTTTCCCCATGACGAGTCCAATATCTGTAAGATGTATCGATTGCCCTATCAAGTAGATGGTTTTGCATTCCAAAAAGAGTTGGCCAATAAAAATTCCTACTGTGGTGGCATGGACAACGAATTTTCCCCTCATTCCTTATGTGATTTCTAACGATCTTGATGAGCGGATTCACACCCGCAGTATACTCAGGAGAAAACCTATCCCCCACCGACATCTTTCTCCTATCCATTCCTACCTTTATGCACAATCATCAACAAACTTACTAGAATTCATCTCAAGTAATTCTTGTACTAAAATTGTCACCTTCCTAAAGAGTGGGGGTTCTATCCCATTCAGAACCACACAAAAATTTGTATTGTCGCTCACTTCTTTCATTTTCAAGTAATTTTGACAGCATTTCACTTGAGTTGAAAATGTCATAGCAGGGTTGCTGTTAAAAGACAACCGTACTCCATATCAATGTAAATTACCGCCGGATTCCCAAACAGTCCGATGAGGACAATTCAGAAGCAGTATGTAAAATCGAGTACCGTTGTGCTTATTAAAAAACAAACATGGCTACCACAAGTTTCGTAAGCCATCTTTAAGCAGAATTCTACGGTTTAAATGTATTGATTTGATAAGCATGCAAATGATTAACAATCAAATATTTTTCATCTCATGCAAACATTGCGTATCTCGCTAGTTCATATTCTATACTAAGTAGGAAGCAAACACAACAAATTTATGGAACAAAAGTGTACCTCAAGTTGGGTTTAAATAAGTTATCAACCAACGTAAACTACTACTAGTACTAGTATAAACAAATAAAATAGATAGAACAAGAAAATATATCGAACACAAAATTTACATGGTTCGATTATAGTGACCTACGTTCACACAGGGAGAGGAGTAACGAATTCCATTGTTAATCAAGTGATATAATGGATATTACAACCACACTCAAGTTATTCAAATACTTTAAGTGTTTCTTAAGCCTCAATTACACTCAATAAATCAAACAATGTTTAGCCCCCACAATTCCTCAAGAAATAATCTCACGAAGAAATTAGCAAATCTTACTCACAATATTTAATTGGTTTCAACACTAAAAAGCTCTCTAAGAGTGTAATTCATAAGTAGATGATCCTCTTTGATACTCTTCATAAGGAACATCGACTTTTTACATATAGGCAATAATTGGATTCAAATTAGGAAACCTCTTGTTAGAAAACCTTCTCCAACTAGAAAACATTTTCATACTAAAAAACCATTCAAAATAGGAAACCTAGTTGAATCAACTTTGATTTCCTAGCTTAATGGTCAAAGATACATAACTAGGATGTTCGATGTATCTACACACACCCAAAAAATAAAGGGTCAAAAGAGTCGAGCCATCAATGTGATGCAAGAATACATTCTTCACGTGAAACAAAATCGTGTTTCATATAAAACACAGCGAATTGGTCTTCGAGCTCTCCCCCATATCAACAAGAATTGAATGCAACTTGACAAACCTAAAGAGAAGTAGATGATAACGATTGATATATGTCAAACATGATCAGTTTTTTTTTGGTCAGAAAAACATGATTAGTTTTTTTTCCGAAAAAAAAAAAATATGATCACTTGTATAGGTCAAAATGCTACCTGCATTTGGTGAATTAATGGCATATGATAATTATGCATCCTCTATCTCAGCCATGACACTAAAGAAATCTGATAGAGAAGCACTTTATGCTTATGAAAAAGCGGTCAGCTGCCATTTTGGCTCATTTTATGTAATATCTGAAGATAAGACGACAAGTCTAAGATACACGGCCCCGCAAAGCAAGATAAATGAGATCATTCCCCTGTACAATAGGGAAAACGATAAGGGAAAAAAAGAAACAACATAATCTCGTAACACGAATCGAAATTTATCGTGTCAATGTACATATGTTGACAGCAAGCTGAGAACTCATGCTTACCATATGAAGCCCCATGCAACACCATCACAAGAGCATGGGCAAACTTCTGCAAACTTTCTCCATCGCTTGTGTGGACTCTTCGAGACATCAGATCATCATAAATATTTGAATCATGAAATAGTTTTGGATTTAAGACACATCAGTGAAACTTATTTACTAGACAGGAAAGAAGGAACGAGCTATGCCATAAACAGAAAACAAGCTGTTCATTACACCTGCAGTCCATCAAATTGGAAAAATAACCTATTACGCTTCTCACACGGGGCCATCTATTACAGGATTACCTTCGATTGACAGTTTATCTCCAATGCTGGTGCAGCTATCGGTATCACCGATGTGGCCAACAGTTAAAGCAATGGTGGAATATATTTTGACTTCTTCAGATAGGAGGTTCTTTTCGCAGTATGGATTTTCATTGGCTCCAAAATACATCAGCGAAATCACTTAAAGCAGGAATTGAGTAAGAGTTCTTAAGAAGAGAAGATGTAACCAGATCTTTCGTGCATGGATGATTGGTAACTTTCTAGGAAACTTAGCTCATATTTGTATAGAAAATCCTGGGGCTTGTACTTCATTAGATAAAATCAAAGATCACGAAATCAAAGACTATAGGGCGTCGGCTATTAAATTCCAGATCTGTACACTTTGTCTATGCTTCAAGGTTGTTTTGGTAGTGGAAAATGGAGATTGCCCAAGAAACTAGCCAGCAAATGGGGTTGTATTGACAAGACTATTTAGCAAACACATTGTTCTTTATTGCCCATTATCGAGGCATTACTCTTTTAGCTCTTACTCATTTGTTAGAACTTCTGTTCGATAAATGATCCAGCTATTCACTTGCAATCAAATCAGTATGTTTGGAGCGAGAAATCCTGCCAAAGATTATATAGTCGAACGCGATAAAGAGAAAGGCCAGAGGCAAATTTCAGGGCAGCGGAGCAAATGAGCATCTTTGTAATGAATTGTACAGTAAATTCACCATCATTGGACTTCCCGAATTTGCTTGTTTGGGAAAAGTTTGGTACCTGCAAATGTGTTTCGTGTTTACGTTAGTTAACTTGTTTTTTGTTTTGTATGGATAAATGGTGGGAAGCAGCTCTCGTGACGTTGGGAGTTGGATTGTGGGATTTTGTTCATAAACGTTAGCTTGCAATGCACCACTCAGTCTTTATATGTTGTTCGATTTGCACGAGATCGTCCATTTTCTTTGCACTTTCGGAAATGGAGAGATAAAGTAAAAACGAATAACCCCGGTGCGGTCCAATTCATTGGGTAACACCAACACACTGTTTGCTGCCAATACCCGAGTGTTTGGCCGCTTGACACTTATTTTAAGAGTCAAGATGCACCAAATCCGCATGAAGTGGAGTTTGGCAAGACAAGTTGCCTTGCTTAGGCTCAATTGAACCAGAGAGTTAGGCTTAGGACAGCCGAAGGGCTTAAATCGAAATAGTAAGTCTGTACTGTTATCAGAAGCGGAGGGAATTTATAAGATTAACTATTGCCTTACTATCAACATGGAAAACAAATGTGGAGAAGCCGGTAAAAACTGCTTTTTATTATTGTTTTAAGTTCTTTTTTTTCCTGGTTTAGTTCAGGTTTACCTGGTTTGCACTATGTGCTTAGACTACTTCCGTTTCTTCATGGTTGAGCGTGGAAGATGATGGTGAAGGGATCCATTTATTTCAGCCAAAAGGCTTCTAGGCAAGTGATCTGAATCCAATCACACATCTGCTAGTCTCTTCCGATCAATGAAAATACTGATACCACTTCTTAACCTCTCTGATTGTACCTGAGGAAACAAAACAATGGCTCTTGAATCGCAACAAGCATTGCACAAACTATGCGGAACCTTGATGTCTATGTTCTGAGAGAGTATCGAGTTCCTGTATCCAAACCAAATACCCGTTTTGACATTTGCTCAAATAGCCAAGTATGCAACCCTATCCATATATGGATTGAACCCCTTTATTCCTCATGAAACACGAGAGATAAGAACTTTTACAACAGGCTATTATCATGCTATGGATTCCCACAGCTAGTGAATGGAAACATTTGTAGTAGGTGGGTGGATTTCTGTAAGATTAATATTGTTGTACCCATGAAAAGGTCGAATCACATCAAGAAATTTGCTTGGCCCGTCAGATGGAGAATCAGTCCACCCAAGAGTTGCCCCTCTTTATCCTCAAGAGAATGTCAAGCTTATAAGTCAAGCACATGTTGTTGTCGCTTCGAGCGGAGTCGTACACTTTGCTCATATTAAAACAAAATCACTAGATATGTGCAGAACTTATCAGGACAGGAAAATATGTGACATCCTGAAATTTGCCTATTTGGGATTTATGAAATGCTTGGTTTTATGAACGTACTCATAGTTAGTTCTCGCCCGGAACTGATCATTCATGGGATACTAACCAATAGGGAAAGGCTAATTAGGGATTTAAATTCGTGCGACTAAAGAAAATTCGGTTGTGAATTGATTTTTGACCATAAAATCGTTCAGGTGACATTTTGAGCCACTGTAGGCCGATCCAAGGATAGCCAGGGGTCAGTCCGCCACTGTCATAGTAGTGGATCGCGGGTGATTCTGCTGGACCATGAAATAAATTGACGAATGATCCTGAACCTATACCAAACGATCGTGCCCCTCGGATCTAGCGATCGATCCTCGCGATTAAGTGACAACCGAAGTCGTCACGGACCGAATGAACTTGCACGTGACTCGATTTATTATTAGTCATGGGTCGAATATGCGAATTTCCCCAAAAGCCGCCCGTTAGTTTGAGAAACGCTCGAGTTATGTTAAATAAGATTCAATTATTAATTAGAGCCCAAATTGGACATCGAAAAATTAGGAAGTCACTACGGGACGTTAGGACGACGTTGTGGTTGGAACGTACAGCTTTAGATTTTCCCGGATCCTTCAGAAAAATTCAATTTCGGCAAGAAAATGGAAAAGTGACCGTTTTACCCCTAGGAATTTGTTAAGGGCAAGCTTTAAGAGGGAAGGGCATTTTGGTCATTTTGCCCTTGAACTTTTTGAGAAATTCCCAAATTGACCTTGGATATTTTGGAAAAGATTCGATCTCGGCCGTCGATTCCAAGATAAGATCGAATCTCGGCCGTTGATTAAAAAGATTAGAGAGGGGCAAGATGGTAATTTGCCAAAATTGGTCAAAATTGGACTATTTAGACCAAGACCCATTCTCTCTCTCTCCTCATTCTCTCTCTCAAACTCTCGGCTCTCTCTCTCTCTCTCTCTCTCTCCTCATTCTCTCTCTCTCAAACTCGCCGCTCTCTCTTCTTCCTCTCTCCTCGCCGAGCGCCGCTCCTTCGCCGGTGCCGCACGCCGGTCACCGCCCGTCCGGATCGCCGCCGAACCGCCACCGCGCCGTACCCCCACCCCACGCCGTCCCTCTCTTTCTCTCTCTCCCTTTCCCATGGCCGTGAACCGCGACAAGGAGGCCGTCGCCGCCGCCGCCGCCGCAGCCGCGCCGCCGCTCGCCGCCGTCCACCGTCGATCGCCGCCCGTTTTCCACTCTAGCCGAGTCAGTCTAGAGTTCGGTAAGTCGCGCCCTAAACTTTCTTTAGGACTTCGGGTATCGACGGACAAATTTGAGGTGGAATCGGGTTTAATTGGACGCGGATTAGTATGGTTTTAGGGGCGGAATTGATTAGCGGGCCTTAGGAATAAATTGGGAGATTTTGGTGGAAAATTAGAGGCCAAAAGCGGTATGTGAGTGGCTGTTACGCGTGCTGTGATGTGTCGTGCGGTACGTAAATTGGGTATTTGGATTCGGCGATTAATTGTGTGAAAATGTCGTGAAGGGCCGGAATCGATTCGCCGTAGTTTGGATGTGGAAAAATGAGAATTTGTATGTCGATTGTGTGTTTTTGATGTGGCTGAATTGTGGTGATGAAATTGGGTGCATTAGTGTGCAATTGATTGATTAAAATATGCTTTACTATGTGCACGCTCGGGCCGAATTGAATTAATTATCAATTGGCCATATTGGATGTTTATTGAGCATGAGAATATGTGTAATTTGGTGCGTGCACGGGTCACGTGTGATTGGCCAATTTATTAGCAAGTGGGTGTTAAGTATGTGTATGAGCGAGAAATTGTGTGAGGTGTGGTATGTGTGTTTGTGAAAATCCCTGAGGCGGTACCATTACGCGGGGAGTTGATCCGTCCCGAGGCAGTACTACTACGCGGGATGATGCCCGGTATTACCGGAGGACAGCCAACCTGAGGCGGTACCATTACACGGGTTGTGTCGTAGGTGGTGGGTGTTGAGCCTGAGGCGGTACCACTATGCGGGCAAGATATACGGCCTGAGGCGGTACCATTACGCGGGCCTTGAAGTGTTGTTATAATTTAGTCGCAGTGTATCTGAGGCGGTATCATTACACGGGTCACTGACGAGTTGAGAATGAGTTGGTCGCAGTGAACCTGAGGCGGTACCATTACGTGGGTCACTGGCGAGTGGTGTGGAAAAAGATGTGATGAGATCGGAATGAATGCATGAAATGTAATTAGAACATGCATGTGAGTGGAACAGTGTTATTGTGACTAACGTGCAGGCTGCACGCTGGAAAGGTCCAGGTAAGCATTGATTGTGTGCCTGCAGTGTAATAGTTGAGTGTGATTGTTTGTCGTGATTGTCTGGAGGTACGTGATAGCCTAGGTGGGGTTTAGGGCTTGTGCTTACTAAGATATATTCTCATGGTTGTCTCAACCAACAATTTCAGAACCCCGGCCTGAATAATGAATCCGTCGCCGCCGTTGCCACCAGAGCGTTTTGGGTTACCCCTGCACACCGACCACAATGTCGTAGAGTTTCCGATCGATGAAAATATGACTTGGATAAAGCATACCTCAGTAGTTTGGGTAGATATAGGGTTACCCCTTTTGCAGGTCTACACATATACTGCCTGGTTCTTTAGGGACGGGATAGATGAGTTCGGTCCCGTCCGAGGGTTTGATGTCCCCTTTGATGGAGTCGGGGATTGGGACCCGTCTGCCATACCAGCTCCCGACGGTGAGTTGACTAGTTTGGAAACTATTATGGCACAATCTAGACTGCAGCAAGCGTCTGCAGCACTTGAACCTTCGGGGGCCGAGCATGAGCCAGAGCTTGATGAATCGCAGGCGGGGTATGATTCAATGGACGTGGATCTCGAGGCGATCCTAGAGGAAGAACCGGAATAGGAAGAGCCCGAGGCAGAACCTGAGGATGAACCTGCTAAGCCTGAAGGAGAACCAGAGTATATACCCCCGTATGAGTAGTGGATTGACCCTGAGTTCGTGCCGGAATACTAGTCCGATGAGGAGACAGTGGAGGAGGAGTAGATAGAAGTCCCAGCGGAATCGGGTGACACCAATAACCCGATTGAGATTAGAGTAGAGCCGGAGTCTTCGGAGGAGACAGTCCAAGGGGATTCAGATTCAGAGGACGAAGAATCCGACTCAGTATGGACGCCCAGTAGAGGGCGTAGGGGCTAGAGTAGGGGTTGGTATAGGCTTTTTGAGGTGAATCATTTTTGGAAGATAGGGTATCCAGGCTATCGATCCTTTTGATGTCGGTGGTTTATAGTACGGTGTGCATATGTATATGGTGGCTTGTAAATTGTGAATATTATATAAGTTTGAATGAGAAATGGATATGTATATTCTCCTTGTTTACCCCAGTTATATTATTGTCTGGGAAATTGAGGTTTCCGCTGATCGTTTTAAATCTCTGATAAATAAATTGGGTCGGCGATACCCTGGGACACCGCACTAATCGACCAGAGTGGTGTGTCGCGTGCTCGATGGGGTTCGGGGCGTGACAAAATATGCGAACCACTGAATAAAACGGAGAATTAGAATAAACCTGATATGCGATTCCGGACTTGAGATTTGATCAAATTTTGTAGTCAGCCAAAGGGAGATCTCTCTATATACACGCCGATTACTTAGAACTTTAGAGCTGTGAAGAGAATTGGCGAAACCTTCAGTGTTCCCTCAAAGGCTTCCGACATACCAACATATAGGTTGGAGATGTAGGAAGGTTTGAGGGAACCTTGAAGGCTTACACCATGTTTCTGAAGAAAAATGGAACCTTCAAGTGAATTGGCGAAGTCCTCGGTATTCCCTCAGAGGCTTCCAATATTCCATCAGATATATTGGAATATTGGTTGCATATGAGGGATATCGAAGGCTTACTCCATGTAGTTAAGGATCGTATCCCATCGAGTTTGGTCGATCATGTTGATGAAAGAACACATAACAACTAAATCCTAAAGTGTCAACTTTCTGGAGCTGATGAGTAGGTATGTTTGGCATCAATTCTAATGGCATTGCTGCATGTGCATTCTCCTTTTTAATACCTCCACAGAGAATTCTTCTCTCGAGGATTCAAGCGAGTGCTAATTGTCAACCGATCAGCAGGTATAAGTTATTTTCTCTCTCTTTCTCTTCTCTCTCTATCTCCATGTCATTTGACTTGCATCAATTCTTGGACATAATTATAATGTTATACATAGTGCATGTCCTAACTTCTAATTCTAAAAGGTCTATTTACCCGTGTTTATTCCAATGGATCACAAAGTTCAATCTATAAAATCATTTGAGCGATATCAGGTTATCTGTAGATCAAGAGCACCGGTTTTTGTTTAAATGCCAATTTTCTTGTTTTTGCGGTCTTCGAATGATAAACATTAGGAAACACAGAATTAAAATCGGTCCACGCTCCTGTTCTCCTTCTTCATAATATCTTAGATTATCCAAAGCATCGACTCTACTCAGCTTGCCATAGGCCATCACTTAATAAGTTCATTCTCCATGCGCGTGTTTCTCCTATCAGTTCATGCATTCTATGTCAAACAACGAAGCCTTAGAACTATAAAGAATTGACCCATAAGTCCTTCCAGTAACAACTCTTCCTTTATCATATTCCTAACCGATTTGAGGCCTATGATATATGCAGTCCACACAAGTGCTCGTGTGCTGAATTTCAGCCCTAATGAAAGGAACAAGCAAGAACCTCAAAGAATAAGTGCGGCTTCATACGCAATAGCCCTTCAATAAAACTAACAGATACAAATTAGCAGGGTCAAGAGCTTCAGATACAAACTAGCCCTGCAGAACTGAAAAATCAGATAAAACAGCTAGACCAGATAAAGAGAGTTCTGCAATTTTCGTGAATCATACCGAGAAAAGACCCTACTCCTACCGGATGAAATGCATAGGAAGCTGATGTTTCTGATAAAATGAAGTCAATCTCCTCGATCCTGCAGGACCTGCACAAGCTGTTGATCTTTCCTCTTCCACCGTCCGGCTGATTATCTGTTGTTTATCATACGTGGACACTCCTGGACAACCTCTCTCAGAATTATCATTCTCGTCATTCTCACCTATCGTCGGTGCATCCTTTGATGGTCCTCTGGAAGCAAAGGGCTGATCTGATGTCCCTTCATGTGTTATTGGGTGAGATAACGTTGGATACTAGTCATGCATTATTTCTCTATCTTCTCCTTCATCTCAATCCCTTTCTAAATCAACGTTGATCCCTATATGTACTTTCACCATGACGAGTCCAATATCTGTAAGATGTATCGATTGCCCTATCAAGTAGATGCTTTTGCATTCCAAAAGAGTAAGCCAATAAAAATTCCTACAGTGATGGCATGGATAACAAATTTTCCCATCATCCCTTAAGTGATTTCTAACGATCTCGATGAACGGATTCACACCCACAATATACTTAGGAGAAAACCTATCCCGCACCGACATCCTACTCCTATCCTTGCCTACCTTTATGCACAGTCATCAACAAACTTACAACAATTCATCTCCAATAATTCATGTACTAAAATTGTCACCTTCCTAAAGAGTAGGGGTCCTATCCCCTTCAGAACCACAAAAAATTTTGTATTGTCGCTCACTTCCTTTCATTTTTAAGTAATTTTGACAGCATTTTTCTTGAGTTGAAAATGGCATAGCAGGATTTCTGTTAAAACGACGACCGTACTGCAACGAGGACAATTAAAAAACAGTGCGCAAAATCGGGTACCGTTGTGCTTATTAAAAAACAAACATGGCTATTGGCTACCACAAGTTTCGCAAGCCATCCTTAAGCAGAATTCTACGGTTTAAATGTATTGATTTGATAAGCATGAAAATGATTAACGATCAAATATATTTCATGTCGTGCTAACATTGCGTATATCGCTGTATCATATTGTATACGAAGTAGGAAGCAAACACAACAATTTTATGGAACAAAAGTGTACCTCAAGTCGGGTTAATTAAGTTATCAACCAACGTATACTACGTACCAATAGTAGACACAAATACCTTCGGACCATTTTTATAATGCTCTTTAATTTTTTTTTTGAGATAATACTGTTTAATTTTGAATACAAATGAAAAATGCAAATTGAATTAAAAAATCATGGAAGGTGGAGAGATTCAGGTCACAGCCACCCAAAGAATTGCAAATATTTTCAATGTCGCGGCTGTAAAATAAGAAAAACACTCGACCAAATTCTCACTTCGGCGATCTGCAGCGGAGCTGCTTCACGGTGGAGGTTGACGTAGGAGGGCGACGGTGGGTGGCGATCGTATGGGCGTGGCCGAGCGCAGTCCGTGTAAGAGAGGAGAGGAGGAATGGAGGAGAGATATGAAATGCAAAATTTGGGCCCATCTGAATTATATTAAAGACCTCTGGCGACCAGATGTGGTCGCGGTCGTCCCTAGAGGTACTTCCAGCGACCAAGCTCGAGTTGGACGCCAGAAGTATGATCGTAAATTGCAATTTCTTTATCACTTCTGGCTACCGACGTCAATTTGGTCCAAATAATGATATCTCTCGCGATTAAATTGAACTTGTTCGCGAGAGTCGTGCTCTTGGTGACTGAATTTTCACTTGTGACAGCAAGTTTCATTCTCAAGATCAAACTTGTTTTGATGGCAAGAAGTGTTTTTAGCAATCAAATTTGATTGTCACTGATTTTTGGTCACGAACGGTTGATTTTCTTGTAGTGTAGTGCAGAGGATGTTTCAGAGTTTTGTTAGGTTGTTTTAGAAATTGGTTAATTGGTAAAGATACATGTACTCGATGTCCCTCCCAAGAAAGAGACCCAAGTCCTAGTAGCCCTGCTTGGGATAAGAAATAAACAAACCATGAAAAAATCCAAGTGACTCTTTTTGTGGGTGGTGTTGCTACCGAGCTCAATGCAGTTAATTATGTCTCCTAAAAGTTGGTTAGCTACCTCTCATTTAAAAGGAAAGGGAGTTCCTACGGCTCCAACCAAGTAAATAGCACTTGGAACATACTATGGCCCCAAGTGGCGAAGAGTCAAGGATGAGTTTTTGGAGTTTGCTCACCCTTGCTAGATCGTGATGCTTACAAGTTTATTACTTTCTCAAGTTCCATTAAGTACAACATGCATAATTGAGCTATATCTCAGGATGATTGAGCTTCATCTTAGACATTTGGTGCATGCGGTCATCTTCAGGGGCAGTGGCTTTGATAGCAAGTAACCCAGCATTTAGGGCAGCAATGAGTCAATATGGATACCTCACCATCACACACAACTTAATCAGCGATAATCTGCCACAATCCAATACCTCAACTTTGATTTCCTAGCTTAATGGTCAAAGATACATCACTAGGATGTTCGATGTATCTCCTACACCCCCGAAATAAAGGGTCAAAAGAATTGAGCCATCAATGTGATGCAAGAATACATTCTTCACGTTAAATAAAATCGTGTTTCACATGAAACACAGAGAATTGGTCTTCGAGCTCTCCTTCATATGAACAAGAACTGAATGCAACTTGACAAACTTGAAGAGAAGCATATGATAATGATTGATCTACGTCAAACATGATCGGTCGTATAGGTCAAAATACTACCAGCATTTGGTGAATTAATGGCATATGATAATTTTGCATCCTCTATCTCAGCCAAGACACTAAAGAGATCCAATAGAGAAGTATCTTTATGCTTATGAAAAAGCCGTCAGCTGCTATTTTGGCTCATTTATGTAATACTTTAAGATAAACGATAAATCTAAGATATACAGCTCCACAAAGAAAGATAAATGAGATCATTCCCTTGCACGACAGGGAAAACGATAAGGGAAAAAAAGCAGCATAATTTCATAACACG
This sequence comes from Syzygium oleosum, assembly GCF_021117445.2. Lineage (NCBI taxonomy): Eukaryota > Viridiplantae > Streptophyta > Magnoliopsida > Myrtales > Myrtaceae > Syzygium > Syzygium oleosum. The sequence goes on along the minus strand of NW_026607532.1, from coordinate 1,412,672 downwards.
AATCGAAATTTATCGTGTCAATGTACATATGTTGACACTAAGCTGAGAAGTCATGCTTACCATATGAAGCCCCATGCAACGCCGTCACAAGGGCATGGGCTAAACTTCTGCAAACTTTCTCCATCGCTTGAGTGGACCCTTCGAGATATCAGATCATCATAAATATTTGAATCAGGAAAAAGTTTTGGATTTAAGACTTTTATGACATCAGTGAAAGTTATTTACTAGACAAGAAAGGAGGAACGAGCTATGCCATAAACAGAAAACAAGCTGTTCATCACACCTGCAGTCCATCAAATCGGAAAAAGAACCCATTACGCTTCTCGCACGGGGGCCATCTATTACAGGTGCCTTTGATTGACTGTTTGTCTCCAATGCTGGTGCAGCTATCACTATCACCGATGTGGCCAACTGTTACAGCAATGGTGGAAAATATTTTGAGTTCTTCAGATAGGAGGTTCTTTTGGCGGTATGGATTTTCATTGGCTCCAGAATACATCAGCGTAATCACTTAAAGCGGGAATTGAACACGAGTTCTTAAGAAGAGAAGATGTAACCAGATCTTTCGTGTACGAGTGATTGGTAACTTTTTAGAAAACTTAGCTCGTATTTGTATAGGGAATCCTGGGGCTTGTACTTTATTAGATGAAATCAAAGGTCATGAAATCAAAGACTATAGGGCGTCGGCTATTAAATTCTTGATCTGTTCAACTTTGTCTATGCTTCAAGGTTGTTTCGGTAGTGGAAAATGGAGATTCCCAAGAAACTAGCCAGCAAATGGGATTGACAAGAATATTTAGCATACATACTGTTCTTTATTGCCCATTATCGAGAAATTTCTCTTTTAGCTCTTACTCGTTATGTTAGAACTTCTGTTTGATAAATGATCCGGCTATTCACTTGCAATCAAATCAGTATGTTTGGAGTGAGAAATCCTGCTAAAGATTGGATAGTTGAACGCGATAAAGAGAAAAGCCAGAAGGCAAATTTCAGGGAAGCCGAGCAAATCAGCATCTTTGTAATGAGTTGTACAGTAAATTCACCATCATTGGACTTACCCACTTTTCTTGTTGAGGAAAAATTTGGTAACTGCAAATGTTTTTCGTGTTTATGTTAGTCAACTTGTTTTATGTTTTACATGGATAAAATGGTGGGCAGCAGCTCTCGTGACGCTGGGAGTTGGAATGTGGGATTTTGTTCATACACGTCAGCTTGCAATGCACCACTCAGTCTTTTTATGTTGGTCGTTTTGCACAAGATCGACCATTTTCTTTGCTCTTTCGGAATGGAGAGATATAGCAAAGACGAATAACCCCGGTGTGGTCTAATTCATTGAGTAACACCAACCCACTGTCTGCAGCCAATGCCTGAGTGTTTGGCCGCTTGACACATATTTTAAGAGTCAAGATGCACCCAACCCGTATGAAGTGGAGTTTGCAAAGACAAGGTGCCTTGCTTAGGCTCAATTGAACCAGAGAGTTAGGCTTAGGACAACCGAAGGGCTTAAATCGATATAGTAAGTCCATACTGTTTTCAGAAGCGGAGGGAATTTATGAGATTAACTCATGTCTTACTATCAAAATGGAAAACAATTGTGGAGAAACCGGTAAAAACTGTTTTTAAAAAAAAATTATTTTAAGTTCTTTATTTTCCTGGTTTAGTTCAGGTTGACATGGTTTGCACTGTGTGCTTAGACTACTTCCTTTTCTTCATGGTTGAGCGTGGAAGATGATGGTGCTGGGATCTATTTATTTCAGCCTAAAGGTTTCTAGGCAAGTGATCTGAATCCTATCACACATCTGCTAGTCTCTTCTGATCAATGAAAAAGCTGATACCACTTCTTAACCTCTCTGATTGTACCCGAGGGAACAAAACAATGGCTCTTGAATCGCAACAAGCATTGCAGTAACTATGCGGAATCTTGACGTCTATGTTTTGATATAGAGTATCGAGTTCCTGTATCCATACCGAATACCTGTTTTGGCATGTGCTCAAACAGCCAAGTGCGCAACCCTATCCATATATGGATTGAACCCCTTTATTCTTCATGAAACAGGAGAGATAAGAACTTTTACAAAAGGCTATTATCATGATATGGATTCCCACGGGCTAAGTGAATGGAAACATTTGTAGGAGGTGGGTGGACTTCTGTTGAGATGAATATTATTGTACACATGAAAAGATGGAATCACATCAAGAAATTTGCTTGGCCCTTCAGATGGAGAATCAATCCATCCAAGATTTGCCCCTCTTTATCCTCAAGAGAATGTCAAGCTCATAAGTCAAGCACATATTGTCGTTGCCAGCGGAGTCGCGCACTTCGCTCGTATTAAAACAAAATCATTCGATGCGTAGAGCTTATCTGGACAGGAAAATATGCGAAACACTGAATAAAATCGAGAATTAGGATAAAACCGATAATGCGATCCCGGACTTGAGATTCGATCAGATTTTGCCATCAGCCAAATGGGAGATCTCTATATATATACACATTGATTTCGAGGACTTTAGAGCTGTGAAGTGAATTGGTGAACTCTTCAATGTCCCTCGAAGGCTTCCGATATTCCAAAAGATAGTTTGGAAGATATCGGAGCCTTTGTAGGGACCTTGAAGGCTTACACCATGTTTCTGTAGGAAAATGGAAGCCTCAAGTGAATTGGCGAAGTCCTAGGTATCCCTCAAAGGCTTCCAATATTCCATCAGTTGTATTGGAATGTTGGTTGCCTCTGAGGGATATTGAAGGCTTACTCCATGTAGTTAAGTTTTGTTTCCCATTGAGTTTAGTCGATCATGTGGATGAAAGAACACAGAACAACTGAACCTAAAGTCTCAACTCTCTGGAGCTGATGAGTAGGTATGTTGGGTATCCATTCTACTGGCATTGCTGCATGTGCATTCTCCTTTTTAATAACTCCGCAGAGAATTCTTCTCTCGAGGATTCAAGTGAGTGGTAATTGTCAACGGATCATCAGGTTTAATTTGCTGTCTCTCTCGTTCTCTTCTCTCTCTAGCTCCATGTCATTTGACTTACATCAATTCTTGGACACATTCATCATGTTAACATATTGCATGTCCTAACTTCTGATTCTAAAACGTCTGCTTACCCTTGTCTATTCCATTGGATCATATTGGGTCACTTAAGTCTTTGAAATCATCTAACCGATATCAGGTGATTTGTAAATCAAGAGCACCGGTTATTGTTTAAATGCCGATTTTCTTGTTTTTGGGGTCTTCAAATGATAAACATTAGGATACACAGAATTAAAATCGGTCCACACTCATGTTCTCCTCCTTCATAATATCTTAGATCATATAAAAAACATCGACTCTACTCAACTTGCTGTAGGCCAGCACTTAAAAAGTTCATTCTTCATGCACGTGTTTCTCCTATCAGTTTTTTTTTGGTAAGTGTTTCTCCTATCAGTTCATGCATTCTATGTTAAATAATGACGCCTTAGAACAATTTTAAAGAACTGACCCAGAAGTCTTGTCAGTAACAATTCTTCCTTTATCATATTCCTAACCAATTTGAGGCCTATGATATATGCAGTCCACACAAGTGCTCGTGGGCTGAATTTCAGCCCCAATGAAAGCTACAAGCAAGAACCTCAAAGAGTAAGTGCTGCTTCGTACGCAATAGCCCTCAATAAAACTAACAGACACAAATTAGCAAGGTCAAGAGCTTCAGATACAAGCTAGCCCTTCAGAAATGAGAAATCAGATTAAACAGCTAGACCAGATAAAGAGAGTTCTGCAATTTTTGTGAATCATACCGAGAAAAAGACACTATTCCTACCAAATGAAAAGCATAGGAAGCTGATGTTTCTGAAAAAAGGAAGTCAATTTCCTCAATCCTGCAGGACCTGCACAAGCAGTTGATCTTTCCTCTTCCACCGTCCGGCTGATTATTTGTTGTTTATTATACTTGGACACTTTGGACAACTTCTCTTAGAATTATCATTCTCAGTCATTCTCACCTGTCGTCGGTACATCCTTTGATGGTCCTCCCGAAGCAAAGGGTTGATCTGATGTCCCTTCATGTGTTATTCGGTGAGATAAGGTTGGATACAAGTCATGCGATATTTCTCTATCTTCTCCTTCATCTCATCCCTTTCAAAATCAACGTTGATCCCTATTCGTACTTTCACCATGAGCAGACCAATATTTGTAAGATGTACCGATTGTCCGATCAAATAGATGCTTTTGCATTCCAAAAGAGTTAGCCAATAAAAATTCCTACAATGGCGGCATGGACAACGAGTTTTCCCATCATCCCTTAAGTGATTTCTAACGATCTTGATGAATGGATTCACACCCGCAATATGCTTAGAACAAAACCTATCCCGCACTGACATCCTACTCCTATCCATGCCACCTTTATGTAAGATTATCAACTAACTCACAAGAACTCGTCTCCAATGATTCATGTATTAAATTTGTCACCTTCCTAACGAGTAGTGGTCCTATCCCATTCAGAATCACAAAAATTTTCATATTGTCGCGCACTTCTTTCATTTTTAAAGTAATTTTGACAGTATTTCCCTTGAGTTCTCCAGACACATGAGTTGAAAATGGCATAACGGGGTTGCTGTTAAATGACAACCATTCTCCATGTCTAGCATGTACCCAATGGACAAAAGAAATTATGTAACGGAAACCTTTTATAATAGAATTACGTGCGCGTCAATGTTAATTACCGCCATGCTCCCAGACTGTTCGACGAGGACAATTCAAGAACAGTATGCAAAATCGAGTACGGTTGTGCTTATTAAAAACAAACGTGACTAACACAAGTTTCACAAGCCATCCTTAAGCAGAATTCTACGGTTTAAATGTATTCATTTGGTGAGCACGCGAATAATTAATAATCAATTATTTTTCACGTCGTGTGTACATTGTGTATCTCGCTAGATCATATTGTATACTAGTTAGGAAGCAAACACAACAATTTTAGGGAACAAAAATGTACCTCAAGTAGGGTTGCTTAAGTTATCAACCAACCTAAACTACGTACCAGTACTAGTAGACACAAATACCTTCGGACCAATATCTATAATACTGTTTAATTTTGAATACAAACGAAAAATACAAATAAAATAAAAGGTGGAGAGATTCAGGTCACAGCCACCCAGAAGAATTGCAAATATTTTCAATGTCGCGGCTGTAAAATAAGAACAAAAAAAACTCGAACAAATCCTCACCTCGGCGATTGGCGGCGGAGCTGCTTCACGGTGGAGGTTGAGGTAGGAGGGCGACGGTGGGTGTCGATCGTATGTAGAGGTGTGCAAAACGGACCGCCCGGACCGGACCGGCCAGTTTGGTCCGGTTCTTGGGAGTGTTAGTTCGGTTCCCGGTTCCTAAAAGTGGAACCGGTGTCCAGGCGGTCCGGTTCCCCATTCCAAGGGGGAACCGGACCGGACCGAATCAACTACATATACTTTTATTATTTTTTATTTCTTCAAAAAAATAGTAAAATGTAAACTAAACCCACGTACAACACTTTCCCCTTATTGTCGCACCAATGACTCTTCACTTATCGTCGCTTCCGTCAATATGTTGAGACTTGTCACTCTCTCTTGTTGTGGTGGGAAAAAAAATAAAAAAGTGACCAATTCCTGATCCTAGGACCAACCGGTCCATTCCCTTGTTCTCAAAATTGGGAACCGGTTTTCCCGGTCCGGTTCCCGATTCCACTTTGGAACCGGACCAGACCGAGAACCAATCACTCCTAATCTTATCGGCGTGGCTGAGCGCAATCCGTGTAAGAGAGGAGAGGAGGAATGGAGGAGAGATATGAAATGCAAAATTTGTGCCCATCTTAATTATACTAAAGACCTCTAGCGACCAGATGTGGTCTGTCGTCCCTACAGGAACTTCCAGCGACCAAGCTTGAGTTGGTCGCTAGAAGTTTCATCCTAAATTGTAATTTTTTTTTCTCATTTCTGGCGATCAACGTCAATTTTATCCAAAGCATGATATCTCTCGCCATTAAATTGAACTTCATCACGAGAGTCATGCTTCCAGTGACTGAATTTTCACTTGCGATGGCAAGTTTCTTTCTCACGACTAAACTTTTTTGATGGCAACAAGTGTTTTTAGCAATCAAACTTGATTGTCACTGATTTTTTATTGCGACTATTTCCTTTTTTTTTTAGTGTAGTCCAAAGGGTGTTTTAAAATTTTATTAAATTGTTCAGAAATTGATTAATTGGTAACGATACATGTACTTGATGCCCTTCCCAAGAAAGAGACCCAAGTCCTAATAGCCTTCCTTGGGATAAGAAATAAACAAATCATGGAAAGACCCAGCGACCCATTCTGTGGGTGGTGTCACTACCAAGATCAATGCAGTCAATTATGTCTCCTAAAAGTTGATTAGCTAGCCCTCATTTAAAAGGAAAGGGAGTTCCTATGACTCCAACAAAGAAAGTAAATAGTACTCGGATCATACAACCCCAAGCAACAAAGAGCCAAGGACGAGTTTTTGGAGTTAGCTCACCCTTGCTGAATCGCGATCCTTACGACATTATGGTTTCTCAAATTCCATTGAATACAACATGAATAATTGAACGATATTTGAGGTTGATTGAGCTACATCTTAGACATTTGGTGCATCCGGTCATCTTCAGAGGCAGTGGCTTTGACAGCAAGTAACCCAATATTTAGGGCAACAATGAGTCAATATGGATAATTCACCATCACACACAGCTTAGTTAGCGATAATCTGTTGCAATCCAATAACTCAACTTTGATTTCCTAGCTTAATGGTCAAAGATACATCACTAGGATGTTCAATATATCTACATACACCCTAGAAATAAAGGGTCGAAAGAATCGAGTCATCAATGTTATGCAAGGATATATCCTTCACACGAAACAAAATTGTGTTTCACATGAAACACAAAGAATTAATCTTCTAGCTGTCCCCCATATCAACAAGAACTGAATGCAACTTGACAAACCTGAACGGAAGCAGATGATAATGATTAATATACGTCAAACATGATCAATTGTATAGCTCAAAATGCCACCAGCATTTGGTGATTTAGTGGCATATGATATTTTTGCATCCTCTATCTCAGCCATGACACCCAAAAAATCTGATAGAGAAGCATCTTTATGCTTGTGAAAAAGCCATTAGCTGCTATTTTGACTCATTTTATGTGGTACCTTAAGATAAGACGACAAGTCCAAGATACACAGCTCCACAAAGAAAGATAAATGAGATCATTCCCCTGCATGACAGGGATAAACGATAAGGAAAAAAAAAAGCAGCATAATCTCGTAACATGAATCGAAATTTATTGTGTCAATGTACATGTGTTGACAGTAAGCCGAGAAGTCATGCTTACCATATGAAGCCCCATGCAACGCCATTACAAGGGCATGGGCAAACTTCTGCAAATTTCTCTGCATCGCTTGAGTTGATTCTTCGAGATATCAGGTCATCATAAATATCTGAATCATGAAAAAGTTTTGGATATAAGACTATTATGACATCAGTGAAAGTTATCTACTAGACAAGAAAGGAGGAACAAGCTATACCATAAACAGAAAACAAGCTGTTCATTACACCTGCAGTCCATCAAATCGGAAAAAGAACCCATTAAGCTTTTCAACGGCGACAATAATAGTATTTGAGAAGAACTCATGGCGTAGTATTCGATTTACCAATAAACAGAATGACATATCGAAGACCACGGACTTTTGTTGTTTCTTGCAGAAGCCAAATTATGCCCAGAAAAATGATAAATCCTGCGAGGTTCAGACAATAAGTTCTCACAATATGAGCAAGAAGGCTGTAGATACTAAAGTCTCTGGGAGTCCGTAAGTACTAACTCACCAATACAAAGTCCCCGAAGAGTCCACTGCCAGATGGTAGAAAGCAAGAATTAGAGCATAAATGCTGGTTAGACACTTTGAAATTTAATAAACCACTACTCTAACATCTGCATTTGTACAACAAATGTCAGTAAGACTATTTTTGAGTAAGCGATTGCCTTACGTTTTTGGCAACAAACAGCACCACAAATAGAGCTAGAGCAAAACAACCAGCAGCGATTCTAGCAGTGACGATATTTGTTGAAGCAACTATTAAAGCCATTCCCCAGAACGAGGAACCCAGATCTGGAAAAACAAAATTTGTAAATCCCACTCAGCAAACAAATAACAGAAGAATTGAGAAAATACGTTTTTTGGTCAAAAAATAAAATACAGAAATAAAGAAGTTAAAATACATAGCCAGGACGTACAACAGAACAAGTGAAGAAATAGTAACAGCAATAAGCTTCAAGTTGAAAACAATCACTTCCAAAATTTATTACGTTACAACTAAAGGCCAAATGGTCTGAGACATTATCAAAAAGAAGCATGAACTGCCTACTCTTAGGTCTCAGAGACTTAGCTACATCATTCACATGCTTTTTGGATATATTTTTTTGCAAGAAAGAAAATGCTTTCAGCAAGAATAGTGCATACATCCCGCAGGTAAGATAATCCAGTATATGCCACCACGTGTTTGTGTTACCCCTCCCTCATCTGCATGAACCTGTATTCCTTCCACCTGTATTAGACAGAATCAACATCCAATTGCAATTTAGTAAAATGGCATGAAAATGGACTAAGGTAATCCAGAGAATTGCAATTTTTTCCCTATCTTCATAACTCTGAGCATGCTTCCAATCAAACGAAAAGGAAAGAAAGGAGAAACCTCTAAGAATTCAAAAACTTACTAAGTACTAATTGCTCAAAACCAAGAACTGGCTGACCAAACCAAATCCAAAGCCATTTCCTTAGTAAGATCCTTCACTTAGGGGCTATTGGATCATTAGTCTACATAGTTTTAGTTTCCTTTTCTATGGCTAACCAATTCAGGATTGCAATAACCAAAATGTGGCATGACAAATGGAATCTTCTTTATCCGGCACTGCACAATTAACAATAAGCTACTACAATATATATAAAGAAAAAATCTTTATCGATGGCATCCATTAGAAAAGCAGATTTTTATTTGGGTTCTAATTCTTCAGAATGATACGAGTCTTCTGTGTCGTGACCTTTGTAGAATTAAAAGAGGTGAGCGAGTCGTGAGAGATGCCGCATGTTAATAGGAAAACAATTCATTTATGCTGCAGTAAGGGCCAGAACAAGTGCAGTCTTCTTACATGCGTAGCTTGCCAAATGAACTTCTACCAAGTCAACGTCTAAGCTGGTCATTAATTTACCAAATCTAGAAGACCAAATCCATTCAGAATAACAAGACTTTTAGAAATAACAAGCATCATTGGCTCGACCACATCTCTAATGCTTCTACCTAGCATCAAATGTTCAAAATCATGAAACAGCTAGTTATGCTGTTTAACTAGGAGCACTATTTCTGAGAAGACCACTTCAGACTCAAAATTGACAGGTATGAAAATCATACTGTACATGAGCCGAATCTAATCTGACACCACGCATTATCTTCATAGCGGTTTGACATTAAGACAGTTTTGGAACTGTCCATTCAATTGTAGTCCACAGACATTTCGACGCAAGATATTATGAAGAAAATTGACATGGGATAGGATTCTTACCTGACCACATGTGAGTTTACAAGCAATTGCATGACTTGCTTCATGGAGAAATACCGTGATGAGCTTAAAAGGTGTCAACAGGAACGTTCGCCACAGCTATCTCCATTTAAATCAAGGACATTACGTGAGAGTAAAGTAAATAATGAAAAGACCTAGACAATTGTATCATTATGTCTCAAATAAATGACCAATTTTACCGGCAAAACATGATGTAGATTAATCAACCAGATACCAAGACTAGCTTTGCATGTAAAAATGGATCGATTGCCAAATCTTAGTTATCCTTTAACGGGAAAGAAACAGAGCTTACGCTTTTTCTTGGTGTGTAATGTTACATGTGTGCACATTCACATAATTTGAGGAAGTTCATTGAAATATAAATATCACCTAAACACTGTTGTGGTATACCCGATCAATTTTAAGGGAAATTGTACTTCATCTAGGACGATCATGTCTCTGTCTCACATCTACTCCTTGTTGACAGTGATCTTTTCCCCGCTGGAATCGAGTGGTCCCCAAAGAATTTGTTTATGACCTTCGCAAAAGTTGTTTAACACTAACTTCCCCTGAGAGATCCACTTCTTTTTGTGGATAAATAGTAACGCCAAACAATCTCTTCAGACAATTCATTCAACTATTATACTCAATGTGCTTCAAACATGACTCATTTCAGGGGGGGTAAAGAACCTCCAACGGTGGCAAGTACTGGGACAAACTGATATACGTTGTGAAAGCGTACCGAGATAAAGTCAGACCAAATGAACAAGGCATTCTCTAGTGTAGAATTATACTCCAAAATGTTAAAGGAAAGAAACAAATCACCCAAAAATCTTCCAATCCAACATTTTCATTGAGTCAACCCAAAGTTCCACTTTCTCAGCACTCACAAAAGAGTCCCCAGCAACAAAGCCAGTCCATGCTTTTGTTTTCCCCCCGTTTCTCGATTACTCGTTCAAGAACCAAACCCAGGTAGGCAATCAACATATGAAAGAAGAAAAAGAAAGCTAGGCGTACCGCCAGGATGACGACGGTGAAGACTCCCACGCAGACTAGAAACACGACCTGGTCATGCTGGCAACAATTCTTGAGCTCCCAATTGGGCATTGTTCTCTGCCGCTAATGCCTTCAAACAAGAGCTCAAGCTGACTTCTCTTTGTTCGGCTTCTGCGGGTTTCAAGAATTCAAATTTGAATCTGCTGGGAAAGAAAGTTTCAAGAATTTCAATTGAATCTGCTGGCAAAGAAACCAACTGTAGGAAGGGAAAGGAAGTTGGTGATGATTTGGTGCTGGTGTTGGGGTCTTCCTGAACATCGTTGAAAAGTCAATCGACCAATTGCGTGTACGTGTGAAGGTGTCGTTTTTCCAGTGAGGAAGCAGAGAAGCCGTCGTCGAACCTGATTGGCCCGATTTGACTGGGTAAGGACCGCCTCCCGTCCGTCCCTAGGCTCTTGTCTTCTCATGGCTCTTTTTGGGTTCCTTTATTCTTACTTTTGAAAGGATAAATAGAATTATTTACATCTTAGACTAGACAATAAATTGCACTTTGGGTGCGCATGAATACTTGTGCATTCGTGCCTGGACGCTATTTCCGAATGTGAAATGATTTTTTTGATTCCCCGTCCGGAACAATTTCTCAGGTATTTGAAGGCGTTTGATAAATCACTGGTCCAAAATTTCTATTCCTAGAGTAGAAAAGAATAGAAATCGATTTTGTATTCTACACAAAATTTCTCGTTTCCAAATAATATTTTAATAATATTTTGAATTGTTTAATTTTTTTCTACTTTCTTCTTTGGCCATGGTCGGTCATGGCGATCGGCATAGCCCAGGGCCGGCGAGGGCGTCACTTGACCTCGGCCGCCGCCGGCGGAGGCGAGGAAGGCCGCCTGCTGGCGAGGGCGAGGCGGACCCTCGCCGCCCGGGCGAGGCCGACCTCGCTGTCGCGCGATGGACGGCGAGGCCGACCGCGCCGTCATGCGACGGACGAGGCTCGGCCTGCGCTCGATTTGGGCGAGGCCGACCTCGCTGTCAAGCGGGACGGACTACGAGGCTGCCCGGCCTCGCTCGATCCGGGCGAGGCCGCCTGGGTCCAGCGGCGAGGGTCCAGGCCTCGCCCCCCGGCGAGGGCGACCGCCCGCGCTGGCACGGCGAGGGCCGTGACACCCTCGCCGCCTGACCACTGGCCAGGTTTGTCAGCTGCACGCCACGGCGACCGGCCGGCTACCATCGGCCAGGAAGAACAATACAAAAATAGGAAAAGAAAAAAAAAGAAAAAGAAGAAAAAAAACTCGATTCTCAAAATTATTTTTCTAGAAACAAAATTGAACTTTTTTACTTGCTTGTTTCTCTTCTTCCAAAAGCTCGTTTCTCGCACAAATTTTTGCAAAATGTGCCGAGGAACAAAAGTTTACTAAACGTTTACTCCCAAACTATTTCCTGGGAACAAAAGAACAGATGTAAATTTTTACTATTTGGCAGCACGTTATTTCAAGGGCTCCTTTGTATTTCATATTCCAAGAAATTATTTACAAAGTAGATGGGTCAAGATCGTTGGGTGAGTCATGTTATCTGTGTATCACTTGCGACAAATTTGATAAATTTTCGTCACAATGATGAAAATTGAATAGGTCAAAAGGGTTATGTATTCGTACGGACTAATTAGTCCATTATTTTGATCTGTGTTTCGCAAATCATGCGCTCGTGTTAGCCCCCGGTCTACTATCTAGCCGTGTTATTGGATTGTGAATTTGTGTAGACTTTTAACTCGCTTAATGAAGTTACACATATCTTATCATGTCAACTCGTGAGCAAGAAGTCGTGTATGATATATGCTTGGATTGAATATACGTTCCCTAGCATTAATTTCATCAGATCATGTCCATAACCATCTACCAACTAGTACTCAAGTTCAAAGATGCAAAACCATTGAAAAATTCATATGCATCAAGTGCTGGGAATATCATTAAATTGGCTCAAACCTAATTTAGAGTGCGAAAATAGTGAGTTGGGCTATTTGCGATTTTGGGACTCTGTAGTAAAGTCATTGCAAAAGTTTTAGGATTCAAACAATGAAATTTTACCTCCCTTTCTTTTCATAACATCTACATTAGTAAACTTTAACCTCATTAACCACCCTACGAACTTAATGAAACGGTTAAAGTGCAAGTCAAAACTGAATGAATGACAATTATTTGTGCATTAAGAAGAATACATGAAAGAGGAGGAAAAAAAAAGAGCTTGCATCATGACAATAATTTCGATCTTAGTGCTATCACAGATGTAATGAGATGAATGAATGTACTATAAGTCATGTGTTTGCTGATATGTGCATCGACCTGCGACTTGTTCTTTGAATCTCTCGTAATGTGTGAGAATATATGGTTCACGATGGACAAAATTGATGCATCTTGGTAATTCAATGCCATAGATAGGTCTAAACAAGTCTCAGTCTGTTAAATGATTATTTCTAGACAAGGAGTCCAGATTAAAATCAAGCTCGTTCGAGCTAAGATTCACGCTCCGAGTCTCAAGCTCAAGAATACCGTCATAGAGCTTTCCATAATTTAGTCGGGTTGATCTCGAGTAGTAAATCGCTTCAACTTTTCTTTTTTTCCTAAGCCTCTGTTTGTTTCGTGAAATTTTTTTTTGGAAAAATGTTTTCCTTATTTTCCAGCGTTTGAACCGCTTAGGGAAATGAGTTAATGAAAAATATTTTTCTAGTCAATAGGAAAATTTATGTTTAAATTTAGAAAAATGATTTCTTATTTCAAAAATCAGAAATCATTTATGTTTTTAGCGGTCCGACTTTGGTTCACAAAAGCCTTGTTGAAGATCTCAACGCCTGGGCCCGAGACTATAGAGGTCGGGCCCACGACACCGGTGCCCGTGCTCGAGTCCCCGCCGCTAGGGTCAGGGTCCACAAAGGTTGGGCTTGGGACCTCGATACCCGTACTCGACGATCCGATGCTCATGTTCGGGTTCGGGTTTACAGAGGCTAGGCTCAAGATCCCGGTGCCTGTGCCTAGCTTCACGATGCCTAGGCCCCAGTCCATCGAGGGCAACCTGTGTCCATAGAGGCCGTGCCCGAGACCTTGGTGCCCATGTTTGAATCTACGATGCTCAAGTCCGTCATCGAGGCTGGGTTCAGGACCCTAGTGCCCATATCCGGATCCATTGAGGTAGGGCTCGACACCTCGATGCCAGTACCAGAATCCTCGAATCTTGGGCCAAGGTCCATCAACTCGGAGTGTAGAACACTCTCGAGGACCCAAGCCCGCCTCAATGGACCTGGACCTTACCTCAATGGTCATGGGCTCGAGCACCAGGGACTTGGGTATAGGCACCGAAGTCTCGAGCTCAGCCTCAACGGACCCATGCACGTCATCATGAACCTAGGTCCAGCTTGGAAACGAGCATGGGTATCAGGGTATCGGGCTCGGCCTCGATAGACCTAGGCCCGAGCGGGGAGTCAGAAACGGGCACGGAAGTCTTGAGCCCAGCCTTTGTGGACTCAGGCCTGGCCTCCATGGACCTGGCCTAGCCTCGATCGTGGTGCTGGGATCTCAGGCCCTTCTTCAGTGGACCTAGGACTAGTGCTTATTAAGGGTGTCAGAACCAAATCGAAAAATCGAATCGAGATACGAACCGAACCGAAAATTTCATGCGTTTCGGTTTCGGTTTCGATTTGGATAATCAAAATTAACCATTTTTTTTTCAATTCGGTTTATTTCAGTTCGGTTCGAATCAGTTCGGATCGAACCAAACTGAAATAAACACTTCGGTTTCCACAGCCAGGTGTTCGACCCCCATCTACTCGGCGCGCCCCCCCCAACCAGTGCGTCATGTGCCTCAACTGCCCTTCCATCTCCCACCTCTCCTGCGTCACCTCCAGCTCCAACTCCAACCACCACTTCTAGCGCCCCTTCTGCTCCAACCCTAAGTTCCGGTTCCTCTCCCTCGGGCCGGTCCCCAGCAACGGGGAGGACAAGCGGTCGAGGGTCGAGGCGAACGCGGGCCTCGAGGCCGTCGTCACCCCCCGGAGGGGGCGCCCTCCTCGGGGACGATAGGGACGACGTGAGGAGGGTGATCGATAGGGAGTCGGCCAAGGCTCTGGTCGCGGCGGCCAAGATCGCCTGCGCCACGATGAGCAAGGCCGCGGCCATCACGGGGGTCGAGGCGGAGCGGAGGGTCAAGGAGGTGGCGTTGGCAAGGAAGAGGGCGAGGGAGGCCTTGGAGAGGGTGGCCTTCTTGACGCCGAAGGAGAAGGAGAGTGATTTGAAGGTGGGGGTTGCCAATGGGGCTGGGTTTGCTTCGGAGCTGAAGGTTAAGCCCAGGGTTGTGGAGAACGAGAAGGTGAATCAAGGGGTTGATGGGATTTTGGGTTCGTCGCCAACAAATGGTGTTGTCTCGGTTGCCGGGGGTGTACAGGGAGAGAAGTTGCATTTGGTTTCGTCGGTTGCCGGGTTCAATAACGTTCAACAGAATAAAATCGAAAACTGATCCGAACCAAACCGAACCAAATCGGTTTTTCAGTTAAGTTTCAATTTGGTTCGAGCGAGTTTCGGTTCGGTTCATGGTTGCTTCCTCAACGGTTCGGTTCGATTCGGTTTTTCAAGAAAATCGAACCGAATCGAATCGTTTACAGCCCTAGTGCTTATGCCTGTGCCCAGGACTAGTCCCAGCGCTTGGGCCGGGGTCCATCGAGGCCAGGTCCAGTTCCTCGATTGTTTATACCCGAGTCACTAGCGCTTAAATAGTACGTGTCTTTTTAGGAGATATAAAATCAAAATTTCCTTTTTAAACGAAGGACAACAATGTTTGATTTTTTTTTTCAAATTTCAACTAAATGTTGTCATTTTTTCTGAAAGATAAATTATTAAAAGACATTTTCCAGAAATATTAAATTTTCATGAAATAAACGGGGCCTAGACGGTAAAATCGCTTCGACTTGCCTTGACTTGGTTACTTTTACTTGTTCAAAGGTTAGTTTAAGATGGGGACAGAAGTTCTGCAATTGGGATGGATCGACTGCAGACCGTTAAAATCAAACGATGAGATTGATGATTTACTTTCGTTTGACCTCGTGGTGGTTCCATTCCATGTTGTCATGAATCTATAATGGAAATGGACAATGCCCTTTTCGAAATCCAGCACCAGCAATGCCCCGAAGTGCTCGTTAAACCACCCCACCAACCATTTCCAGCTCTGCAATGCCCGCTTTTGCATGCTCAAATCTCTCCACACGTTTCTATCTAATCTCTCCCTCTTTCGCTCTCCCTTTTTCTAATCGTCCTCCCATTAAATGAAGGACTTCTCTCTTTCTTCATTTCTTTGTGCTCGGAACAACCTCGACCTTCGGCCTTCGCATGTAAAGCTCTCTCTCTGTGGGTCAAATCATTTTCAAGAACCAACATTCCCTTCTCTCCGTCGCTGTCTCATCTCAGTCTGCTCATTCTCTTCCCATTTCGTCTCGTTTGTGTCTCGTCCGACGTGAGTTTCTTGAAGTTCCCACAAAGAAGGACAATGTCGATCGAGCTCTTGTCCGAGAACCCAGGCACGAGCCCGAGAATCTCCTTCTCGCACGACCTACGCCTCTCCGAAGCCGTCGTCCCTCTAGACCAGCAACGCCAACATTTTAGCTCGGACTCGGCAGGAGGGACCAGCCATCTGAGCGGCCCGAGCTTCGACTTCAACTTCTCCAACAATCTCAACATCTTCGGCCACGAGCCTTCCTCCGCTGACGAGCTCTTCTCCGATGGCAAGATCGTCCCCACCACCCAAATCAAGAAACATGCTCCCCGGAACCAGCCTCTGAAACAAGAGGGTCATTCTGAGGACTCCGAGAAGCAGAGCTTGAAGAGCGAAGAGAAGCAACAGAGCGGCAACAACTCCAAGTCGTTTTGGAAGTTCAAGCGAAGCAGGAGCTTGAACTTGAGTTCTTGCGGAAGTGGGTATGGAAGGAGTTTGTGTCCTTTGCCTCTCTTGTCGCGAAGCAACTCGACCGGGTCGCCATTGAACAGCAACAACAGCAAAGAGAGCCACCACAATCATCTTCATTATCAGAAGCAGACTTGTTCTCCTAACAAGCAAGGCTTTCCACTCAAGCCATTTCAACCTTCTTCATCGTCGCCATTGTCGTCGGGTTATCAGAAACCTCCGCTGAGGAAGAGCAATAATGGCTTTCATGGGAACATCAACAACAACAATGGCAGCTTTCGGGTCAATCCAGTTTTGCATGTGCCTTCAGGGAATCTGTTCGGTTTGGGCTCCATGTTCCTCAGTGGCAAGGAAAAGAGCAAGATGAGGAAGTGATTTTTGTTTTGCGGTACAATTTTTTGTTACATCATTCGCAGAACGAGTATATCTATTATTTCTTAAGTCATTTTTTTTTCGCGTCGGTCAGGAGTTTCAACCGGTATGTTTGCGCTGTATGTATGCGTTAGATGGACTAGGAGCTTGGCCTCCATTTGTTGTATTCTGGACTTCTGACTGTGTCCCTTTTTTCCCTTCTTCGTTTTTGTTTTTCTTGGACTGTGCTGTCCGTAAATTGTAATATGTGCTCAAAGTAGTGAGGAATGGATGAGTTCAATCTTCATGGACAGTTCTTGCTGTTTTCCATTGGTTTATCGTGGAAATTGGGCCATCTGTTCTCCGGATGAGTATTAACTCTTAATTTGTGATATATATAATTTTAGTTCAAGGTACTTTCGGATGCATCTCCTGTTTGTATCATATGATCTAAGGTGGTTTAACTAGGGTAACTAAATAACCTAAATTGATAGAAAACTTGACTTGCCCGTCCCGAACAAGATTGTAATCATGATGACGAGGATCGCAGATTCTTTTTCCGTATCATGGATATTAAAATCTTTGGTTCGATCAATCCCCTCCATACATGGGAACTGCCCCATTTGTATGGAAGAAATTGGACTCGAGCAGAGAGGATGATGAACTTGGCTATCAAATTTACTTTGACTGAAGATTACTACTTAGCATTACACATCTAAAAGCACCAGCACCAACTACCAATCGATATCTACCAACAACATAACAGTAAAAATAGCAAGTAACACACTGCGTCACCAAAACAAACTCACCTCAAGCAAACATCGCACCCACATTCATCTCTTCTATGGACCCTAGTACTAAACCCAATTTTCCATCATTTGCTGAATTCCGATTGTGGTAATTTCTTTTCCTTTCCTTTTTTTTTTTTCACTTTCTTTGCTTCTTCAAGCGTCAGTTGATGGGGAGATCCCAAAAGTTTCAATGAAAAGATAGAAGGGATAAAAAGCGTTGGATTATTGAGTGGAGGGGCCAGTGGAGACATTATTGAAAAGCTTGGAGCCACATGCTTCATTTGGAGGACAAATTGACAGATAAGAATGGCTTTCTCTGCTTGTCCCCATGCTGTTCCTCTTTGGTCTTTGCTCACACATGGTCTTGCATGTTCTGGTTCTCATGGCTGAGAAAGAGACTGACCTAAAGTAGCTATTTTAGTGACATTTGCATGCCAGAAAAAATCAGGACACTTCCTCGGATTTTCCTTGGAGATGACCATTATTTGATCACCCATTTTTGTACTCTATTTTAGTGGCAGGGCGGTTGGATGCACCGGGACTATTTACCTGACAAATCGAAATAAAACATAATGCCTCGAACAACCGTTCCTCGAGGTGGCAAGATAGTTGGATGTCCAACCTAGACATATACTCACGTGTTTGCCTCAAAGGCATAAACTTCAATACTCTCTGACCTTGGTACTCATCAAAGATTTTTCTATAGTATTTTGCACGTAATTCCACAATCTCACTAATTATTGGCTAAATATGTTCAGATGGAAAGGAAAAAATAAGCAACAAAGTAGTGCGCTCGAAAGCAAATAAGCTGAAGAGAAATCATACGAATGAGAAACCCAGCAACCTGTGCCAAAATATATAGCCAGACTAAAGAAGCAATTGGATCGAAGCTACTGTCGATCAATGTTAAGGAGGATTCCTTGTTAATTACTTTGGTCTAAAACTTTTTTTAAGCTAGTGCATGTCATCTAAATAGACTGACAAAATTTCAAGATGGGTCAGTAGGACATGCAGACAAAATTTTGCAAGGTTTTTCGGCTGCATGAATAGCGCAATAACGTGAAAGAGTTCGGATAACTGACTGTACTTAGTATAATCAAGGCTTTGCAATTGTTTCTTTCTTGTTGATCAGACATATGGGAGGAATACAATATAATTCAATCAGTAATATCAAACTTTGTGATACTTATACTTCTGCCCCAAATTAAATCTGCTTATACGCTTGCTAAATCCGCTGAGCACTAATGCCCTCACAGCCTGAACTCCTTGATCCAATGCCTCATCAATCTGTATAAAAAGCCAATACCCATTAAAGAGTCCTACGAATTTTCAGCTGAATTCCTACCCTGTGACTAATCTTTAACAATCTATGTTTTGAGAACATGAGTCTTGACCCTGAAAAGAACAAGCTACATCGGCATTTAGATAAAACTATCTATATATACATATGCATAGGTATATGCATATATATTTTTACCAAGACAAAACTGTACTTATTGCTGGTTGCGAGGTGACTTTGAACTTGCGTAGTATTATAACAAAGATGCACCTGTTCACGTTCCACTGAGCTGAACTTCTGCAAAAGGAAAGCTTTCACATCCATAGTTCCTGGTGGACTCCCAATACCTGCAAGTATGATGGGTGGCAATTATTACACTACATAAATTACAAGGGGCGCTTAAAATGATCTCAAGGAACCAACCAATTGAGAGCCGAGGAAATTCTCTGCAACCATCCAAATGAGCCATCACACTCTTCATCCTGGCACAAGATAGAAGGACCATGATAATATGCTTGCAAATACGCTCTGTAGGATTTGAACCAATGACATCGGGTTTTATAGAACTAACAAACACTATAGCAGAGGGATATGCCTCTAAATCTGATCGAACATTTGTATCATGTGAAATTAGAATTCCGATGAAAAGTCGAGTTTGTTTGGCTCAAACGATGATACATATACAAGTGCTTTAATTCAAGGTCATATGGAATTTAAGTACACCAGGTATCCAAGAAATTTAATAGTTGACTCCGCATAAGGAAAAACACATAAGAAAATTTAACATAGCCTAGTCCAACTAGAGATTAAAATCAGTCACTCCTACTTCCACCAACAAAGATCTGACTAAATAAAGTAAGCAAGACACCACCCCTGTATCTATTTCATGCTATCCCACTTCCGCTGACACCTCTGTCAATGTTGTGTGTTCATTGTTTCTCCAAGGGGTGCAAATATTTGTCTTTTGTCTCGCATTTAAAACCTTTCTATTGGTCCAAACAGCCAAACTCTTTGAAGTATTTCAACAGATGAATTTTGTTGAATTACCTCCGGACGATATTTATAAACATTCCTTTTAATCCAAAATGCAAGCACCACAAGCACCATATAAAGGATCATGCCATCCCATTAGATCAAATAAGGTCTTTTTTCCAAGAAAAGAAGTACCTAGGTTAGTTATTAAGCATAAAAAAGCAGCTACGGGCGTCCCAGTAAGCCAGTTACGACCCATGGAGGCACAAATTTGCTTCATTGACACGCTTATTCCTTTCTTGGGCATGAAAATGAACCCAAAGTGCAAAAACTCCAGCATCAATAGAGAAGTTGTTAGAAAGTCCAACCCAAAAGCTTAAGCTATTAGGTGGAGGGAAACCATATGAATATAAAGAGCATTTAGGACCCGTTGTCAATCGATGTAAGGATAATATTTCAACACCCCCACTCATGTGGCTGATACTATGTTAAAAGTCCAATCCAAAAGCTTAAGCTATTAGGTGGAGGGAGACCACATGAATATAAAGAGCATTTAGGACCCGTTGTCAATCGATACGGGATAATATTTCAACAAAAGTGTCGACATAGGTATCAGAAAATGTCCAAATCATGCCCATTATCCATACAAATTATTCCGATTTGGCCATGCATTCATCCACACTGATTGCATTAAATTGATTAAGATTCAAAGGAAGCCTTTCCCTTCCTGCCATCAATTTTACTTGCTCGGTAATTACAACTAATAAAGGATATAATTCGAGTGACAGACCAAGGGATCAATTAAGTTTTGATGCTCAAGAGAAAAGCTGCTGTAGAATACACAGACAAGCTGGAAAATAGTATTAAAGAAGCTATACCCGCTGTGCTGACCATGTCCTCCTTTGGGTTGTAGCCTCATAACACCATTGGGTAAGCTCATCTCATCATAAACCTGCACAGACCAATAAAACTTACATAGTATCAAGAGGAAAAACTGAGGGTAATATTAAGTGGTCCTTCCACAAATAGCAGAGTTACACATAATTACCAACAAAATATGTCGAAGAGGAATCTGGTAGTATGTTGCAAGCGGTGCAACCTGAATGAAAAGGAGTGAAAACATTGAAAATAGGAACTCCCAGTCTTTCGTGACTAAAGATGAAATAAGCCCTAGGTCCATAGTTTAACAGAAGAAATGGAATAAGCTGAAGATGGTAAAAAATCAAGATATATCAAGATAAAGCAACAGCGAAGAAAGAGAAGGCCCTAAAGACCCAAAAATTGGACGCACTACATCATACTTGCATATAATGCAACTCCAATCAACAACCATACACGAAAGTTTCAGTCAATAAAGACATGTATTTTGCACTGATATTCTCCAGCCAGGTGGTACAACTTTTTTATCAACTACCCTGAAATAGTCCTCCTTAACACAAAGCACACACTCCCAGCTCATTATCGCTTCAAACGAAAAAAAAAATGCTTAGCTCGTACAATCAATATTTTTGTCATAGTGTATATCAAAGCTGTGAAGAAGAAGCTGGATGGCTAATCAAAATTTTCCTTAAAAGCTTTCTAGTCAGCTGTCAATATACAAGAATTGATACTAAGAAATTCTTATGACTCCCAATAAGATGGTCACATTAAAACTTATCCTTCTTGATAAACCATTGAAATGAACTATCCATTTTTTAAAATTTTCTTCTCCGCTGAATAAAAGAGAATTTCATTCTGCATGAGAAGAAATGAAACTCAAAAGCAAATATGGCTGCTCATTGATCTTAGTCCGTCACCATATCCAAACCTAATATACAAATTTTGAATGATATTATGAGAGTATCAAGTTGCTCCAGGCCAATTTTCAAGTCAGAACCCAGGAAGAAAAGCAAAAGGGATAAAAATGATGTCCTAACATTGTTGAAATCATCGAACTTTTAGCAAATATATTGCCGAAACTTAAGAGTTTCCATTCACAAATCACCATTTGGTGTTCAGTTGCCAGTTATACTTATGAAACCGTCTGAGCTCTGAAACTAAGAAGCCGAAAAGTTCAAATGCCTAGAAACCATATAAAACATATAGATCATACGAAAAGAATGCAGCATCTATAATGGTACCATTATGCCAGCAAATATGGCAGCTGAAAAAAGGAACCAGATAAATATATGCTACGTAGGATGGGAACTAACAGATTCTCCGATGAAGTTCATATATGCTTGAGGCTTGGCCAACACTAATGGCACCTCTCCAATACAACCTGCACTGATGATCAAAGGACGTCCAATTGATCAATCTTGAGGAGAATTTTAAAGCCCTAATCATGCTTCCGCAAGTAAATGCCAAAGTATCAAGAAGGACAAGGAAAAACGGATTAATCAACTACCTATTCCAATCAAGGCTTTTGACTGAATTGTGTTTAACAGTATGCCCTCGGCTTGCGATATGCGCTCGATCATTTCAAAACCAACCTAACAAACAGACAAGGATTTAGATAAATATAAAGATCGATGAAAGCAAGCGGCATCTAGCTGTGTCATCAATCATTTTATGCAAAAAACTGTCATCAATTACATTATGCCTTGTGCCATGGTACTTATTCCCAGGATTTCCCAATCCAACAACCAACCAAGGAGTATATTCCACTTTGAATCTGCTGTCACTATCTGGCAATGAAGCAGAGACACGAAGCATCGCCGGAACTGTGTGTCGCGGGCGTATACGGGGACCTTGAAGACTTGGTGGACATGTGCTGGTTCTAGGGACTGAACCTGAATGCAACATGACCTGCACATCCACAACCCTGATACACTTCATTTATCCTAATCATAACAACACTTCCGCAGCAACCCAGTAGAAGCAAACACGACATCCATTGGTTCCACGGTTACAATTATACACCAACACGGGATTGCAGAATTCAAATGCGTAAACCCAGTAATTTGGTAATGTCATGAGCTGAGACGCAAGATAAGCCAAAAGGCTTCGGTGAGCAGAGAGGCAGAAAAACAAGAACTTTCAAAAAGAAAAATCAAGAAATCAAGAGGGTTTCGCCCGAAGATGAATAACAATCTAGTGAAATAAACTTTACCGTTGAATTACGGAGAAAAGGCCTTCAAGGGAAGATGCGATGAGCAGATGACTCGCGGAGAAGAGGCGAAGCTGCTGGAGGCTTGCTCTGGCTCGTGGTTTCATGCAGGCTGAAAGATATTTCGGAGATTTTTTTTTTCTTTTGGCCAAATATTTTGGAGGTCGAATTTGGTCTTATTGATATTTACTTTCAAAGTCCTAAAACTTTTTTGCAAAAGTGTGATTGAATACCTAAAATTTATTAAATTGGTGCAATCAAATTTTTCCGCTAACATTATAAATTTAGCTAACAAAAAATAGTGACGTGACATTTGTTTATTTTTTCTCTCTCCTGCTTGTCGTTTTTATTATTTTCTTTCTCAAATCGTTCTTAAATTAGATTGAAAATGATGAATTTTTCTTAAAAAATCCAAGCTAAAAAAAAAAAAGGGGGCCTTAGCCCTCGCTAGAAAGGGTCAGCAAAGGTTGCGGGGGCATTGCCGATGGTAGGCAGGGGCTGGCCCTTGCCAGCTGAGGGAGGGCACAACCCTCTCCTCAAATCTAGGCGAGGGTCGTTCATATTCTTTTATCTAATTTACGGATTGAAAGCAATTTCTGCAAAAGAGAGAGGATTTTTTGTTCATCAAAAGCCGAGGTAAGTTATATTTATGCTCTTACTTGATTTTCTCTTTAGATTGGGTCCTCAAGTTTCCGCTTTTGCGGGCCCATTTTCTAGTAGCTATACTGCTTACAACTTGCGAATTTTGGTTTGTTTATGATGTTATTACTTTTAGTTTTCATTTATTTCGCGAAAAATGTGATATTTTTGAAAAATATTTTTCAAGACGGAAAATGATTTTATTTTTAAGTATTTGGCTGAAACCTGAAAATGAACTTGAAAATATTTTTCACTATTTGTTATGAAAAATCTGATTTGATTTTCATTCATGCACTCCTTTTAATAATTTTTATTTTTAAAAAATCTCAATTTTTAATTACGTTTCTTTTCTCATTTTTCTTTTTCTTCTTTTCCTTCTTCTGGCTAGCGATCGGCCATAGGCGAGGGACAAGGCTCGCCTCGGGCCATTGAGGCTTGAGCTCGCTAGATTCTGGCAAATCGAGCATTGCCAGCCTCGGGCGAGGCTCCACCTTGTCAGATCCGGCAAGGTCGAGCTCCCCCGAAGATGATGAGTTCGAGACCTCGCAAGTCTCGGCGAGGTCGAGCTCGCCACAACTCGCTGACCTCTAGCAAGGCCTCGAGCTCGCCCAAGGCCGGGGAGCTCAAGCCTTGCTAGATTGGCAAGCTTTGAGTGCGCTAGAGGTCGACGAGGTCGAGCTTGCTGCGACGACCTCCACCTTGCCAATCTGTGGTGAGACCTCGAGCTTGCTGAGCTTGGGCGAGCTTATCCCTCCCTCGTGGCCGGCCATCAACTGAGGAAGAAGGAAAAAGAAAAAGAAAGAAAATAAAAGAAAATTAAAATATTGATTTAATTTTTTTTTATAAGAACGAATGTCTCATTAACTAAGAACCTGAGCCCAAGCACAAGAGACTTGCACTCAGCCTTTGTGAGCCTAAGCCTAAGTGCTAAGGACTAGAGCTCGAGCACCCAAACATGGTATTTATGGACCCGAGCTTGGGTGTCGAGACATCGGGCATAGACACCAAGGCTTCGGGCCTAGCCTTGATGGACCGGGGCGTTGGCGTTGGGGCACTGGGGTCCCAGGTTGGCCTTGATGGACTTGGGCTCGGGCGCCGGAGACTTAGTCCTGAATGCCGGGTATCCGAGAATCAACGTTGGGGTTTCTGTGCTCAAGTGTAGAGTTTGAGGTCTAAGAGTCAATACATAATAATATTTTGAAAAAAAGTTTTCCGATTTTTAAAAGAAAATCATTTTCGGAATTTAAGCATAAGTTTTTCATCAAAACATTTTCTATTAACTCATTTTCATAAGCGAACCAAACGCCGGAAAAAGAGGAAAATATTTTTCACAAAACAAACGGAGCCTTAGTCTTTCGGTCGACATATCGGAGGTCGATGATGATAAGGCCAACTAGTGTGAGTTCAGATATTTCTTCTTCAATTAATAAAAATCTAATTTGATCTTTTTTTTATATCTAATTTAAGTAAGATTTTGATTAAAAGATGCCGCATTAGCATATTTCGTTAACCAAATTGACTGAGTTAACGGAAGGACTTGATTACATCAATTTGATCAGTTTTTGAACTTGATTGTGATAGAGCAAATCTCTCATGATAGAGCAATCTTCCGTAATTTGTGATAATCACGTTGATAAGGTCAATCTTCAATCTGTGCCAATCCCGTTGATAGAGCAAATCTTTTACAATCTGTACTAATATTGTAGATTCTTATCTTTTGTAAAATCTTTTCAATTGTTATTCTCCCGCTCATGTACATATCATAAATATAATACAAATCTCCATACCGTTGAGTGTGCGATCAAATTCAGATTCATACTCTTTCACGGTATCAAATCTTCTAAATTTTTTTTTTTCATCTTGTTTCTATTCTTCATTACAATGTCTTCTTCGTCCATATCCTCCAACACCATTACCTTCACCATCGCTGCTAACTCTACATACTTGTTAGCCACCTCCCAACCACCCTTTGCGCTCGATAATATATCTCATGTTCTCCAAATCAAGTTAGATCGCACCAACTACCTTCTGTGGCGAGCACAGTTTCTACCTTTATTTCGTCTTCATGGGTATCTTCACTTTGTAGATGGTTTGTATCCTTGTCTAGCACCCACTATTGCTACTGCCAATAATACTGTGACCGAAAACCCGGATCATACTGCATGGCATTATCAAGATCAGCTCATCCTCTGCTGCATCCTCTCCACTCTTATTGAATCAGTTTTCTCACACATTGTCGGTCTTGACACTTCTCATGATGTGTGGACTTCGCTTGAGAAACTTTATGCTCCTCAATCTCAAGCTTGCATAATGCAATTAGAATTTCAGCTTCGATCTCTAAAGAAGGGCTCTCTTTCCATGGAAGCCTTTGTTCAAAAAGCCAAAAACATTGTAGATCATCTTTCTGCGGCTGCTCATCCCATCTCTGATTCCCAATTAATTCTCAGCATCCTTGGTGGCCTGGGTTCGGAGTATGATACATTCGTTACCTCAGTTACATCTCGTCTCGATCCACTACCTCTTGATGACTTTCTTGGCCTTCTTTACAATCAGGAAGTTATTCTTCAAAGCCGCACTTCCGAATCTCCAATAGAGTCTTCTCCAATTGTGAATGTTGCAGTCAAAATATCTGATGCCTTCAATACTCCCTCCAATGGTCGAGGACGTGGTCGAGGACGAGGACATGGCCGAGGTCGTGGTCGTAATTTTGGAGCTTATTCTCATTCTCGCATTATCTGTCAGGTGTGTAGTCATACAGGTCACTCGGCTCTCCAATGCTACCAGCAATTTAATCCTGGCTATAAAGCTAATACCAACTCTCCATCTGCGATGTATACCTCTTCAACCAGTGAGTCGTTTAATCCATATTGGTACCCAGACTCTGGTGCCACTCATCATCTTGCGGCTGATATGGCAAATTTGAACATTCGGAACGACTATTCTGGCACCGATCAAGTCCGCACGGCAAATGGGTCAGGTTTGCAAATATCACATATTGGTTCTTCCATCTTACATTCTCCTATCCGTCTTTTAATCTACGAACTGTTTATCATGTTCCATCTGTCAAGAAGAATCTATTATCTGTTTCTCAATTTACCAAAAACAACGATGTGGTATTTGAATTTCATCCTACTTTCTGTTGTGTCAAGGATCGATCCTCGAGGAACCTCCTGCTCAAAGGCCAGAATAAGAATGGACTCTATTGTCTTAATAATGCACGTACCACCAATAAGGATTCTCTGCAGTCAAATAAATCATCGCCAGCTTCATCCTGCTTCATTGGTGAACGAGTTTCTGCTTCTATTTGGCATGAGCGCTTGGGTCATCCGACTGCTCGCATCACTTCTTCAGTTATTTCAAAGCATGGCCTGCCAATATCTGCTTCTTCCTCATCTAGATTTTGTGAATCATGTCACTTGGGCAAGTCACGTCGTCTTCCCTTTACTAGATCATTAACCACTTGTAATGCTCCTTTGGAAATACTTTATTTTGATCTATGGGGACCATCTCCCGTTACGTCAATGAATGGTTTTCGTTATTACATCATTTTTATTGATGCTTATAGTGGATACACATGGCTTTTTCCACTTACTGTGAAATCTGATGCTCTCTCTACTTTTGTGCATTTTAAATCCCAAGCGGAAAAATATTTCAACTGCAAGATCAAGACCCTTCAAACTGATGGAGGTGATGAGTTTAAGAAATTTGATCCTTATCTTCGTCTTCATGGCATCCTACTGTTAGTGGTCTGCCCTAAGAATCAATCAAGGTTGATACTCTAATATTAGTTGTGGATTAGGTTGTGTCAGAAAACCGATCTTCACTATACTTAGGTAGTCATAATGTCTTGCTAGAGACCGCTTATGACTTGTGGGCCAAAAGGGTTTTGTGCACACTGCTAATGTGTAGTGAACCTACAGGGTCGCACACAATCGCGAACGGACTTCATATTTTCTGTGCGCCTTGATCTACTTCAGAAGTAGATTTATTCTCCTATTTAAATTATCTACGCGGTCGTGCGCGTTATGAGATAACGTTACATGTACGATTGGAGGTGGATAGTTTGGGCGGGCCCAAATAGCCCGGCCCATTAGGGTTTCCTATGAGGCTATATATATAGATATAGATAGTGAGAGAGTCTCACGTCAGATGACGCACGCCTCCGTGCCTCCATAGAATACGGAAACCCTAGAGAGAGTGTCTCCAGGAGAAACTCTACGATAGAGAATCGTTCTCTATTCGGCGTTCAAGAAAAGGAACTTCAAGATCTTTCGCTAGCACGTGGATCGTTGGAGAATTCCGTTCGCGTGTGTGGATACCGGTAGAGGCGCAACACTTGGGGCGCTTATCCCGACACAATCCGGTGCCGATTTATCTTCGATATGCAAAGGTACGCGTCGAAATTCCCTTTCGATTTCAATATACACATGGATCCTGTCTGGGGTTCTATATTCCGCTGCGTTATTTTTCGTTGATGAACCCTACATCCTACACCGTCTCTCATGCCTGCACACGCCAGAACAAAATGGTCAGGCTGAGCGCAAACACCGTCACGTTGTAGAAATTGGCATCACATTGCTTACCCGAGCTTCTGTTCCTCGTCTATATTGGACTGATGCTTTCCTCACTGCGGTCTTTCTAATTAACCGCATGCCTACAACGGTGTTGTGTGGATTGTCTCCTTATGAAAAATTATTTGGCCAGAATCCCAATTATCTACAGTTGTGTGTTTTTGGATGTGCATGCTATCCTTGGCTGCGCTCTTATACTCTCCATAAACTTGATGACTGAACAATGCAATGTATCTTCATTGGCTATTCTCCTCATCACCGTGGCTATCGTTATCTGCATCGTAGCACTGGCCGAATATATATTTCTCGCCATGTGGTTTTTCAGGAGCACTTGTTCCCGTTTGCTCAATCAAACTCTGGTCAATTGTCCTCACCATCGCCAAGTGCCCATGTTTGCATTGGTTATTCCTCTATTAAACCCCTAGCTTCAGGGGGTGTCCACTACTACATCACTTCCGTTAAGTCCGTCGAATATCATGGGCAACTCCTCATCACAACTTCAACAATCATGCACTTCCACAATTCCATGTGAATCATCTTCTCCAGAAGCTCCACCCTTACCATCTTCTCATCCTCAACCACCAACTTCTACCCATCCAATGGTCACTCGTCTAAAAAATAACATCCGTAAACCAAAGGCTTTTCTCTCAACTAAGCACCCACCGTGTTCTTGTTTTCACTCAAGCTTGACACCAAGTGAACCCACTTGTTTTTCCGTTGCAAACAAAGACCCTAACTAGCAACAAGCTATGGCTAGTGAATTTAATGCTCTCATTCAAAATGGCACTTGGAAACTGGTTCCTCGTCACCCTTCCATGAATGTGGTCAACTGCAAGTGGATTTATCGCCTAAAACCAAGGCTGATGGCCCCATCGATAGATGCAAAGCATGACTCGTTGCGAAGGGCTTTACTCAACAGGCTAGCTTGGACTATGATGAAACTTTCAGTCCAGTTATCAAACCGACAACGATTCAAGTTGTTCTCTCATTAGCCGTTACATATAACTAGTCTCTACGCCATTTGGACATCAAGAATGCATTTCTCCATGGCACCATTAAAGAAGAAGTCTACATGAAGCAGCCCCTAGGATTTATTGATTAACGTTATCCTGGCCATGTATGTCGTCTTTGGAAAGCTCTATATGGGCTAAAACAAGCTCCACGGGCCTGGTTTTCTCAGCTAAGCTCATATTTATTATCTATCGGATTTGTGGCCTCCACTGCTGACTCTTCATTATTCATTCAACATAAATCTAACGACATTCTACTTCTTCTCATCTTGTTGACGATATTATTATTACCAGGAGCTCTACCTCCTCCATCACCGAATTAATCACTCAACTTGGCACTGAGTTTACAATCATTGATTTGGGAAATCTATCATACTTTCTTGACATTGAAGCCCATTGATCCTCTACTGGGCTGTCCCTCACTCAATCCAAGTATGCCACTGCTCTTCTCACTCGCACAGGCATGGCCGATGCAAAACCTTGCTCATCACCTATGGCTCCCTCAGCTTCTAAGTTGTCGAAGCAAAGTGGTGAACCACTGACCGATGCCTCCGCATATTGGAGCACAGTTTGGGCATTGCAATACCTTACCCTTACCAGGCCAAATCTATCATTTGATGTCAATAAAGTGTGTCAATTTATGCATTGTCCAACTATCGATCATTGGTCAGTTGTCAAACGGATTTTGCGCTATCTCAAAGCTACTATTCATCATGGGATTACTTTGAGGCCTATGCGCCAACTGACCTTCACTGTGTTTACAGATGCTGACTGGGCCAGCTGCCCTGACGACTGAAAGTCTACTAGTGGCTATTGCATTTATTTTGGTCCCAACTTGGTTTCCTGGAGTTCTAAAAAGCAACCAACTGTTGCTCTGTCTAGCACTGAATCATAATACAAAAGGGGTGGCTAATGCAGCCTCTGAATTACTATGGCTATTACAACTCCTCCGAGATCTTCGATACACTCTCCATCGGTCACCTCTTGTTCTTTGTGATAATGTAGGGGCAATCTATCTGGCCACAAATCCCATCTTCCATGCACGAACCAAGCACGTGGAAATTGACTATCATTTTGTTCATGATTTAATCAGCAAGAAGCAGTTGGAAGTTCGCTTCATTCCTACTCAGGTGCAAACGGCTGATGTCATGATAAAACCTCTATCCATATCCCGATTTCTTGTTTTATGTGACAAGCTCACAGTGACTCCGCCACCGTTTCTCTTGAGGGGGTGTGATAGAGCAAATCTCCCATGATAGAGCAATCTTCCGTAATCTGTGATAATCACGTTGATAACGTCAATCTTCTGCAATCTGTGCCAATCCCGTTGATAGAGCAAAACTTTTACAAACTGTACTAATATTGTAGATTCTTACCTTTTATAAAATCTTTTCAATTGTGATTCTCCCGCTCATGTATATATTATAAATATAATACAAATCTCCACACCATTGAGTGTGCGATCAAATTCAAACTCATACTCTTTCAGATTATACTTTTTGAAAGTTTTAGATTTTAATCGCACTTTTGTAATAAGTTATAGGACTTTTATTGTACTTAAACTTTTTATGTGAGTTCGTACCTATTTCATAAACTACACTACCTTAAAGCTGGGTGTTGTAACTTTCTAAAAGCTACTGCTGTACCAAATAGCTTAGTCTAAAAGCAAAGACGACGAAAGCTACTGGACCGATGACAAAAATATTTTAACCTATATTTATTAAGATGAGTCACCACAAATTTAAAGCATGGGTGGATTTTAAAGTTAAAATCTCAAAACATATGGGTTTTAGCGGCCGTTATAAACCCACTTTCAACCCATATAATAAATAGCTCAGGCTTAGCTTACTTGGTCATTCTTTGCTAGTCTCTTCTTTCTCCCTCTTCAATTTCGTGACATGTGACCTTTTCCCTTTGTTTGCTCTACTTCCACCATCTTTAGGTTTTCTTCAACCTCTAGCTTGCAACTTCATACTACTGTGACATATTGCACTTCAAGGAAACCCAAACTTTCACCCTTATCTTTACGCTCCCGTCCATAACTCGACCCCCGAGCTCCCTTACTATCTTGACAAGTCGGTTCATGGAGTAGCTCATTCTTTGAAGGCAAAAATTTATGGAAAAAAAGTTACTAAAAATGGATTTCTAGTTAGGTCGGGTTTGGATTAGGTACGGATTAGAT
This sequence comes from Syzygium oleosum, assembly GCF_021117445.2. Classification (NCBI taxonomy): domain Eukaryota; kingdom Viridiplantae; phylum Streptophyta; class Magnoliopsida; order Myrtales; family Myrtaceae; genus Syzygium; species Syzygium oleosum. The sequence continues at coordinate 1,381,278 of NW_026607532.1, read as the reverse complement.
TGGGTTGGGAATGGATCACTAAATTTGCATTGAATATAAATAGATCAAAACGGATTAAATTGATCAATTTAGGTTGGATCATTTTTTACTCGGTCCAAACTCGATCCGGCCATTTTTGACTCGGTCCAAACTCGATCCGGCCAACATGTTTGAGTGGCGGCTTGACACTGGCTGTGCGTGCTCACTGCTGGACTTCGCTCGGGCAAGTAGAGAGTCAATTAACTATGTAAAGGTTTCTTCTTAACTTTTGCACGATTTCCTTCATTTCCTTAGTTGGGAATGGCGCTAGATTGACAGGTCCACTAATTAGAGCGGCTATTATAGATGTTCCAAACCCCATTCGACACAAATTTTTGACAGCTGTGATCATTATGATGGCTCAAATTTATCTTCCTAATTGAGGCATAAATAACTGTCATTTTGATTATATATCCAGACGCGAGATGTCAATCATATGTATTTTAATAATACCCGTGACAATTAGAGTTGATGATTGCACGTGATCTTTTCTTGTCTTTGTGAGCAATATAGGCTCTACTGGGTCGGCTAAGTTGTCCTCCATTAAAGTTTCTTGAGCTGTATAAACGATGAGTGACTTCCGATCATATTTTACCCTTTGAGTTTGAGCCCGCTAATCATTACCAGCCTTGAAATTAAAGTTCATTTGGGGGAAAAAGTCAATGTGACAAAGCCAAACATTATCAATGCATTTCCTATATGTCGAGTTCCTTAGTCAACTTTTCCTTTAGGCTGTAAAAGGTGGGAAAGATTCAAACTTAAAGATCTAGTGCCTTACAAGTTTTCACTCATTTTTACGACAATTTCTCACTTGATGTGGATGATATTTGAGTACACAAGAAAAAAGTCTGCAAATTGTACATGTTCCAATACTCAAACTCCACATTTTCTTGGTACTAAATGGATCGACTTGAAAATTACCAAATGAAATTACAAGTTACGTAGCAGCAGGTCCAAGACTCAAATGCAGATCCAACCCCAAACCCTTCTTCTCGATCTGAGAGGAAGGCCGACCACCATGAGCTCTCACTTCATCAAGCAAAAACGACCTTGTCGCTGTTGCAGCTGTCTCGCCAACACTGCCTCCACTCACGTGCCTCCCAGGAATGCGAGACGACCCTCCAGTGAAATACAAGCCGACACCGTTCGCAACTTGGAACGAAGGCGTGTGGCCGGTGTGTGGAAGGATCAGCCACGGAGGGGTCCCTGCTGGCGAAAGGTGCGGGGCCAGGAGGTGGTGTGGCTGGGTGAAGGTGGACATGAATGGGTTGTGCAGCTTCCGGCCTTCGGCGGCAGCGACTCGCATCTGAGCGCGCTTCAGGAGCTGGCGCTCCTTCTTGTGCGCGTTCTGGTGGCCGCCCAAGGCCTGCGAGTTGGCGAACTCACGGCAGCAGTACTGGCACTCGAACTTCCGGCCGTCGGATTCCGGCGACCCGGATGATGAAGACTTTGTTGAATTCGAATTCGAATCATCTCCAAGAATATTTTCTTTTGTGCTCTCTTCCAGCGGTGGTGATGATGATATGTCGATGCCAAAGAGCTTTAGTGGTGTGATGTTATTGCTAGTGATGTTAGTAGTAAATGGCTTGGTTTGGAGAGAGTAGTCTATTTCCGCCATCAGAGAGAGCGAGAGAGGGAGTGTGTTTAGAAGAACAGTATGAGACAAAGGAGCATGAAAATGTGGAAAGACTAAGTAGCTAATAGGTGATTTGAGTGGTTGAATGTGTTGAATATATAAAGATCTGATATGTTACGCTGGTGTGTTACAGTTGCAAGAAACTGATGATTGACAAAGACAAGAAAAGAGAGAGAGAGAGAGAGAGAGAGAGAGAGAGAGAGAGAGAGGGTTGGTTATGAAGAAAGCAAGTCTTGTTATTGGGAAGATGACACAGTGCAAGAAAACTCATTGATGAGCCATCAAAAGAACACTTCAAGGTATGGCGTTATCAAACAAGAAACCCAAGAAATTATGTTTGTCAGATACATGTGTGTCTGTGTGAGAGACCCAAAGAATAAAGCAACACGAGGGCGTGTCTTAGATGTATTATGGTCCTATGAGTACGACTAGCTCAATAATTTTTAATTTACATTACATCATACATTATTAAATAGGGAGAAAGTAATGTAGTAGGTTCGAACCTACTTTTGCACCGAATGGCACTCTAACAAAGCGAAACCCATCTGTTGACTTGATCATCACAAGTTTGCTAGATCAGTGTTCCATATTGGCCGGTTTGTTTCTAATTAAATGTCAAAGAGAAGAGGTTAACTAGTGAAAATATTACGAGAACTCAACTTATGACCCTCCTTCCAAACGGATCTTGTCCGGCGACCACTCAACTTCCCTATTCACGAGCACCATCGTGTGTGGTACAATTATAATTATACGTGCGCGAGCGTGTGTAGAGACGAGACATGGTATATAACATAAGAAAAGGCCTTAGCCATAAAGATCAACCTTTGCTGTGTGGTTGTGCAAATTTCGATTTTATCTAATTAAAAAATCATCTTTTTTTGGCATGGACATGAAGTTAATGCAAGGCTATCTCTTTCTAAACGACCTCTCATCTGCCTAAGTTCTCTTGATCATGTGGACTTTGTAAGGTAGGCAAGAGGTTTGGAGAGAGACTTCCACGACACAATATATGCAATCATTTAACCAAAACATGTTAGTTCAAGAAAACTAAACAAGACCCATCTTTGTCAAGTAAGTGGGGTTTACATGATGTTCGGGGGGGTGTTAAGAAAGATAGGGAAAGGTCCACAATGATGGGTGCTTAATTTGTCCTTTGCATGCTTGCGTGATTGACGACGGGTTCTTAGGTTTTGTTTATAGAGGGAAAATCTCTTCGAATCTTACTAACCACCGTGAATTAAGGGGGGCTTCGATGTTGCCATGGCTTAGTCCCTTTTCACACGCCACTTCTGTATGCTGTCGTTGTCTGCAGAATGTATATTTTATGCATGCATCACCTGCAAGTATGCAAAATGTTGAATCCACCCCTTCACTGGGTGTCCACACGTAAGATTTTTTACGGTTTCTTTTCTCAAACTTGATTAATTGAGCAGTGTGTGGCACTACATTCAGACAAAGTAGAGTGATAGAGAATCTCCATCCGAGAAGATGATGCATGTCATCAATGTTGGCCTCTCATCCTCTAACCCCCTTTAGTATATCTGTATTCGTCATGTTCCGTACGATCATATGGACCGGGTTCTGTTGGCATTACAATTTCGAAAAAAATCAGCTGTGTGTGTCGACGTCCTAAATATGTGATACCAAGACACTTTAAAAGGAGCGATGACATTGAAAACAAAAGTTGGCTACTACGCAAAGTCACTAAAATGATCTGCTATCATTTTGGGAAGTAGTGATGTATCATGATGACAAATTTACGGATTATACGAGGATTTTCATTTGATGTTGCTTAATGGGGACATGACCAATGAAGAACATATAGAGATGTCAAAGAGGGTCTCGCTCATTGGACCAAAATTATAGCCAAGATAATCATCAAATCCAGCTAAGTTAGTAGCTAAAACCGACCTATCCTGTCGGGTTCTTCACGTGGAAACTATTTGAACAGAGGGACAGTGTAACTTGTTTAGTTTCTTCCCTTAAATTAGCTTAATTTGACTACTTCCTGTTGGCCATAGAGCTTCATTTGACTGTAGCTCTCTGATTTTTGTACGCTACAGATGAAGTTAAATGGACGTGGAGCCGGATGCATCAAGCACTGCGTCGTCATTGGATCCCAAAAGCCATGTGGACTCCACAGATTCGATGATGACTTGATGCGATGGAACTTATTATACAGAGAAATAGTTCAATCGCATAAGCCTTCTTGGAGCTTACTATGCGTCCCTAAAATAAATTTTTGCCAAACATCTCTTTTTGCAACAATTTTCTACCTCCCAAAATCATTAAAACTCTATTGTTTTTGGTTCAAAGTCATGATATAAACAACCGAAAAATAGACGATACACCGCCAGGGTAAAGTAATACGTTATAATAATTCATAAACAAAACTCTCTCATTTATATCATTGTGAATTCGTACGGTAATCTATGTAGTGTACACAATCTCATGCACATACCTGTCCTAATCTAAGTGAATACTTAGTATATCTCTATTTGCACAAAAAAAAGTCCATTTTTTTGTTATTATTGACATGTAATAACTTGAAGAATCGAAACCTTGAAGAATTGACAACTTGAAGAGATCGACAAAAAGTGGTGTCGATAATTTCATATGCAACTGTAAAAAGAGTAACTGTCATCGTAGTAGAATAAAACAACTATCAAGATAATGGAATCAATATAACCGTTTGGTGACAAAAAGTGGTGTCGATAATTTCGGATGCAACTGTAAAAAGAGTAACTGTCATCGTAGTAGAATAAAACAACTATCAAGATAATGGAATCAATATAACCGTTTGGTAATTGTTCGCAACCTCTCTTTTTAACCTTCTTCGTAATCTCCCTTTGTAGACAACCGTCGATTATAGGCTTTAAATAGCCACATCATGCTCTTCGAAGTCCCCCCCGGCACAAATCAAACAAATTACTATCTTTCAGTTATCTTTACTTTCATGCACTATACTTTTATTTTTCAGACTCGTGTTGTTGATTAAATTCCAGCTTGTATCTCTATCTTGAGTGTTGCGTTGTCGATTAAATACCAGCATAATATCTTTGTGCTCTTAGGCTTTATCGTTAATTAAATTCCAACACAATTTGTTTACACTCAATTCCGTTGTAGTGACTGTACTTTACAAGCCTTGTCATCCATTAAATTTTGGCACAGTTTGCACTTGTATAAACTTTTTTGAGTTGAAGTGGTCGATTTCCTTATGTACCAATGATATTTCCTGTTCGAAGTCGGCGCAAAATCTATCTCCTTCAAATAAAAATCGAAGAACGACTTTTGGTGAAAGGTATTTCATCGCGGGAGAAATTCCAGGAAAACGTTTTTTTGGCACACCTGGTAGGACCGGTGTGGCTGATTTGAGGAAATACAATGTGCGAACAAAGAATCAACTCGATCCTAACAATGCTGGTGGTAATAACTCGCCAACAGAGCCTGCTAATGACATAGTGGGACGTTCTAAGTCATTGATTGCACAACCGGTGGCAGAGCATGAACAAGATGGATATGTCAACATTCGAAAACAACTCACCGACGAGCAGAGAAGGCAGTTGGAGCCGAGTCTTGTAGTATTGGCTACCATGAGAAGGATGCTTGAGGAACACCAGAAAAAATCGACTAACCACATGATGAAATACCTCATCGACGTGGTCAAGCCGATCATTGTGAAACCGTTCATGAGGTCATACATGGGCCTGGAACATTAAGCCATTCAATTCAGATGCAGGTAAATCCTACCAATTCTACACTTGTTGGGTATGTTCCCTCATCAACTGCTGCTCAAGATACTTTTGGTACTGTCGGACAAGTTGTACCACCCTCACCATCGATTAGGATTTTACAGAGGGTCGAAACTACTAGTGCGACCTAGACCTATGGGCTATGCCTATTAGTGGAGGCAATTTGCCTAACCCTCTTCAAGTTAACATAGGTGGTAACAATAATGGCAATTTGGCAAATCAAAATACTCAACAAAATATGCCATTGCCAAATTTGGAAAATATACAACCAATTAGACCAATACCTCTTGTCGACAATGAAATGCCAGTTGGAATAGTGCATCAGCTTAACCTAGCACATGCCCCATATAGGCCTAATATTGTGATCGACAATCAAGGAAGACCACCATCTTCGCCTAGGGGGCAAGATGGTGAAAGACCCTTAGCAGAAGCAATGGTTGTGTTCAATCTAGCATATGTTCCCCAAAGGCGTAATGTAGCAATCGACAATCAGGTTAGACTGCCAAGTTACCTAGGGGGCAGCCTGGTCTAGTAGTCCCCGATCAAGACCGTCAACAAGTCCAGTTGTTAGTGCATCAAGCAATGCAATGCCTATGCATTGATGCTAGGAACATCAGGCCTGTGTACAGAAAGCCATATCCAGACTAGGTGGATGTAATCCCTTATCCCAAAGGTTTCAAGATACCTTACTTCCACCTATTCTCTAGTGTGGACAATCAATCGACAGTTGAACATGTTAGTCGATTTGCTGCGCAATGAGGAGATGCGTCTCAAGTTGTTTGCTAGAAGTTGAGATTGTTCCCTATGTCACTATCCAAGACTGCTTTTACTTGGTATACTTTGGCAGCCAATTCTATTCATGCTTGGGAGTAAATGGAAACACAATTCCATACCTAATTCTATATGTCCATCCCCAATATATCAATTGCAGATTTGGCTTGTATGACGCCGTTGAACAACGAATCAGCGGATCAATTTGTGGCTAGATTGAAGACGGCTAGTAATAGATGTCTTAATTTACTCCCAAAGAAAGAATTCACAAACTTGGCATGCAGTAGAATGAAATTCAAACTTAGAGAAAAATTTGAAAGCCAAAATTTTGCCGATATATTCCAATTAGCAACAAGAATGTCGAAGTATGAACAACTACTTGAGAACAAAGATAGAGGGCCATATGAAGACTTCACTCAAAACTTTCCTTTTGTGGAAAGATATGAGCCATATGATGAATCTGAGAAAGATAAAATTCGATAAGAAATAATCAAATTTGCTGATGACAACGGGGCCTATGATGGCTCTTGGTTAGCTAATTTAAAATAATTAATTGATTAATGAATGATTCAATTCTTTAAAAGGGGGCATTTGTTTGCACCAAAAAATGTCCAATTTTTTGTTATTATCGACATGGGATAACTTGAAGAACAACAACTTGAAGGAATTGATAAAAAGTGGAATCGACAATTTCGGATGCAACCGTCAAAGAAGTTACCGTCGACGTAGTGGAATAAAGCAACCGTCAAGATAGTGTAGTCACTGTAATCATTTGGTAACTGTTTGTAACCTCTATTTATAACCTCCCTTTGTAACTTCCCTTTGTAACTTCCCTTTATAACTTTTCTTTGTAACCTTCTTTTGTAATCTCCATTGATAACAGTCGATTGTAGGCTTTAAATAGCCATATCGTATTGTTCGGAGGCCTCTCCACGCACAAATCAAACAAATTTACTATCTTTCTGTTATCTTTACTTTCCTGCATTGTAATTTTATTTTCAGACTTGCGTTGTTGATTAATTCTTGTGTATTTCTTAGTTGTGGTTTTCAGATTTGCATTATCGATTATATTCCGGCGTGTATTTCTATCCTATGTGTTGCGCTTTAGCGTAATAAGTTTGCATTTTTAGATTTTGTCGTCGGTTAAATACCGGCAAAATTTGTTCATGCTCGGTTCCGTTGTAATGACCATACTTTATAAGCTTTTTCGTCGATTAAATACCATTTCAATTGATGTGGTTGATTTCCTCATTTACCTATGATATTTCTTATCCGGAGTCAGCGCAGAACCTATTTTCTTCAAATAAAATCGAAAAACGACTTTCAGTGAAAGGTATTTCGTTGCGGAAGAATTCCGGCTAAACAATCTCATAACTATTCTTTTCTTTTTGGGGGTGGGGGTTCACGATGATCATCATCATTTAACATTTTCTTCGTTAGAATTTCTTCCATCAGCATGCTTTATTCCAACCTACACCTTTGTTCTCAATTTTTCCAACAATCACTTCGTGTTCTCTCCTCTGATCTCTCCTTGTTTCACACCCCATAGCATTCATCACCACGCACCAGATTTTCTTTCATCTGGTGTTCTTGCCCCTTCCTAATCAAAGAATTAGGTGGGACTTAGCGATGGAAACAAATAGCATGCACACTTCGGAAAAGGCTCCTGATAATGATGCAACACTTGGTTGAAAAGCATGTGCTCTTGGGTACGGAGTCTCACTCCCACCTAACTGACAAATGGTCTCGTGACAAAGCTTCACGTTCTTCGCATCGAGGAGACAAGAAATTGACTCTAACCCTCTCAAGTTGAAGCCCAAAACATGGGTTTTGTATCGCTTCCAAGTTACACACACTTCTCTCATCTAACCGTATATGGCGATGATATGCATCTTTACGTAATCCCAGTTAATGGTGATGGGACCTAATCAAAGAGACATAATGTTCACAACACGTGTCAGTGACGAAAGCGTTGTCCTCTTATAAGAAATTAGGACAAGAAAAGAGAAGATTGAGCACATGGTGGTGGTGTTACCTAATCCAATGTATGGAAAACTTGTCGATGAAGTCTCTCCCTCTTTCTCTAGAATCTCTTTTCTTCCTTTCTGAGATCACTTACTTGATGCCCCCCATTCGGAATATTAAGTTAATAACCAATGAATATAGATATTTAAACTCTGCTGGAAATTTCGATAAATAAATAAAAAAAACTCTGCTTGAAATCATACAGAAATTTTATTCATTATATGTAGATTCCAATGTATCCGTCTCTCAAACGAGCAAACTCGTCTAGAATAACTTCTTTCAGACCAAACAAATAATGCGTCATGGTTAATTTCTAGCATTACAATTCGTTCTGCCTGCTAGATAACTCATAAATGACCCTTTGTGTACATCATTCATTTCCCTCTTGAGCACCAACATTGTTTCTATTCCACTCGGGATTTGGTACTTATGAGAAATGATGGGATGCTATGATTCTGGTTCCACTCGGGTAGTTCATCAATCATCGGCAACAACTGTTTCCTTGCAGTAGTTTGTCCTACCAAGCTGAGGAAAAGACATTGATGGGTCATTTAATCGATGATCGTGCTTTTGCTTGTCGTTGTTTGAGGAGTTGGTGATTTGGTCATTGAAAGGATGGGCCGAGTCAGTAATTTGGGTCCACAATCGTTGCTACACAAGAAACCTTTTTTGTTACTAGTAGTTGCAACTATAGAAAAAGAAAAAAATCGAATATATACATGTATTTGTAGGTACATAACATATAGATAAAACAAAGATGAAAGGCTTAAAATGTGTTCAATGTGAATTTCGCCCACTAGAAAAATTTTGAATTGGGCCTCGCCCACCCAAACGATGGCCTGGCTCGTGGGGTCGGTGAGCATCTCTAATGGGAGCAAGTAGCTTAAGCGGACTAGCAGATTACCGCACCACCAAAGGGCATGTCTAGAAAGTTAGAAGCCACCGAGATGGTTGGCCGAATTAGACATGTGATTTGAAACTCTCTCATAGGTTCGGTCTGTGCCGGGTGTGTGATAACACTGACTTTATCCCAACTTGCAACCGATGGTGCGATAGATGACAAAGTTTTCTTATAAGGGAAAACACCACAAAAAATCCTAAACTATACCACTTGTGACAAATTTACCCTGAACTTTTTTTTGTGACACGAAAAACCCCAAACTATGCCACTTGTGACACATTTACCCCACAATACTTTTTCCAAGGGCATTTTTGTCTTTTTTTCTTTTTCTATTTTTTTTTCCTTTTGTTTTTCTTTCTTCTCTTTTCCCTCCGTCGGCCATGGCGGAGGGAAGCCGGCGCGGGCGGCCCTCGCCCAAACCCAACGCCGGCGAGGGCCGCCCTCGCCGGCTGCCCTCCGCCATGGCCAACGGAGGGAAGAGAGAAGAAAGAAAAAAAAAGAGGAAAAAAAAACAAAAAGGAAAAAGACGAAAATGCCCTTGGGAAAAGTATTGTGGGGTAAATATGTCACAAGTGGCATAGTTTGAGTTTTTCGTGTTGCAAAAAAAAGTTCAGAGTAAATTTATCATAAGCGGCATAGTTTAGGATTTTTTTATGGTATTTTCCCTTCTTTCTTATAATGAGCAGTAGATAAGGCTCAAATTGAATATCCCGACTGCAGACGTTGAGCTCCTATGATGAAGTCCGGGGGGTTGCGACTCTGCTCACCCACTGACCAAAAAATGTCCCTTTGAGAAGCCTAAAGCCCTTGTGCAAAAATAGTTTGCAGTTGAACTTTTTGAAGCCCTTCTTCTTTTTGTAGATTGAGCTACATGTCACGCAATCACAAACTCTATCATTGGCCTACATCGAGATTCTTCAGAATAGAATGAGTCTTCTGTTTTTTTCTAACGAGGAAGTCCACTTTAAATAGACAAATTTCAAGCTCGTGAAATAACCCACTAACCTCTAGATCAAGTGAGACGTGACTTAATGTTAGGATGGGCGGCCCTAATACAAAGTGCATCCACACAGATAAGTGTGTTCGTTATATCTAACTTTATCCTATCTTTGACAGACGCCAAATACTGGATAGACTATATATTTTTCTATTCTGAATTTTCTCCTAACCACCAAATGTAGTCTAAGTCGACTCCTTGGAGTTAAAAGAAGGATGGTCCTATATCAGTAACACGGGACTCTTGAATCTTGACTTGATATAACAAACAAATTTTCAAATACAAGTTCCTGAACCTCGACCAAAACGATTGCTTTGAATGGAGACGAGCGTGCACATTCCTCTATTATTTCATACCACCTACAAACCATTCGTACAATTGAGGATATTGAAGTCTTTATAACAATATATTATCTTTTCGGCTACATATAAAATTTAGAAGAAGCATGAAAATAACTTATAAGACTATTTTTTTGATTTGATACCCACAATAACATTAAACCTAAAAGGCATGAAAGAAAGACCACAATAGACGAAACATGAGAGGTTACGCAATCAATAAAGATGAAGGGGCAGCATTGGCTCAGCAGTATCGACCAGTGGGATCTTCCTGGGTGTGAATATCCCCGGAATCTCTTCCATGTTCAAGTCCTTCTTCGTCAGATGCCCTGGCAATTCCATGAGAACTCATGTATAAGATTGGCCATACTTGTACGAATCACTTTCAGTCCGAGATCATAACCCAAGCACATTCTCCTATTGGACCCGACCCCAATGGCACGAGCTCAAAATCTTGTCCCTCCATGTCAATCGCCTTCCCAATGAGCTGCTCGGGCCAAAACTTTTTAGGGTTGTCTTGCAATTCAGGGTCTCTTGTAATGCTCCATGCGCTCATTAGGAATCTCGTGACCTTGAGTATGTCGTCCCAGGGGATAATTACCAAAAAAATCCTAAATCGATTGCACTATGCCAATTCAGTCCTAAACCTTCAATTTGACCAATTTAATTATAAACCTTTCAAGACACGCACTTATGCAACAAGATCTCTCGACAATAGTGGCAATGAACATGATTTCAGACGCGCCAGAACAAGCCAGCAGCGGGACTAATCACCTAACATCTCATATATCAACTGAAGCAGATCGCACTATAATTCAGATAAATACATAACTAACCCCACACAAATTAGCGCTGTCTCTCCAGCAAAACCATCATTTTTGAAGGACATAACATAAGGTAATGACTTAAGGATGTTTTAGCCACTCTGGAAGCTGCTGAACTTTTTCAAGGACAAGGATCTTATCAAGTGCACTTGGACATAGGCTTAATCTCTGCTCATTCAAAATTGCAAACAATGCCACAATAGATGAAACAAAAACAAAGCACATTATAAGGGCAACTGTTATATGCCAAGAGTTTCGTACGTCCACATATGAATAACTAAATCCTTCAAAATAACATGATTCTGCCCAAAAACAATCATAACACAGAAGTTGGTGCTGCATGCTTCCTTGGCGCAGCTTCACTACCTACATCACCATCAGCTCCATAAATCAGCAAATAAGCCAAAAAGAATTCCATCACCAAGCGCAAAAAAATAACATTATCTCTAGAGACATTGAAGAATTTGTACAAGACAAATTTCTAAATTCATTTTTTCCTTTTCAGATAACCATCTGTAGAGCACAATCTCTCTTTTATTTGTGCAAAACCCAGCCAAAAGTCAATCCTCTTTTGTTCTTCCCCACCCCAGAAAAGAAAGAATACATTAAGTTGAAGCGAGATTTTCTTTCAGAGTGAATCACCATTAGGCGAGATAGATCAAAGTCATATGCACAAGCTCTTGGGAGAGAAAGGGCCGCGGAGGACTCTTTCGCTTCCGCTTCAAAGTCCACATAGAAAGGGCCTCGGAAGCCTTTTCGCCTAGACCTCAAAACTCAGTGCTCCCACAAGTATATCCAGTCTCGCAGGCTTCTTCTGCTTCAAAATTGTTGGTAACGTACCTAAGCCCGAAATCGGGAACCCGAGCCAATCGGCAGTTTTTGGAGCCGGAGCCGGAGCCGAAAAGGTGACAAAGGCGATGAGGACGAAGGAGGAGGTGTGGCTTGAGGTGGGTGAGGGATAGAGAAAAGGCTACGGAGAGGAATGAGAGGATGGGAAGCATGTTGCATATGAGGGACGTCCAAACGTGAAAAGGGAGAGAGAAAGGGCCCGTATAGCGTGCCTTGGTCATGGCGTTGGCCTCATGCCTTTCAATCTGTACCTCGATATTAGCATCGTCCACATGTTGTAATAGTACATCCACCGTGTCCTTGGCCTCATAACCCTCGGCTCCAACTCTCCGAGCCTCATGTTCACCCACAACATGCTTCAAGAACCTATTAAACTTTTTGTTTCGGGCCTTTCATTCTCTTTACGTAACGCTATAAGAGTATTACGAGAGAAGGATTATTATTAGTAACACAAATTAATTGGATGAGTGACACGCATGTTTAAATCGAATTCTGGTACATGTCAATCATCTGCCGGTGAGCGTATAAGTTAATTCTTACACTAATGTCACTACCAGTGGACTTAATAAAAATCCTAGAGAGAACTATATCAATTAGCCTCATATGTTAAATTAATTGCACAAAACTTTAAAATTTCATTTCGCACATCAATCAAATGACGTCGCGCAGTCTAAAATTACGACCTGCAAGCCGAGAAAATCCAGCCAAGGCCCAAAATCGCCTATATTTACAGCCCCATCGAGCACGAACCACTTGGCGACCATCTCTTTGAACTCCTTAGCGGGCGCAATATTAAAGCTTTTGGACTTGTCCTTGTACTTCTTCCCCAAGACCATACGACTGATCACATTGAGGAGTAAGATCCCAAAGATGGTCTTTCGAATTTATTGATTGGCCCCTTGCCTTTGAACAAATTTCTCGTAAGCACCCTCATCTCCACCACTCTTATATACTCAAACAATTGAAGTCTCGCGACACAAAACATATTCGTTGAGAAGATTTTACGAGCCTGTCAAAGATTTTAATCGTATGCCGCATACTTGCCTGCGGCTAATTTGGGCCGGTAAGCAAAAACGGTGTCGTGGGTTTTGAGAGGCCGTGTTCGCGGAACAGCCCACGACCACGTCGTAGTACCCGGCCTGGAGCTTCATGAGGGGCCCATATATTCGAGAGTGATCGTGGGTCGAGCGGGTGTGGGCCAATGAGATCCAGGTTTCCGATGACCGGCCAAGGTTTTGGGGCGGGCAGTAGCTTAAGTTTGCGGCGACGGAGGTGACCGGAGAGGAGGAGGAGGAAAGCAGTGGCAAGGCAAGCAACGCCGTATGCAGCCCAATAAGGAAAATATTGCAATAGGAGTGAGAGGCTTCAATCTGTCTAGGACAACCTTCGTCGTATTGAATGTGAGGTCGACAGCCATCTTATTAATAGGTATTCAGTACATATTAACGAGACTCACACTTCAAGCAATCCTAATATTGATATTAAAAAATAAATCAAATTGTTATCAGATGAAGAGGTACATAAGCCAACGTTGGACCGACGACTCTTCATCAAATGTTGTTCTCTAACTAGTGGTGTCTATGCAAATTTCACCTACACCAATCGTAACTGTATAAAGTGTTGCCCCTTTTATTCTTAGGGTTAATAACACGAAAAACCATAAACTGGTATACATGTGATAATTTTACCCTCCATTAGTTTCCGTTAAATTTTGCTATCAAATTTCTGAGTTTGGTGACACGTGACAGTTGACGGGTGACCAGTTTAGGATTTTACCTTCCGTTTGTCACAAATATACCAATTTGTGATTTTTGGTGGTATTAATTCAATTTAGCGGAGGGTAAATTTATCACAAATGCACTAGTTTGAGATTTTTAGTGGTCAAAAAATTAGTTTGGGGTAAATTTATTACAGGTGTACCAGTTTGGGGTTTTTCATGATCAAAAAATTAATTTGGGGTAAATTTGTTACACGTGTACCGGTTTGAGATTTTTTGTGGTATTAACCCTTATTCTTATAATGAAAATCATAATATGTGGTTTGTGCTTTTAATTTCTAGAGCTCTCATTTCATATTTCTTTAATTTAATTTCATTACAGAAATTCGAAAACTGAATTTCGTTACAGAAATTCAAGTTTTTTCAAACAAACGAGTTGATCATATTTTCTTTTCTTTTTTTTTTTGACAAAAAAAAGTGTCTTTGTTGAGACAAATAAATGACCAAGTCATTTTAATCGACACGACGACAGTTTGAATTAATATAGATCTCGGTGTTAAATGTGATTCGATTATCGATAAATTGTCAAAATGTTTGGAACTGATTTATTCCAATTTGCACCATGTGTTGTAGGTGTCGAGCTTGTTCAAAATGAGCAATAGATAACGCTCAAATCGAACTGACTACGGGTTTGGAGCTATTATGGTAAATTTCGGGGGGTCACGGTGCCGGCGCCCCTTCCCACCCTTTAGTTGATTAAGTAGAAACATTTATAGAAGCCTAAAGCCCTTGTTCCAAAATAAGGCATGGAGAACTTTTTGAAGCCTTTCTTCTTCTTCTTCTTCTTTTTTTCCGATTGAGGTATATGTCGCACAAAGACAATCTTGTCGTGAATTTTCAGAATAGAACAATAGTCTCCTTTTTTTTTTATAAAGAGGAAGCCCACCTTAGATAGATGAATTCCGGATTCATGAAATCGTCACATTGACTTATTAACTGTAGTAGAGATCGAAAGATTTTCTCGCTCGTAATTCAAAAGGATTTGATAGCACAATATATAATTTTCGAGTACAAAATCAAACACATAATAATGACCAATTGGATTAATTAACACAATAACGACCAAAATGAAATCCTCCATGCCTCGGTGTTTCAATTTCACGAGCTCAATCGAGTCAAAAGTCTTCTTTTAGCTCCCCAAGAGAAGACGACAATTCTAATAAGGTGGCGGCTCGTGATGACGTTCGATTGGTTGGACTCTTCCTGAAAATTCTATTCCGTTCTAAGATTCTTTTCACTGTAGTTGTAGTAAAGGCACATTCAATTAGTACCACATCTACCTAACTCGACTCGGCTAAAAGGGAAGAGACCTAAGTTTTGCGATAGGCACATCTTCGTGCGAGGATCCGCATAGAGATAGAGAATCTTCGTTAATGGCGTATGAAATGATACTCCGTGGACGAGCTTCAACGTGAATGGGAGGAGTGCCACCGTCGAGGTAATTACCGTGTGTTCTCGAGAGACTGCAACAAGTCCCCCCCTCTCGAATTTTCTTTATGAATTGGTTTTTCTTGTTTTTCATTACAAAAGTTTTGAACCTATCGAGTTTTGGATCTATCAAACTTCGAATCATCGGCTCCAACGCATGGAAATCACGTAAATCACTTGGGCAAGAGCTAATTTTCCATGTTCGCAATTCCGGGGTGAAAATCAATCCACCCAAGAATCAATCACCCTTACTTGCATGATCTAGGATAGCAATCATTGCCAGGGCGATTGCCTTGGTGATTTGCAATCATCAGGCGGCCATTGCACAAAAAAACATGGAGACACTGTTGATGAATGCCTCTGGAATACTATTTAACCATGTCGGATGAAGAATGATTCAATTTTGAAGATATCGATCTCGCATGATATGAGGAATGCTAGTCTTGTCAAAAATATCAAATCGTGTTATTTGGTTCATTTAAGGGTAAGCCCATACTAGCCGCTTGCGGGATGCCGGTGCTTGACAAGAGTTTCGAGGGCGCTCGTCTATAATTTTCTATTTACATTTAAAGGATGTGAGATAGGCCCTTCTTGAGTGACAAGTCCATTGTAGGATTAGATGTATGGTGTGCTATTGTTAATAATAATAAACTTGGTCAAAAGACAGCCGCTGGAATTTCACGAATAATAGAGAGAGATAGAGAGAATTAAAGTGTGAATTTCAGAATCTTTTTCCTGGCCGTTGATCCTTAGTCTCTCAACCTAATAGCTACGCCAATCCATCAGATTTTTCCCCAAAGTGGGACATTGCCAGATATTTGTTGGGCCCTGTTGATTTTGGCCGATGCATTCATTGGAATAAATGAGCACTCGAAAGCTTGTTCACATCGCTCGCTCGGGTCCATCGCTCGACCACATCGCTCGCTCGGGTCCATCGCTCGAGACATGGAACCCCCGTGCAAGGCGAGGTCGGTAAAGGTTTGTCGGCATGGATTTTTACCAGGGGTAAGCAAAACCAACCGCCGGAATCGGACCGGACTAATCTGTTTTGGGCAGTTCCCGGGAGGCACCGATTCAGCTCCTGGGTAGGAACCGATCACCCCTAATTTTAACCCTTTAATTTTATTTAATTAACATTTTGTTCCTTTCACTTTTTCCGAATCCTAAACACTCGAAGCTTTCACAAAATGCAAAATATTGACACGCCAGTCTTCATATCTTTTACGCATTTTTACTTAATTACATTTTGACCGGAAAATATAAAGATACTTCTCGCTTTTTATTTAAAACCGAAATGAGCGGACCTTAAATTCCGAATAAATGAACTCCCAAGGTAGGCGTAGTTAATGGGACCGTCCGAATTCTCTCTCCTCGCTTGCGCGAGTAACCTTTTAATTTGTTTTTAACGAGTCCGCAAGAGTCGATATCGGCTTTTGGCCTTTCCCAATCGCGACCGGAGGGAGACGGGCGCAGTACATACAGTTGGCGTGGCCCGGGCGAAGATGATTTTCGACGCGGTTTGATAATGCGACGGGGGGTAATTAGCAGGTTCAGAGTGTCTGGATCGATTTCGTGTCGACCCGCCAAATTAAGAGTGAGCACGGTTTTAAGGTAGAATTTGGAATCAGAGAACCGGACTGGTGGAAACCTGTTTGGTTTCAAGGTACGCATTGTAAGTTTCAGGTTCCAAAAAATTGAGGAACTTGATTTGATAGGTAGGTTATGGGCTCTAAATAGGTGGAACCTATTATCAGGAAGTTTTTGTGTTTTTTTTTAGTCTATATCTTCGCCTGATCCTGCGCTATTCTATAGCGTCCGATGATGAATGTTTAATCTGAAATTACTAGTCTGAGCTTCCATTTTATGACAGAGACTTTTACTTTGTTAATATTTTATATTTTTCGTGTGTCTAAATATAACTTGTGATAAGTGGACCATAATAACAAATTGTGGTCATTAAAGTTTTTTTTTTTGGTAAAGGTGGTTATTAAAGTTGATGATTTACAAATGAACTAAAATAGATCTTGGAACCGATTTTAGAACCTGTGACAGGATAAGTTCTAGGATATTCATGGTAAGTTTCGGATTCTAAAAAATGATAAATCTATTCTAACATTCCAAGTTCGAACGAAAATTTTTTACGAAATCTGAAACTGCTCACACATATGCCAAGCACGAGTAACTAACGAGAAGTTCGTATTAGTCTCGACCTGTAAAGTTTGAAATTGACCCGCCAATCCTACGTGTCATGTCGACTTTGGACTTATTTATTTAGTGCTGAATTGAATGTATTCCCCAGTTACTGGTACGGCAATTTTGCGTTGGCAGCACATGGCAATTTTTAGTCTATTGTTATTATTATTTATAAGTGGGGGCGTGCTCGTTCTCTCCTAACCCCCTCCGTTGAACTCGCATCTCCTCTCTCTGATTCCATCCCCCTCGGTCTCTCTCTCTCTCTCTCTCTCTCTCTCGCTCGCGCACGCGCACGCCGGTCAGTCGCGCCACCGGCAGGTCGTCCTCCGCCGCCCGCCCCCCTCCTCCATCGCCGTCGCGGCTCGCCTCTCCGTCCCTCCAGGTCTCTCTCTCTCTCTCTCTCTCTCTTCTGCTCAGAGATTAATTCTCCGCCTCAAATCCGTCTGAGGCACGCGGTTTCCCCGTTCCGGTTCCGATCTGGCTCGCGTCTCGGGATACGTGCCTCTGGTTCTCGCCTGTTTGTTCCGTTCTAGCGCGATGCGAGCCTGGTCCCCTCCGGTCTCGAGAGAGACCGGTGTGATTTGGTGTGGTGTCTTCGTTTCATTCTTGCGTGCTCTTCGGCCTGCGATTTCTGATCGGTGTCTCGTCTTCGTGACCGATTGTCGTAATTTTTTGGGATTCGTCGGTGCATCTTGTTAGAGGTTGGTTCTTGCATACCGCTGTTGCTGGAACCGGGTGTCGGAAGTCGAGAAAATGCATTTCGAGCATTGACAATTGTTCGGAGACACCGACTGAGAGCCTCGATAGATGGTTCTGTTCTTGCAGTGATCCGCGACGTAATTTGTAGGCTGATGCCTTTCTAGGATTTGCTTTCGAGTTTGCCGTTAGATGGATGTGTGCTTCTGTTTCTTTGCTCATGTCCTTTTGTGATTTGTCCAGCGGTACCATTCGGGAGAGAAGATGTTGGGGGTTGTGAGGCAAAAAGTTGGCACGGGCGGCTCTCCTCTTACAGTAGCAGTCCGCTATCTATCTCAATTCTTTGTTAATTTCCATTACGGTAGCAGTCCGCTATTTATCTAAATTCTTGAATTCGATCTTCGTATGCTCAGATTCTGGGAAAGACATTGCCGTTCCTCCGTGCGGCGGCGACACCGTTGAGGAGTTACTCATCTGCAGCTAAAGAGGCAAGTTGCAGATTGTTATTTCTTTGACAATCTCTCCAAGCTGAGTGCATAAACTCAGTTTCTCTCGGTTTGCTCAAAATAAGAGCTCTGCATCTTGTTCGTGTACGTGTGATTGTGTAGTTCTTAAAGGTTAACTACACAATGTGCAATGTGTTGGACCACAGAGATTTACTTATCCCATGATTTTGTGCCATTCCGCATAACTAATAGAGTTGGGACTCTTCTATCAGTCTGACTAAAGTATTCCTGCTGATTCAGATGACAGTGCGAGACGCTCTAAATTCGGCACTTGATGAGGAAATGTCAGCTGATCCACGGGTATTCTTGATGGGTGAAGAGGTAAGTAAAGCGCAATCATCCGATGATGCTTAGCTTTTGTGTTTCTCTGGCCCTTCTTTTTTTGTTTCTTATGTTGCATTTCTTCTCCCTTTCAATTTAGGTTGGGGAGTATCAAGGTGCATACAAGGTCAGTTCTAGTCAAAGAGATGAACGTGTACCTTGTAGTTATGGTTAAGTGACACATCCAACATTATTAATGCGTTGCTGCTTGATTTTGATTTGAATATGTACAGATATCAAAGGGTCTACTTGATAAATATGGCCCCGACAGGGTTATTGATACCCCAATCACAGAGGTTATACCTTTTGCACGATATTTTGTGATTTTTTCTCAATTCCATGTTCTCCAAGGAATATACTCCTTTTTTTTTTATTGCAATGCTTTCTCATTCCCATCTTTTGGTGCTGTTTTCAGGCTGGTTTCACTGGAATTGGAGTTGGCGCTGCTTACCACGGTCTCAAACCTGTTATAGAGTTCATGACCTTTAACTTCTCCATGCAGGTTCAGGGCTTTCCTAAATTATGTATAATAATCACCTAAATTATAACATTATGCTACAACAATGTGGGACGGACCCTGGGATTGACCGGTGGTAAGGGCATTCCCATGCTTTGGGCTTAGGAACCGATGGCTGTGGGTGTGATTTTTGTTCAGGGGAACTTAGGTTTAAGTGGGGAGCCATTGCGGTAGGTTGCTGTGCTAGTTAACCTCTAGGTGGCAGGCTAGTTACGGTCGTGCTTATGGATTATCAAAAAATGATGTGACAGTATGGTAAATGGGTACTGTGAGTTGAGATGGCGTTTTATGGACATCTACGTCTATTTTTTGACCCAGGATATCGTAATTGCTATGATGGGAAAATTTTAATGGAGCATTCTTCTCAAATCTCTAAGGCCGTTTGTTTTGTACCATTCCTCTTTGGCGTAATGTTTCTTATCATGCTAGAATGTTTTTGCGAGGGAATCTTGTAATGCTTCTGATGGGTTGGCATATTCTGCTTGTCGTTTTCATTTGGTCCAAAAGAACTAGTTAGATATCATGATCAAAATGACAGAGACTAAAGAAACCCGGGAATTCATGTATTGAACACTTGTCTGTATTTCTAAAGGGTTTTGTTAGTCAATTATACAATATGGTTGCAAGACAGTTTGAATAGATACTCCAGACTAGTTTGTGAGGTTAAGAAGTGAAGTGGGCCTTTAGTTTTTTGTCTTGACTATGAAGTATGAAGATGAGGATTATATCTCTGCTGTACTTGTAGTTGTCCAATCGAGATACACGTTGTGAATCGAAATCTCAAATACATGAATCATGAATCATGAATTGAGAATCGACTCGAATCATAAGATACTATAAGTTAACTAAGACTAATTTTTCTGGGCATAAACTCATATAAAGCAAGCTTAAAGTACAAAATAGCAAGTTTTCAGAAAAATTCATGATCAAAGACAAAGATAACTTAATTTCGACTACGTATAAAGCATGGCATTAGATATAATAGCATATTATTGTTCTTAAGAAGTATGACATCATGCGAAATAGAACATTTATGGGCCATATCATTAAGTTATGCAAATTTTCAGTTATATTATGGTGAAACTATAAAGAAATATTGAATACACCATTAAAGGAAAAATTAATACTGTCCTATTGTTTGCTTAGACAACAACCTAAAGTTTACTTAACAAGACATATTTGTTGATATGGATTTACCAGTTATTTTGCATCAGATTGGATTTAAATATCTTAAATGCTTTACATTGTCAAAAGTTCGATTTGTTTTTCAGTAATTAGAGGTTTGTTCTAATTCATTTACTAATATAAATCCGGCTTTATCTTCAGGCAATTGACCACATCATTAATTCAGCTGCAAAATCGAATTATATGTCTGCTGGCCAGCTGTCAGTACCTATTGTTTTTAGAGGTCCAAATGGAGCTGCTGCAGGAGTTGGTGCTCAACACTCTCAGGCATGACTTTTTCATCGTCTAACCTTTTAGCACTTGGTGTCTTTACAATCGATGGATTGAGTGTCTTGACCACTTGATCTGCACTGCTTGTGATTACATATGACTGATTCGTTTTGTTTTGGTCATGAATAATGACTGATTCCACTTAGTTGATTATCTCCAGTGTTATGCCGCCTGGTATGCGTCTTGCCCGGGCTTGAAAGTATTGACTCCATACTCTTCTGAAGATGCCCGTGGCCTGTTGAAAGCTGCCATAAGGGACCCTGATCCTGTGGTTTTCCTTGAGAATGAGTTATTGTGAGTAGATTTTCGCCATTGGATTTGTATGCACTTCTCTTTCTGATTTAGGGACAACTCTGAAGTAAATTTTGGGATTCAGATATGGTGAGTCATTCCCTGTTTCAGCTGAAGTGCTAGATTCCAGCTTTTCCCTTCCCATTGGAAAAGCCAAGGTATTTCTTAATCATGTGAAATTTACAGAACTGGTAATTTCGTATGGTCAATTTTCTCATCTTTTCCACCTTTTAATTTCAACAGATTGAGAAGGAAGGGAAGGATGTGACGATAACGGCTTTTTCAAAGATGGTGGGCCTTGCCCTCGAGGTTTGTCTTGCATCTACCTTCTGTTGCCTGAGATGCTATATATTGTCCTTGCCAATCGGAATGTGCTTTTTACAGGAAATGTATCTACCTTTAGTTTGCTCTTTTCTTGCGAATCTCCTTTAGTGACTGATCCCCTTTCAAATGAGTTTAACAGGAAATGCCTGCCTCTAGGTTTTGCTTCAGTCACTAGGCTGAAATTTAATTCGTTTAGACTAATCTAAATTTGCCTAGTGTTCAGGCAGCTGATATACTTGCAAAGGAAGGAATTAATGCTGAGGTAAATGAATCTTTTTAGCCTTACAGAAAATTGATTTATGTCAAATGTTTGTAAAATGAAGTAATCCTTTTAATCCAGGTCATTAATTTGAGGTCTATTCGACCTCTTGACAGAGCCACTATCAACGCTTCAGTCCAGAAAACCAATCGGCTTGTAACAGTCGAGGAAGGGTTTCCTCAGCATGGTATTGGCGCCGAGATCTGGTTTGCCCTCTCCCTTTGCTATTTAATTTTCTACTTGCAGTTTACAGAGGCACGAATAATCTCTATGCTACTTGTTTGCGCAGCACATCAGTTATTGAGGAGAGCTTCGGTTATCTTGATGCACCGGTCGAGAGAATTGCTGGCGCTGATGTTCCCATGCCTTATGCAGCCAACTTGGAGAGGTTGGCTGTCCCTCAGGTCGATCAACTTCCTTAAGATTCTTCTGCATTGTTAATTGATGAAGTTACCCAAGGCAGACTGCTTGAAGAATGCCCTTATTTCTATTTCACCACCTCCTTTTTCAGTGAATCTGTATATGCAAAACTAAGAAATCTTTTAACAGCATTACTCGAAGTATTGGAGGGGTTTCTAGCACTGCCTGGCACCTGACGTTCTTTGGTTTCTCATCATGCATTGAGCAGGTTGAAGATATAGTTCGTGCAGCAAAGCGAGCTTGCTACAGATCCGTGCCAATGGCTGTAGCAGCTTGAATTGACGGGAGAAAAACCAATAAAGATGTTTTTTCAAGCCGAGGGTCGGCCTTCGCTGAATTAGTTAGGTTTCCGGTTTTATGGATGGATGTCCACCTACAGAGGCTGACTACTTCTCCTTTTGTTGGTTGGGCCTTCTTTTGGGGGTGGTTGCTTTTTGCTATAGAAGATTTGTACTGCTATAATTTTTCTTGGAAAATTTCTCTTTCTCATCATATGAAGGAATAACTCCCCGCTGTCTGAAACTGGAAAATGGCAAAGGCGTTGGGAAGAAGATACCGCGGATTCTTTAACATTTGTATTTCTCGCAATAAGTATAACAAGACCTTGCGTTTTTTTGGGAAGCCTATCGTGTCTGTACTTTGAAAATCATGGTGCTTTTGATCTTCTTCCACTCTGTGAGCAGTCGTCGTACTAATTTGCTGCACATCTTCTCACTTTTCATGCGGTGTTTCATAACAAATTATCTGCTGATTAAGTCGAACATCCTACTTTAAAGGCAAATTATGGAGTTGGCCATACTGGACCGGGGCAGCAGCCGGCGATTCGCGTTCTCGTGACGAATTTGGATTACGAGTTTCTCGATCAAAAACGGGAATTTCAAACATTGCTACTTTCCTCAAAGTATGAATCTCTATCGATTTTCATCGATGGATGTTCTTGCCAGGTATTTTGTTAGTTAATGTCGATGCGTGGCTATCTAATACTTATGTGTTGGTCAATAGAGAGAGGGTTTTTGCAAGTGAGCATGGTTTCACAGTCGAAGACGATCCCACCGTCCATCTGACGCCCACCTCTTTTGCGGCGTTGATGTGCGCGCGCGTGCTTACGGTGGGTCTCGGAGGCAGGGGATCGCAACCCGAGTATGCCACGTCGCCTGCGACATGTCCAACGCATTAACCAAATCTAATCCAAAACCCCCACGTACTCATCCTCCCCCTCCCCCCCGTCCTCCATTTTCTTCTTCTTTTTTTATTTATAATTTTCCCCATTTTCTTTTTTCATAACTTATTATTATTTTTTTATGAATTGACCACCATCAAATGCATTTCGTTCGCAAATGTTAAAAAATTCTCGTAACGGTCCTGTTTGGGAGAAATGATATTTTCGTCTCGGAATTTCCGAAGAAAGAAATGGCGAAGAAGGACGGTTGAAGCAGCAGGGTGACGCAACTTGGACTCTCCGCCGCCACCTGGACCGACTTCCTTGTTTTTCCTCGGTCGCGTCAGCGGATTCTTCCATGCTCCCTCTCTGTCTCTCTCTCTCTCTCTCCCTCTCCTTGTTCGCTCATCTCTCTACAAATCCTCCTAACACTTCTCCCGAGTTGCTCCGCGGTGAGGCGATCCCCCACCCAAGGCTGATCTCCCGAGCTCCGCCCGCTTCTTCCTCGTCGATCGGCGTCCGCGACTCGGAATCGATTCGTGAGGTCAGTCCGTTTCCGTCCTCGGTCGATCGATCGGTTCCACCCCTCCGATCAGACCGCCGCATTGCTTGATGTTCACTCGAATCACGTGAAGATTCGCTGAATTCTCGATCTCAGCCGTTTTCTGTGCTTCACTTTTGCTTAGTTCGCGCCTAGTTCTCTGTGTATCTTCGAGGTTATGCGGCCTTTGAGTATACGTTTTGGTTTTAATTTGTTTTTTTTTCCTTTGTTGCCTTCTTTGACTTTTCAAAGGCTGTGGGGGCTTTGTCTACATCACCTGAAAAATGCAAGGGGCGACACTTGCGGTCAAAGCAAGGACGGGCTATGGATTGCATAAGCTTACGGGCTTGACTGCTGGATCCGGTGAGTACGGAGGTCGGAGGAGTTCGAAATTGAGCGTTCGCATGAGCGACAGGATCGGTTGCTGTGGATTGCGTCGCGGTTTGGTCTCGATGGAGACCGAGCTCGCGCGCGCCAAGATCGGCTTCGGGAGCTTGCTGCGATCCTCGGCCAAGGCCAAATCGGTCAGGGCTCAAGCTTCTGGTGAGCTAGTTGTTTGCTGGATTCCCCTTCCTTATTGTTCTCTTCTTTGGCTCTCTCCCTGATCTGCGTGTTTTGTTTGGGGTGTGTGTGTGTTAAAGTCTTTGGCCATTTTGAAACAAATGCTACATATCTTCTGTCTTTATATGATGTGGTGTGGTATATGTAGAAAAAGCTGTCGGCTTCATGCTCCTTTTTTGTTTTTTTTTGTTTTTGTTGTGAGAGAAGTGCAATAGATGTAGCTTATGATGTGTATGAGTTCTGATATGACACCTTAGGATGCTTTTCAATCTTCTACGTATTAGGTTGTTGCTATTCGATGAGGAGAGTTTTTTTGCTTCTAAAGCTAGTTTTAGTGCTTGCTATAAGTTGCTCTCCTCGTAATGTCTAAGACTTTTGAGTGCATACTGATACAAACAGAGAAGAAACAAAATAAACATGGGACGCAAGCTTGCTGTTCTATGGGTATATTTCTAAAGCAGACGGAATGCATTGAGTGATTGGAGAATGCCTGCATGTATCTTGCTTATTGAACATCGATGTATGGTTGTCGTCAAAGATCAAGTAATCATGCTTGGCATAAGGATTAATCTTTGCTTTACCACTGATTGGATCTTTTGCTGAGTTTCAGAAGAAGATATCGAGGATGTTGCTCCTCTTAAGCCAGAGACTAAATCTTCAGGCACAGTCTTACCTTATGTTGGCGTGGCCTGTCTTGGAGCTATCTTGTTTGGCTATCATCTAGGGTACATCTTGATTAATTATGAAGTGATATAAATTCTTCTTTTGGTTAGTTTTAAATGTTACATTGACCAAAGAAATTGATGGGTGATTCTTTTGGCTATTCTTTGCATTTTTGTTAGAAACTTTGAACTTTCCATCAGTGCATCCGTGAATTTTTTAATGATTTTCTCATGATGCAGGGTGGTGAATGGTGCTCTCGAGTACCTGGCAAAGGATCTTGGAATTGCTGAAAACACTGTCGCACAAGGCAAGTTCATTTCATTTTCCACTGGGTTACGGATATTTCATCCTTTTCGTATCCTGTTCCCTATGGTGCCCCTATTTTTTTTAATGCACCTTACGGCTGTCATGGACCACTGTGCTCCACCCATTAAAGAAGAATTACTTAGTTGTGATCAACTAAGAATTCTCATCTCACTTAGTTTAGAGGTGACTACAAACATGAAAGCAATGGTAATGAGTATTGAATCCTCAATGAACTATTGTTGTTGTTTGTTGCTGCATCTGTAACCATTGATGATGTTGCTTTGTTCTACTTTCTGTGGGGTTGAACCTTATGTTATTATGCAGGGTGGATTGTCAGCACACTTCTTGCCGGTGCCACTGTTGGTTCATTTACTGGAGGAGCATTGGCTGATAAATTTGGCAGGACAAGGACTTTTCAGTTAGATGCAATTCCTTTGGTCATTGGAGCCTTTCTTTGGTATGCTCTTCATCAATTATGGGTTCATGCTTTTTGTCATGCATAAGCATTCCTGAATTCAAACTGACCTGTGTCAATAATGAAGTGCTACTGCCCAGAGTGTGCAGACTATGATAATTGGTCGTTTACTTGCTGGAATTGGAATTGGCATCTCTTCTGCTATCGTGCCACTTTACATTTCTGAGGTACTTACATATCTTTTGCTAAGTATGGCCGCTAAAATTTAAATTCAACACTGCTCACTTTATTCGCGATGGTCAGATCTCTCCGACCGAGATTCGTGGTGCCCTTGGATCTGTGAACCAACTTTTCATATGCATCGGGATTCTTGCCGCACTGGTTGCTGGATTACCCTTAGCAGGGAACCCTTTATGGTACTTCTATAGTTAGTAACAGTTTCTCCAAAGTCGTCGTTCATCTGTTTTCTGCTCAATGGTGTTGCTTTACGTATTAACATTAAAAGTAAAGAAGAAGTTGGTGGAATAACTTTTGTTTTTGTTTTATGTGCAATTTCTTCTGAGGTAGTTTCTAGTTGTGAATGAGGATTACTTGCTTTAGCTCTGGAAGAGAGAGGTGTTGTAATTTGAGAGCTCAGATGCCATGTATCTCTGATTTTGAAATTTCATTGTGAAGGAATAGCCTGGAATGTTTCCTTATTTCCTATTGTGCTATGACAGGTGGAGGTCAATGTTTGGGATTGCACTAATCCCTTCTGTTCTCTTGGCATTGGGGATGGGATTTTCTCCAGAAAGTCCTCGATGGCTCTTTCAGGTAATGAGTTGGGCTTACCTGCAAGTTATGAAAGTCCTCTATTTCTGCAATTAATATACCTGTGCTAGCTTCTAATGCAAAAGAGAACCCATAATTTTTCGGTAAGTTCATTGATGAGAGCGCTGAGGTATAGGTATTCCATTTGTAGCAAGGGAAAATTGTTGAAGCTGAAAAGGCCATAAGGACGCTGTGTGGAAAGGAAAAGGTAGCTGAGGTTATGCAAGATTTAACTGCTAGTCAAAGTGGCTCTGCTGAACCAGAAGCTGGATGGTTTGACCTCTTCAGCAGCCGCTACTGGAAAGGTAATTCCATCTGGAGTTATGAAGAGTCGAATGTATTTGTTTAGAGAAGTTCCTTTGACATGTGTGATGTGCAAAGTATTGCTTCATTTATCAGAAGAGAGAAATATATTTGCCTTAGTTCAATTAAACCAGCTGCTGTTGGTGTAACAATGTGGAATGATGTAGTCGGAAATCAGTACGCGTTGCATCACATCTGTGTGACAGGCCCTTGTTGTCATATATGAGTAAACCAAAATAATAGTGGTCATTTAGTCATGTTCATACTGATCGAGGTGCATGATCAGAGTTGAATGATAAATTACGATTTGGTTCGTGCACCACTTCAACTAGTTCATTCATTTGTTATTTCGCTAGGGAGCAATTTTACAGCGCCATTTTGTGAAATTGTTGCTGAATCATGGTGGTCTACTTTTGTATGAGTTATACTGTCAATGTGTAAATTCTGTTGTGTCTGAACAATATAAGATGTTTTCTGCCATATGCATCATTTGCATTTTTGTTTGGGTTACTTCCTCAGAGTAGTAGTATGTTTCTTAGCTGCCTAGGAATGTAATGTCCAACGTGTGGCATTCATGATATGAATCATCAGTTATGCCTGCCAAAATTCCATTTCCCATATTGTTCAATCCTTTAATTTATTCTACATTCTAGTAAATTTCATACATATCTTGCTTGGTTTTATCTTTATCAGTTATTTTCTAGAATAATCTTGATATCCAATCCTTTGGGATAATTGATAAAGCTGATTATGAGCAGCAAATGGTGAAGATAGTTGGTAGCAGATAAGCATTCTTTTGAGATTAGCATTTCTTTTGTTGCATTTCTGCTATTTCACAGAAAATGATCACATTATCAGGCTCACCATGCTTTGGCTCTCATTTTCTTTATGCAGTTGTGAGTGTTGGTGCGGCACTCTTTCTATTTCAACAGTTGGCTGGTATTAATGCTGTTGTATATTATTCTACATCTGTTTTCCGAAGTGCTGGCATTGCATCTGATGTTGCAGCCAGTGCTTTAGTTGGGGCAGCAAATGTTTTAGGTTAGTTTCTTCGTCTCATCTTCATGAGTCCAAGCACTCATGCTATATTCTACATAAGCTTCTAAAGGGTGCATATTTATGTATGCAGGGACAACAGTTGCATCCTCTTTGATGGACAAGCAAGGGAGAAAAAGTCTTCTGATGATAAGCTTCACTGGAATGGTACAGTTCCTTTCCTATAGTTTGAGTATTGCCTGTACTTGAGCATGTTGCCTAATAATATATGCGGGGTAATCGCCTTTTCCAGCTATATGGTACTGTTTCTTTCCCTGATGTTAAATTCTTGAAAAACTACATGCCATAGTAGAATCTCTTGTTTTTTCTTTTTTCATCCTGAAATTAACTTATGATATCAGAGTCTACTGTTTATTGATCAACTTAAAAACAATTGGTGGATAAGATTTTGGAACCAGAGAGTTTGTCATTTGATTCTTATAAAGTGCAGTCAATTTCACATACTCCCGCAGTCCAGTCACTCGTAGAAGTTTTGCTATGACCTTATTGACTCTGTTATAGCATCACCAGCTTATAATGACCCATAATGTGAACATGACCCAGAGAGCCAGAGTTTGTTCAGATTTTGGTTAATTTAAGTTTTTTAATCCAATGTGTTATAAGATCTTTCTTCTCGCAATAATTAGTGGTGCTCTTCTGCTTGCCCCCTGATCCTATGTAATGTCGTTGTCGTGGATGGCTACAGCTTTTTCTGCATTGTCAGGTGTGGTTTATCTTGCTTGGTAATGTGATCACACAGATCTCCGGTGCTAAACCGGGGTTGATCTTGGGTGGCATCTATAGGCTCCCTCCATTGATATTGGACAGATACCTATTGGATTCTTGGGACTTGATAGAGTGGATGTTGCCTGTTGGAGATTTTAATCTATTATTATTGTGACTCAGCGTATCCTCTGTACCCCCCCGCCCCCACATTCCGGATATAATTTCCTTTTTTTGGGTCTTTTAGTCATCTTTCTCCATCGGTTGGATGCTTATATTTTCCCCCTTTTTTGAAGGCTGCTTCCATGTTACTTCTTTCCTTGTCCTTCACCTGGAAAGTCCTGGCACCTTATGCTGGCCCTCTTGCAGTAGTTGGAACTGTGCTGTAAGTTTTCTTATTCAATTAGCAAATTTTTGTGGGCTTCATTTTCTTGTTTGGGTTGTTGCATTAATGTTACTTTGATTCTGTTTCATCAGGTATGTCTTGTCATTCTCTCTTGGTGCTGGACCTGTTCCTGCACTGCTTCTACCAGAGATATTTGCCTCTAGAATCAGAGCAAAAGCCGTCTCTTTATCACTTGGCATGCATTGGGTGAGTTTGACAAACTTGATCATGTCTTCACGGTCAATATCACAGTGTTCTGGATTATCTATCATTTAAATAACTTTTATAACGATGTACAACTGTAAACTACAAAATGGATTCCCATTCTACTGAAAACAAGTTTTATGCTCTCACCTGCACAATTTCTCACGAGACTAACGGAATTTCCTATCTGCCAGATCTCCAACTTTGTGATCGGGTTGTTTTTCTTGAGTGTCGTGAACAAGTATGGGATCAGCTCAGTGTACCTGGGATTCTCGGCTGTCTGTCTCCTTGCTGTCTTGTATATAGCTGGTAACGTTGTGGAAACAAAGGGGAGATCCCTGGAGGAAATTGAACGTGCTCTTAACCCGGCAACTTGATCAATGCGGACAATTTCTTCTGTAACTACACGTCCAAGGAGATCGTACCAGTATGGTTACTCTCTTCTTTTCCTGCAGATAGCATTTCCAGTTTCAGTTAGGACTCGACCCAGGGACATACCAGATTCCCTTTTTCCCTTCAGATGTTCTTTGCTGTATCCTAAGTCAGTCGTCGAGAGGCTTTGTTTTGCTCCTTTTTTTGGGATTGAGTGCTGACTTCTAATTCCAGGACACATTGTGGTGGGTTGAGAAGGAATAATCTGGGTCGCAGATGACAACTTTGTTCATCATTGTATCTCTTGAGCGAAACCTCTCATGTATTTAGTTGAACTGTCGGATTGGCTGGTTTTCAAAGAACGACCTCGACATAAGATTGGATCTTTTCTCAGGTGCTGTGATGGAAATAGGAGAGCCGATTAAATGATTCGCAGTGCGAAACGAGATTTGTGCTTTGCCTAGACCGAAAATTTAGGGAAGAAGAAGAAGGGTTAAATGCTCTGAGCCTGGATAATATAATGTAAACGAGTTGGCACGACGAAGAGCTACTGGAGTGGAGATGAACTTGGAAGATTTGACGCGGTTACTAGCTTGCTTCCCCTGCAAATGAGAGGGGAGGAATGAGAGAGAATGAGATGAGAGGGCTCTGATTCCAACAAAGAAGCACGGTCTATTCACTAACTTTTTCTTCGATTGCGTACAAACCAGTGTCATAAAATGCATTTTGATATCAATTCGGTAGGCAAGAAAACGAAAATCGCAAGCCCATGAAAATGATGAAGTAGGGAGAAGGTGTCCCTGTTTCGTGAGGCTAACTGGCACGTGCATTGCCCGTGCCGCGAAACCGATCCCCGCCTTTCGTTCCTCACTCTCAGTCCGATGCCGAGCTCGTCAAAAGTGAGAGATCCTCCCCGTCCAGCTTCCCACTCCAAGTATCTCGCGCTCGCGCTCGCGCTTGCAGAGACTGAACTGGAAGGCGTGCGTTCTACAACCGCGCTCGCAGCTCGCGAAGGTCGCCGAGGACGAACCCTCAGCTCCGCCATCAGCTATGGCGGCCACCCTTTTCCTCTCTCCTCCCGCATTCGCGACCAAGTCGTGCTTTCTCGCTTCCTCCTCCTCCTCCCCAAGCGCGACGGGTTCCTCCGGAGCAACGGCGGAGAATCTCCCCACGAGAAGAAGCCCGGATTTCTCCGTCGCGATCGACCCCATTTCGCGGCCGAACGGTCCGGTCAAGATGCCCACGGCTCCGTGGATGCGGGGCCCGCTTCTCGTCCCGCCCCACGAGGTCCTGGACCTCTCGAGGCCCCGGAGCGGCAATAAAGGCTCGGAATTTAGGAAACCCGAGAGGTCGGATAGAGCTCTCGCCGACAGAGCGAGCGGCGTCAGAGGAAGCAAGGCGGTGCGGAAGATTGTGCAGAGCATTGAGAAGCTTGGAGGGAGGAGCGAGCCGGACAGAGCTGGGGACGAGTCGGGGGAGATCGAATTCGGGCTTTGTCTGGAGCCGTTGAAGGAGGAAGGAGTCAAGTCGGCTTCTGGAGGGAAAATGCCGTGGGTGAGGGAAGGCGAGAAGGTGGTGTTCAGGAGGGCGAAGGCGGAGAAGAAGGCGGCGGATGTGGCTGAACTGAGCCTCGAGAAGGAGTCGCTGGAGAGGCTGAGGAAGGAGGCTGCGAAGCTGAGGAAGTGGGTGAAGGTGAAGAAGATTGGAGTGTCTCAGGCCGTTGTGGATGAGATAAAGTGGACTTGGAGGAGGAATGAGCTCGCCATGGTGAAATTCGACGTCCCTCTGTGCCGCAACATGGACAGAGCTCAAGAAATCCTCGAGGTTTTTCCTCTTTTATTTTCCTCCTTGATGAGATTTCCTTGTCGTGTTATATTGTTTACGCAGGTGAAATTTCTGTGTTGTCCTTCGGTTATTCGGAATCCGAAGCTTGGAGCGTGAATTGTAAAATTTAAAGCTATTGTTACAATGGGGGATTGGAATATCTGAGCTTGTCCTCAATAATCCTGACTGCTTGCTTTTGCATGAGGTGGGACAACATGATGAGTCAAGAGTACATTCGTTGCTTTTTGAATCTTGATGGCCTCCTTGTGATTAGACATTGGCTCATTGAGATCAACTAACAAGGTGGTTATGGAATAAAAGATTCATGTGTTTTTGAATTTATAATTTGGTGTTGCTTTAGAAATTATATGGTCTGAGGCATTGTCTGGATATTTTGTCCTCTTTGAAAAGAAAGAGAGAAAAAAAGGGTCTAGATTACTCGCTCCCACTCTTCTCGTATGTCAGTCATTTCCTTACTGACGTGTCTCACTTCTTTGGCTGGACTTTTGGTGGAGTAATACATGAGCCATAACTGGGATGACACTGTTCAAATGAAATGAGATGCTCTGTTGAATTTGCTTATGCCTCTGTTTGATTTATGCTGGTATATAGTTTAGACTGTTATGATAGAAACCAAAATTTTTTAAAAAGTCTGAACCTCCTTTCTCATAGTTCCCATTATCTTATCTAGGTTATGTTTTCCAGTTATGTACGATGAAGTTTTTTTCTAGGGAAGCTTCTCATGGTTGATTCCTTGATTATTTCGTGTGAATAGATGAAGACTGGCGGCTTGGTTATTTGGAGGAAAAAAGACGCTCTTGTTTTATACAGGGGAATCCACTATCCCTATAAAGTCTTTCAGGAGAAGGAGCGCATCCCAGCTAATGGTCAAGAAAGACTTTCCTTTGTCCGCATGCAGTCTAACCCTAAACATGTCATATCTATAACACCGGTGAAAGATAATCAAGGTATTCTGGATGAGAAGATGAAAGGAGAGGATGGACAAAGGCAGTCTAGTGCCATCTCAATAGACTATAAAGCATGTTCTAAGTCAATCAATGGTTCACTGTATGAGAGGGAAACTGATAGATTACTGGATGGCTTGGGTCCTCGCTTTGTTGACTGGTGGATGCACAAGCCATTGCCCGTAGATGCTGATTTGCTTCCGGAAGTGGTACCTGGCTTCAGTCCCCCGCTAAGACTATGTCCTCCAAATGAACGGCCAAAGCTCACTGACGATGAATTGACGTTTTTAAGGAAGCTTGCTCACCCATTACCAACTCATTTTGTCCTTGGTATGAAAACTTCCTAGTAACTCTTTGTTTGTTTTTCCGGGAATAACTTTCAATATGGAACATCTTATATTGTTGTAAAGAGGATAGTTGATCCTTAGTTGGTCTTGTTTAATTGGTGAAAGCGAGAAGATCTGATTGAATATTCTTTCGTCTCGACTTGCTCACTACAAAATTTATATGATCATCTGAAATGTTAATAAGCGAGACGTATAGCAAAGGTCCTTCAAGAGCTTCTTCAGTTACTTTAAGCTGCTTGAACAGTTTAGGGTAAATGAATGTTCAGTTGATGCATGATCATAGTCATCCAGTAACATGCAATTTGCTAGATGCATTGTGCACCAGCATGAGGTGTCTGTGTTTGAGGTTCTCTGGTTGTTGTTGCATCATCATTTTGAAGGGAGAAACAGGAAATTGCAAGGGTTAGCTGCTGCGATTATGAAACTATGGGAGAAGAGTCTTATAGCCAAGATTGCGGTGAAGTGGGGTGTACCTAACACTAACAATGAGCAAATGGCATATGAGCTCAAGGTGAGTCATAATTAACTGTGCGTTCTGCTAAAATAAATGATAAGACATTTCCGGTCACATCTTAGAGAACATTGCAGGGTCTCACTGGAGGAATTCTGCTGCTACGAAACAAGTTTTACATTATACTATATAGAGGCAAGGACTTTCTTCCTCGAACACTTGCAAGTTCAATAGTGAAGAGGGAATCGGAGCGGAGAAAATGCCAAGTTATTGAGGAAGATGCAAGAATTAAGGCGTTTGAAAGATTAGCTATAGCAAATGAGCCATTGGCAAAGACTTGCTCCATGGGAACACTATCAGAATTCCTAAAAATCCAAACAGATTTTCAGGAGCAGATAAGAGGAGTGGGGGAGGTCAATGTCAGATTGGTGGCTGAAATAGAAAGATTAGAGAAGGAGCTGCGAAATGAGGAGCGCAGGCTTTTCATTGTAAGGTCCACAGCTATCGCCTTAATTCTCTTTGACATGCTTTTTGTGGTAACATGAATAGTGTGTGTGCAGCTTAAAAGTAAGATGCGCAAATCAGCAAAACAGCTGTCAAAGTTGAATTCTGGATGGAGACCTGCCACGGAGGACACAGACAAAGAGATGATGACAGAAGAGGAAAAAGAATGTTTGAGAAAGATAGGACTGAAAATGGACGGAAGTTTAGTGCTCGGTGAGAAAAAACATTTATTCGTGTGATCATCCGAGTTTCGCTCCTTCTTTTGCTCTGGGAATACCCTATTTGACCTCATTTATCGCGGAAAATGAAAAATGACTCAAGTTTGAATGTTATCACATGATACTGATAGTACTTCTGCAAATCTCTCATGGTTGGATTGATCTCTTGATTTGTCAAACAATCATGCCACCACAGCTAGGTCTTCTAATTCATTCATTTATTCATTAGAACTGAAAATGGAGGCAGAATCTCTGTAAGCAATGTTGATTAAAAGATCATCAGTTTCTTGGACTACTAATCTCTTCAGTCCTCTTAATTGTTTCATTCATATTGTCTTCAGGAAGGCGTGGTGTCTTTGATGGTGTTATCGAAGCAATGCATCAGCACTGGAAGCATAGAGAAGTGGTCAAGGTCATTTCTATGCAGAGGGCGTATCCACAGGTCATCTGTACTGCAAAACTGCTCGAAGCAGAAACTGGTGGGATTGTAGTTTCAGTTGACAAGCTGAAGGATGGCCATGGTATAATCATATACCGTGGCAAAAACTACAAACGTCCTGTAAGGTTGTCAACAGAGCATCTACTAACAAAAAGAAAAGCACTTCTGCGATCTCTTGAAATGCAGCGATTTGGTGTAAGTGAAGATCCACCTTTCTGAACCAACCATTTCATTTCTGGATTTATGTCATCATTTTCTTGGTGGCACGAATTTAGGAGCATCTATTAAGGTTGAAGCTTTTTTTTTTCTCAGTCGCTGAAGTTTTTTACAAATCAGAAGCAAAGGAAGGTCTCTGACTTGCAACTGAAACTGGTAAATGTTGAAGCGTTTGTAATGAAATAGTTTGCTCAATTCTTACGCTAGCATCATATTAAGGTCTAATAAAGCAACATTTTGACTTTCTTCAGCGTAGATGGGATTTATCTGGTTTAACTTCTTATAAGTGTAATTAATGGGATGCTTTCTGGACAAATTTATAGGCTGAACTAAAAGATCAGCTGGGACAATAAAGACAGAATATGATGAAGTTTGTAAATCATCATAGAAGGCATTTCTGTGATTTTCAGTGCACGAAATGCGCAATGATTCCTTTGTGGCATGAAATGAATTATGAAGGTTCTCATCCATCACTTTGGATTCCTTGTACAACCTGATTGCTTGACTTCTTTTGAGTGGAAGTGGAACTGAGGACAGCAGATTGCACAACTCCATGGTGCCTGATTTTTGTTACTTGGGACCTCCTACAGTAGAGGTCATTATATCCAGGTGAGCATGCAATGACAATGGTATGGCTCTAACATTTGCACTAACTTCCCATCTTTTTATTGGACATGCCATCTCAAGTGCACTTTTGGACTAATCAAAATCCGGAGGAAATTTCTCTTTAGCCTCCTAAATCATGGCTGGTTTGGCACCTAACACGCTAAACTAGAGGGACATTACCATATTCTGGTAGATTCACCATAAAGTGCCCGCAGCCCCTCCCCAGACAATTCACATTGCAACTTTTTGCTCTGAACTATTAATTTTATAGCCTTTGCCCCTCGAACCCATTAAGAATTAAGGGAAATTTCAGTGTAATGAATCTAATACTTTACTTTAGTAAAGTGTCATCTTTTCAATTTCTTGGTTGAAAGTAAGAGATGTTGTGCGGCGCTAGATATTCCTCAGTACATTGTTTTGAGTCCATGAATGATTCCTTCATGGAACTTAGAAAAAATCTAGTAATGTTCGGTGAAGAAGCTGTCTGAACAGACTTTCTAATGTTGGTTCTCTAAAATTCTTGTTATCTTGATTCCATTTGCTTTGATAGGTCTAATGACATTTTATCCTTGAAATTTTTTTTTCTATCTTGAAGTGTGGATGGGGAAGCAAGTGTAAGTGACTGAATAAAACTTAGAATCCTATTTACAACTACATCTCATTTCCCAATTTCTTGTGCTATGCTTTGCTCTATGTTAAATTGCATTCAGATCTATGCACGGCTCCGGACTTCAGGAATATGAAGGGCGCGCTTTTTGGATTAATCACCCGGGTTGGACCATTGGGTCTACCAGTATAGTGGAGCCTCTGAGCCTAGTGCTTCATTTGCCAGCAAATCTAGTAGAAGTCATTCACTCCCACTAACATAAGGGCGGTGGGAAGGTTGTGATCAAATGGCATTGAACGCTTCAGGTTTATCTTTGATTTACCCTTTTAACCATTCACAATACAGACACATACTGGTGCTTATTATATCTCCCACAACCACTAGAATCTCTCTTTTCTCTGTTCTTTTTCCTTCTTGGTGATTGTGGCATTGCTAAGTGAACTTGCTATCAATGACTAGACATCCTAATGTCAGTCAAGCTGTATAAACCGAGTTATTCAAATGGAATTACTAGCTTTCTCTAAATCCAACTGTTGAAATGTGTGTTGTTAAGATAATTGATACTATGAGTCTATGAGGCTATAGCCGCTGCATACTATGGTGAGGTGTTTTCTCCGTTTGAGGTAATGGCTTTTTGCATATTCATATGTAGAGAAACTCAGGTTAGTGACAAGTAATATTACTTCCTTTGTGTATCAGAATCAGGTGGATCTGTTTCATATCCCATCTCTCCATCAGAGTTCAAACGAATTATCCCAAGGCACCAGCAACGAGTCCTAAAGAAAAATCTGTGGTCATTAGAAAAATGAAACAGTGAACTGCTAAATTCCTCGTTTTTCTTCCACTAATAGTTTTTGCTGTTGGGAAAGACACTTTTGGCCAGTTTATAAGTATACTTTCAGGACATACGTGTAAACTTGGCAGTTTTGCATGCATATTGTTTCCGAATACAGTGCGTATGACTGGGTTTCCCTCTGTGTTGGGGCCTTTTCCTTCTGATTGCTTTGCTACTTTTGAGCGTTAACGATAACGATGATCCTTCAAAATGATTTGGTGCTTATGGTTAAAGATGACAGGACTGGGATAGGTGGTACTTGCAAGAGTTCAGGGTTTCCTTCCAAACATGATATTTCTAGTTTCACCCGAAGAAAATGTAAAAAGTTTCCTTCCAACATCTCGGTAACCTTCAAAATTGATGGATGCTCGTATAGATTGGTTTGGATGCATCACAAAAACTACGTGGTCTTGCAAAACTTGTAACATTAGCAATCTTATCAAAGTGAATTCTGACAGTAGCATTAGTTGGAATTTGTTACGTGATCTCTTTGATATGGCGAGGGCCGAGTGCCTCCGAATTATGTGGTCCAAGGGCCATTACACTTTCTTGGTCCATTTTTCATTCCTATTGTTAGTTCTCGTCTCGTCTTGAGAGGAATTTATCTAGAGAGGGGTCAATGGGCGGACAAGATCTGGAGTTGTTTCTGTTACGGTCGAGGCCACTTTGAACAGTTTGCTTCTTGTGAAGGTAAAAATGATGACAATTGCTCATGGGAGAGAATTTCATCGATTGTGTATTCAAAGAAGCAAAGTGATTGAAATGACATTTGCATGAGAATAAATGGGGTCGAAGCCATAGCTCCGGAGCTCTGGCCCTTAGGAGCAAAGGGGTTTCAAATCTTCCTGGCGGAAATAACGGTTGACAGTCGTATTCCGGTACGATGTGATGCATGTTGCTACTGGTTTCCTACCGACACATAGCTTTCTCCTCCTTGTGGCTCTTGCCCTTGGTGGCTCTTGCTATTGGTGAACGTCGATGACGAGGAGGTTCTTTCAAAATTTCTTGGCGGTACTGATGGAGAAGACAAGGAAGGCTTCGGTGGTATCGCCAAGAGTTCGAGGTTGCCTTCTAACATCTCTATCGCCTTTGAAATTGAGGGACGATCAGATGGCTTTGCTTGAATGCACCATATGCTCACGATGATCATCTTTCTCGCTATCTCTTCCTCCTCTTCTGTGGTAATCCCATCCAATTGTAGACCCTTGTCCGGGTCAAGATGCCTATATACCATGTCGGCGAAGTACATTTCGCTACCGTCCGGCTCTTGGTCATTGGAGTTATTCCTTGCGCCTATCATTCCCAGAACCAACATCCCATAGCTGTAAACGTCCGACTTGTGGGAGACTCCTCCAAAGTTCCTGGACATTACTTCCGGAGCGATGTATCCACATGTTCCTCTCGTGCCTAACATTGATACAATGCTCTCCTTCCCTTTGCACAGCTTAGCGAGGCCGAAATCTGAGATTTTCGGAGTGAAATCCTGGTCGAGTAAAATGTTCTGCGGTTTAATGTCAAGGTGCAAAATTCTTGTGCTGCACCCACGGTGCAGGTACTCGAGCCCTCGAGCGATGCCCATCGCAATTTGATACGAGATCTTCCATTCTAGGGGACAAGTAGTACTTGAACCTCCTTGACTAGGTAGAAACTTATCCAAAGACCCGTTTGGCATGTACTCGTATACCAAAGCTCTTTTCTTCTCTTGATAACAGAAACCCAGAAGAGCGACAATGTTGACGTGGGCAGTTCTGCTAATACTCATGACTTCATTGATGAATTCTTCTCCATTACCTTTGGACTCCTTAAGGATTTTCACTGCGATGAGCGGACCATCCTTTAGCTTTCCTTTATACACTGCACCAAAACCTCCTTGACCAAGTTTCTCTGAAAATGAGTTTGTCATTTTCTTCAGATCTATATATCGGTATCTTCTTGGAACAAGAGATCCATGGATTCCCATCAATATCTCAACATCTAGATCTTTCTCGCTCTTGAAGAGTGGAACCCTCCATGAGAAGATTCCCGTTTTAATCTTGAGGATGAAAATGATGGCAATTGCAGATATTGAAACACCAACTCCAGCTGTCCATTTCAACATTAAAATATATCAGCGATTTACCGCAGCCAGAGATACAAATTCAGTGATATCAAAGAGATGGGTTTACCTGCGACCGATATAAACCGCTTGGAGGATCCTGGAAAAGGAAAATCTATTATTTCCAGGGAAAACTATAGTTACAGGAATCTGATGCAATTTGTGTCTAAGAAATTTGGTGAAAATAAGAGGCATTGGCAACAGATAGGGACAACTGAATGGCAAATTCAATTTCTTGATAGTATAAAGACCCAATTGCTGTTGGATTGGTGCTCTTGATAGAAAATCTACTGGCTGTCTTACTTGTTAGTATTTTGCTTTGCAGTCTGAAGGTTTTTCCTGGATTAAGATAACTTACAAAAGGTTTGGTCACAGTAGAGTCTTCTCTGCTTTGTAGGCCTAAAACCATATTGATCATCTTATGACTTATGAGTGCAGTTTATTCTAACATTATAAATAAATCAAACAGTGAGAATGGACTTATGTATTTCGAACATCATTGAGCTTTTCAAAGTCCAGGCTTCCACTTCCAGTGGCCTAATGAATTTCTCAGCCGGAGATCAAACTAATGACCCAACGAAGAGTTAGAGCATGACATGCCTGAGCATGTATTGAGTAGGACTCATCTTGACAATAACACACAAAATTGCTAGACTTTGTATCCTGTCCGCACTGCCCACCTGAGTCAAGAGACTGTTGCAATCATCCCTCGCTGTCCACTGCAGACCAAAGCCTCATCAGGGGCTTGATATTACCTTTATGTTGGTCGGTGAGACTCTATCTGCTAAACTGCCGATTAATTCGCGGTCAGTACCACGCTCACATTGCACGCACCAACGTAGCCCATAATAGACGTGAGGTCGACACAAGCATAACTCGTCAAATCGCTAACTTTCCTCGTCAAAAAGTCATCGATCACGTTGGCGTCATTGATGGAGCAGTTAAACTGGCTGTTAACGGCCAGCAAAGCTTCAATTGGGCTTGCCTGGCAGCCGTACTACAGACTCAGGTTACTACTAGTCACGGTGTCCGTGGTGTAGGAGAAAGGGCTGATGATTTCTGGGTGGCACGTAGAAATATGTTGCGCAGATAGTGTTCCAAAAGCCTGTTCTAGCGAACTTCATCATTTGGGAGGTGTTAGCGACCCAAAGAACCCGATAAGCTCTGTTTGATATGGTGATCTGCACTGTCTTGCTAAGTAGCACCGACATGTAACATGCGACGCAACACGACACGACATGCTGACACGTCATTTCTCAAAAAATAGAGAATTCCGACATATTGGAACACGTTGTATATTAAATGTATGTTTTTATATATACGTGATAAATTATCATTTTTATGATTATTTCAATCAAATTAATTTGATTCAAATCCACAAATAAATAAATAATAAAAAAAGAGTGTCGGACGAGTGTTGGTGTCCGACATCAACATGGAGGCCTCCGGAGAGTGTCCGTGCTTCCTAACTGTCTTGTTGTCCTGACAAGTCAGCTCAAACTCAGGCAAGCTGCAGTGCGAGGTGCAGTTCAACCCCTAGAAGTCGTAAGTAATGTTTTGCAGGATGACACCGTATGATGTTGGAGCTAGGATCGGGATCCGGATTATGATAAAAAGCATCTGGAGAGATGCAAAAGGGGATGGTGATGGTGATGCATCTCTTTTGGGAGATGAAAATGGAAGCAGAGAAAATTAGTTTGGACTTGACACGGCCAAAAAGGAAGAGAAGGAAAGGTGATATGATTTCCAAGCTTGACTAGTAATCGATGATAGAAATTGGTGGATTTTGGTAAAGAGGGAAAGGAATCGTTCAAAAAGAATCTCGGTCTGAAAATTCTTAGATGCCGCTGCCGGTCAATTTGAATATGTGTGACTTGGTCTGACCTTGGTGTCTCTTTATCAAATTATAGACAAGTTTGAGTCTACCCTAAACTTTTTCTTGTGACGTCAAAAGCATAAACTTGTATCTATGTGACACATTCACCTTTCGTTAATATTTCATCAAATGATTTTCCAGCCAAAACGACATTTTTATTTCACTTGAGCCACTTGGCGCTATTCAACACCGTTTGCCTTTCGCCGTTCATGTAAGTGGATTTAATTACAACTGTGCTCTTTGACGGAACTTTGATGAAAGATAAATGTGTCACACAGGTACAAGTTTGAAAATTTTGGTGTCACGGAAAAACGTTCATGGTAAATGTGTCACGGTGGACATAGTTTGGAGTTTTTGGTGGTTTTTTTCCTTATTAAAAAGAAAGGGGATAAGTGTACCAAAAGTCCTAAAACTTATAATGAAAATGCGATTGAGTCCTAAGACTTTCAAAAATAACAATCAAGTCCTAAAACTTATTAAATTTGTGCAATCAAGTTTTTCCGTTAACTCCGTCCAACTTAGTCAACAAAAAAAAAACTAACATGGCTTTTTTTTTTTATTTTCTCTTTCCTACATGGCATTAACATTAGTAAAGCATAAGACTAAAAGGAAGGTGTCTTTGTCCAAATTCTAATTTTTTAGCCTAAATCTTAGATAAATTAGATTAAAAACATAAAAAAGGCTAATTTTTTTTTAGAAAAACACACAAAGAAAAGAAGAAAAAAAATGCACAAGTGAGGACCTATTGGCCTTCCCCTGTGAGGCACTACCGCCTCATCACCATCGAGAAAAATGGCTAGCGAGGGTCGTTGGCCCTCCCCTAGACTTAGCGCTCATCACCATCACGAAAAAAAAGGCTAATTTTTTTTTTTTTAGAAAAACACACAAAGAAAGGAAGAAAAAAGCCCACAAGTGAGGGCCTGTTGGCCTTCCCCTGTGAGGTGCTGCCGCCTCATCACCATCGCTAAAAATGGCTAGCAAGGGTCGTTGGCCCTCCCCTAGACTTGAGCCCTCACCCCAATGCCATCCATCCTCACCTAGATTTGTGTGAGGGTCACGACCCTCTCCTAGATATGGGCGGGAGCCATCGATCATCGCCAAGGACCCGGCAACCTCTGTCGGCCCTTTTTGGTAATGGGGCGACGGCCCACAGTTCTTTCTTTTTTTGTGTTTTTCTAAAGGGATATTTTAGCCTTTTAAAAAAAATCTAATTTAAGTGAGATTTGGGTTAAACAAAAAGAATGTAAACCAAAGCGACCTTGTTTTAGTCTTTTGATTAATGTGTTAGTGACGTTAACGTCACATAGGAAAGAGAAAATAATAATAAAGTCGTGTTAGTATTTTTCGTTAGTCAAGTTAGACTAAGTAAACAAAAGAACTTGATTGTATCAATTTGACAAATTGTATGACTTGACTACACTTTTTGAAAGTTTTATGACTCAATCACACTTTCGTGACAAATTTTATAACTTTTAATGCATTTATTTAAAAAGAAAAAGTGGCGTTCTGGATATTTTTGTAAAAATGGCATTCATGGTATATTTGTTGCATCAAGTTAGATCGGGTATTTACTACGATTTTGGTTATTTGAAATGACATAGTAAAGTGTCTCCTCAAATAGTTTATGAGTTGATAATTTGTGAAATAGTTTGAGAAATGCTATCCGAAATGTATTCTTCTTGATGGAGAGAATTACAAAGGTCCTAATATGTGAACCTGATTTATAAAATGAATTATGAAATGGTTTTGTGGCTGGTAGGGGAATTATGTATGGTTTTATTCTCTTGCCACTATGTGCTGAACTCGTTAAATGGTTGTGAGTATGCATCTTATTTTCAAGACGTACTGTTTAGGCTTAGCAACTGGCTTGTTGGGAACATATCCTTTGATGCTTTAAAGAAGACAAAATAATCAAATGCTACTAACGTGTGCATTTAATTATGTAGAATAGTTTGTAGATGCATAGACTAATATGTAGATGGAGCCTAGAACCGGGTGCATGAAGGCACGATAATGCTCTGCATCTACAGAAGAAGAACAAGATATTGGACGAGAAATATGTCTAAGGGTAGAAGAACCTTTGTGGAAGGTAAACAAGCTGTAGAATGAGGGTTTGTTAAAACTTGGATTGACCGGTAGATAGTGAACTTCATTGTAGAACATGAGGACGTTCATATGCCTAGTAGGACTAGTGTGTAGAAGGTGAACAGACGAAGAAGTGAGAAGCATGAAAAGTCTAAATGGAACCGAATGCAGCTTGGGAATAACAGATCAGTTAGTTTTGTGAAAGCATATTGGAAGGTTAGACAGACTACAGAAGCAGAGGACTCTATCTCCGCAAATACCCTATTTTGTCCTTAGACCGTCGTCTGATCATGC
This sequence comes from Syzygium oleosum, assembly GCF_021117445.2. Taxonomy (NCBI): domain Eukaryota; kingdom Viridiplantae; phylum Streptophyta; class Magnoliopsida; order Myrtales; family Myrtaceae; genus Syzygium; species Syzygium oleosum. The sequence goes on along the minus strand of NW_026607532.1, from coordinate 1,338,141 downwards.
AGAACGCAAGTCTAATGATCACAGAAGGTACGCCAATGGCTTCTTTAACTCTAAGATATCTTCCATTGAATACTTTGAAGAATGGAGATCTATTTAAACTGATCAAAGGTGATAGTGAAGAGTGGTGAAAAATAAGAACTCTCATTCTCACTCTATCGCATCAATTTCTAGCTTTCACTTGTGCAAATTGGAGTGTTTTCTGATTGTAATTCTCTATTGAGGGCTGACTTCTTGTAATCAGGGAAAAGAGTGAGCTATAGTATTGTGAGAGGTGCTTGTGTTTAGAGAATCGTCTGTAGAGCTCTGTGTAGAAACGGCACTCTCTAAAAACTGTAAAATCTTGAAAATAACATAGTGGATTTCAGTATTGTTTGTGGCTATTAAAGCTGGGAGAATAGAGTAGGCCAACTGGAACATCGAACCACTATAATCCTATCTTACATTTTTTTTTTCCCTTAAACTCTTTAGTATCCGTTTGATAGAAAATACTGCTTACAAAAAACTTTTTTCCTCTACAATAGCACATTCCATACATCATTCTCGAAAAGGTTTTACTTTTACTAAACCAATCAATTCACCTCCACCCCCTCTTGGTTGTTGTGCTTAGTCATTTCACAGCTGATATAGGTGGAAACCTACGCCAACGGCAAATCTTGATAGGCATTGTCAAGGAGCGTTAAGCGTGGTCATAGTCAGACATTAACACTAAATTGATTGATGGATTGGACCACTGATTTTTGCTTTGATATTGTAATTGAATGAGTACTTCTAATTTGTATAAAGACTTGTTGAAGTGAGATAACTTATCTTTGATTTTGTAGATATATTATATACTAGATTTGAATAAATGTGTTTTTGATAATGTATAAAAATATGCATAATAAATACTTGATATGCTTAGAAGAGACTTGTAATACTCACTGAGTGGTGGTTTGCTTATACCATTCATCTCAATTCTTGTTTAGGTTCTACACCCACCAACAAATAGGAGGAGAGTGGGGATAAGGACACCACAAGTGTCATAACTTTTTTTTCGATCACTTAAGTGTCATAATTTCTAAAAAAACGTTCACTTGAGTGTCATAACTTTCAATCAATCACTTAATGCCAAAAATTTTTAAAAACGTTCATCTAAGTGCTAAAAATCCGACGTGGCATAGCACTTGTGATGAATATATAATAGAAGGTGCAAGGGCTGCCCCTCCTCAAAGTACCTCCAAGATGCATTACCGAAAATGTTGCTCTACATGAATTTTGCACGAGAAGCATACACAAGTAAAGACATTAGGTAGAAGAGCAAATAACCCTCCCCTGAAATCATAACAGCTCCGATTCATTCCTCAAACAAAGTATGATTCAATGGCTTTTATTTGGACCGAGTGCAAAGTGGTTTGTCTATTAGAATAGTCATAGTACCAACAACTCTGCTATAGTCATGTTTCACATACTTGAAAGGGACATTATTGGGAGGACTACTGGTATTTTCATTCTAGTCACTCAGCCAGATATTTGTTGAGCTAACCAGGGGATTTTTCATTGCCTTTCACTCTTGTTAGCCTACGATTTCCGAAGAAATTGACATTGCCCACATAAATTATGATAGAAGACGAGTCTAAATTAGATTGAATATGTAAAGCAAATAATTACAAATTAAATTGCAGAAAAACATACCTTTTGAACCAGGCTGCCCTGGAGGCCCTTCGGCAACAGAAGGCGCACATGTTGCCGACCCCGATGATCCATCCGCACAATAACAATTCGCCGTGTTCTTTGAGATGTCATAACCGCAGACACCTTTCGAATTAGCACACCCTTTACACGCTGCAGAATTCACGCCTAACCTGACCTCGAATCCTTGCTGCAATATATTCTCCATGCTCTCCGAGCCATTACCCAACTTGGGCAGTAGAGTCTGAGAGATGGGGATCACCACGCTCTTGAAGTGACTTCCTGTCTCTACAGGCCCGGGAGCCACACTACCGTTTGTCTTAGCAGTACCACTTATGGTGCACGAGAATTGTCTGGGAACATTCGGTGTTGACACATTCTGACAGCCGTAGATGAATGTGGAGTTGACGTAGCCGTTGACTATGCTGAAGAGCGCAGGGTCGAGAGTGGTGTTACTGAAGTCATGGGAGCAGATTCCGGTGGAGAGATCTTCCCGGGCGATTTGTAGGATCTCGGTGTCGGGCTTGACACCGAGAACCTTGTATTTGACATTGGATATCACGATAGTGGCAGTGTTATTCTCGCAAGCAAGTTCTAGCGCCGGGTAGCCGCAGCTGCTGGATCGGCTCCCACCCCAAAAAGGGTAGCCAACGCCTTGGATGTTCCCGCAGCTGAACAGGCTGCTGCAATTCGAGTACAAGGCATCGCTGCCCTGCGATTGAGTCGTATTGATCATCAAGACCAAAAACATGGCACATAACAGAAGAAGAAGACGTGTATTCATCCTGTTGGAAGACGGATTTCCTTGTTGTTTCGAGCAAACAGAAAGGCAGGCTCAAGAAACATGGGTTGTGAGCGATGATGAATCATTGAAGTGGAAGATGGGTTTGGAAGATCAAAACTCGCTCGGGAAGACTCGAAAAATGGGGAGTCTTTGTTGACTTATTACGTCGCTGGGCCTAATCTGTGACCGAGTGAAATGCTATAACTTGGGAAACTTCTCGTGGTCCTGACCACTAAATTGGAATTAAATGCTTTCTTTGTTTTTCAAAAAATAAATGATTAAAAAAATATTTTTTAAAAGGTAATTGCTTGTACTGATTGAAATAATTAATGAATAAAAATTATTTTATTGATCAATAACAATTTATGTCTAAAAATTTCCGTGGATAATGAAAATATATTTCTTTCTCTCGTTTTTGTAAACGATGCAAATGATCATTTTTAGAAAAAAAGTTTTTCAAATCATTTATATTTCGCAAAACAGACGGAGCTTAACTAATAAGCAAAGCCATTTCGCATGCTTGTGTCTGAACCGACATCAAGTAGTCACACCCAACCCCGCCCACCTAATCTATAAGGCAATGGAGCTTTTGTGCCCCTCTCTATTACTATAGAATATGGAGAACAGAGATGATCGATGAACGGGCTTAAGTCTAATCAGAAGGGGATAAATTTTGCCAAATTCATGATTGGGTCTATAAAGACATCACAAATGACCAAAAAAGTTGAAGGAAATTTCAATCTGAAAACAGACATTTCCCCTATTGCAGTCAAAGATGGAAGAGATTATGAAGGAAAGTTGAGCCGAATCGACGTGCATGTATTTCGCGAGATTAGCGGTGGGAAAGGGATCGGATGTTTCCACGTCTCATCGTGGTGCCCGATTTGTCTCGATTTCCGAAAGGTGAACAACAAGGAAAATTCAACTCTTGCATGTTTTTGGAAAATGAAGCGTGTTGACTCCTTTATTGATTGGCAGTGACGTTTACGTTGTGGTATGACAGTCGAGCTACCACAGTTGAACTATTTATGAAAGACGCGTTATGGCGACTTTTGTTGACTTCTGTTGCGAAACTATGCGAGGATGATCTTGGCTAATAGACAAGTAAGCCATAAATAAAGAACATAATTACAAACCGATGTGTCATGCAGTTACCATTCGTTTCACTGAAATGAAAACCATTTTCAAGGGACTGGTTAATTTAATGAAAGTGATTTCATTCCTACTAGAAATGGAAGTCATTTTTCTCCGATTTAAGCTTATTGTTTTCGGTTCAAGGAAAATGTTTTCTGCAGATTGAATAGTTTTTCATCGTTAAAAAACCGGAAAATTTCAAAATAATTTCACAAAAACTGTTTTCCTTTAAACAAATGGACCTTTCATTTTATAAAAGTTTAATTGGCCCACAATAGGAAAAGATTCATCAATGTTAAAATTATTCTCGACAGAGAAAGAGAATGTTGCTTGTGTGTGCATGCTAGAAATACATGATCGAGATATAATGTGAGAATATGACTAAGTCAAAATCATAAAAGCATTAAAGTTTTTTTTTGCGAAATTGGTTGAGCCAATTAGAGGTGATCAGTCCCGGTAAGGAGCAGTCCCACCCAAGACCCAGGAACCGGACTAGGAGGACCAATTCCCTGTTTCTGGAATCAGAACAGTACCACCTGGTCTTGGAACCAGACCGACCCGGTCGGTCCTTTGGTGGTCCAATGGAATCGATGGACGCCGAGCTTGTCAGCCAAGCCGAGGATCCAGGCGAGGAAATGGGCTTTAGAGGCCCAAAGCTCAACGTGAATGATCTACTAACACCACCGGCGCCGTAGAAGTTGCTGAAGAAGAAAAGGAAGAGGAAATGGAGAGACTCAGTCCTGGAGATAATTTGAACCGCGTCTTGGACTGACCTTAATATGCATACTGGCGCATCAACGAGCACGGATGATGCTAGAGAGACGGAGACACGCGATTTGCGAATGTCATATTCAGACGTCTCGATCTGAATAAGAGTCCATTACAGTCATATATTAATTAAACAACATTCAGCTCTAGCGGCCAAAAAACAAAGAAATAGGAAACAAATTGGATTATTGGGAGGTGGAATTCAACTGGGCTAAATCTCAAAGTATACAACTATGCAGTTGTTAAATTTTAAGGTCAGCTGGCGTTGATGCCACTTGCCATATACGGAAGGTCGTTTGGTTTCCGTTGAAGACGTGATTAAGTTCATTAGTGTGTGTTAAATGATGTCAGTATCAGTCTTTCTACAAAGAAGAGCATAAAGAACTATATCCGAGAAGTAAAAGCAGATCAGTACAGATTTGGAAATCTTGCAAATAGTTTGATTAATATGCCATATACCTAGTCTGAAGCCCGAACAATTTGATAGACAATTTAATTTTCAACAAAATGAAAAGCATTAAGTACAAGAGAACGTGAAAGTGTGGCAACTCGAACCTAGAGGCCAGGCATAAGCGAGAAAGACCACCGGGATTTTCAGTTGATCAGTCCTCGGAGTTTAACAAAAATGCCGCTCATCTCGTTGGTCATGTTATACATTCATAGAATATTAATCTACATGATGGTGGAGGAGTAACATTGCTGGGAACCATTTCTGTGTGAGTTCTATGAGAGATGACACTGATCTTCCAAGTTCCAAGTGTGCTTTCCAACAGCCTTCAGAGAGCATTTGATCTACTAAGTTGAAATTCTCATATCTTCTTGCTAATTGCTATGATTCTCCAAGTGAAATCCTCCTAACTGTTCTCTCCACTTTCACTGTAACTCTAATAATAACATATTCCATCTAAAGAAAGGCATGACAATTACCTCAAGAAGTTCAGTCGTGCATTACCACTTTACCGTGTGTTACTGCTTTCCTCTAAATTCTCTAGTATTCCCTCCTCGAGGCTCCCATTGGAAATTGACGCCATCACTTCCCAATGTTGCGAAGGTGGTAGTGTTGGAGAACACAAGATGGGCTTTGGCGGCATTCGCAGTGATTCAACGCTTCCTTCCAACATTTCTATCACCTTCACAATTGGAGGTCGATCAGATGGACTGGTTTGAATGCAACACATACTCACAATAATCATCTTCCTCGCTAGCACTTCCTCCTCCTCTGTCACATTCATTGGCAATTTCATATCTTTGCCAGGCTCTAAGTTTCTATAAATCCAATCTGGAAAGTACATATCACTGCTGTCGGAAACTTTGATGTCAGAATTTCTAAAGCCTACCATTTCAAGAACCAACATTCCGTAACTGTAAACATCGGACTTGTGAGAGACTCTCCCCAAGTTACGAAAAACAACTTCTGGTGCAATAAACCCAACCGTTCCTCTCATGCCGAGAGTTGATACAGCACTGTCTTTCCCATGACAAAGTTTTGCAAGGCCAAAATCTGAAATCTTGGGGATAAAATCTTGATCGAGCAAGATGTTCTGAGGTTTTATATCGAAATGCAAGATTCTGGTATTACAGCCTCGGTGCAGATACTCTAGCCCACGAGCAATGCCAATCGCAATTTGATATAGAATCTTCCATTCCAAGGAACTACTCATATTTAATGTTCTTCCAGAGGGTATGAACTTATCCAATGAACCATTAGGCATGTACTCGAATATTAGAGCTCGTTTGTTCCCTTCGTAACAAAAGCCTAAAAGAGTGATCACATTAATGTGAGAAGTTCTACTAATGCTCACGACTTCATTGATAAATTCGTCTGAGCTACTTTTCGACTCTGTTAGAATTTTCACTGCCACAAGACTACCATCACCGATCTTCCCTTTATACACTACACCAAATCCTCCTTGACCAAGTTTCTCTGAAAATGAGTTTGTCATTTTCTTCAGATCAATATAATGGTATCTTCTTGGAACAAGAGATCCGTGAATTCTCATCAATTTCTCAACATTGCGATCTTTCTCGTTCTTGAAGAGTAGAACCTTCCATGAGAAGATTTCATTTTTACTCTTGCGGAGGAAAATGATGGCAATTGCAGATACTGATACACCAATAGCAAGAGCTCCACCTGTCCTTTTCAATCGCCAAAGAGATATCAGTGATTGGCCGAAGCAAGGGATACAAATTCAGTGATGTCAAAGAGATGTTTACCTGCGAAAAATTTAGTCCGCCTGTTGAATCCTGGAAAGGTAAATCTATTAATTTAGAGATGTTACAGGAATCTGATGCAAATTATATCTAAGAAGTTTGGTGAAACTCTTTTAGTGCTTCAGTAAAAATATTAATTATGTCTTACGCATGTATCAAACACTCAGTTCAGCAAAATAAGAGGCAGTGGCAACAGAGATGGACAACTACATGGTGAATTAAATTTCTAGATAGTATAAAGATCCAATTGCTGTTGGATTGGTGTTCTTTATAAGAAATCTACTGGCTGTCTGACTGGTTAGTGTTTTGTTTTTCAGTCTGCACGTTTTTCCTGGATTACGGTAACTTATGGATAGAAGGTTTGGTCACAGTAGAGCCTTCTCAGCATCGTAGGCCCAAAACCTTATTGATCATTATATGACCTAGGAGCACAGTTTATTTTAGCATTATGAATACATCAAACCGTGAGAATGGACTTAATGTATTACACTGAATCTCTTTAGGATTTTCATGATTTTCCCATCATGATGATCATATTTCCATGAACAATTTAGTCAGTAACCCGCAGGCTATCTTTGACTGCCGAAGAGTGACTCTTGAAGCCTTGCAAGTCAAGATCACGGGACAGAACAAAGAAGGAAGAGAAGAGTTTAGAACACTGGACGAGGGAGTAACGAAAATGTTGACAACTCCAAGACCTTGAAAGGCTAGTATTGCATTTTTCGGAGTGAATATATGGACCCCTGTCTTAGTACCTTCACACAAGTGTCATGCGGGCTTAGGAATTTCTACCCAAGTCAGCCTTTTTAACCACACTCACAAGGATTCTAGAATGAGAAACTCTTCGAGAGAAGTTTTGAATTTTCTATTACTTGTGAGTGATACAAATGAGGGGGAGGGAACCCTGCATATACAAGTACATCCCTAATCACAACCATAGTTCTTTATTGAATCTAATGGTATAGGTTTTATCTCCACATGTACCAACTACCCGCATAAATTACATGAACACTCCATAATAGTGTACATATCCCATATTGCTCGCCCTTAGGAATATTCTAGATTACATAAGAAACCCAAGGACTTTAAGACTCGCTTGGTCTTCTTGGATGAACCTCGGTCCTTAGTGCATTGAAAACCTCTGCACCGTGACACAAGGTCATAACCTTAAAGCATGTGAAATTTTAACATGCTTTTTTGTCTGGTGGTGATAGCGGTGGCGATAGCTATACCACTTTAAGCTCCTTTGGCAGAGTCAAGTTATCATGGCAACTGTAATGAAATTAGCTTTTGCTCTCACTATATCGCCATACTAAAGCAGACGTGAATAAGTGTAGAAGTGAATCTAATGTCATGGTGATCTAACTTCTTAGGAGCTGCCTAGTAATCTTTGGGTATTTGCTTGTTAGGGCTGATGTGGCCACCACGTAAGCACCACCTGACGAGTGACGACCACCTTGGCCATTGCACATCAATAGTTGCATTAAGTCTTATATATGACAGGGATGGTCTGGTTGGTTTTTTGAAATGGGGGAGTGTCCGGGGTAATTTCGCCAAAACTCAACGGTGTCTGAGGAATTGCCTAGTATCAACGTGATGTGGGATTCCCTTTAACAGTAAGCAACATTATTGTTGGCATCATGCATGGAGCAAGTGATGGGTTGAAGAACTTCAATTGGCCAATAAGAGGAAGGTTCAATCATAGAGCTCTTGATGCAAACTTGACGCTGGTTATAACTAATAAAATTATGTCTCGAGTTTGACCCCGAAAAAAAAAGTTTCCTAATTTAAGTAGGCTTCCTATTTTGAATGGGTTTCCTAATTGAATGGTTTCTTAGTTGGAGAAGGTTTCCTAAAAAGAGGTTTCATAATTTGAATCATACTCTTGTCTATATATAAGAAATGAAGAGTATCAAAGAGGAGTTTCTGCTAGTGAATTACACTTTGAAGATATCCGAGTGTTTGTAGCGATTAAATATTGGGTAAGATTTGTGTATAATTCCTTCGTGAGATTGAGAGATTATTTCATGAGAAATTGTGGGGCTAAACATTGCGTGAGTTATTGGGTATAATTGGGGTTTCGAAAACACTTAGAGTGTTTGAGTGACTCGAGCGTGGTTGTAATATCTGTTGTATCACTTGAATTATAGTGGAATTCATTCCTACTCTTCCCGTGAATGTAAGTCAATACGACTGAACCGCGTAAATCTGGTATCCGATTTATTTTCTTGTTGTGTCTATTTTGCTGTTCAATCACTTGCTTCCGCAACAACTGGTATCAGAGGTAGGCTTGGTTGAGTTGAAGCAAATCGATGACGATAGAAGGAGGAAAAGTGAGAGTCGACATATTTGAAGGGAATGACTTTGATTTTTAGAAGATGCAAATTGAGGATTATCTCTATAAGATAAAACTGTATTTGCCCCTATCTGGGGAGAAGTCAGAGACGATGAAGCAAGTTGACTAGTAATTGCTGGATAGACGAGCTTTGAGTGTTATTCGGTTGACGTTCACTCGTAACGTTGCATTTAACATCGTGAAAGAGAAGACCACTGTGGGTTTAATGAAAGCCTTGTCAAACATGTACGAGAAGCCATATGCGATCAACAATGTCTATTTGATGTGACGTCTATTTAACTTGAAGATGAGCGAAAGTGCGTCAGTTGCTGATTATATTAATGAATTCAATGTAATCATTAGTCAATTGAGTTCAGTTGAGATTGACTTTGAAGATGAGATACGTGCTTTGATTATATTATCCTCGTTGCTTGATAGTTGGAATACTACTGCTACTGCTGTTAATAATTTCTCAGGATCAACAAGCTTGACGTTTGATGGGGTTCAAGATTTAATTTTAAGTGATGACATCTGTAGAAGAGAATCTGGTGAACGTGTATCTACTGCTTTAGTAGGTGAAAGAAGAGGAAGAACCGGTACTCGTGCTAGCAAAAGTGGTATGAACATGAATAGACAAAGTCAGTCTAGGATTGGCGGTGCTATCTGTTGGAGTTGTGGCAAGAGTGAGCATCTTAGAATGGATTGCTTTAAGCTGAAAAACGATAAGGGTAAGGGAATTAGAGTTGAGTCTGCAGATGATATTGCAGCAGATAGTAATTCGGATAATGCTGATTTTGTCTAGTTTGTCATGGCGGATGGATTATGAATTCCAGTTGTTCTTTTCACACTACACTAAACATGAACTGGTTTACTACTTATCAGTGCACGGATAATAGTAAAATACATTTGGGGAACAACTCTGAGTACAATGTTAAAGGTGTTGGTGATGTTAGAATCAAAATGCATGATGGTATTGTGAGGACATTGACTAGAGTGGGGCATGTTCTAGAGTTGAAGAAAAATTTGATTTCCTTGAGTGCCCTGGATTCAGCTGGGTATCGGTATACTTCAGAATGTGGAATTCTGAAAATCATTCAAGGTGCCTTGGTGATAATGAAAGAAATCAAGCACAATGACCTGTATGAACTTCAAGGTGAGATAGTAACGTAATTCGCTGCGGAGACGTTGGAGGCATCTGTTCGAGAGTCTGAATTGTAGTATATGCGTTTGGGGCACATTAGTGAGAGAAGTTTGAAGGTTCTAAGAGAAAGGAATTTACTACGTGATTATATGGCTAATGAACTGAATGTATGCAAGCGTTGTGATTTAGATCAACGGCAGAAAGTACAGTTTAGTATGGCTGTCAAAGAAATCACGGATATTGCAGAATTAATTCACTTAGATGTTCGTAGGCTGTCGCGATTTCCTTCGAGAAAGAGTGCCAGATTTATGCTAACAATTGTTAACAACTACTCGAGGAAGACGTGAGTATTTGTACTTAGGCACAAGTTTGATGCTATTGTCATGATCAAACAGTTAAAAGTTTTGATTGAAAATGAGACTAATAAGACGATCAAGTATGTGCGGACTGACAATAGTATAGAGTTCTGCTTGAAGCTATTAAACGAATTATGCATGAAGGAAGGCATAGTGAGACACCGCACTAATGCCAATGAACCACAACATGTTGCAGAGCTGATAAGCAAAACATTACTAGAGACGGCCCATAAAATGCTCTCTAATGTTGGTATGGTTAGGAGATTTCTAACATATGCGCTTAGTACGGCGAGCTATTTGAAGAATAGATCCTCATTGACTGCGATTGGATGTCGGACTCCCGAAAAGGTGTGGTCAGGTAACATTACTTATTATTCTATTCTTAGAATATTTGGTTTCTCATGATATGTTCGAGTTAGTGATGGTAAGCTCGATAAAAGGGTAAGAAAGTGCACGTTCCTAGGTTATGCATAAAGTAAGCGGGGTTATTGGTTGTGGTGTTTGGAATTAAATTCACTTGTTATCAGCAGAGAAGTTACAGTTGACGAGTCTTCAGTACTTATGGGTAGGAGTGTTAATAGTAGTGTAAATACGGATCTGAATGGTGTTCAGCTTGAGATAGAGTTGCAACTAGAAACTCCCAAGGTAGCGGTTACTAGCGAAGTCATTAACATGGTTGGTGCTTGTAGTGCGGCAGAGCCTATTAAGTCAACAGTTGTTGTAACTGCTGATATTGATAAGGTGCATATTCAATTTCTTGATAGATATGAATGCGATGATGGTTTTGCTTTATCTGCGATTGAAGAGGTTGTGTCGGAAAATAATTGCGGAGTAATTAAAGGTGCATGTATAGTTGGTATTCTAACAAAGCCCACGGTTGTAGCGAAATTCAAGCACAGCTTGGACTTGAAAGATATTTGTGGCGATTGAGCCCATTAGGGGCTGTGGAAAGTAGAAGTGGAGTTCAGAATTTCTGACGAAGCGATTGTGACTTGGCTCAAACGTCGAGCCAAGATAAAGATTGTTAAAATTATGTCTGGAGTTTGAGTCCAAAAAGGAAAGTTTCCTAATTCAAGTAGATTTTCTATTTTGAACGGGTTTTCTAGGTTTCCTAGTTGGAGAAGGTTTCCTAAAAAGAGATTTCCTAAAAAGAGGTTTCATATTTTGAATCATACTTTTGTCAATATATAAGAAGTGTGACTTCTTATAAAGAGTATCAAAGATGAGTTTCTCCTAGCGAATTACATTATAAAGATATCCGAGTGTTTCTAGCAATTAAATCTTGTGGTGAGATTTGCGTATAATTCTTTCGTGAGATTGAGAAATTATTTCGTGAAGAATTGTAAGTCTAAATACTGCATGAATTATTGGATATAATTGGAGCTTTGGAAACACTTAGAGTGTTTGAGTAACTCGAGTTTAATTGTAATTTTCGTTGTATCGTTTGATCTATAGTGGAATTCGTTGCTGCTCTTCCTGTGGACGGAGGTTACTACGACCGAACCACATAAATCTGATGTCCGATTTATTTTTTTATTTTGTCAAATTTATTGTTCTATTGCTCTACAACAATGACCGAGTAAGCTATTGGAGTGTGGAGCTAAATGATGCTTCCTTTGATATCCTGCCACTGCATAGCGTCAGAAAGCTGAGAAGAAATATTAGAGGATAAACTTATATAATGCACTGAACAGGTGATTTATGCGCGCGAAGTGAGGCTTTGGTGCATAAACATTTACAAGTCCTTCAGATTTTGGATAAAGGTAGGAGGTCGATGATCTAAAGTGCCTTTATTTTCTCCCCAACAATGAGAGCTTCACAAACTCCACTTCAATTCTGGTAATGGCTTGCTTAGCTGTGCTATATGCTGAGAACTAACCAGTACATTCAAGGAATGGCTTCTCTGGAATGACTAAACTCATTGAGTTCAAAGTGAAGGAAACTTACGCATGAGAAATTTAGCGGAACGGGAATGGACAGGCTTTGAAGCTGTTGGTGCTTGGCAGTATTTAGTCCACTGAAAGCTCCTTTTGGATTTTCTGGAGCATCGGCCATCCAAAAAGTTTGATTAAGCAAGCTTAGTTAAGGCTTGCTTACTTATTTTCCACCGCCAGATCAAATTGGATCACCGGTAGAATATTCACTTATTATCGTGATGAAAGACAAGATAAGGTCCTTTTCACTGATGCTAATATCGGTCTTGCCATTTTCAACTTGGCCATTTGAAGGTGAATGGCCAAAGATGTTACTGAAAGGACTAAAGTTCCCTCTGTGCTTGTGCCATAGAAAATTGTCAGAATAGGTAAGAAGCTCTAAGAAAATTCATCAATTAGGAAAATAGTAACATTCAATCCCATCTCAGTGAACAGATTAACATGCTCTGAGAAAGTGGGGGGATCATGTTACACGACGAACTCATCGTGCCTCTACAAAAGTGGAAGAATATAAAATAGAAGGTGCAAGGGCTGCCTCGCCTCAAAGTACCTCCAAGATGCATTACCGAAAAGTGGTTTGTCTATCAGAAAAGTCTTAGTACTAACAACTCTGCTACAGTCACGGTTTAACATACTTGAAAGGGACATTATTGGGAGGACTAATGGTGCAATTTTCATTCTAGTCACCATGGAAGGTGACGTTCAGCCAGATATTTGTTGAGATAACCAGGGGATTTTTCACCGATAAAAAAAACCAGGGGATTTTTCATTGTCTTACATTCTTGTTAGCCTAGGATTTCCGAAGAAATTAACAATGCCCACATAAATTATGATAGAAGACAAGTCTAAATTAGATTGAATAAGTAAAGCAAATAATTAGGAATTAAATTGCAGGAAAGCGTACCTTTTGAAACAGGCTGCCCTTGAGGCCCTCCGGCAGCAGACGACGCACATGTTGCCGACCCCGATGATCCATCGGTGCAATAACAGGCCGTTGCATTCTTTGAGATGTCATAACCGCAGACGCCTTTCGTATTAGCACACCCTTTACACGCTGCAGAATCCACTCCTAACCTGACCTCGAATCCTTGCTGCAATAGATTCTCCAAGCTAGTCGAGTTATTAGCCAGCTGGGGCAATAGAGTCTGAGAGATGGGGACCACCACGCTCTTGTAGCAACTTCCTGGCCCTACAGCCACCCCAGGAATCACATAACCGTTTTTAGAAGCAGTACCTCTTATGGTGCACGAGAACGGGCTGGTCGTTTGCCCATTCGGACAGCCGTAGACGATTGTGGAGTTGACGTAGCCGATGACCATGCTGAAGAGTGCAGGGTCGAGAGTGGTGTTAGTGAAGTCAGGGGAGCAGATTCCAGAGGAGAAATCATCCCGGGCGATCTGTAGGACCTTGGGTTCGGGGTAGAAACCGAGAACCTTGTACTTGACTTTGGATATCTTGATAGTGGCAGCGTTATCCTCGCAAGCAAGTTGTAGCGCCGGGTAGCCGCAGCCGTTGGATCGGTTCCCGCCCCAAAAAGGGTAGCCGACGCCTTGGATGTTCCCACAGCTGAACAGGTTGCTGCAATTCGAGTACAAGGCATCATTGCCCTGCGATTGAGTCATATTGATCATCAAGACCAAGAACATGGCACATAACAGAAGAAGAAGACGTGTATTCATTCTGGTGGAAGACGGATTTCCTGAACAGTTGGATGGAGTGGGGATGTGGTTGTTGTTGTTTCAGCAAACGGATAGGCAGGCTCAGGGAAGATGGGTTGTGGGCGATGATGAATCACTGAAGCGGAAGATGGGCTTGGAAGATAAAAAAACTAGTTCGGGAAGACTTGCAAAATGGGGGAGTCTTTGTTGACTTTATTTGGTCGCTGGGCCTAATCAGTGACCGAGTGAAATGGTCTAAACTTGGGAAACTTCCCGAGGACTAACTCCTAAACTGGGATTAAAGGATCCGTTTGTTTCGAAAAAATAAATCATCTAAAATATATTTTTCTAAAAAATCGTTCATATTGCTTGAAAAAATTAATCAATAAAAATTATTTTTTCATCAATAATAATTTATATTTAAATATTTTTATTAACAATGAAAATATTTTTTGTTCTCTCATTTTTGTAAATGACAAAAGCCCCACCCCACCTCACCCAATCTATATGGCAATGTAGCTTTTATGCCCCCTATCTATTAGCATGGAATACGAAGAACAGAGATGATCGATGAACGGGCTTGGGCCTAATAAGAAGGGGATAAATTTCGCCAAATCCACAATCTAGCTTACAAAGACATCACAATTGACCAAAATTTCGAGGAAATTTCAATCTGGAAACAAATTATTCCATAATTGCAGTCAAAGATGGAAGAGACTATGAAAAGATGAGTTGAATCGATATGGATGTGTTTCACGAGAGCAGAGGAAACTCCTTCGTGGTGGGAAAGGGATCGGGTGTTCCGTCTCATCTTAGTTCCCGGTTTGTCTGGATTTTCGATGGATGAATAAGAAGGAAAATGCAACTCTTGGATTTTAAAGAAAATGAAGCATGTCGACTTTTTTTTGGCAGTAACGTTTACGTCGTGGTATGAACAGTGGATCTATGAATGAAAGACACGTGTCATGATGACTTTTCTTGGCATTTGTTGTGCGAGGATGATCTTGGCTAATAGACAAGGAAGCCATAAATAGAGAACATAATTTCAAACCGATGTGTCATGCAGTTAGTTATGATGCGTTTGTTTCACTAAAAATCTCATGATATACAAATTTTTTTAATGAAAATCATTTTCAAGGAACTGGTTTGTTTTCATTTGTCCTTCGTGAATTTTGTTTATGGAATTACACCAAGAATTTATGTGTTAAAGAGATTAAATCTTGTGGTAAGATTTGTTTAATTCCTGTGTGAGATTAAGAGATTGTTTCATGAGGAATTGTGGACCTAAACACTGTGTGAGTTATCGAGTCTAATTGGAGCTTGGGTAACTTGAGTATAATTGTAATCTCCATTGTATCGATTGATTTATAGTAGAATTCTTTGCTGCTCTCCTTGTCCGAACAACATAAATCTGGCATTCAGTTTATTTTCTTGTTCTTTCGATTTTGCTGTTCGATAGCTTGCTTTCGCAACAGTGCAAGTCGTCGATAGATGACGAGAGCGACATCGAATAGGAACGTTCATTCTGATTTGAATTTTATGAGGGCAAACTGGAAAATGAAACTAATAGTTAGGGTAATTTTGAAAGAAAAAGTTTATAAACCTTAAAACTTGCCTTCCGAAAATGCTGAAAGCTTAAGGTAAATCTCAATGCTACCATTTCCCTAAAGTGTTCCAAAAAATTGCTAAACTCCCTAAATTTTTCCCAATGGGCTTTAGAGGCCCAAAGCTCAACGTGAATAATCTACTAACACCGCTGCCGCCACAGAAGATGTTGAAGAAGAAGAGGAAGAGGAAATGGAGAGAGTCAGTCCTGGAGAGGATTTGAACCGCGTCTTGGACTAACCTTAATATGCATACTGGAGCATCAACGAGTACAGATGGTGCTAGAGACACGGAGACTCGCGATTTGCGAATGTCATATTCAGACGTCTCGATCTCAATAAAAGTCTATTACACTGTCATATATTAATTAAATAACATTCACCTCTAGCGGACAAAAAAACAAAGAAATAGCAAACAAATTGTATTATTGGGAGGTGGAATTCAACTGGGCTAAATCTCAAAGTATACAACTATGCAGTTGTTAAATTTTAAGGTCGGCTGGCTTTGATGCCATTTGCCATATACGGAAGGTCGTTTGGTTTCCGTTGAAGACGTGATTTAAGTTCATTCGTGCGTGTTAAATGACGTCAGTATCAGTCTTTCTGCAAAGAAGAGCATAAAGAACTACATCTGAGAAGCAAAAGCAGATTAGTACAGATTTGGAAATCTTGCGAGTAGTTTGATTAATATACCATATACTTAGTCTGAAGCCTGAACAATTTGATGGACGATTTAATTTTCAACAAAATGAAAAGCGTTAAGTACCAGAGAACACGAAAGTGTGGCAACTCGAACATAGAGGCTAGGCATAAGCAAGAAAGACCACCAGGATTTTCAGTTGAGCAGTCCTTGGAGTTTAACAAAAATGCCGCCCATCTCATAGGTCATGTTATACATTCATAGAGGGAAAAGTGTCAAAAAAGTCCTAAACCTTTTTTTAGTGCCAATTAAGTCATAAACCTTTCGCATTGGTGCCAATTAAGTCATAAACCTTTTTTTGATGCCAATTCAATCCTAAACCTTTTGCATTGATGCCAATTCAGTCCTAAACCTTTTGCATTTATGCCAATTCAGTCCTAAACCTTTTGCATTTATGCCAATTCAGTCCTAAACCTTTTGCATTTATGCCAATTCAGTCCTAAACCTTTCGCATTTGTGCCAATTCAGTCCTAAACCTTTTTTTGGTGCCAATTAAGTTTTAAACCTTTTGCACTGATGCCAATTCAGTCCTAAACCTTTTGCATTTCTACCAATTTAGTCCCAAACCTTTTTTTGGCGCCAATTCAGTCCTAAACCCTTTGCATTTGTGCCAATTCAGTCCTTCGACACGTGAATAGCTATTAGCCGGAAAGACTAAATTGGCACCAATGCAAAAGGTTTAAAACTATCCAATGTAAAAGGTTTAGGACCGAATTGGCACCAAAAAAAGGTTTAGGATTGAATTGACACAATTGCAAAAAGGTTTAGGACTGAATTGACACAAATGCAAAAGATTTAAGACTGAATTGACACCAAAAAAAGGTTTATGACTAAATTGATACAAATGCAAAAGGTTTTTAACTGAATTAGCACAAAAAAAAGGTTTAGGACTAAATTGGTACTAATGCAAAAGGTTTAGAACTTTTTTGACACTTTTCTTCTTTCATAGAATATCAATCTATGTAATGGTGGAAGAGTAACATTGCTGGGAACCATTTCTGTGTGAGTTCAATGAGAGATGACACTGATCTTCCAAGTTACACGTGTGATTACATACAGCCTTCAGAGAGCATTTGATCTACCAATTTGAAATTCTCATATCATTCTTGCGAATTGCTATGATTCTCAGTTAAATCCGCCTAACTGTTCTCTCCACTTTCACTGTAACTCTTAAGAAAAACATATTCCATCTAAAGAAAGGCATGACAATTACCTCAAGAAGTACAGTCGTGCATTACCACTTTACAATGTGTTACTGCTTTCCTCTGAATTCTCTAGTATTGTCTCCTCGAGGCTTCTATCGGAATTCAACGCCATCATTTCCCAATGTTGCAATGGTGGTTGTGTTGGAGAATACAAGATGGGCTTTGGCGGCATTTGCAGTGAATCAAAATTTCCTTCCAGCATTTCTATCACTTTCACAATTGGAGGTCGGTCAGATGGACTGGTTTGAATGCACCACAAACTCACAATCATCATCTTCTTCACTAGCACTTCCTCCTCCTCTGTCGCATTCATCGGCAATTTTAGATCTTTGCCAGGCTCTAAGCTCCTATAAATCCATTCTGGAAAGTACATTTCACTCTCGTTGGAAACTTCCATGTCGGAATTTCTGAAGCCTACCATTTCAAGAACCAACATTCCATAACTATAAACATCAGACTTGTGAGAGACTCTCCCCAAGTTTCGGAAAACAACTTCTGGTGCAATAAACCCAACAGTTCCTCTCATGCCGAGAGTTGATACGGCACTCTCTTGCCCATGACAAAGTTTAGCAAGGCCAAAATCCGAAATCTTGGGGATAAAATCTACATCAAGCAAGATGTTTTGAGGTTTTATATCGAAATGCAAGATTCTGGTATTGCAGCCTCGGTGCAGATACTCTAGCCCATGAGCAATGCCAATTGCAATTTGATATAGTATCTTCCATTCCAAGGAACTACTCATATGTAAAGCTCTTCCAAAATATATGAACTTATCCAATGAACCATTAGGCATGTAATCGAATATTAGAGCTCTTTTCTTCCCTTCGTAACAAAAACCTAAAAGAGTTATCACATTAACGTGAGAAGTTCTACTAATGCTGACCACTTCATTGATAAATTCTTCTGGGCTACTTTTTGACTCTAAGAGAATTTTCACTGCCACGAGACAACCATCTCTCATCTGCCCTTTATACACTGCACCAAATCCTCCTTGACCGAGTTTCTCTGAAAATGAGTTTGTCATTTTCTTCAGATCAATATATCGGTATCTTCTTGGAACAAGAGATCCATGGATTCCCATCAATTTCTCAACATCACGATCTTTCTCACTGTGGAAGAGTAGAACCTTCCAAGAGAAGATTCCAGTTTTAATCTTGAGGACGAAAATGATGGCAATTGCAGATACTGAAACACCAATAATAACAAGAACTCCAGCTGTCCTTTTCAGCCATTGAAATATATCAGCGATTTACCCAAGTCAGAGATACAAATTCAGTGATAAATAAGAGATGGTTTACCTGGGGACGATATAAGCCGCGTCTTGGATCCTGGAAAAGGAAAATCTATTAGTTCCCTGGTTGACTACCGTTACAGGAATCCGACGCAAATTTATCTTAAGAAATTTGGTGAAACTCTTTTTTTTTTTTTTTTTTGATTTTAGTGCTTCAGTAAAAACATAATCACGTCGTTTATCTCAACAGATGGACCTTTAAAAAAACTAAAGGTACTTAGGTCCAAGAGACGCAATTCCCATCTCTTACCCCGTGAAGCTGCATCATTGAAGCCCAACAAACTAACTTCTTTCAGCCGATATATAATTGTTGCAGCTGGTTTAATAGGGAAATGAAGAAGAGAGAAGAGATGGAAACAAAATCGGGAAAACATAAAAGGGAAGCGAACCACATGAGAGAGAGAGAGAGAGATGGGGGGTTTCAGTTCCAGCTCAACGGGAAAATCTTAAAACATTGGATTTACACCGTTCTCGGAGCCCTTTGTAAGTGTTAAAATATGTCTCAAGTTTAAGTCAATGAACGAAATCTAACCCGAAATAAGTTGAATATTTATGGACGTTCGTGGTGGCATTGCCATGGAAATCATATTTCTTGTTCGATATAATATAAGACTCCGTTCGTTTCGCGGAAAATGTGACATTTCTTGAAAATATTTTTCAGGAAGCTATTTTCCAGAAAAATGACAATATTTTCCGGTGTTCAGTTGAAAAATGAAAATGAATTGAAAAATATTTTCCATCGTCGGTATGGAAAATCTGATTTAATTTTTCTCCTTACACTCCTTTTAATAGTTTTTTTTTTATTTTCATTTTTTTAAAAAAATCGAATTTTTAATTATTTTTATCCTTAAATTATTTTTTAATTCTGAATTTTTTAATAATTTTTTATATTTCTGTAATTTTATTTTTTTCTCTTCTTTTTTTTTCATTTTTTTCTTCCTTTGTTGGTCGCCGGCCACGGCAACGGCTAGTGACCAGCCTCGGGTGAGGCTCGGCCTCGCTCGCCCGAGGCCAAGCCTTGCCTCGCCAGATCCGATAAGGCGCGGCTCGAGCTCGCAGGCCTCAACCAAGGCCGAGCCTAGCCTCGCCTTGCCTTGCCTTGCCTCGTTAGATCCAGCTAGGCTCGAGGCCTTGCGAGTGGCGAGCTCGCTAGAAAAGGAATCGCAAGGCAGCAGCAAGGCTAAAGGCCTTTGGCGACGCTCGAGCGTCGCTAATCTGCGAGGCTCGAGCCTCACCGCCCTCTGGCAACCCTCGAGCGTCTCCAATCTAGCGAGCTCAAGCCTTGCCGATCTATGGCGAGGCTCGAGCTCGCCTATGGCTAGTCGCCAGCCAAAGAAAAAGGAAAAAAAGAAAAGAAAAGAATAAAAATACAAATAAAAATAATTCAAAATTAGAATTTTAATAAAATAAAAAATAATTAATAATTAATAATTAAAAATAAAAGGTGAAAGAAGGAGGAGGAAATCATTCTCCTCACTTTTGAAGGTATTTTGTCCAATGAGGGAAAATATTTTCCTTGACTACTTTATTTTTCATGAAATGAACGTCGGAAAATGGAAATTACGGAAATCAATTTTCTTGCTGTGCGTTGAAGATGGTGGACAGTGTCAGGGAAAGAAGAAAGAAAAAAAAAATATACGCACGAAATTGGTTTCTACGTTGAAGTCAGCAAGGAAAATATAAAAGAGGAAAGTTTACCATGGACTTTCCTCAACTTTCCTTTTTTTATGTGGGACTCGGTTCGAGGAAGGTTGTTTTCTTTCTATTATATATATGGGCTAATTTGTTTCTTGTGAAAAAAAAGGGTGAGAGGTGCGCAGTTGCTGGTGAAAATAGCAGCGTGGGTCTTCGTGAAATTTAACTGCAGTGAAGTTTTCTTGTGAATTACATCCAACAAAATTACTGTGAAAGCCGATTAAATCTTATGGTAAAATTTGTGAATAATTTCTTCTGAGAGATTGATAAATATATTTATAATTCCTTCATGAGATTGAGATATTATTTCGTGAGAAATCGTAGAGTTAAAAACTGTGTGAGTTATTGAGTGTAATTGGGGTTTGGAAACACGAAAGTGTTTGAGTGACTAGAATGTAGTTGTAATCTCCGTTGTATCGCTTGATCTATAATGAAATTCGTTATTGCTCTCTCCACGTGAACGTAGGTCACTATGACCAAATCATGTAAATCTAGTGTCCGATTTATTTTTTTTGTTCTACTTATTTTATTGTTCGATTGTTTGTTTCCTCAACAGTAAGAACTCGAAGGATTAATTCATCTAATTGAATAAATTTTCTTGGTAAAGCTGTAATTTAGGATTAGTTCGGATTTTAGGTTTACTCGGTTGATTCTAAAGATTGTTGAGCTGTGAAATCATGTTGTAAAGAAGCTTTTGGGTATCGTGGAACCGTGAGATTTTATAAAAGTCTATTTGGGGTCACAATTTGATTGGGGTGATATTTTTAAATTTGTTGCACATTGTGGGAACCATATTGGAAAAAGCTGTATTTGGTGCCGGTTTTCACCCGTCTCCGACCATCTTTTAAGTCAAGCGAGTTGGCATTATAAGTATGTCTAGTAAGCTTTTCAATTGCTCCGGAACCACATGAAACGGGCGTTGGAGGAGCTCAAACGCTCGTTTAAGCTTTCCAACTACCGCTGGCAACAGTAGTTGTTTTACTTTGGGCTAGCTTTTCGTTGTTGCGGCTGAGTTGTTTTGTTATTGAATAAGCTTAGTTTAGTTAGTCTTGGTTAACTTAATTATATACCGGATTTTGATATTTGTTTCTCACTCAATTATTAAGATTTCAAGTTTTTCCGCTCAAATTAGCTTTTGTTGATTTGCATTTTCAAGTTAATGGTGCTTATCTCTTCTATGATTTGGAAACTAATCTCTTGAAAATTATAAGAAATGTATATGTTATAATTTATGAAAGAGTCGTCACACAGTGTGGTAAATGATAAAAGTACAAAAAGTCCTAAAACTTATAATGAAAACGTGATTATTTAAAACTTCCAAAAAGTACAATTAAATCTTAAAACTTATCAAATTGATGTAATCAACTCATTTCGTTAACTCCATCCAACTTGGCCATCAAAAAATACAAACATGGCTTTTTTGTTATTTTGTCCCTCCTACGTGGCATTAATGTTACTAAAGCATGAAGCATAGGACTAAAAGGAAGGCATTTTTGTCCAAATTCTAATTTTTTTTAACCCAAATTATAGTTAAATTAGATTAAAAATATAAAAAAGGCTAAACCTTTTTTTTTAAAGAAAAACATACAAAGAAAAGAAGAAAACAACCCACAGGCGAGGGCATGTAGGCCTTCCCCTGTGGGGCGCTGCCGCCTTGTCACCATTGCTAGAAATGGCCAGCGAGGGTTGTCGGCTCTCCCTTAGATTTGGGCAAGGTTCGGTAACCCTCACCCCAGGGTCAGCCATGCTCACCTAGATCTATGTGAGCGTCGCAATCCTCTCCTAGATATGGACGAGAGCCGTTGGCAATCACCAAGGATTCCAAAAGCCCTGTCGGCTAGGGGTGAGCACGGTCTCAGTCCAATTCGGCAACCAAACCGGACCGAACCAACCAGTTTTAGGCGATTCTCGTGGGAACCGGGAACCAAAATGTTAAACCGGCGAAAACCGATCCGGTTCCCGATTCCTTGGGCGGAATCGGCTACCTAAACCCTCAATAAAATTTCGAGTCCTCTCCTATCTTCTATTTTTCATCAGACACAAACTTGGGTGTGTAAAAGCTAAGCCCTTGTTCACTGCTCGCACAGTCAGGCTTCCGCTCGCCGCTCATCCAGCAGCTCGCGACGCCCTCGGTTCATCTCTCTCGTGCTCGTCGCTCACCACTCACTTCTCAATCTTCCCTCTCTCTTTCTCACTGCTCGCTCCTCTTCGCTCATCGCTCAATCTCGCTCTCACCTCTCTCTCTCTCTCTCGCTTGATGTTCAGTCCCGGCAATCGTCTCCGTCGCTTGTCGCCATCGTCACGCAAGGAAGCCCTTGTTCTTTGCACATGAGAACGAAGTAAATTTCTTGGTTCTTTGGTTTATCTTTTCTTATGCTTTGGTGAGACCAATGGTGTTGTGGATTTGGACGTGAGTCTGAGCTTTGAGGTTTTGCTTGTTGATAGCAGGCAATTTCATTATTAAGTATTATGCATAATCAGTACATTAAAAATTTCATTATTAAGTATAGTTAAAGAGTGTTTCAGGAGCACCTATTTACAAAATCTTACTATTATTATTGTTGTTGTTGTCGTCGTCGTCGTCGTTCGTGGTTCGTATCATGTATAACATGAAATGAATTGGTGCATCTCCACTCTAGCTCATAGCAATTCAAGTACCACGAAAAACCCCAAAATAGTACACATGTAACAATTTACCCCAACCTAAATTTTTTATCACGAAAAATCTCAAACTGGTACGCATGTGATAAATTTACCCTAACCTAATTTTTTGACCACCAATAGCTCCAAACTGGTACATTTGTGATAAATTTACCCTTCGTTAGTTTCTGTTAGATTGGATTAATACGAAAAACTACAAACCAGTACACCTGTGATAAATGGAGGGTAAAATCCAAGACTGGTATACTCGTCAACTATCACGTGTCATCCACCTCAGTAATTTAATGGTAAAATTTAACGGAAACTACTTGGAGGTAAATTTGTCACAGGTGTACCAGTTTGGGGGTTTTTTGTGGTCAAAAAATTAATTTAGTGTAAATTTATCATAAATGTATCAGTTTTGGATTTTTCGAGGTATTAACCCTATCAATTTTCGAAAGACAGTTTTTTAGTTTTTCCAAGTGCATATCCTTCCCACTACTTGGGAAGAGGGAAAACTAGAAAGAAAAGTCTCACTAATTCTTCATGGGTGGCCTTTGTTGATCAATCTTTCCTTACCGTGGAAAACAACTAAAGCATATTATGTAATCACAATATAGTCGCCGACTATAAAGTATAATTAAATGGTGCCTCCGGAACATTTGTTAATAAGACCCTATTATTGTTATTATTTATTATTATTATTATTATTAGTGATTCATATTATGTATAACATGAAATGAATTGGTGCATCTCCACTGAGCTCATAGCAATTTTCAAACGACAGTTTTTTAGTTTTTTCCAGTGCATATATTTCCCACAACTTGCGAAAAAATTATAAAGAAAAGTCTAACTAATTGCTAAAATTATAAAGAAAAGTCTCACTAATTGTTTGTGGGTGGCCTTTGTTGACGAATCTTTCCGTATCATTAAAAACAACTTAGAATAATATTTAATAACAATTTAGGCGGTAGCCGCAGGCCATCTTTGACTGCGGAAGAGCGACCGTTGAAGCCTTGAGGAAGTCAACATCAAGGGACAGAACAAGGAAGGAAGAGAAGAGTTCAAGAACGCTAATTGGGGGAGCGAGTAGTGAAACGCGCCGGAATCATCCATTATCCGGCATAAGTAATACTGCGAGGTTGGGAGTTCCATGATCATCAGATAATTCTTGAGATACCGTGGGATTTGATCTAGTAAATTGAGTATTAGGCAATAATTTCTGGAAGAGTTTGGTCGGCATGAACACAGAGCAAAGAATTTTTAGGAGACATGGATTATCCCAACTTCACAGGCACAACATCATACGAATCACTTAAACGAGTTTGCCCATCCTAACATCTTAAGCCTAATCAGATAGTGAAAGCGATTAGATGTTATCTATGATTTTCATGTTCTTCACTTTAATTCAAATTGGGATCAGCTATACTTATCAAGTCAATAGGAGTTTTCTATCCCAGCCCGAGCCATCAGTCAGGACCAAATTATCATAGGAATGTTCGAAGTACGGTCTAGGATAATAACTGGCATACCTGGGCATATGGAAGAGTAGGGCTTGTCCGGGCAATAGCACTTGAAATCACCAGAACTATTATCCCGTCCACACTGCCCGCCTGAAGCGAGGCAGCCGCTGCATTGACTGGCCACCGTCCACTGCAGCCCAAAGCCCTCATCAATGGCTGACACTACAGTCGTGTTGGTCGGGGTTGTGGTCATCTCTATCCCCTCAATGGCCGACTGGTTCGCAGCCAAAACCACACTGGTTTTGCAGGCTCCAAAGTAACTTGTTATGTTCGAGAGATCGAAGCCGTTAGAAGTCGTGATATCGCTAACGTTCTTTGTTATGAAGTAACCGATGACTTTGGTGTTGTTGATGGTGCAGTTGAACTGGCTGCTGATAATCGCTGACCATACCTGACTCGTGCTTCCCCCACACCCATAGTACAGAGTCAGGTTGCTGGCCACGGTGTCTGAGGTGTAAGCGAATGGGGTGGTGATGTCCTGGGTGGTATTGATAAAAGAGGCTGGGCAGATATTATTCCAGTAATCATTTCGGGCAATAGTCATCTGTGAGGTGCCATCGACCCGAAGGACCCGATGGTCTTGGTTAGATATGGTGATCAGTGGAGTCGTGTTGTCCTGACAAGTCAGCTCGAACTCGGGCAGGCCGCAGTAGGAGGCGCGGTTCAACCCCCAGAAGGGGTAACTGATGTTTTGCAGGTCGCCGCATTGGATGGTGGAGCTGCAGTTCAGGTAGCTCGCGTCGTCCGCGCAGCACGCCGTCGGAGCTCGGATCAGGATCAGGGTGGTTGCGATCACGAAGCACAGTGAAAGATCCCAAAAGGGATGGCGATGGGGATGCATCATCATCTTTTGGAGGAACTTTTTTTTGGTGAGATGCAGAGGAAAGGAGAGACAAATAAGGTTGGGGATGGGCAAGTGAAAAGGGAGGGGGATGAGGAAGATGAAATGACACGGTTTTCATGCGTGAATAGTCATAGATCACGATTATAAAACTAGTGGAGAGTTTTGACAAAGAAGAAGAGGTAGAAATTGACCGAATAGAAGCTTCTGTCGGGAAAAGGATATCGCATTGCCGGTCAAATGTGAAGATGCCTGACCCAGACTCGATCGAATGGGGGTGATTTGTTCGTCCAATTTCCAAGCGTCCTTATTGTATAATCGGTCGACGCAGCGGAAGCGGATTATAACTTTGCAATTAAGTCGGGAGCTATAGATATTCGACGGAGAAATAAAACAAGGAACAATAAAAAGACACGAGCAATTTAAGTGGTTCGGTCCGAATGTCGGAACCTACATCCACGGGGAGAGCCAGTAAATAATTCACTAATAAATCGAAGAATTACAAGGTTATAATCACTCACGCTCAAGTATTTCTCAGCCCTAATATATACCTAATACCCATAGTATTTAATAACTCAACTCAATGGACTTGATACCGCACAAATCTCTCCAAGCTCACGCCTTTGTTCGTTTCTTGAGCTCTCTCTCATCGCACTATTTTGAACTCACAATGAGCTCTCTCTAGTTATACACAGGGAGGAGCCCGCACCCACTTATTACGCATGAAGAAGTCTTCCCTTCTTTTCGGTTGCCAGAGGAAATCAATGAATACAACAAAACAAGCCCACACCTTTTTGATAGATACATAATAGGGTTAATACTACGAAAAACCCTAAATTAATACACATGTAACAAATTTACTTCAAATTAATTTTTTGACCATCAAAAATCTCAAACTGGTATACTTATGACAATTTTATCCCGAACTAATTTTTTGACCATCAAAAATCTCAAATCGGTACATCTATGACAATTTTACCCCGAATTAATATTTTGACCACCAAAAATTTCAAACCGGTACATTTGTGACAATTTTACCCTTTTTTAGTTTCTGTTAAATTTTACTGTCAAATTGCTGAGTTTGATGATACATGGTAGTTGATGGGTGTACCAATTTGGGGTTTTACCCTTCTGTTCGTCACAATTTACGAATTTTTGGTTTTTCGTTATATTAATCCAATTTAATGGAGGGTAAATTTATCACAAGTATACTAGTTTGGGATTTTTGGTGGTAAAAACATTAGTTCAGGGTAAATTTATCACAGACATACCAATTTTGGATTGTTGGTGGTCAAAAAATTAGTTTGGGATAAAATTGTCACAAGTGTACCAGTTTAAGATTTTTTGTGGTCAAAAAATTAATCTTGAGTAAATTTATCATAGGTATACCAGTTTGGAATTTTTTATAGTCAAAAAATTAGTTCAGAGTAAAACTATCATAAATGTATCAGTCTTAGGTTTTTCATAGTATTAACCTTATATAATATTATCAAAGGTAGGGCCCCCTTCATTTATGTGTACAGAGAAGAATTCATCTTCTCGGTTCATGCAACTCCTTATAATGTCAATTGGAGTCTTCTTCATTAAATGTGCAGCCTGTGGAAATCTCGCGCAAGAAGGAAATTGAAGACTCTGCTGCGTGTTAGTAAAAAAAAGTACCGTCTCATTTGTCTTCAACATGAGAGAACATATCTCACTTGTCTTTAACATATCTCTTTTAAACGAGACCCATGCGCAACTTATAATAAGTACATCTCATGCGGCACCGAACATTAAATGAAAACGTGTGCAGCCGAATCCGCAAAATCAGCAAGATGACGTGCATAAATAATTTTAGTCATCGGGTATTATTCAATAGCTCAAGCTCGAGATATAATTGAACAGTCCAAAGCACGAAATCTAAGATTGTCTTCATCTCTGACTCTGGCCTGAGCATTTCCGTTACCTTTATTTAATTTGACTGACCCAAAAAATTTTTTATATTTTTGTTAAAGACGCGTGGCATCATCGATGTGACTTTTCTCTTCCCTTTTGCTTTTTTTTTTTTCATTTCCATGCATGCTCCCCTTATTACTATACATCTTCTTCGAGCTTAACCACAACTGGGATCATCATCATTGGTCACCCGCCAACCAAGCTTCCGGAGCAATGTCACGCCATCGCCAATCCCTTCCCGACCATTGGCAGCCACCGGCGTCACCTCTGGCGAGCCCAAACAAGATCCCTGGTTTCGACTCACTGTTTTTGGAGCTCCAAGCAGCCATTTTCTCAGCTACTATAGTCGTGGGGCTGTCCTTGCAACTTCTTATGCTCGTCTCGTGCCTTACCGACGTCTAAGGAAGGGCCAGCGATTCCTACACCCACACCTGCCGATCGAGACCCAAGAGCCTCTGTTTTTGCGCTCTTTTGATTAGCGTCCTTCTCTGGTGTTGAATTTTGGACAATCACAAAAGAAATAACACACAAGAATTAACGAGGTTCAGCAATAAGCTTACGTCCTCGGACAAATCTCTCACGGTGTTTCTCTCCTTTTTGTCGTGAGTTTTGCTTTGCCATTATTCTTTCTTTTATACAGAATTAAGTTGCTACAACAAAGGTAACAAGCAACCTGAAATAGGAAAACACTCCTAAATAGGTAGTAAGATAAAAAATACAATATTGACAATATCTCTTTTCCTAGAATAGGAGATCCAATCCCGCAACACTCCCCCTCAAGTTGGAGCGAAGACATTGTCAAAGGTCAACTTGTTCACCATATCTTGGAATGCTCCTTTGGGAAGAGCTTTGGTGAAAATATCCGCAAGCTGATCTTCACTGCGAATGTAAGGAGTCTCAATTGTCTTATCTTGAACCTTCTCCCTCACGAAGTGACAATCCACCTCTATGTGTTTAGTCCTCTCATGAAAAACAGGATTAGAGGCAATGTGTGTTGCTGCTTGGTTGTCACAAAACAACTTTGTAGCTTTAGTCGTAGTCTCACATCCCAATTCCTGAAGCAATAATCGTAGCCATACAATTTCGGATGTTGTGGTAGCCATGGCCCTGTACTCGGCCTCTGCACTAGAACGAGCAACAACATTTTGCTTTTTGCTTTTCCAAGTAACAATATTTCCACCCACAAATGTGCAAAAACCTGTCATAGATTTCCTATCCACAGGATTTCCAGCCCAGTCTGCATCAGTATACCCAACAATTTCTGTGTGACCATTATTCTTCATCAATATTCCTCTTCCTGGTGAAGCTTTTAAGTACCGAAGCAGGTGGTTTATCAATTCCATATGCCCCTGTGTTGGATTCTGCATAAACTGACTCACATAACTGACAGAATAAGCAATATCAGGCCTAGTAATGGTTAAGTAAATTAGCCGTCCTACTAGTCGCTGAAATTGCCCAATATCCTGTAATGGTGTATTATTAGAAACAAACTTACTGCTATAATCCATAGGTATATTGGCCGGTTTGACTCCAAGCTTGCCAGTTTCCTTTAGCAAGTCAAGAACATATTTTCTTTGCGATAAGAATATTCCTCTGTGAGAACTTGCCACTTCAATACCCAAGAAATACTTCAATTTGCCAAGATCTTTAATATCAAATTCCTTGCTCAAATGAAGTTTGAGTGTTTCAATTCCATATGAGTTACTACCAGTAATAACAATGTCATCGACATAAACTAGAATGACAACAATACCTTGATTGTCGGCTTTAGTAAACATCGACGAGTCTGCAGCACTTCTTTTGAAGCCGAACTTGATGAGTGCCGAACTGAGCTTACCGTACCAGGCTCTAGGCGACTGTTTAAGTCCATATAATGCTTTCTTTAATCTACACACAACTCCATCCTTATTTTGCAAGGGATGTCCTGGAGGAAGACCCATATACACTTCTTCTTCTAAATCTCCATGAAGGAAGGCATTTTTTACATCCATATGAAACAAAGACCATCCACAATTAACAGCTATAGATACTCTTACCGTGTTCATTTTTACCACTGGTGTGAAGGTCTCTTTGTAGTCTATCCCATATGTCTGAGTGTATCCTTTGGCAACAAGGCGAGCTTTATATCTCTCAATAGAACCATCACTATTATACTTGATTCTGTAAATCCATCGACATCCAATAGTGTTTTTTTCCTTTGGCAATTGTACCAACTCCCAAGTGTGATTACGATCCAAGGCTTGAAGTTCATCTTTCATGGCGTCAATCCATACACCTTTATCCTTTGCTTCCAAGTAGCTAGTAGGTTCCTGTTGCTCCTCAATAGCAGATAAAAAACTGAAGTGGTTATGAGAAATTTTGTCATACCCAATAAATTTCTGGATAGGATGATGAACAGTGTAATAAGTGGAGAAATCCCGAAGACATGTTGAAGGTCGAGTAACACGTGATGACCTTCGAAGTGAAATAGCTGTTGGCACCTCTTCTGCTGCATTTTCATTCATTATACCCTCAGGAACAACTTCTGGATTAGCAGCTGGGAAGGCATCACTGTTAGCGGTGATATCAGAATCACGTGAGTGGTCATGAACCACTTCTGGGCATGAGCCTGCAGGACTCCTGACATATGGCATCTCCTCGGGCGATATTGGGACAGGAACAAAATCAAGATAGAATTCTCTATAGTCATCAGTGTACTCCCCCTGAGTTTGGTTCCTGTCAGAGAAGAACATGTGAGCTTCATCAAAAAACACATCACGAGAGATATATACTCGGTGGGTACTCAGGTCGTAACACCGGTAGCCTTTCTTGACGGAGGAATACCCAACAAACACACATTTCCTAGCACGAGGATCAAGTTTACCACCGGTTTGAGAATGAACATAGCAGATGCACCCAAATACCCTCAAATGAGAAAGGTCGAATTTCCGACCATGTAACACTACCATAGGGGTCGTGTAGCCCAAAACCCAACTAGGGAGTCGGTTAATTAAGTAACAAGCCGTGAGAACAGCATCGGCCCAATAGGTTTTTGGCAAGTGACCGGAGAACAATAAAGCCCGAGTTACTTCAAGAATATGGCGATTTTTTCTTTCAGCAATGCCATTCTGTTGAGGAGTACCAACACAGGAGGTCTGATGAAGGATGCCCAAGTTGTGTAAAAAATTTTGAAACTGTTGATTAGTATATTCAGTGCCATTGTCTGTACGGAGAACTTTCACAGCAGTATTAAACTGATTTTTTACCATGCTGCAAAATTCTTGAAAGACACGAAGAACTTCAGTCTTTGACTTAAGAATATAAAGCCAAGTAGCTCGAGATTTATCATCAATAAATGTGACAAAATAGTGAAAACCTTCCGTAGAAATAATAGGAGAACTCTAAACATCAGAATGTACTAAACCAAACAATTCAGTACATTTATTTGTGCTAAGAGAAAAATGCAGTCTATGCTGCTTAGCAAAGTGACAAGGATCACAAGTGCTAGAATCATGACTGAGGGACAAGTCAAGAATACGGAGTACGCGATCAGAGGGATGACCCATGCGCCAATGCCATAAGCGAGACGTGTCGGCAACAGCCTTACTTGCCATCGAAACTGCAGGGTGAGACTCCAACATGTACAACCCATTCTTCAGTGTGCCTTCACCAATCATCCTCTTGGTAGTGCGATCCTGGAAGAGCACCTTTTGCGGAGTAAAAATAACATTGCAATTCCACTGTTTAGCACACTTACTGACT
Organism: Syzygium oleosum; assembly: GCF_021117445.2. Lineage (NCBI taxonomy): Eukaryota > Viridiplantae > Streptophyta > Magnoliopsida > Myrtales > Myrtaceae > Syzygium > Syzygium oleosum. The sequence goes on along the minus strand of NW_026607532.1, from coordinate 1,306,977 downwards.
GACATCAAATTAGATGATAATGTAGGGACCAATAAAGCCTCAGACTGTTTTGAAAAAAATTGGAGCTGTCCACTCCCCGTAGTAGGAACTTGCCCACCATTAGCAATAGTAATAGCAGGATGTAAACTACTTGAAGTAATATTAGATAATACATAGGGAGAATGACACATGTGGTCTGTGGCCCCAGAATCAACTATAAACTGAGTGTGAGAAAGAGCAGAATTAGCATACACATTACCCGAAGCCTTAGCAAGATTTGCAGTGCTCGAGGTGGTAAAAGAAGCTTCTCCCTGACCATGGGTTTGAAGTAATTGCTGGACTTGAAGTGCAAGAGATTCCAACTGAGCATTCGGACCTCTGTCTTTGGCGGGACGAAGGTGTGGATAAAGAACCCAACAACGGTCTTTAGAGTGCCCATCACGATCACAGTGATCACAATGAAAGCGAACTGATTTCTTGGATTTTCCCTTGGCAAAACGCACACTGGACACCAAAGCACTAGACTCACCTTGCTGATTTTTTGGTGCGGCACTAGTGGTGATTGTAGCATTGTGGGCCAAGTTTTCCCCCATGGCCGTGAGTGGAGGTGGAGCCAAATTCATGACCCGCTTGTGGGTCTCCTCATTTTGTACAGTAGAGCACACCGAATTAAAGGAGGGAAGCACGGGACTTGATAAAATTTGTTTCTTGGTATCTTCAAACTCAGGCTTAAGACTTGCCAATAACTGAAAAATTTTGTCTTGCTCTTCTCTTTTGATATAATCAGCAATTTTTTGGGTGGCAGGTCGATATTGGCGGAGTTCATCCCATTGTTTTTTCATGTGACCCAGATGTTCAGTAAAGGATTGATTTGCACCTTGCTTGGAATAAGCCAAACCTTGCTGCAATTCAAAAATTCGAGAAGAATTATTAGCTTGGCCATACATCTCATCGAGAGATTCCCACAGAGCTTAAGCAGTATCAGAATAGGCAAAGATCTCATATATTTGAGATTCCATAGAATTGAAAAGCCATGTCATGACATTGTGATCATTGGCTTGCCATTCCTCAAAAGAGGGATCAGACTCTTGAGGAATTTTTGTTCGACCAGTGATGTGACCCAATCGAGATCATCCACCAAGGGCAATCATGATGGCTCGGGACCACGGCAGAAAGTTCCTCCCATTCAGCAACAAGGACGTGAGTCGTTGACTGTGTGCCTCCTGCACAACGGTCTTTGATGACTCCGCAATAGCTTGCTCTTTATCACCCATGGCTCAAAGCAAATAAAAAACAACAACCAACGGGAAATTGCAACAATTTGTGTTGAAGCAGTCTGCAGCAATAACACGAGCAAGCCACCATAAAATCAGTAGGATGTAACCAGCTCTTAATACCATGTTGAATTTTGGACAATCACAAAAGAAATATCACACAAGAATTAACGAGGTTCAGCAATAAGCTTACGTCCTCGGACAAATCTCTCACGGTGTTTCTCTCCTTTTTGTCGTGAGTTTTGCTTTACCATTATTCTTTCTTTTATACAGAATTAGGTTGCTACAACAAAGGTAACAAGCAACCTGAAATAGGAAAACACTCCTAAATAGGTAGTAAGATAAAAAATACAATATTGACAATATCTCTTTTCCTAGAATAGGAGATCCAATCCCGCAACATCTGGCAACCCAGACCGTGGCAATCTCGGTGACAACCCCAACCACATTTGTACACTCCGAAATCGCCAGGACCAGCCCTTTCCGTAGCTCTGCTTTGTTTCGGTGCTCATCGTCATTGAGAGCAAGAACTTGCCTTTCCCGCTTCACAAACGTGGTTGGGCTAAGTGCTTCACTAGTTCGCGTGTTAGACACCTCGGGTAAGCTACTGCTTCAGTTTATTTTAATCTTTTGGTGCGAAAAACCCAGACTTGGATTTTTTCAGCTTCTTTTACTCATTTCAGTTTTGTACAAGATTCGCACACATCGACCGACTAAAAGAAATGGAAATGAACTTGCTCGATTGATCTTAATATGGATTGTGAACGTGAACATTGAGAATTGGAACTTCGTTGAGAAGATGTATTGAGCTGTCTGACTAATTTAGAAAGTACGCAGGTACGCGGTGTCTCCATGGCTTGCGACTCCTCTTCTTTAGACCGTGTTTCTTAATTTTTGTGGACGGCCTCCATCTCCCGGCTACAGAAGGCGATGCATCTGTAAAACTATTGTACGTGTTAATGAAGATGTAAACTGTTGAGGAAAATTCCTAATTAGTTTTGAAGAATGACAAAACAATCTTTTACTGACCACAATTACACTTAAGTTATTTGATGCAGGTAAATGCTGAGTCACCAAACTTAGTCAATGAAAGGACTTTGTTATCAAACTCAAAATTACTCGTCAGATTCAATAAGTGTTATTTCTGGCAAGTTTATGCGAGACAATCAAATTGATATTTTGAGATATTCTAATTGGCAATCACAAGATCGTTCCTTAAACATGAAGAACTACACTTATGGAAACCTTGATTTGATTGTATGGGCGATCAAATCATCCAGAGATAATGGTTATTCTTCTAACGGCTATGCATTTTCTTTTTAGGAAGTTTCTCTAACGGGTTGATTTGGAGATCAATCCTCTGAAGACTGTCTAACGGATAGATTAGAAGTAGAGGAGTATAAAATGAATGCAAACGTCGTACAAGAAGAATAGCCAGAATCGAGAATTCCAAAGTCTGAATAGGGCTTCGATCTTACACACTTGTGATTACTGTATTCCACGTTGTGATTTTAGAAAGAAAATTACTTGAGTGAAGAGTGTATGTGATAGTGCAATCTATCATATGAGAGGCACTGCTCTTATAATTTCTTGGTTTTTCAATAGTGAAACACAGCCAACAGGCTGCCAGCGTGGAGAGCGGACGTAGGTTTGATAAAGCCGAACCACTATAAAGATTTGTGTGCAGTATTCTCTATCCCTAAACTTTCATTTATTATTGTTGATATTATACTGCATACATATCTATCAAATAAGTTCGTTAAAACATCATCTTAGTCATCAGACGCAATCATCTGACGACAACTTATATACAAGTTTGTCATACGTATCCATCTTATATTGATCATACGAGTTGTTGACCTCGATTACATTCATTCCGCACGTTTAAATCATTTAATTTGATAAAATCACATATTCACTCCCTCTAGGTGATAGCACTAGCCGTAACAATTGATATCAGAGCCTAGTGCTCATTTTTTTTTGAAGTGTTATTTTACTTCTGAGCTAACGATTATTGATGGCTAGTAATGCTGATTTAGGTCACAACAACAGACCGTCTTATTTCAATGGAATTGAGTACAGTGTCTGGGAAAACAAGATGAAGACATTCATCTTGGGAATAAATCAAGATATATGGGACATCGTTGAACATGGAATCATTCCAAATGTTTCAACTGAAACAAAATCCCTAGAAACTTCAAAAGGGCAAAATGAGACACCCTCTTCCGAAGGAATTAGAGAGCAAATCAGACCTTAAGCTCTACCTCTCTTGGCCAAGGAAATTTCCAAAAGGATCCATCTGGATGCAAAGATCAGAACGGCCATATACAATGGTCTAGCGAGTGTTGAATATAAACGAATTGCAAATCTCAAAACTGCAAAAGAAGTTTTGGATCGTCTCAAGCTTGTTCATGAAGGAATAGAGAGAGTCAAGGAGACAAACCTCAACATTCTCCTTGGGCAGTACGAGTCTTTCACTCAGAAACCAAATGAAACAATTTCTAAGATATAGAGCAGATTCACTGAGATCATAAATGGGCTTGAATTTCAAAATAATCCCATCTCAGAACCGATGAAAGTGAACAAATTGCTGAGAGCTCTTTCAAAAGAGTGGAACGACATCAAAGTTTCTATTCGAGAAACTCAGGGGATTAGACCACTCACGGTGGACAAACTTATAGGAACTCTTCAATCCTATGAAACAGAAAAGTTCTTAGAAACTGAAGAACCCAAGGGTAAAAAGTCCATTGCTTTAAAAACTAACATTGATTCTGATGACACAGATACAGATTCAGATGAAGATGAAGATGAAGAGTTGGCTCTAATGGTCAAGAAACTGAGAAAGATGGCAAAAAAAGTGAAAATGAATAAGTCAAAGAAGCAATTCAAGAATTCTGAGTCATCAAAGGCCAATAAGCTAAACTTTCAGAAGAAATCAAGTGCTGAAGATGAGGAAAACAAGGACGTGATATGTTTCCACTGCAAAAAGAACGGACACATAAAGCCCAAATGTCCTCTTCTCAAAAAGAACAAAGGAAAGTATGAACGATATAAGAAGGTTTTCAAAGTTGAAACATGAAGTGATTCAGAAAATGATGAAAGCGAACAAGAGTTTGCTAATATCTGTTTGATGGCAAATTTAGACTCAGAATCAAGTTCTGATGAAGAAGACGAAGTAAGTAATTCCAATATTCTTGAAGCAGTTTCAAATTATATTAATGAGTTAGTCTATGTTAATAAAACTACCTTTAAAAAGATTTCTTTATTGAAGAAGGAGATTTTAACTTTACAAAGTATGACTCAAAACAAGGAAATTGATGAGTCAATTGCATATGAAATGATTGTTTAAAAAAGGAAAACAATCTTTTAAAACAGCAAGATATTTCGCAAAAGGATAAGATTGATTTTTTGCAAAAAGAGTTTAATCTTATCCAGAAGAATAAAGATTTTCTTGAAAAGGAAAATGATTTACTGAAAAAGGAAATTTCTGATCTGAAAAATATTTCTAAGGAAAGTTTTGATCGCATCTCTAATGAAAAAGAACTTCTGAAAAATGAAATTTCTAATATAACCAAGAAATTTTCAATGGGTTCAAAAAATCTTCAACATATTTTATCAATTCAAATTCCTTATTATAATAAATCAGGTTTGGGTTTTGAGAAAAATACTGAATTGAAAAATACTTTTCCTAATGTCAAAGAAAGACTAAAGAAAAAACCTTCCAAATTTGTGTATATAAATCACTTTCAAAAGCAGTTTGTGAAATTCAATGGTCAAACTTCTCATAAGTGTTCAAATTACAGTGATTCAAATCACTTTAAGAGTGATTGTCCTAAGGTTTGGAGACATGTTCAGAGAGATATTCTGAGAATGATTGATCCTAACCAAAATAGACCCAAGAAAATATGGGTACCAAAGAAAAAGTGAGTTACTTATATTTTGCAGGTACCAAAGAAAAGAAAGAACAAGTGATCTCTTGACAGTGGTTGCTCAAGACACATGACCGGAGATCCTCTGAAATTTATCCAGTTAGAAAGAATTAAAGGAGGAAGTGTATCATTTGGAGGCAACAACAAAGGAAAAATAATTGGTAAAGGAACTGTCAGAATCGAAAATCTCATCATCAATTGAAGTCTCACTAATTGAAGGTTTGAACTTCAATTTAATTAGCATTAGTCAATTATGTAATATTGGTTACAAAATTACTTTCCAAGAAGACAAATGTTCTAGGATAAGTAAAGATAACAAGCAATCATTTACGGGTCGTAGACATGGAAATATTTACCTACTAGACATGAAGTCTAACGACTTGCAATGTCTCGTTTCCATAAAAGAAGAATATGATCAGTGGCATAGGAAGCTCGGACATATAAGTGTCAAGTTAATTTCCAAAATAGCCTCAAAGAAACTCGTCAAAGGACTATTAGAACGAAAATTCAAGAATACTGAATTATGTTCAGCTTGCTCTAAAGGTAAACATGTAAGAAATTCATTTAAATCAATAAACTATATCAATACTAACCAAGCTTTGTAGTTGCTTCATATGGATATTTTTGGACCTACTCATACTCTAAGTCTTGGAGGTAAGAAATACTGTTTAGTTATTGTAGATGATTATTCAAGATTTACTTGGGTATTCTTTTTGGCTCATAAAAGTGAAACATTTAAATATTTCTCAAAATTTGCCAAAAAGGTACAAAATGAAAAGGGTTATACTATTTCGAGCATTAAAATTGATCATGGTAGAGAATTTGAAAATCAAAATTTCTCCAATTTCTGTGATGAAAATAGTATTCAACATACTTTTTCTTCACCCTATACTCCTGAACAAAATGGAGTAGTAGAAAGAAAGAATAGAACTTTACAAGAAATGGCTACAACTCTTCTATTTGAAAACAAAACTCCAGCACATTTTTGGGCTGAAGCTGTGTCAACAGCCTGTTATATTTCAAATAGAATCTTTCCAAGATAAATTCTTGAAAAGACCCCTTATGAATTATTCAAAAGTAAAATTCCTAATGTCTCGTACTTTCAAATATTTGGTTGTAAATGTTTTATTCTTAAAAATCCTAATGATCGTGTTGGAAAGTTTGATGAAAAATTAAATGAAGGAATCTTTCTTGGATACTCAACAACAAGTAAGGCTTATAAAGTATACAATAAAAATACTCAAATAGTGGAAGAATCATTAAATGTCAAGTTTAAAGATTCAATTCAGACTCAACAAGATGATTCTGACACTGAAAATCCAGCATCGGAAGAATCTGACATAGCATCTGATAAATTGATGGCAAGTGAAAATGATCAGAATCAAAGATCTGATGAAGCTCAGAAATCATCAAACCAACAAGACAATGAAGAATCATCAAATCTCAATGATGAAAACGATGAAAGATTCAACAGAAACTGGAAGCAAAAATCCATTCATCCCAAAGACCTCATCATTGGAAATTTAGATGAAGGAATCAAAACCAGAGCAAAGGCAAAAGAAGTCATAAATACACTGGCTCTCATTTCTGAAGTTGAACCAAAGAATGTCGAAGATGCCTTAAAAGATGAAAGCTGGATTGAAGCCATGCAAGAGGAACTTTTACAATTTAAGATCAATCAAGTATGGGAACTCGTTCCTAGACCCAAAAATCACTCAGTTATTGGAACAAAATGGGTATTTCGAAATAAACTGGATGATCAAGGAAAAGTCGTCAGAAATAAAGCAAGACTTGTAGCCAAAGGATATTCATAAGAGGAAGGAATAGATTACGATGAAACGTATGCTCCGGTGGCCAGGTTAGAAGTAATAAGAATTTTACTAGCTTATGCTTATTTCTGTGATTTTAAACTATTTCAGATGGACGTAAAAAGCACATTCTTGAATGGCTACATCAAAGAAGAAGTATATGTAGAACAACCTCCAGGTTTTGAAGATCCTCACAAGCCTGATCAGGTATATGCTCTCAAGAAAGCACTATACGGTCTCAAACAAGCACCACGTGCTTGGTACGAAAAACTGAGCAGCTTTCTGGAACAAAATGAATTCACAAAAGGTAATGTAGACACTACCTTATTCATCAAAAGAAAAGGTAAAGATATTTTAATTGTTTAAATATATGTAGATGATATTATTTTTGGTTCTACATATGAAAAACAGCAAAAGAACACTACAAGTTTCATAACTTGTGTACGGCGCTTACTTTGGTGCCATAAGTTTTTTTTTTATCACTTTAGTGCTAAAATTTTTGAAAAATGATCACTTAAGTGCCAACTCCGATGTCGTACACAATTTTTCGCCGGAAATCCGACGTGGCATTTTTTTTATTAATTTATGAAGCTGACGTGGCTCGCCGGAGATTAGCACTTAAGTGATCGTTTTTCAAAAAATTTCGCACTTAAGTAATCGTTTTTAAAAAATTTTAGCACTTAAGTGATCGTTTTTCAAAAATTTTAGCACTGAAGTGATCCAAAAAAAAACTTTTGGCACTTAAGTGATCGTTTTTCCTTCAATTTGGCACTTAAGTGAGCCGGCGAAAACTTTTGGCACTAAAGTGAGCGCCGTATATAAGTTATGGCACTTATAGTGTCCTTTTGCCGATGAAAAACTATGTAAGAATTTTTCTAAAATGATGCAAAGTGAATTCGAAATGAGCATGATGGGTGAATTAACCTTCTTCCTTGGATTACAGATTAAACAAACCAAAAATGGCACCTTTCTTTGTCAAGAAAAGTATGCCAGGGAAATTACTAAAAAGTTTGGTATGATGAATTGCAAAAAAACAGAAACTCCAATATCATATTCCATTAAACTAGACAAGGATGAAAAAGGAAAACTAGTAGACAAAAAATTATATAGAAGCATGATTGACTCACTTTTATATTTAACTGCTTCAAGATCAGATATTCTGTTTAGTGTTTATTTGTGTGCAAGATTTCAGTCAGAACCAAAGGAATCTCATCTTACTGCAGTCAAACGTATTATCAAATATGTTGGCACCAATCCTACACTTGGGTTGTGGTATCCTAAGAGATCGAATTTTACTCTCATTGGATAATCTGATGCTGATTATGTTGGTTGTAAGATAGACAGGAAGAGTACTTCAGGAACGTGTCAATTGTTAGGACACATGCTTGTTTCATGGTATTCAAAGAAGTAACAAACTGTAGCTCTTTCAATAGCAGAAGCAGAATACGTCTCACTTGGGAGTTGCTGTGCTCAAATCCTTTGGATGAAACAACAATTGAGAGACTTCAACATCAAAGACTCAACTGTGGAGATCAAGTGTGACAATACCAGTGCCATTAATCTGACCAAGAATCCTATTCTGCATTCAAGAGCTAAGCATATCGATATTAAACATCATTTTATTCGTGATCATGTTTTAAAACGAGATATTTATGTTCAATTCATTGACACTAAATAGCAATTAGCTGATATTTTTACAAAACCTCTAGAAAAGAAAAGTTTTGAGCTTATTAGAGATAAACTAAACATTAGATTATCAAAAAAAAAAAAAACTAAACATTATTAACCCACTTCATTGAGCTGTGCAGTATAAACTCATATTGCATCTGATGACTTATTTGTTCAAACACATATTTGAAGCGTCTAGTTTTGGCGCGCAACTCAACTTATAAAAAGTATGTATCTCTCATATATTTTGAATGATATGATTGTTTGAAATAAGTTGTCTTAATCGAAACCATTTGGGAATTAAAATCCCAAAATTTTCGGAATATAATTTCCGAAATTTCCATTAACTGTCAATTGACAGTTTCCAAAAAGGGTTTTGTAAAAATCGATATATTGCACTTCTCGGTTTAAAACCTTTTTCTTCTTCTCTTTCATTATCACACTCTTCGAACACACGATTTCCTCACTGAAACCCTAAAAATCCCATCTTTCTCTTCCGAAACTAAAAAATCTCTTCAATGGCACTTAAATCAACCTCTGAATCAAAGAAAGGAATCAAGGGCTCCAGAAGATCAAACCGTATCGCGGGAATGTTCACCAGGGCAGAAAAAGATGGATAACCAGAGAAGATCGATATCTCCGACAAGGAGTCGTCTAAAGGTAATAAATCTCCAAGAATCCATGTCGATGAATGTGATTGTTTTGTTATGGCAAGGCAGCTGATAAAAACCATCAAAGTACTTCGAGAAAATTGGAGTGACCAGAGTACTGTAAATGCAGTGTGTAAAACATTAGGTTTTCTGTCTGAACGAGAAGTTGTGGATGAATATGAAAGGGGTATGAGGATTGGAAGAACACCTGTTGCTGAAAAGGATATAGTTCTTAAAAAGACATCTAATGTTAAGGAAACCCCTATGACAGAGAAGAAAGGGATTTCTTGAAAAGGAAAAGAGAAAGTCGGGCAACACTCGAATGTTGGTGGAGATGAATCTGTTGGTGAGGAGGAACTCCAAATTGTAGAAAAAAGCAAAAACATTGACTCTAGGAAGGAGGATAATGATAAGAAACTATACATTGAGTTTGTGCCCATCTTTGGAATTCCCCCTAATGACTAGAAAAGAGACAGTTTATTTAGAAATAAAACTCATCAGATTGTTTACAACTCTCTCCTAGCCAGAGGAATCATGAATAACAGAGTTGTAGACTTCAATTTTTTTGAAAACTTCAATATCAAGATTCAGAAGTTGATTAAAAATCTTGATTTTCAGAGAATGTGCTCTCTTTCCCATAAGGTTTATCCCAAACTCACTGCTTACTTTTATTCCAATCTATCTTTCACTTCTCCTGCTGAGATTGAATTCTCTGTTTTTCAACAAGATTATAAGTTAACAACCTTTGATCTCTCTGTCATTCTAGGAGTAAAACATATTGAATTTTCTTTTATTTCTACCACTTCTGATTCGGCATACCAATCTTTGTCTGGTAACTCATCTTTCATTAGAGGTTCCACATCTCATATATCTCACACTCTTTTTCTCTCAACTCCATTGTCTTGCACAAAATCATCATCAATTGTCTCAAATCCAAAGGATCTTCCAAAACTGATGTCTCTCGATATGAGGCAAAGCTAATTTGGGCAATTCAAAGCACCTTTCCCATCTCTTTATCCCATTTGATACTTCTTCAAATGTACAGAACTGTCAAGAAGAGTAAATGTCAACTCTCTTATGGAGCTCTGATCACTGCTATCTTTGAGTACTTAAAAATCTCAATTCCTGCAAAACTCAAAGGCAAACCTCTTCAAATCATGACTGTTGGAGAACTCATGATGACCAAAATGGGATATAGATTTGATGGAGAAAATTAAAAGGATAAGAAGGGTAAGATTATTCCAGTTGAGCTGATAAGTGAATAGAACAAGGGCTCTGTTAATATACTTCATGAATCTAATGAGGAGGAATCAATCGAACCTTTAGTGAGAAAGAGGAAAGTGCTGATGACAGCCTCAAGAACAGACAGACCAGCCAAAAGAAAACTAATTGTGCCCAGTGACTCTGATGAGATGGAGATATCCGATGAACAATCTGATGGGCAATCTCAAGTTGATGGCAAAAGCCTTGAGGAATCAAGGTTTATGCAATGGCTACTTCATCAGGATGCCAAGCATAAAGCTCATGCAGACAGATATGCTGCAACTCAGCTTGAAATTCAAAGGCTACGAGATGAGGAGGAAACCTTGATGCAATCACTTAGTGACATCATCAACAAAATAGTTATGGAGAGTCAGCCAGAGACAATGGCCACTGCAGAGAAAGAAGCTGAGGAAGGACCCTCTAGGAGACAGGGGGAGCTTGAGCATGAACATGTCTTAGAAGCTGAAATGCAGGAGGAGTTTGAGCAAGACAATACTCAAAATGATGAGGAAAATAGCTTTAATCTGGCTGACATACAGGAGGAACAAAATCAGAATGCACAAGAGGCAAACTCTCCAGAAGCAACATCTGCAGATTTCCCTCTTGAAGGAGATGATTATGAAAATGTTCCATCTGAAGCTCAATAAAAAGGAAAAGAGAAGGTCATAGAATCTGTTGATTTTCTGACCACAAACACTCCTTCTGGATACAATATCTCCTCATCTATGTTAGATTATGCAGCTATTACAGATCTAAGGTGGAGGCAACCTGCTGTTCAGAATGAAATTAGGGAACTTCGAAATGAACTTAAAGAAGGAATTCAGGAACTCAAGGACTTGATGAAAGCAAGAATCAACAATCTGAAAGTACAAGTCAGAACTGATGTACAAATTGCAGCAATTCACACTGCAAATATTGAAGGACAGATTCATCAGCTCTCATCACATATTGAGCAACGATTGAACCAACTTTCTAGCTTCAGTCTTGTCCAAGTGCCTTTCCCAACTTCTGGACCATCATCATCTAAACCCTTTGGACCCTCAGCTCCTCCAGTAAATCAGCCAAACTGATCACATTTCTAAGTTGTTTGTTTCAGCGTTCAATATTTTTTTGAGTGAACTTTGGATATTGACTTGTGATTTGACTCTGGTTGTTAGACTCTTCTGATGAACTTTTATTGAATTTTTATTATGCTATTACTACTTATCACTTCTGCTAATGTCAAAAAGGATGAGAAGTTTCATGAATTGTGAATGCAATGCAAGTGTGCCGTGAGCAGTAAAATCAGTAAAATGAGAATTGATTATCATGCTGGTTTCAGAAATTAATAATGCTTTAAACGTTATATCTGAATAGACCATTTTATTCACAAAAATATTTTTGTTCACATAAATATTTCTAAAGCATATGAATAGTTTTGTCATCATCAAAAAGGGGGAGAATGTTGAGGAAAATCCCTAATTAGTTTTGAAGAATGACAAAACAATCTTTTACTGACCATAATTATACTTAAGTTATTTTATGCAGGTAAATGTTGAGTCATTAGACTTAGTCAATGAAAGGACTTTGTTATCAGACTCAAAATTACTCGTCAGATTCAATAAGTGTTATTTCTGGCAAGTTTATACAGGACAATCAAATTGATATTTTGAGATATTCTAATTGGCAATCACAAGATCGTTCCTTAAACACGAAGAATTACACTTATGGAAACCTTGATTTAATTGTATGGGCGATCAAATCATCCGGATAATGGTTCTTCTTCTAACGGCTATGCATTTTCTTTTTGGGAAGTTTCTCCAACAGGTTGATTTGGAGATCAATCCTCTGAAGACAGTTTAACGGATAGATTGGAAGTAGAGGAGTATAAAAGGAGTGCAAACGTTGTACAAGAAGAATAACCAGAATCGAGAATTCCAAAGTCTGAATAAAACTTCGATCTTACACACTTGTGATTACTGTATTCCACGTGATTTTAGAAAGAAAATTACTTGAGTGAAGAGTGTATGTGATAGTGCAGTCTATCATCTGAGAGGCACTGCTCTTGTAATTTCTTGGTGATTCAATAGTGAAACACAGCCAACAGGCTGCCAACGTAGAGATTGGACGTAGGCTTGATAAAACCGAACCACTATAAAGATCTGTGTGCAGTATTCTCTATCCCTAATCTTTCATTTATTATTGTTGATATTATACTGCATACATATCTATCAACTAAGTTCGTTAAAACATCATCTTAGTCATCAGACGCAATCATCTAACGACAACTTATATACAAGTTTGTCATACGCATCTATCTGACATTGATCATACGAGTTGTTGACCTCGATTACATTCATTCCGCACGTTTAAATCATTCAATTTGGTAAAATCACATATTCACCCCTTCTAGGTGGGCAAAAGGACACTATAAGTGCCATAAGTTGTGTACGGAGATCATTTTGGTGCCATAACTTTTTTTCGGATCACTTTGGTGCTAAATCGGAGGAAAAGAGATCACTTTAGTGACTCCGGCCAAAATTTCGACCAAAAAAAGAGCCACGTCAAATTTCCGGCGAGCCACGTCAGATTTCCGGTGAGCCATGTCAGCATCGAAAATTAATAAAAAAAGAGCCACGTCAGATTTCCGGCGGCCATGTCAGCATTGGCACTAAAGTGATCGTTTTTCAAAAAAGTTGGCAACAAAGTGATCCGAAAAAAAGTTATGGCACCAAAGTGATCTCCGTACACGACTTATGGCACTTATAGTGTCCTTTTGCCCTTCTACCCTTCTAGGTGATAGCACTAGCCGTAACATAAACTAAGCATCGTACAAGGCGAAACCTCCTCTCAATTAGATGTGCTATGCCACAGAAGCTGGCTCTGTCTGACAAGGTTGCCTTCCGTTGGTGTTCTAGAAAATGGAGTAGCCGAGGTATAATATGCTTATTACTCAGAACTTAATAGAATGACTTGATGTATCAATTTGATAAGTTTTAGGATAAAATTGCACTTTTTGAAAATTTTAGAACTTAACTATATTTTGGCGATAAGTTTTAGGACTTTCGCTTCACTTAGCAATTTATCAAATGATCCTAGGAAGTAGGAGGTGGGAACCTATGGTGCCTATTTAAATTTAAAAAGTGCCAGGCTCATGGCTGATCCTTGGTCTCGTGGCAGGGCAGGAAAGTAACTATGTGGCGGAAGATTGTGTGACATATGTGGCTCATTATATATTAGTGAGAGTTGACAGTCAACAAAGAAAGACTTCCTGAGTTTGGTAAATACCATCTTTGGCAAGTGCTAAATGACATAACAGAGCTACTACCACTGGAAGAGCATATGGACAGCATAGGACATTAGATGGGCTTGTGGATTCACGGTATGAGCAAAACCCAGAACCGAGGCGACACTGTCGAGTCCATTGATCTGCAAAAGCTGGACTGGCGAAGAACAAAAAAAGAGTCACTGATGGGCCCGAGAGTATTATCACCTTTGTTGGCTATTCCGGGACTTAAAAAGTTACGAGAGTGATCATCAGCAGTTTCATAGATTTCAGATGGTCAGTATACTATCCACATCGGCCCCTCCACGGCAAAACACTGACAACTCCAAGGCCTAGCAAGGCTAGCATTGCTTTTTATCAGACTGAATATATCAGCACCCCGCCTCAGTACCTTCGCACTAACGCCATAACCTTAAGGCGCATGCGATTTCATAACTCGTGATATCACTAACTTTCCTCGTCACAAAGTAACCCATCACATTGGTGTTCTTGATGGAGCTGTTAACGGCCAGCAAGGCTTCAATTGGGCTTGCCTGGCAGCCGTAGTACAATGTCGGGTTATTGGACAAAGTGTCGGTGTTGTAAGAGAAAGGGCAGATGATTTCTGGGTGGTATGTAGAATACGTTGGGCGGATAGTGTTCCAATAGTCTGTTCTCACGATGATCATCATTTGGGAGGTACTATCGACCTAAAGAACCCGATAGGCTTGGTTTGATATGATGATCCGCTCGGTCATGTTGTCCGGACAAATCAGCTCAAACTCGGGCAAGCCACAGTACAAGGCGTGGTTCAACCCCCAGTTGGGGTAATGATGTTTTGCAGGTTGTCACCGTCCGATGTTGGAGGTAGGTCGGGTTCTAATGAAGCACCTGGAGAGATGCAAAACGGGATGGTGATGGTGATGGTGATGCATTTTTTTTGGGAGATGAAAATGGAAGGAGAGAAAAGTAGTCTGCACTTGGCACGGTGAAAAAGGAAGAGACGGAAAGGTGATATGATTTCCAAGCTTGACTAGTGACTGATGATAGAAGTTGGTGGATTTTGGTAAAGAAGGGAGAGGAATCGTTCAAAGAGAATCTTCGGTCTGAAAATTCTTAGGTGCCTTTGCCGGTCAATCTGAATTTGTGTCTTTGCCTGACCTTGGTCCCTCTTTATTAAATTTGGAGAGTAACGTAAGACCTATCACATCCCAAGTCAAGGCAACTTTAGGGAAATCAAAAGACCGAGTGTTTCTCTCCTCTTTCTCTTCTCTCTCTATCGTCTTCTTCAACCATCAGCTCAGGGAAGCACTTAAGCTAGTCTCAGCCTTCCTTCCCTCTCTTATTGATTTTGTTGGTATTTTTTTTATATTTTCTTGTTTTTTCTTCTCTCCCAAACTAAATTTGTGAACTCTCTTCTTCCGGTCTAGATTTAAATTTGAGAGTTTGAACTCTCTCGATCAAGTTTTAGATTTGGCAGCTATTCTTTTTCGGTCTAGATTTGAGAGTTTAATAAATATGATTTCGGGGATTCGATTCCCTTGTGCTCTGTCCGTGTATAGGTCCCCCGCCTCTAGCTTCAATGATGATCGCAGAAGCTTTGGTGTTTCGCTAAACCACAAAAATTTGCTCTTCCAAATGTTAGATATATATTTGTTCAACCTATTTTGGTTGTCTCCATTCAATGATGGTGTAGAGGAAGCCGAACTTAGGTGCGCACCGCCAATTTGCAACGCCATAGTTACTAGAGAAGGAATTTTCCAACGTGTGCTTATGACTAACGAAAAACGAGATCCAATGATCAACCGCCGATTATTTTACTTGACAGATTCATTCTTGTCGGACGAGTCTATACTCAACCCTACTAGCACTTTATTGATCCTCCTTATTTTCTGGATTTGGCTTTGTTTTGCTATATTATGGTATTTGCTCTGCTTCGATTTGTTGTTCTATGAAGTTTATGTACTTTTTATGTATTCTTTTGAGCAATTAATATAATTTTCTTTTGACAAAAAAAAGCGCTCACTTTAGTGCCAAAAATTTTCGATGAATCACTTAAGTGCTAACTTTTTAAAAAACAATCTTTTTAGTGCCAACTTCGATTTGGTCATCGGAAATCCGACGTGGCCTTTTTTTATTAATTTCTTAGGCAGACGTGGCTCGTTGGCGTGTCCAATCAGAATCTAACCCCTATACGACATCGTCTACTAGCTTTCCCCCAAGTAAGAACCCTAAATCGCCAAATTGAAAGAGAAACCCCAATTTGAAACCCCTAACGGCCATTCAACCGAAAATCACACCTTAATTCGGTTTGCCCCTAAAATTTGCAACTCAATCTTGCAAATGGAGGGCAAGAAATTGAGCAGTGGTTCAAATTCGTTTCAATGAAGCGAATAAGAAGGTGGGTGTTACGGTAATTATGGGTTACCGAGTTCAAGAAATGAAGGATCAAAGTGCAAATATTTCAAATGGGTCGATGCAAAATTCTCAGGTTGAGTGACAAAAACGATCTTAGAGCTACTTGAAAAACAACATTAACCTCCACCTGCATTAATGGACGAGTTGGACGATGTCAACTCAATGCCAGCAGAAATGAAGGTTTTAGCATCTCTGGCCAACTATTTGAAAAAGGAAGTTTCAAGGATGAAAATTGAAAGAAAGTATTATCGAGTGTTGATTGTTTATTGGGAGAAGGATAGTAGAAGTGCCAAAAGTTGTGTAAGGTGCTCACTTTAGTGCCAAAATTTTCTTTCGGATTACTTAAGTACTACTTTTTAAAAAATAAAATCGATCACTTAAGTGCCAACTCCGATCTAGGTCGCCGGAAATCTGACGTGGCCATATTTTATTAATTTTTTAATTCTACGTGACTCGCCGACATGCCCAGTCAGCATCTAACACCTAAATGACGTCGTTTAAAAGTTGTAAACAATGATCGTTTAAGTGCCAAATTTTTTTAAAGTGATTACTTTAGTGCCAGTCATTGTTAAAAAGCAATCACTTCAGTGCCAATCATTATTAAAAAGTGATCATTGCAGTGCCACGCACGTATCGACATAAACAAGTGATGATGCAGTTTTGTGCTTGCATCAGCAACACAAACATGTGTTGGTACAAGTACAAACCAGCAGCATCAACCAGCTGCACCTCCTCATGTTGTTCAACCAGTAAGCGCAACCGAGAACCCTTCATCTTCAAGGTAATTTCATTTCTTTCTTTCCTGCCTTGTTATAGAGTGTGAGATCAATTTCCGTTCATAAAACACATACGTAAATCACTGAAAATATGAGTTGTTAGTTGATGATTGCTAACCACATTATTGTTCGAAATACTTATCTTGGAAAACAATTTCGGTTTCATGATTAGATCTAGCAATCTCTTTGTACACAGGAAATGTCTCCATGAAGCGTACTTGAAAGAGTTGCTTAAATCTATTGGTTGAAGTGTTCATCATATGTTCAAATCATAGTAGGAACTTAGATTCATTTACATCACTTTTGTTTAGTGAGACTTGAATATGAAATCGAGAATAACACGAATGAAAAGATTTGAAGGAAGACAGCCATGGATTGCTCCCACACGCAGCCAATGTACTAGAGTGTGAACCACTCCGCAAGGCCGCAGCAGTTGCACTCGATGAACTCGAGCTCCGGCGGGGGGATCGCGCTGTGGCCGTTCTGAGGCTACAGTTGGGAGTCCATCGTGGCGGAGATCATTGCCTTCACGTCAAACCTAGCAATTGTGTTAGCGCTAGCCATTGGATCACACCTCGAGTGAAAGCTCCCTATGGACTAATAACAAGAAATAGAGCATCTCAGAATCAAGGAATCAAAATCGAACTCTATTAACCAACAGAAACTTTAGTTCGAAAAAAGCTCTATATAAAGCAATGATTTTTACGGATAACAATGGAAGATAATCGAAATTCTCAAAACTCACTTGTCACGTAGGAGAATCCACAATCAGTCTTATCTATCTCTGCATCTCCCCAATATCAGCCCTCTTCAACTGTATTGCCGATCATGTGAGGTAGTCCAGGCATCGACATACATCTCAGAGGAAGGAGATAGAGTGGGCAGAAAGAGAGTGAGCAAGGGACAAAGTCAACATAGAGAGAGTCTTTCTCAGTTTGTTTGCCCTTTTTTCCCCAAATTGGCAAATTGGGGCTAAATTAGGGCATAGAAGCAAATCGAGCACATCATGTTCTTCTTCATGTTGCAACGCAAGATGATAGGATAGTTATTGACGTCCTCAATCGTCAGCCCCAATTTGTGAAGAAAATCAATTCGCTCCTTCATGACCTCGATCGTGACCAAAAGGTCCAGCCCTTTGAGGACAATCCCAATCCAGTGAAGGAACTCGTAAACCCGAGTGCAATTCTCCATCCTCTCGCTCTTCATTTCCGTCGTGATGGGACGATTGTACAGGGACAAGGGGGAGTCCCTATCCATCCGGCCCTATCGAACCCTATTTGGCCTCACCACAGCCGCATCATCCAGCCTAGAGGACAAATTTTGCTTCGAGACAAAAGTCTTGAACCGCAAGATTTGCAAGATTCGGCGGTCGTAGCATCATCGCAAAGGGTGGTCCGATCGCCATGAGAACTTGAATGAGAGAGAGAGAGAGAGAGAGAGAGAGAGAGAGTGCGGCGTCGTTTTATGATTAAGGCCACCTCATCGTCCACGTGGACTTTTTTTTTTTTTTAATGGAAAAGCCACCAGGCATCAACATTTAATTAAAAAAGTCACGTATTAATTTTAGTCGAAATATCTCGCCATTGGCACTTAAGCAATTGTTTTTTCATCGATTTGGCACTTGAGTGATCTGGCAAAAACTTTTAACACTAAAGTGAGCGTCGTACACAACTTTTAGCACTTCTATTGTCCTTCTCCCCACTTGTTCTCTTGTTTGGCCTATTTTATGGTCAAATGTAAAGTGAGTGATGAGAAAAAGTTTTTGAGTCCATCATAGTTGAAGATCAATGGAATATGTACATGTATTGGGGTAATTTGTAAGTATAGTTGTGTTGTTGATTTGCCACAAGTTTTGTTGGAAATGTTAGTTTGCTGCAATATTTGATCGAAATGGAAGATTGGAATTCATTCCAATAACAAGTTCTCTTGCTTAATTGTGTATTCACAATCTTGGTTTGCTTCAGTTCTTGCTGGAGATGTTGATTTGCTGCAATGTTTGCTGGGTTGCTGTAATTTTTGCTACAAACGCCGGTCAAGTTAAGAAGCGGTAACAAGTTCACGAGTGATTATTTCAGTGTCAAAAGTTGTAAATAGTGATTTTTTTTAGTGCCAAGTTTTGTTGAAAATGATCACTTAAGTGTGAGTCATGGTTAAAAAGTGATCACTCATGTTGTACAAGTTTATAAAAGTGATTACTTGAGTGACAGTTCTGAAACACTCTTAACCTATGTTTAGGCTTGTTTGCCAACACACCTTATATATACAACAAAAGAGCCAACACACCTTGCGCTTGTACTAGCACTAACCACCTGTAGACACAAGCACTGCACGAAGCACCAAATTGCACCAACATGTGCTAGTGCAAGCACAATACTGCACCATCACATACAAATGCCAATGCATCTTGTGTTTACATCAACACATACAACTGCTAGGGCAAGCATTGCACCAGCACCAACCACCAAGCAATGCACCAACACCAACCACCTATACATACAAGCATTACACCAACACAACCAAACACAAGATATGGAACTGGCAAAAGCATAGACAAAATAAACATCGGTCCCTTGACATTCAACTGCTTCTTTACATTTTAGTCAATCCAAATAACCAAACAAAAGCATCCACATCCAAGGGTTGGATTCCTATGAAATAAAAACATTGGGCTATCTCAACATCTAACAATATCAACCCAGCAATCAATATGAAAAACATCATAACAAAAAACAAAAAAGACCACGTCCAGCACTCTCCCATCAGTCAACATGCACAATCCCCCAGTTTCTTTTCCTTTTGATGGACTTTTGGCTTGATTCATAATCCTTGCACTCTTTTTTAACTTGAACTGGAGCTGCAGCTTATTGTATTAGCATTCCTGTTCCATGAATCTTCTTCTTGGCATCAACCATTGTTTTCCTAGGTGAACATAAGGTCATTTGATGGGACTGGTGCTAGGTAGTGGTGTTGGTGGCTATTTTGGAGCTACCAGCAACAGTTTGTTGAGATGGAAATGGTGTTGGTTTCTCGGGAGCACTCTTCTTTGGAGTTGCACCTAATATCATCTTCTCGAGGGCACTCTTTTTTAGAGCGGCACTCTTTTTTAGAGCAGCACCTCTTGTCTTTGGACCTGCCTGTGTTGTTTGTTTTGGACCATCATTTGTGTTTGGGAAGAAGCCAAACATGTCCCATGTCAAAGTCTTTGGCTGTGAAGCGTATGTACACGTGCCAAAGGAAAAGAGGAACAAGTTTGAGAGCAAGTAAAAAAAGTGCATCTTCATTGGGTACAAGGATGGTGTCAAAGGGTATAAACTGTGGATCTTGATAGGAAAAGTATCATCAATTGCAGGGATGTGATGTTTAGAGAATCTACAACAAATTAGATTGTTCCACAAGCTCCTGAAAAACCACAGATGATGAGTTAGATGTTGGTTTGAAGGAAGAGACAGAAGTTACACAAGCTAGAATAGAAAATTTAGATTCTGAAGCTGATGAGCCTGACGAGGTGGATGACATAGTAGAATCTGAAAGTTTGAAGTTGAAGCGCCACCTGAATCGGTCTTAAGAATGTCCACACCGATAAAAAGACCACCTAAAAGGTATTCCTTGTTTGTCGTTAATGAAAATTGTGCTTTGACTGTTACAGGTGATAATCCAAGTACGATCAAGGAAGTAAGAAGTACATAGGATGTCAAACAGTAGGAGAAAGCCATGAAAGATGAGATTGACTCACTAGATAAAAACAAAATATGGAGTTTCGTAAACGATGAAAATATATTTCGTTCATTTATTTTTATGAACGATACAAGTAATTTATTTTAAAAATAATATTTTTAAATTCATTCACTTTTCGCTAAACAATCAAAGCTGGAGTTTCTTCGTGTTGCACGTAGATCACCAACTTTGGAAAGCTTGTGCTTCGTTGTCTAATCTAGTCTACATATATTGTGATGAATACATGATAACAACTGGTGAAATAGCGAGCTCCTCTTTTTCTTAGCAGTTGACACCTAAATTTCGATCGACCATTTAATAATAATTTACATAGAAAATTAGGGATTAAATTTTAACCCATAAACAAAAATATTAAAATTGCATAGCATATAGTTTAAGTTCATATAGGTTAGTTGCATTCCGCATCGGACCGGCGGTGGCGAGAAAGCTGAAAATTCATCGCGTAAACCGAGCTCGAGCACTCGGTTCACTCAAGGGATTGGGGGCCAAAATTCACAAGTCTAAAAGGCTTTGGTTGTTTTAATTTGAGTTTAAGTCAGCCCAAATTAATTTAGCCCATTTGAAATTAAAATTAAATTAAATGATAAAGCATAAGTCTAAGCCCATTAGGACTAGGAAGCCCGGTTAATTGACCTAGGTTGCGATATAAATATGTTGTTATGCGTCATAATCAAGGGGGCTCCGAGAATTTTCAGAGAGAGCACGAGAGACACACTTGAGGTCGAGAGAGATAGTCGGTTGCGCACGTGCACAACCGCCACGTCGGCGTCGCCTCTCCGCTGTGTCCGCGCTTCCTGCCGCTGCCGCTTCCGCCCGACTTGAGTTGCTGCTCAACCGTACCGCTGCTGTAGCTCCCGCCGATGCTGTTGCCCGTCACCCGCTGCTCTCTGCCTGCGCCCTAGGTGACAAAGCTGCACCACCGATCTGCTGCTTCCCTGGCACTACGAGCAACCAGCATTCCAGTCCACGAATAACAAGTTTCTCTGAGTGTTCTTGTTGCGACCAGCAAGCTTCGATCACAAACGCAGCAGCCTCTCGTGGCAGACTCGGAGCAACGCCAGCCTCCTTGCCGCTGCAATTCAGTCCAATGGCCCCCGCAAAGCTTCACCGTTTTGAGCCGCTCCCAGGAGGTCCAATCCAGCTTAGCCTTAAGAGTCATTAGGTGGTCAAAGAAAAGGCATCCAGCCGAGAGAGGTGCAAGAGAAAATCGTGAGCCAAAGCGGTGGGTTGCATGGTCAAAGTAAAAGAGAGCTTGATTGGTGAATAGAGAATTCCAACGTGTGGGTGGAATAATAAAAAGAAAATACATTGGGTCTTGTTCTCTGAAACAGACCACGATCATACATCTTCCCGTCTCCCAAGTTGTTCGAGTTCTTCAAAGAGTCGCAGGCTGACCAGCCAGTTGCTGCCTTGTTATCTCACTGCGAGTTTGCCGCACTGAACCACTCTTCAGCGAGCATCGCCGCGACAAGCCCGTGTCGCGAGCCTCGTCGCGGCTAGACGAGCCACCCACCGCCATTGCTTAGCATCATCACCACCGCGAAGCAGCCTGAGCCGCGAACACCACTGCGACACCGTTGCTGGTCCGTCCCACCGCCGCTCGTCCCGATCCGCAATCCCGATCTGCGAGTCCAAATTTGGAAATATCTCGAAATTAGGTAAGGATGTTATCTAATATTTTCAGAATATTTGGTTTCTTAATTTTCGGATGTTTGAATATTCTGTGAATATTTGGTGGATTGCTAAATCTTAGGGATATTGTTTGCTCCATCCGCAATATTCTAAAACACTCAAAATTAGGAATTTTTCCTAATTTAGCAACGTATCTGGACGACTATCCGACCTTATCTCTAAGGTACGATGCGCGGCGATACGGAAAATCGTTATCTTATCCATAATCACTTGGATACGATAATAGATTTTATTCGCTTTCCAAACTCGAACAATCAGCTTTCCATCGATATCTATAACCCTATAGATACGACTGTTAGTTTGATTTTTTTGCCTTATCTGAATTTGAAGAATCTTGCGGATTGCATGGATTGTTTGAATGTAGTTATCTTTGCTTGATTGCTTTCTTTTTAAATAAAGAAAATCCAAAAATATGTTAGTTAGGATTTAAATTAGAAATTTTGCATGCTTAGGGAATCTTAAATATATCCAAAAGAATAAGATAATTATTTGATTTAAATTGGGATTTAGGGTAGCATATTTCCTAGTTTAAATTAGAGATTGTTTTAATGGATTATTTAGGATATTTAATAATTTCGAATTTTAATAAAAATCCCAAAAAAAGAATCACTTTAGGATAGATCAAATCATTTTCTCTAGGATAGATTGCATGTTAATTTGAGTAATTTTTAATTCCGAATTTCATTTGAAAATACCAAAAATAAATCATTTGTCTGTCATTAGAATTAGGTCACGTCGTCGCATGACATATAGTTTGCATGTTAGGCTGCATTAATCGCATGTTAATTTTTGCACGTCATTACATATAGGTTAGCTTTCATTTAAATAAGCGAAAATCCTAAAAAATATTGAGTGAACTGCTTGTTAATTAGAAATCATATTAAGATTGTTGATGTGATTTTCTAGCTAACAATGCAGATGCTTACGTTGCTTCGAGGTAAGTAATTCTCCCAATCTTGCAATTTATTTAATGCTTTGATTATTGGGTGTTACTTTGGTGGTTTGCGCACCCGCATGATCACCTCACATGCTAGTGACTAAGTTAAAATGAATCCAAACTGTCTGCCAAAACATTTTTTGAAAAGAAAAGGTACCGAAAGGGCGATAGACTAGACCTAGCGTAACCAAGTCCCCGAGCTTAGAATCTCTGGTTCGTAGGAATAAAACATATATCCCTATGTTTTATTTAGGTTTCTAATCGATCTACCACAAATAGATTAGTGACGACTCCAAGTATGAAAACTTTTGCATGTTAAAAACTTATAGCCTAAGTTGCGAATTGGTAGGGCTTGGGAGGGCCCGAGTTAGGCTTAGTTATAATAATTCATTAGCCTGAGAAATTTTAGATCGCGACATTAGTCTATTATCATAAAGAGTTTTAGGAACTTATAATGTATAATTTATCCACCAATAATTAGTTCGTTGGTGCCTATATAAGGCCATGCTTGGCAAGTAGGAAGTAGGAACCTGTGGTGCCCCTTTTAAAAAGCTGATCCCTGGTCTCGTGGCAGGGCAGGAAAGTATTTCTGTGGGGGAGATTGTGACATATGTGGCTCGTTATATACTAGCGAGAGATCCGACCAAATATATATATCACCATCCAGAGTTTGATACATAAATCATCTTTTTTTTTTCTTTTTTTTTTTGATAACCCAGGGAACCCCCGCACGGCCGACAGCCGGGAGGTAAACCCTGGGGGCGACACGTGCTAGCCACCACACACGTGCACCGGTTAAGTCACCCTGCGACGCCCGGGATTCGAACACCCAACCTTTTGCGAGAGGAAGAATGCCCTTTCCAGCAGCGCCACTCAGGCGGGTGGTCATCTTTGGCACGTGCTAAATCACAAAATTGAGCAACTGCTATTGGAAGAGCCCGTAATATGTCTCGAGTTTAAGCCCGTCGAATAAGCCCAACCCGAATTGAAGTAATTAAAATAATTAGACATGTGAAGGTGAAGTGCTTCTTGATCGTGAAATTAAATAAGAAGAAAAGGGGCACACAGTATTTATGGGCTATTGGAGTCGGGGAAGAAAAACAAGATTTATACTTGGCGTTGACTCCGTGCGTGAGGACTTACAGGAAAGCTGTTACTGATCTTGATAGTTGATACAAAATATTCCGGACTTCACATAACGAGCAAAGCAAGGTACGTGAGTTTCCTTCTACGAGTTGGAGTCGGTCTTCAGCGTTTGCATTTAGGAGTCATGGTGATTTGGCTCCATGCCCCATATATATAAATACTTATTTTGTCTTGGATGTGGGGGTGAAGCAGAATGTATTAGTGACGGCATGTCTATTTGTTTGGATTAAAATTCTTGAGATATTCATCCCGGTGCCGCATGTCTTCTCGTCAAGGCATATGTGTAATAGCCTATTAAAATCTTGTGGTAAAATTGCTTAATTCCTTCATGAAATTGAAATATTATTCCGTGAGGAATTGTAGGGCTAAACACGGTGTAAGTTATTAGGTGTAATTGGAGGCTGGGAAATACTGAGAATGTTTGAGTAACTCGAGTGTGATTGTAACCTCCGTTATATCGCTTGATCAATAGTGAAATTCGTTGATACTCCCTCCGTGGATGTAAGCCACTACAATAGAACCACGTAAATCCGGTGTTCAATTTATTTTTTTATTCTGTTTATTTTATTGTTCGATTACATGCTGCCGCATCAAATAGCATATGACACTAGATGGATTGGTGGATTTAGGGTATGAGATAAACTGACGAACAAAAAAAGAGTCGCTGATGGGCTTGGGAGTATTATCGCCTTTGTTGGCTATTACGGGACTTGACAAGATACGAGAGTGACCATCGGACAGTTTCCTACATTTCACATGGCCAGATGCTATCCTTACAGGCCCCTACACGGAAAAACACTGACAACTCCAAGGTCTAGCAAGGCTAGCACGGCACAGTGAATATATCAACACCCTGCCTTAGTACCTTCAAACAGAGGTCATAACCTTAAAGCGCATGTGATTTCATAACTCGTGATATCGCTAACTTTCCTCGTCACAAAGTAACCCATCACATGGCATAATTGATGGAACTGTTGAACTGGCTGTCAACGAATAGCGAGGCTACAGTTGGGCTTGCCTGGCAGCCATAATACAGAGTTTGGTTGCTGGTCACGGTGTCCATGGTATAGGAGAAAGGGCTGATGATTTCTGGGTGGTATGTAGAAATATGTTGGGCAGGTAGTGTTTCGATAGTCCGTTCTCACAACGATCATCGTTTGGGAGGTATTACCTACCCAAAGAACCCGATAGGCTCAGTTCGATATCGTGATCTGCTCTGTCTTGTTGTCCTGACAAGTCAGCTCAAACTCGGGCAAGCCGCAGTACGAGGCCTGGTTCAACCCCCAGTAGGGGTAATGATGTTTTGCAGGTTGACACCGTACAATGTTGGAGCTAGGATCGGGTTCAGGATTATGATAACGAAGCATCTGGAGAGATGCAAAAGGAGATGGTAATAGTGATGATCTTTTCTGGGAGATGAAAATGGAAGGAGAGAAAAGTAGCTTGGACTTGGCACAGTAAAAAGAAAGAGATGGAAAGGTGACATACTTTCAAGCTTGTCTAGTGATTGATGACAGAAGTTGGTGGATTTTGGTAAAGAAGGGAGAGAAATTGTTTAAAGAGAATCTCGGTCTTATAATTCTTAGATGCCACTGCCGGTCAATTTGAATGTGGGTGACTTGGTCTGACATTGGTTTCTCTTTATCAAATTACTTACAAGTTCGAGTCTAGCCAGGTTTTTGACAAACGAAAGGGCTACTGAGTTCGGTAATTTGGTGACAGTTGATGATTACCATTTAAAGGGCTTCTGAGTTTGGTATGGATCATCTCAGCAAGCGCAAGTGCTAAATCACCTGATTGAATGTCATTGAAAGAGCAGATATAGGACACTATGTCGTAATGGCCTGGTGGATTCAGGTAGCGGGAAAAATATCCAGTCCAATACATTATTGCTGAAGATGGACCAACGAAGAATAAAGAAACAGTAGCCAAAGGCACCTATGCATTTTAATCTTCGTTGGCCATTCCAGAACTCAAAAATACGTGGATGATAATCAAAAGTTTCATGGATCTCAGATGGACAGGATGCTAACATCATCGCCACTACATGGCAAAATATGCAACTGCAAGGTTATGGCCTAAGGCAAGAGCTATAGCAATTTTAGCTCTTTTGATCCTTGACAAAGTAAAGATGTCACGGCAATAGTATTGGATATATGCTGGCAACAACCCAGTATGTTCCAAGAATTGGCCTGTTCAGAATGACTTATTTCATATAGCTCAAAGTGAAGAAGAGTTTACACATGAGAAGTACTGTCAAAGCGGAAATGAAGAAGCTAGGAAGCTAGCGCTTGGTGATTTTCGGTCCATTGAAGCTCCTTTTTGGCATTTTGATGTATCAGCCATCCAGTAAGTGGATTAAACAAGCTTGCTTAAAAGTCGGCTCCTCTTTTCCAACTCTAAACATATTGAATCATGGGTAGAGTATTCAAGCAATGACACTCAAGATAAATTCCCGTTCGCTGATTATGTTATCAGTCTTGGCATTTTTAACTTAGCAAAAGAGAAAAGAAGGCTAAAGATAGTACAGGAAATAATTACAATCTCTTTGTGCTTGTGCAACAGAACTGATACAGGTAAGGTCTAAGGGGACTCATCACTTAAGCAATTAGTAACATGTTCAATACTGTCTCAGTAGGCAGATTAACATGAGCTGAGAAAGCGAGAGATCATGTTATCCGCAATGAACTCATCTGGAGGAAAAGTACAGAATAGAAGGGACGAAGGCTGCCTTGCCTAGAAGTACCTTCTAGATGTGTTTCCAAAAATGTCGCTCTGTGTAGTGAGAAGCATCTAAAGGAATAGAGATATCAGGTAGAAGGTAAATTCGATAGCCCTCATGTCATAACAACTTCACCTCAACCCTCTTAAAGAGAATGAGTGCAAAATGGTTGGTTATGAGAAAAGTTGTTGTACCGAATGTTGCTTGAGATAGTTTTAAGGAACATTATTGGAAGGACTATAGGTGCAATGTTCACTTCAGTCAATTCGGAAAGTGATATTTACACTGATAATTCTGGAGCTAACAATTGGGTATTTCCTTATATGCTTATGCCTATTTCCATGATTTTTTTTCACTTTTTGGTGTAAACAGCTTGTTAGCCTTTGAACTCGTTCCCAGAAAAATAAAAATGGCAACATGAATTATACAATATGAGTCTAAAATAGAATGAATAAGTGATTGGAATAATTAAAAACCAATTGGCATAAAAACATACCTTTTGAACAAGGCTGTCCTTGAGGCCCTCCAGCAAGAGTTCATGACAGTCATGAACCAGACCTCTAGGATCCATCCGTGCAATAACCAACTGTCGTATCCACTGAGCTTTTGTGACCGCAAAAGCCTTTCAATTCAGTACGCCATCTTCAAGCTGCTGAGTCCACTTCCCACCTGACCTCGATTCCTTGCTGCAGTATCTTCTCCAAACTCGCCGAACCATTCCCAAACTGCGACAATAGAGTCCGAAAACAGGTACCACCACTCTCCTGAAGCAACTTCCTGGCCCCACAACCCTGTAAACTCCATAAACGTCTGTATTAGCAACACCAATTGTGGTGCATGAGAACTGGATGGGAACCCTGGGTGACATAGAAGGACAACCATAAACGAATGTGGCACTGATGTTGTCGGAAAGTGTGTGCTGAAGAGAGCGGGATCGAGGGTGTTGTTAGTGAAGTCGGGGGAGCAAATTCCGGCTGAAAGTATTGGATGTTGGACATTGGGATTTTGGCAGTTCTGTTCTCACAAGTGAGTCCTAGTGTGGGGTAACTGCAACCGTTGGATCGGTTTCCACCTCAGAAGGGGCAGTCGACGCCGTGGATGAGAAAAGATTGCTGCAGGCTGAGGACAAGTCCAAACTATCCAGTTAAGATACCGCAAGGTTAAAATTAACCTGTTGAAAGATTGGAGCGTTGTGATTCATCCCTATTCGTTTAACTTGTGCTTATGGCTTGCGAAAAATGTTGAAGTTGTGGCAAAAGTTAAACACATTAGATCTCCCGGTACGTTAATTGCTGGTTTGCTGATGTGGTTAGACTTGGAGAATGCTTTTCAACTTCTGCCAGATCTTTTTGTCGATTAAATGATAAATTAAGCACGAATTCCCTAAGTATCAGTGAGACTAAGCTCACAGGTAATCACTTCAAACAAATTTCACGAGCAAAACAAATTGGCTGTTGGGCAGAGGATTACAACTAGGCTAAATCTCAGAATGTACAACTATGCAATTGTTAATTTTCAGGATGGCCTAGGTCGATACCATATATCATATTTGGAAGGGTGCTTGGTTTGTGTTGAAGATGTTATTACAATGTAATCTGTTAACTAGTGCCTCGTGAGAACTTGTTAATTAGTTAATTAAAGGAAATATTACATTTCCATTGCATATAATGTTCATGTAATCGGCATAGTGAAAATCGAAACTTTCCATATTAGGTATTCTTTACAAGCGTCTAGAGAACAAGTTAACAAGACCCTAATCGGATTCATCAATGTGAGTTAAGATCAAGTATCATTGTATCAGCTTTGTATATTTACAGAGATTGGCGAATAGATGTATAACAGAGAAGATTTGTTGAGACTAGGAAATCGAATATGATACTTAGATAGATGTTGCTTTTGTTATACCGTATACAGAATCTGCTATGCAAAGTCACATGGTAATAGCACTGGTAAAAGCAACCAAAAAAAAAAACAAAGCAATGGCAATCCTTTCAGCGCCAATATGTTCTAGCTCCTAAATTGGACAAGCACACCAAAAGGGAGCAAGATACCGCTTTGATCACATATAAAGCCAAATTTCTTTATAAAAACAGAAGGCGTTATGAAAACAATTCGCACTTAAAGGGTCAAATTTAAAAAAAGAAAAAAATTTGGCGAGGGCACATCTCCATTTGGGATTCCCAAATCGGGAAATTTTGGACTTGAGAGCCAAACAATTCGTACCTAAGGGGTCAAATTTGAAAAGAAAAAAATGAACTCGAGGGGCAAATTGCCAATAGTCCCGAAAATGAAACTAAAAATAAAAACAAAAATTATCGGACGCAAATGCTCTGAATCCTACTACTCCGGGATGGTAAGCAGCACCGGTCGCCACGCTCTCCTCAGCATCCGGCACCGGAACGACCCGGCAACAGGAGGGAGCCTTCTCGACCCGCTCCGGCGCACGGCCAAGCCGCCGCCGACCGCCTCGGCCTCCAGCGACGAATGCCTGCGAGCCTCGGCTATCCTCTCCGACGCCGGACCATCGAGCGGCGGATGCAGCAGGAAGAGGTCCTCCAGCCTGTACTTGCCCCCGGTGCTCGCCGGCAGCGTGTCGCGAGCACGGTCCGACGGATCGCCGCCGCGGCGGCGGAACCGCCGGAAGAGGAGCGACCGCAGGGTCCCGCGGCGGCGGCGGAGGCGAGGGCCAGCGGGCTCCGTCGCCGCGAGCGCCATGACCTCGCGGAGGGTCGCCGTCTTCTCCATCGGTCCGCCGCCCCTATATCTCAGAGCAACACGGGCGAAGAGAGGGAGTATCGATGAATGCGAGGAGGGTGATTCTGCGGGTCTCTTTCGTGGATGCTGATTCGTTCGGAGCTTGGAGACGACGAGGGCCGAAGAAGGGAATATCTGTCGCCGGGACGGCTTTGGACGCCGCCTTGCTGTCTGAATCTTTTTAATGGGCCGTCCTTTCCTCTCAGAGGGGAATATTTCATGCACGTGGCGGGCTCTCGCGACTTCGGAACCATTTTCTCACCTTTCTTTTCTTTTAACCTCTGTAACTTGTGAGAGTTACTTGCGAAATGTCAGTTTCTCCTTTTCACAATTTTGAAAAACCCAAATTATGTAGATTTTTTTTTGTCTTTCGATCTTGGCTTAATAGTTTGTTTAGGCCAGGACCTTAATTAAGGACCTGCGCAAGGCCTTTGTGGACCTGGGCCTGATGGTCGGGACCCGTTTTAAGAAAACCTCACTTTTGACCCCAAATTGAAAATTTCTCCTTTTCTTTTGACCTGTAACTTGTGAGAGTTACTTGCAAAATGTCAGTTTCTCCTTTTCACAATTTTGAAAAATCCAAATTATATAAAAATTTTTATCTTTCGATCTTGGCTTAATAGTTTGTTTGGACCGGGACCTAATAGTTTGTTTAGACCGGGACCTAATTAAGGACTTGCGCACGGCCTTTGTGGAGCGTCGAGAACTAGGGGACGGCCTTTATGGACCCGAGTTCGGTGTACCGAGCATCGGGTACGGGCACCGAGGGTTGGGTCCGGCCTCGATGAACCCAGGTATGAGCACCGGGGCCTAGGCTCGGGACACAAGGTCCCCGAGCCCGGCCTCCGGCTACTTGGTCCTAAATGTCGGGACTCGGGAACCAACGTTGGGGAGTCCGAGCTTAAGTATGGAGTTTCGCGTCCAAGTGCCAATAGCTAATCATATTTCGGAAAACATTTTTCGATTCTTTCAAAGAGGAAATCATTTTCCTAACTTTAAGTTTTGATAAGAAAACATTTTTTGTTGACTAGGGAATTTTTTTTTTACTCATTTTCCTAAGTAAATCGAAGCCGGAAAATGTTTTTCGTGAAATAAACGGACCCTAAATCCTTAAACTGCTTCATCTTTGGTCTCGTCCGGACCTCGAGATCCATAGAATGTAAAGCAAAAAGAGGGTATTCCCTCATTTCTTGGGAAGACAAAGATTATGGGAGGAATTAGGGGTGCGAGGCATACGGACACCGATATGTTAAAATAAAAAAATATACCTGTGAAGCCCGACTTGATGAAGAGGACAAGCCGCAAAAGCCCTCGCAAAAGCTTCTGACTCCCTTTGAGGTTACTCTCAATCGATACATATAGTTTGTCTTGGCCAAACAGCAGAATGGTCAATAAGAAAACTTCTGGCTAAAAATAATAGAACGAAAGGATTAATAAGCTTTTTAATTTCCATCCGAGGATGTTTCTAGTTGATAGGTCAATCATTATGCATTGATATTAACAAGGGTTTTTATTTTATTTTATAAGAAAAGTAGAAAATTTCGATATCCTAAAATTAAGGTAATGGGGTGTTGACTAATGACGGCCTTAATTTGCTGAAAATGAAAAGGAAAAAGGATGTATATGGATTAGCTTTTTTCAGTATCATTTACCTTTTTTAAATCAAACTTAAGGGAGTGACTTTTTCTTTTTACGTTTTACTATTACAAGATCTTGCAACTCATATGTTAGCCTGCAGTTGTGCATACGTATACTTTTCATGATTTTTTTTAGAAATTGAAATGACTTTTTAAAATCCGAATGTCGAGAAAAACATGTGATTAGTTTATTACTGGAGATGGATTTGTTAACGCTGTGATTTTCAGTAAGTATCTCATCATTTTCAACAAATTAAGTAATTCATTATTTATCAAATATATCAAACGAAAATTACTTAAATGAATCTTGAAAAACTAGTTAATCTTACCAAAATTTTAACTATGGAGTATTCAATTTTTTCAATGGAATTATCAAGCCAGCTTAATCTGAGCGGAATAGCTTTTTAACATGATGAGAATATCAAAACTAGAGTTGACAATACCAGACATGATTTGTCTAGACAGAAACAGAGAGCGAGTTATATAAGTCTTATAATTATATTTATTAATAGCTCTAAAATCAAGACGACGGATCTAAGTTTCGAGGGGATACATTCTGGAAAGTGAACTTGAAATAAAACACTTGAAATAATTAGTTGATGAAAAAAAATTTCATTGTATACAACGATTTATATCTAAACATTTTTGTAAATAATGAAAGTATATTTTCGAACATTCATTTTTGTAAGCAATACAATCGATCATTTTAAAAAATATGTTTTTCAAATCACGAAACAATCGGAGTTCTAAATTCTTGTATATTAATACATAAAACAAATTAGATCCGACGGTGCAGATGCATTGGGATCGCAGGGACACAAGCCGACATGTTTTTCCACCGAACAATTTGGATGTCGCGTCTGAGCCGTCGGATCTACGAGGATCGCAGCGACGGACGAAGGGTCAGGTTTGCAGCCCTAGCCCTATATAAAGGACGGCGCAGAAGAAAAGTTTGATTGGACTCAGTACTGAAACTGACGGCCGAAGAAGCTCCTCTTCAGAGCCGGTGAGAATCGAGAAGAAGCCATGGATTCTCTCCTTCGTTCTTCGCTTTTCATTCTTCCGTTCTTCTTTGTCTTTAATCTTCATCTCCCGGAAGAAGAAATTTCACTTCTTTTGAGGTTTATGGGCACACGTACTGAGGCTCGGCGACAATGAAATGTCGGGTCGAAGCCTAATCATTAGGATGTGCGAGATCGAAGAATGGTCGGGATCCGCTTTGCAGCTTCGACCTCACTCCCATGTCTTTGCTGCCAGTAATGCCCGCACAATTTCTTGCTTCTTTACTCCATTCCTCTACGAAAATGAACATATATTTTCATAACATAATAACACGAGTGGCGTCAGATCTTCCCCTCTGGTTGCTCGATCTAGCTTCAGCGCGCGATTAAGCATCCTTGACAGCAACTATGTTCGAAAAGTGTTTTGTAAGCTATACAAATTATTATTTTTAAAAAAATAGTTTTTGAAATTCGATTTTTTCGTGAAATAAACTGACCCTTTTTGTGACATTTGAAGATATGTATGGGTTACATTATCGAATATAAAGAATGATGGTGTTATAAGGCAAATTTAAGGAATGTGCTACATGTTAGATGGATTTTGATTACGTAAGTGCACTTTGTTAGAGGCAGGAGAGTTTACGAAAGACAGACTAAGACTGACGGAGCAAGGGGAGAACTGGGGAATTGAGCTGCAATGGAGTTCAGCATTGACAAAGGCAACTACAGCAAATTAGATTTACGCATTGCATCAGCTGTATCCATATCCACGTCTGCTCTGAGCTGCACCTGGGTAGCTCCAAAGTTGTTCATAGTACCCAATAACAGGAACAAGAAAAAGAAGCGCGAAAAGGATCTGAGCCCAACTTTGCAAGTTCGAGACAATAAATGCAGGAGAAGAACTAGATGCACACATGGAAAAATGGAAATAAAACATCAAAATTCATCTATAAATAATCGTTCGATGTCTCCACTTAATATGTACACTGCCCTTAGCAGCTGGTGCCTCTGGCTCTGCGTCTCCCCCAGCTAGATCATCAAGGAGGACCAAAATATCATATTTATGAAAACTAAAAAAGGATAATGGACAGTCATATGCATCTGGATCAGGAGTGCAATTTACTTTCCCCGCAACTACAGCAAAACTCAGCTAATAGTACAGCAAAGAGTATCTGAGAGGCTTGAACTAGAAGGAACTAGGAATTGCTGAGTCGCTGTGCCATTTATCAGTCACCACGGATTCCGGCGAAAATGGTGGAGTGATGTTCCTCACGAGCCCAGTGTCGTCAGTCCGAATATCCACCACCTCTGCATTCTGCAGAGTGATCTCCTCTTGCTCAATTTCCTTCAAAGCCTTTACCACCTCTTCCATAGTAGGCCTCATGTCTCTCTCCTGCTGCAAGCATCGGAAGGCCAGCTCAGCGACTAGCGTAGTCATCCTCTTAACGGAGTAGTCCGTGTCGTACCCTAGAGCGGGGTCGACCAATTCGTGCAATGTCTGGTTTTGGATCTTGTTGATGGCCATACTTGCCAAGTTTATGTCGTGGCGGTGCCTGTTCGTGTCAACCGCGGGTTTTGACGAGATAAGCTCGCAAAGAACTACACCAAAGCTATACACGTCGCTCTTGTCCGTGAGCTGGTAGCATTGATAGTACTCGGGGTCCACATAGCCTGGAGTTCCCTGAGGGGCTGTTGACACGTGGGTGACATCGTTGGGGAACAATCGCGACAGACCAAAATCTGCCACTTTGACTCGGAAACTGTGGTCTAGGAGGATATTGTTTGTCTTCACATCGCGGTGTATGACATCTGACTTATGAAGGTAAGCGAGAGCATCTGCACTTTCTATGGCCATATTCAACCGGATGCGCCAGGGGATTGGACTCGTGCCAGATCTTTTTCCGAAAAGATGATCAGCCACGGTGCCGTTTGGAATGTACTCATAGACCAATAGGAGCTCTCGGCTTCGTCTGGAGGTGCATCCAAAGAGCGTCACAAGGTTCGGGTGCCGCAAACGAGTCAGGATTTCAACTTCATTCATGAACTGCTCCACTCTTTTCAAGTTGTTTTCATACAGGCGTTTAACTGCGACTTCACGTCCATCCTGGAGCCGACCTATTGAAGCAATGGCCAAACACTTAGATAACATGGCACAAGACATAACCTTCAAGAAAAGGATTGATGATCTCATTTTATTCTAATTAATCAGGCCAATCAAAATTCAAAAGGTAGTGAAATTATATATGTAGACATAGATGATGGGAAGGAGGAGAAGAATTATGCATATTTTTTGCAACGATTGGTCCTGCACATTGCATATCTTAGAAGATTGCGTTTTACTTCTTTACTTCGATGGTCAATAAGGAAAAGTTAATAAGGTTCGTCTTACCATAATAAACAGTTCCAAAGCCACCCTCTCCAAGTTCTCTGGAAGGATCGAAACTTTGAGTTGCCTCTTCAAGTTCATTGTAACTGAAGACCTGAACTCCGAAATAGGTGCTTCCCCTGTCAAGGTCAGATTTGGAAGTTGGATAAGAGGGGGTGGTTCTAGAGAAACTAGTCGATGAAATGGGAAGCCCTTTGCTTGAAGGAGGTGGGGTAATGCTCTTGTTTTGAGCTTCTGCAGCGGCTCGCTTTCTATTCCTCTTCTGTCTACAGGAGAAAATCCCGAATCCCACCAGGAGTCCTGTCAGGCCAGCTCCTGCCAATCCAAGGGCTGCAAGAGATTAAGGAAACACCTCAATTATTGGTTTGCTGGTAACACTAGGATAACTTGCCCAGTCACACAAAAGCATATGTCTTACCTGCTCCAAGTGATATTTGACTTTTGCCCCCTGCAGCATTAAATCAAGAACTGTCAATATATGCATAATTCTCTTAACAACGGAAGAAAAAAACTGGAACATGCTGAGATCAGGAATTTAATACGCAGATACATCCTCCAAATAGGACCACCCAGTTCATACTATACCTCATTCCTAGGGAGTGGATGAGACTATTCACTAACAAAAACCATAGAAAAACCGGTAAAGAAAAAGAGCATCCCAGTTCATCCGTCAGACTCGTACTTTAAATACGCTAAGTACATAGTGTTGTGGGGATCACTAAAGCAGAACTGTTAGCGGGTGTAGTACTTATGCTTGCTCTTCTCGTAACCAGTGCTCCAATGCCAATCGAATCGGTTTTTTCCCATGGTAATCATGCACATGCATTACCCCATTACCAATAAGATAATAATTGCAAAGTAGCAACAGACCCTGATTGTTTGGAATGGAAGAAGTGGCACAAAAATATATTACCAAAGCGGGCGGGAAGTATTGACGATTTGGGAGACAAGACCACAAAGATAGGTTCTGTATCTCCAAAGAGTCAACGATTTTGCAGAACTATACCATAAAGATTTCCCAGCCATTGCAGATCCCTGTCAGTGAGGTGAATATCCACATTTGCACAATCATGTTCAAGACATGATTAGTCTTTTCCATATAGGAAATCATCTAAAAACTATCCATAGAGTAATACTAATCTATTTCAAGTAACTTCCTCTCCCCCTTCGGTTGGATTGGAATGCCACATCCTCTTTCCATCTACCTATACAGAGGGAGTTATCTGTTCTTAGCTCGAGCTTTTTCAAAAAAGCTTCTCTGTTATGGGGCTATTCCGTGACTAAAGTACAAGGTGCAAGGGGGAAACTAGCACACACGATCCAGAAAATATACTGAGTTCAGATCAGCAATTGAACAGACAGAAAGTGACCAATTGCAGTACCTGCAGTGGATGTGGAACAAATTCGGTCATCACATATACAAATGGGCTTCCCCGGATCAGAGTCAAACCCACACTCCCCACCAATCCCACCACAGCGCACACACTCATCCTCGTACGGATTCGTGTAATTCACCTCAAAACCCTCCATCAGAGCCTCCCTGAGCTTCGACCGGTTTGCGGTGAGCATGTTTACCGCGGACTGCAGAATTCGGACCGTGACACTCACATTACACTTGCTCACATTAAGAATCGGATCAGTGGGGACAGCACCCAACAAGTAATAGTTGTCCGTCTCGGTCCCATTGATCTCGCAACTGAACAGATTCCGGGGCTTGACGGTCATCACCGTCGAACACCCATAAAACAAGGTGAGGTCTTCGTCGTCACTAGCGAAGGGGAAGACGGTGGAGTTGAGAGTGGTGTTGGCGTATTGCTGCAAGCAGGTGTTGTTGTTAAGATCGGTTCTTGAGAGAGTGAGCGATCGGAGAGTCTGGTTGAGCGCGAGGACGCGGTAAGTGAGGGAGCCGGCGGCGAGCTCGGGGGAGCCGCCGACGCAGCCGAGGCGGAACTCCGGCGGGCCGCAGTGGTCGGGGCGGTCGCCGCCGGTGAAGGGGTAGGAGACGTTTACCAGGGGGCCGCAGCTGAAGGTTCGGTTGCAGCCGGAGAGCGAGCCGTCGGAGGAGGGGGACGACGCCGCCGCCGGGCAGGGGAGGAGGAGGAGAAGGAGGGAAAGGGTGGTCGCCGCCGTGAGGAGGAGGGGGAGGAGGTGGCGGTGCATTGGCGGGCCGCGGCGGAGAGCGAGAAGGGGGGGCGTGAGAGAGCAGAGGGAGAAAGAGTAGCTTCAGCTAGCTGAGAGCTAATACATGATGATGATGACGAAGTCCAGGCGGGCATGTTCCTTGGGCAACAAAATTTGCTCTTTCTTTCCATGTTTGACTGTTGACCCAGGTTAAAGACAGAGTAGAGAGTAGGAGGAGCTGGCTTTCGTTGACTCCTCTTTGTTTCGTGGATTTATCAAACTAAAGTTTTCTGCCCTTTTAAATGCCTTTTCTGAAATGGAGGCTCGGGGCTGTCTGGGGGGGGCGACAGACTGTTCCAACGTGGGTCGCCTTCTTTCTTCATGAATGATTGGGAATCTAATGTTACTTTACGGGCAAGGTGTCGTATTCGATGACTTAAATCTGAGGGAAGAAATTTTGGGTCAATGGGTAGGGAGTAGATGAGGACGAAAGCAAATAGAGACTGTGACAGCAATTGAATCGGACAGCGATGACTTGTTTAAAATAGAACCGGAGCAGTTGAACCACAGGAGCGGAACATTCAATGGACGGAAGAAACGGCCGGTGAAAGTTTGCTGCGGAATGTAATGGAGGGCCTGTGCTGTCTAAGGAAAACTTTATGGTTTGCTTTCTTGTTCTGTTCTATCTCGATCGGCACATAGGAGCAATATCCTTTGTTCGTTGGGGGCACATAAAAACAATTTTGAGCTACGTAACACGATGTAGATTTGCATGAGAAATGACTCTGCAAACAGCTCAAGAAAGGACAGAGACACCCAAAAAGTTCGTGCAAATTCGTTGCCCGCAGATTGAGGCTTAAGGCCCACTGGCTTTAATGGTCAAGTTATGGGCCTGGGCCAAAAGCTGCCCAGCCCCTTTAGGAAAGACGAACTTCGCTCGTGTTGTTATGGCAAAACACCCCCGTCTAAGCCTGCAGAGGGTATCGACCAAAAAAAAAAGCCTGCAGAGGGTGCTTTTCTTACCCTTCTTCTGTTTGCTGCTACATGAGCCAACAAACACAATTCCTAGGTTTCACCAACATGGATATAGGAGTGTACACATGGTAAACCGGCAACTGACCTTAAAGTTGCACAGGTGAGGAGGAAATTGGGGATCTGTTCCCAGGCTCTCTCACAAATGAACGTCACACGTTCAAGATGGTGCAATCAGCCAGTTTTAACATCAGGGCCGACCGATTCAACTGTTTAGATGTGATTAAGGGGCACGAGGACCTAAGGAATGTAATAGTTTGTTCTCGAGACTGACCAAACCGGTGAAGTTGTCTGTAGAAGAGTTGAATTCCAACTCCGTAACGATTGATAGGATTACTAGTGGAATGATCCAAAGGACTCCTATTATAATCACCCTCAAGCTAATACGTCATTACCCAAGATGAAGAAGAACAAGCAAACAAAAGATTAGGTGAGTGGCTGCTGACTATACACGCAAGTTCCAAGCAAAGCCAAAATAGTTTCCTACTGAAGCTTATCCTTGAATTTTATCATCTAATGGTCGGCTTTTGCCACATGGATCTTTCTAACTGGACAGAATGTGGTGCACTCTATGCATAGATTAGAAAAGAAGACTTCTAGCCTAACTGAAGTGGGTAAAATATCATCATCTTGAGTGCTAACCTTTCAACATCAGCCAAAGCATCCCATATCCTAAGTTCATGAATTTGGGATTCGTACATGACTATTTTATTATTGTGGATTATGCTAAGTACTCGATTAAAAAAAGATCGTCATTTGTTATGCACTGTATTTCTAGTATTATGTGAAATCAATGCATTTGAAATTTCCTTTTAAAGTATAGTCAAAGAGTGACACGAAACATTTATTAACAAGATCCTATTATTATTGTTATTATTGTTATTATTTTTATTATTATGTATAACATGAAATGAATTGGTGCATCTCCACTCCAGCTCATAGCAATTTTCAAACGACTGCTTTTTAGTTTTTCCAAGTTGCATATCCTTCCCACAACTTGCGAAGGAATTATGAAGAAAAGTCTCACTAAATTATTTTTGTGGGTGGCTTTTGTTGACCAATCTTTCCGTATCATTAAAAACGACTTAGAATAATAATATATAATAACAATTTAGTCGGTAGCCCGCAGGCCATTTTTGACTGCCGACAGAGCGACCCTTGAAGCCTTGGAAAAAGTCAGCATCAAGGGACAGAACAAAGAAGGAAGAGAAGGGTTTAACAAACACTAATTGGAGGAGGGAGTAGCGATACGCGCCGGAATCATCCATCGGCCGGCATGCGTAACACTGCGAGATTGGGAGTTCCATAATCATCAGATAATTCTTCAGATACTGTTGGATTTGATCTAGTAAATTGAGTATTGGGCAATGATTAGTTCGAATGGTTTGGTTGGGGTGAGCACAGAGCAAAGAATTTTTAGGAGACATGGACATTTCCCCAACTTCATAGGCACAACAACATACTAATCACCAGAACGAATTGGCTCATCCTAACATCCTAAGAATAATCAATAGCGAAAGCGATTAGATGTTATCTATGATTTTCATGTTCTTCACTTTAATTCAAATTGGGATCAGCTATACTTATCAAGTCATTAGGAGTTTTTTTATCCCAGCCCGAGCCATCAGTTAGGACCAAATCATCATAGGAATGTTCGAAGTAAGGTCTAGGACAATAACTGACATACCTGAGCATGTGGAAGAGGTGGACTTATCTTGGCAATAGCATGTGAAATCACCAGAACTATTATCCCGTCCACACTGCCCGCCTGAAATGAGGCAGCCGCTGCATTGTTCGGCCACCGTCCACTGCAGCCCGAAGCCCTCATCGATGGCTGACACTACAGTCGTGTTGGTCGGGTTCAACTCTATCGCCTGAATGGCTGACTGGTTCGCAGGCAGCACCACGCTCGTATTGCACCCTCCAAACAAACTAGTAATGGTCGTGGTTGTTATGAAGTAACTGATGACGTTTGTGTCATTGATGGTGCAGTTGAACTGGTTGGGAGTCATTGACCCTATCTGACACCCATAGTACAGAGTCAGGTTGCTGGCCACGGTGTCCGAGGTGTAATTGAAAGAGCTGGTGATTTCCTGGGTGGTATTGATAAAAAAGGCTGGGCAGATAGTATTCCAATAATCATTTCGGGCAACGGTCATAGTCTGTGAGGTGTCATGGAACCGAAGGACCCGATAGGTCTGGCTCGATATGTTGAGCAACGTAGTGTTGTCGTCCTGACAAGTCAGCTCGAAATTGGGCAGGCCACAGTAGGAGGGGCGGTTCAACCCCCAGAAGGGGTAACCGACGTTTTGCAGGTCGCCGCATTGGATGGTGGAGCTGCAGTTAAAGTAGCTCGGGTCGTCCGCACCGCGCGCCGTCGAAGCTCGGATCAGGATCAGGGTGGTTGCGATGACGAAGCACAGGGACAGATCCCAAAGGGGATGGCGATGGGGATGCATCATCATCTTTTGGAGGAACTTTTTTTCGGTGAGATGCAGAGGAAAGGAGAGAGAAATAAGGTTGGGGATGGGCAAGTGAAAAGGGGGGGATGAGGAAGATGAAATGACACGGTTTTCATGCGTGAATAGTCATAGATCACGATTATAAAACTAGTGGAGAGTTTTGACAAAGAAGAGGAGGTAGAAATTGACCGAATAGAAGCTTCTGTCGGGAAAAGGATATCGCATTGCCGGTCAAATGTGAAGATGCCTGACCCTGACTCGGTCGAATGGAGGTGATTTGTTCGTCCAATTTCCAAGCGTCCAACGCACGGAATCTAAGATTGTCTTCGTCTCTGACTCTGGCCTGAGCTTTTTTCACACGTCGGGAATTGAATGCAAATGGAGTTTTCTTTGCGTTGCGCATAGGTCTCCAGCTTAGAAAAGCTTGTGCTTCGGTTTCTAGACTACATGTATGGTGATAAATACATTGATCCCCACCGGTGACAAGAAAAGTCAAATAAAGGAGGCTCTACTTTTCTCTGAGTCTATTTGTCATAATTTATCAAATGATCATAGGAAGTAGGAAATAGGCACATATGTTGCCTTTTCAAATTTATCAGAAGGGTCGGCTCAGGGCTGATCCTTGGTCTCATGGCAGGGCAGAAAAGTAGATCTGTGGGGGAGATTGTGCGACATATGTGGCTCATAGTATATATTAGAGGGAGTTGACAGTCACTAATGAAAGAACTCATGAGGTTCGGTATAGATCATCTTTGGCAAGTGCTAAATAAACTAATTGAGCGACTACCATTGGAAGAGCAGATAGATAGGATTGCCCACTAGATAGGTTGGTGGATTCAGGGAATGGGTACAAACCAGGAACACAAGCGACACTGTCAAGGCCATTGATTTGCAAAAGATGGATTGACGAAGAACAAGAAAAAAGAGTCGCTGATGGGCCCGTAAGTATTGTTGGCTATTCCGGGACTTACCAAAGATACGAGAATGATCATCGACAGTTTCACAGATTTCAGATGGTCAGGATGCTATCTGCATCGGCCCCTACATGGCAAAATATTGACAACTCCAAGGCCTAGCAAGGCTAGCATTGCATTTTTCAGACTGAATATATCAACGCCCTGCCTTAGTACCTTCACACTAACGTCATAACCTAAAAGAAGCGCATGCGACTTCAGCATGTTCTTTATTTCTGCTGGCCATAGCTATACCACTTTAAGCTCCTTTGGCAGAGTCAAGTAATGATGGTAATTCTAATGAAATCGATTTTTGCTCTCGCTGTGGCCCCATACTAAA
The DNA here is from genome assembly GCF_021117445.2 of Syzygium oleosum. NCBI lineage: Eukaryota > Viridiplantae > Streptophyta > Magnoliopsida > Myrtales > Myrtaceae > Syzygium > Syzygium oleosum. The sequence goes on along the minus strand of NW_026607532.1, from coordinate 1,265,050 downwards.
GCAGAAGCGAATACACGTAGAATTGATGCTAATGTCACGGTGATCTAGATTCTTAGGAGCTACCTCGCAATCTTTGGCTATTTGCTTGTGAGGGCTGATGTGGCCACAACATAATCACCGCGTGATGACCGCCTCGGCCATTTGCACATCAACAGTTGCATTGAAGTTTTGAATATGACAGGAAGGGTCTGGCTGGTTTTTCGAAGTAGGGGGAGTGTCGGGGTAATTTTGCCAAAACTCAAGGGTGTCCAAGTAATTTGCTTACTAGCAACAAGATGTGGAATTCACTTTAACAGTAAGCAACATTATGGTTGGCATCATTCATGGAACAAATGATGGGTTGAAACTCTTGATGCAAACCTGACACTGGTTATGAGCAAGTAATCTATTGACGGATGGGGCTAGATGATGCTTTCTCTACATATCCTGCCACTACATAGGGTCAGAAAGCTGAAAAGGAATATCAGTGGATAAAGTTATATAATGCACTGAATAGTTAATTTATGCGTGCGAAGTGGGGCTTTGGTGCATAAACATATGCAAGTCCTTCAGAGTTTAAATAAAGGTAGGAGGTCGATGATCTAAAGTGCCTTTATTTTCTGCACAACAGTGAGACTTTCACAAGACTTGCTTAGCTGTGCTATATGCTGAGAACCAACCAGTACATTCCCGGAGTGGCTTCTCTGGAATGACTTAATTCATATTGTTCAAACTGAAGGACTTCTGCATGAGAAATTTAGCGGAGCGGGAATGGACAGGCTTTGAAGCTATTGGTGCTTGGTGGTATTCAGTCCAGTGAAAGCTCCTTTTGGACTTTGCGAAGCATCGGCCATCCAGAAAGTTTGATTAGTTAAGCTTGCTTACTTTTTTTCCACCGCCAGATCATATTGGATCACTGGTAGAACATTCAATTATCTTCTTGATGAAAGTCAAGACAGGGTTCTTTTCACTGATGCTGATATCAGTCTTGGCACTTTTAACTAGGCCATATGAAGGTAAATGGCCAAAGATGGTACTGAAAGCACCAAAAGTTACCTTTGTGCTTGTGCCATAGAAAATTGTCAGCTCAGGAAAGAAGCCCTAAGCAGATCCATCGATTAGGAAAATAACAACATTCAATCCCGTCTCAGTGAGCAGATTAACATGCTCTGAGAAAGTGGGGGATCATGTTACACGACGTACTCATTGCCCCTCTACAAAAGAGGAAGAGTATAGAAGGTGCAAGAGCTGCCTTGCCTTAAAGTAACTCTGAGATGCATTACCGAAAATCTCGCCCTACATATTTTTCCCCGAGAAGCATTTAAAAAAGTACAGATACTAGGTAGAAGAGCAAATAATCCTCCCCTGAAATCGTAACAGCTCCGATTCATTCCCCCACAAAGAATGATTCAGTGGCTTCTATTTGGACCGAGTGCAAAGTGGTTTGGTGATGGGAAAAGTCATAGTACCAACAACTCTGCTATAGTCACGGTTTAACATACTTAAATTTTTTTTAATGGTTTAACATACTTGCAAGGGACATTATTTGGAGGAATACTGGTGCAATTTTCATTCTAGTCACCATGGAAGGTGACGTTCAGCCAGATATTTGTTGAGCTAACCAGAGGATTTTTCACCGATAAAAAAAAACCAGGGAATTTTTCATTGCCTTACATTCTTGTTAGCCTACGATTTACGAAGAAATTAACGATGCCCACATAAATTATGATAGAAGACAAGTCCAAATTAGATTGAATAAGTAAAGCAAATAATTAGAAATTAAATTGCAGAAAAGCATACCTTGTGAATCTCCGGCGGCAGACGGCGCACATGTTGCCGACCCCGATGATCCATCCGCGCAATAACAGGCCACTGTATTCTTCGAGATGTCATAACCGCAGACACCTTTCGAATTAGCACACCCTTTACACGCCGCAGAATCCACTACTAAACTGACCTCAAATCCTTGCTGCAATATCTTCTCCAAGCTCGCCGAGCTATTCCCCAACTGGGACAATTGAGTCCGAGAGACGGGGACCACCACGCTCTTGAAGCAACCTCCTGGCCCTACAGCCCCGGGAAACACATAACCGTCTGTATTAGCAGTACCACTTATGGTGCAGGAGAAGTGGCTTGGAAGATCTGGTCCCGGCAGAGTCGGACAACCGTAGATGAATGTGGAGTTGATGTAGCCGTTGACCATGCTGAAGAGCGCAGGGTCGAGAGTGGTGTTAGTGAATTCAGGGGAGCAGATTCCGGTGGAGAAATCTTCCCGAGCGATTTGTAGGACCTCAGTGTCGGGGTAGACATTGAGAACCTTGTATGTGACGTTGGATATCATGATACTGGCAGTGTTATCCTCGCAAGCAAGTTGTAGCGCCGGGTATCCGCAACTGTTGGATCGGTTCCCACCCCAAAAAGGGTAGCCGACGCCTTGGATGTTGCCGCAGCTGAACAGGTTGCTGCAATTCGAGTACAAGTCATCATTGCCCTGCGATTGAGTCGAATTGATCATCAAGACGAAGAACATGGCACATAACTGAAGAAGAAGACGTGTATTCATTCTGGTGGAAGACGGATTTCCTGATCAGTTGGATGGAGTGGGGTTGTTCTTGTTGTTGTTTCAAGCAAACAGATAGGCAGGCTCAAGAGAGATGGGTTGTGAGCGATGATGAATCGCTGAAGTGGAAGATGGGTTTGGAAGATGAAAACCAGTTGGTGAAGACATGGAAAATGGGGAAGTCTTTGTTGGACTTATTAGGAGGCTAGGCCTAATCAGTGACTGGGTGAAATGCTCTAAACTTGGGAAACTTCTTGAGGACTAACTACTACAGCGGGATTGAACTTAAACTAGCAAGCAAAGTGATTTCGCAAAGCTTGTGTCCTGAACCGGCATCAACTACTCACACCCAATCCCACCTGCCCACCAATCTACATATGGCAATGGAGCTTTTTGTGCCCCCTATCTAGAATTACGGTATAAAGAGAGCAGAGATGATCGATGAATGGGCTTGGGCCTAATCAGAAGGGGTAACATATCGCTAAATCCACGATCGGGTCTATAAAGACATCACATGTGACCAAAATTTTCGGGAAATTTCCATCTGGAAACAGGTACTCCATAATTACAGTCAAAGATGGAAGAGAGGGAAGTTGAGCCGAATTGATGTGGACGTGTTTCGCAAGAGCACAGGAATTCTTTCGTGGTTGTAATGGGATCGGGTGTTTTCACGTTTCACCGAAGTGCCCAGTTTGTCTTGATTTCCCATTGATGAAACAAGAAGGGAAATGGAAATCTTTGGATTTTTGTTTGGGGAAATGAAGCGTGTTGACCTCTTGATTGGCAGTAACGTTTACGTTGTGGCACGACGAGCTACAACGGGTGGAACACGACACACTGTATGAAAGACACGTGTCACCACGACTTTTGTTGACTTCCGTTGACTTTTGTTGTGGAACAATGTGAGGATGAGCTTGGCTAATAGACAAGGAAGCCATAATAAAATAAAATAATTGATCACCCACTGGAAAAATAGAACGTTTCCTGGGTATGCATGGTAGAAATACGTAGATCGACATCCATAAAAATTTATTTCTAAGATAATATGATAATATGACTGAGTCAAAAACTTAAAATTATTAGAATTTGTCTTTCCGAAATCGGTTGACCCAGTCGGACCTAGATGAATTATGGCTTGTAATAGAGATGGGCCCAGCCCAGCCCATGCCTCTTAGAGCCCAAGCCCAACTCATTTACTTCTTTCTCCTTCAACGGCTTCAACGCAATTGAAGCTTAAAAAGGAAAGAAGAGACAGCAAGCGGCGGATTAAACAGGAAAAAAAAAAAGAAAGAAGAGAAGAGAAGAGAGAAGGGCTCGTTCGTGCAATGGAAAGAAAGAAGAGAGGAAAAACGAATTTCGCCCGGACACGATACGGACGCCCTTAGAAGCCGAATCAAGTGCGAAGTGCAATGCCTGATAAGTATTCAAGCCTATTATTCATTTAATCGGAATAATTTTCGAAGTTAGGTCTTAAATTTGGAGTTATGTGAAAATTGAACTGCGAGATTCGATTGAAAAGTTATTAAGCTTTAGATTTATATGGAAATGGTAGATAAAGGCGTTGTGGAGCTATGAGGTTTGACGAAAATCAATTCCGAAGCACAGTTTGATTGGAACGAAATTATGAAGTTTCACTTGTAAGTTACGCGTACCTGACAAAAATGTACGTTCGTTATAAACAAGTTTCTTCGTTAGCACGCAGGTGACGTTTTATCGATGGATCAACATAACTTAGTTGTATTGTTCGTTAGAATAGTGTATTGCTCTATTTTAAATATAGTTTGTCGAATAATTGATAAAAATATGAGTGCGTCAACCCGAATTACCATCATAGGTTGGTTTTCAAATTTCTCGTATGAGTGGTGATATCTCTTTTTCGAATTTGTAAACTCATATTTCGAAGGTAATATGGATTATAAATAGTATGAGCTATGAAATAGCCATTTTGTTGCACAAAAGTCACGATTGGGCATTTACTACCTTTCGGTTATATGAAAATGGTTTGAGAAACATGTTATGAAAGGTGTTGTGAAAGTTTACATACATGTATTGCTTTGCGAATGGGTTTATGAAATGAACTCTGAAATGATTTGAAAATCGTTTTGTGAATGGCATTACGAAAGGTTATACATAGCGATTTGTGAATTGTGTTTATAATGGTTAGAGAAATGCTTTGTGAAATGTATTCTGTTTGACAAAAGATTATATATTTTGGTTTATGAAATCGATTTGTGATATATATTATGGATTGGCTTTGTGGATTTTGGAAGATGCTATTGTAGGTTTATGTTGATACTTAGTATCTCTGTGAACTCATTGAGGGGTTTGTGGGTGTCCATACTAGTTTTAGGTTATCTTTGTGGGCTAGCCATTGACAATATAGGTGGAGGTCTAGCTAAGGAGGAATCTTGGTCACGTTTGTCACGAGGCATTATGTGTGATCATAGTTAGATACTTGAACACAAGATTGGTCAATGGAATAGATCATTAATGTATGAATTGATGAAATTGATCAATGGACTAGACTATTGATTATTTGTTTTCATATAAGTGATGAAATGGGTATTTCTGCTATGAGTATAGTTATGTTGAAGAAATATATAACTCATTTTGATCTTATAAGTTTGTTATATTTTGGATTGGGTGTAAATGAGTTATGTTTTTGGATCTTAAACGTGCATAGTGGATACTCGATCTTCTTGGAAGAGATATATTATTTACTAGACTGTGGTTGCTCATTCTATCAATCTTACTTGCTTTTCAGGTTCTTCAGCGAACCGCAAATAGGACGAGAGCGTTATCATTATCAGGAAGACGTTTTGATGGTGGAAATTTTGGGTATGAGTTGTATATGATTATAATGAACTTCTGAGTTAGTTGTTTGAGTGAAATGTATATATATATTTTGATATCAAATTGAGTTATGATTACGTTTGAGCTGCGTGCTTTTGGTGAAAGGACAGCCATGTCATTACCCTGTTCTTGTTGAGTTGGAGGTGTGACATGGCTCATGCCACGCACGGGAGAAAAACAAATAGTTAGATTGTATTACATGATATGTTTTAATAGCACATGATTACGTTGAACCAAACAAAAATCAATTTGGAGATAGATAAATTAAGTAAAGAACGTGAACAAATTTAATATCATATAAGGTAAGACAAATTTAATACGACATGATGTAAATGAAGTAAAAGATATCATTTTGGCGTTAGATAAATTAGGAGATTCCATAGAATATGAAGTCCAAACCTATCATTTCATGAAGCTATAGCTGGACTCACTAAATATATATTTTCTATGGATGTTTTCAAGACTCTCTTACAATCTTTTGGGTCTTATCTTATAAAATTATGTTTGACTAAGATAATACTAATGCAGAAAAATATGGTTGTATATCTCAAATTATAGACAAGAGATTATTGGTTAATATTGTGTGTGCGCGTTTGCGCGTGTAGATGTAAATCAATTTATTGGATCAATGAAGTTTTATTATTGGATTTAATATTTCAATATGAAATGACAAAAGGAAAATGGATAATATATTCATGTGTTGTTTTATAAGTTTAAAGAAGAAAAAGAAATAACAAAGTTAGAATAATGTGATGTGGAGTGGTATCCACATTATAGACAAAAGTATTTATTATTTTGATTATAAGCTATTTCTTAGAAATGAAAAGGAAAAAGAAAAAAAAAAGGCAAAGGGAAGTGAGGTGGCAACCATCAAATGGTTCACATTTCAACTCCCCATAAGACCCTTCATGGGGCACCACAACACTATATAATATTAAATATGACAGAAGCAACTATTTAAGTTAGCCACATCAATTAAAACAGTAATTTCCCATATGAATTTAGTATCTATATCACTATCACTCTAATAGATAATTATGCCAAAGAAAGAATTTTAATTTAATTAGTTTTCTTTTATCAAAATGTTTTTCTTGAATACCCTAATTTAGCATTAAAGAATTTCTTGCCACTACCATATAGTATTCATCTCCAGCTCTCATAGAAGTATCCTCAACCTCTTCAAGCGGCGGCATAAACAGTCAATTTTAGAAAGCTTACTTTGCTTGTGTGCTTTACCCGGAGGTGCTGGTTTGAGTCCGGAAGCTTTTGGCTTGCATTCGATTATTATGAACTAGCTGGGAATATCCAGAAAGACATTTAAATAATCGGTCTTCTCTTCACTCATGTTAACAAAGTTTAGTGAATGAAATTCGAACAATATGCCAGGTTTCGCATTTCCATCGTCGAGTACGAGTTCCTAAATTATCACAAAAAATCACTATTTTTCTTTTGAATGTAGCAGAAGGGTAAAACAAATGGAAAGTGTCAATTGACAATTGCTGTTACGAAAGGAATAAGCACAAAGGCAATAATACACACAGAGATGTGACAATGAAAAGAGCCACAGCCAAGTTTCCCGTGAGCCCTCTTTATGTCCATAGTCCACCCTCATAACAGCTATCGACATCAGCAGACAAATAGTAGTCTTAGAGATACATGTATTCTACAGAAATTGATATACGAAAACGTATGTGGCTGTTTGTCCCGTATTCACCGTCTTCTTCTCTACATTTCGAGATAACATGACCCGTGACCACAACAAACCGACTCGTTGCCACATAAGCTTTCGTATACCGTCTTTTTTAAATGTATTAGTATCTCGAGCATTACCAGAATAGAGAACCTAAAATGACCCTATGCGTTTAAGTCATTCACTATGCCCTGAAGCTTCCTCTCCAGTACTTCTGAGCATATCTGCTCCATCATTTTGTAGAAGGATATCAGATCAGATAATTGCTCGACAGACATCTTCCCGATCGCATTCCTTGCCATCTTCTCTCTTTCTTCGTTCAACTTGAGTCTCTCGATGTACGACCCGGCGTTCCTCACTGTCGCACCCATCTGCTTCAACCTCTTCTCTTGATGCAAACTCAATGCTGTGTTCGACTGCAGAAACCAAATGACAGACAATACCCGCTTAAGTTGCTACTCGTCCTGCTTTAGCGAAATTCAATAAACACCCCACTTGCATCTAGATGTCAAGTCGAATTAGTCTTGTCTACTAGTTAATTTAATAGTAGCTCTCCACGTAAGTGTTAGGATTTGTGCTGCAACCACACCATCCTAATTTAACAGCCCCCCAAAAGACAAAGTACAGCAATTTGATAGCTCAATAGTTACGCCTAAAATGATGGATTCAGGTGAACAAAGGAGAGCTCAAAGAGGAACAAGAAACAACAATTATTTGTACCTCGAGAAATTCTGCACCCGCTTTCAGTTCAGATTCTTTGGATGGGTTCAGCCCTTGGCCAGTCGTGTACAGATTCTTGGCCAGTGAAAAGCTGCGAACGATTATCCTCCTCTTCTTCTCCATTTCTTGATCGAGTTTCAATGGCCTCGGGACCAAAGTCGAGCTAATCAGCTTTTTCTGGTACGCAATCACAGCCTTCACAAACTCCTGCAACAATACAGAAGTTCAGTATTGTGTCCACCGAAACTAAAAAGGAATCAGATTGGCCGACAAAAGCCCGTCACATCACTTTCTTAACCGATTTTGTGAACCTGCCATTATAATTAATGTCATCATTTGTTAACAAATGTCGATGAAAAAGCAATCTTTAAGCACCTGATAAGCGGACGGGCAACCTGGGTAATCGAACTCGTCGGAGTCGGGCTTCCGCATCCGCTCAGGGTGAAACTGGAGGCCCATGATGAACTTGCCCTCTTCAGGATTATAAGCATCCGGGTCATAGAACCCTTCGATCAAGCCATCAGGTGCAAAGGCCATGGGCACAAACCTCTGAGCCAGTCTCTTGACCCCTTGGTGATGATAACTGTTCACCATTATCTCCATCCTCTGGTCCTCCAGTGAGTCCTTAAACCACTCGTGCAATGGAGTCCTCTCCACAACCCTGACCACATGCCTGTGCCCATCATAATCATCATAATTTATGTGAGCCACTCTCTTCTCTTGGGCAAAATTCCTGCTGAGCTCACTCTCAATGTCTTGATAAAGTGTGCCTCCACATGCAACATTCAAGACCTGTATCAACAACAGAATGTGTTGGTTTAAAAAAAAAAACACATCTAATTTTGAGTTTGAAATTTTATGGATTTGGAACCGTTGAATAAAATACTTAATATCTCGGACCTGCGAGCCTCTGCAGATCCCCAAGTAAGGGATGTTGCGCTCGAGGCAAAGCTTCGCAAGGCCGAGCTCGATCGAGTCCTTCTCGCGGTCGATGGCGGTGTCACTCGTGTGGAGCCTCCGTATCTCCTCGAGCTCCTCTGGGGAGAGCCTGGTGTCGGCGTCCTCGGGCTCGTAGAGCGACGGGTCGATGTCCTCGCCCTCGCAGAGGAGGACGCCATGGATCGGCTCGAAGCTCTCGAGCAGCATGTGGACCCCGCTCACGCGGGGGACTATCACGGGGACGGCCCCGTAGGCCACTATGAGATCAAGGTGGTATTCACCTGCAAGAAAAATTCACACCCATTTCATAAACAATTCACATCTCATCGACTTCTCATGATTTTCCTAACGATTCTCACGACATCAGTATAAACCCTAATCTGGTAAAAAAGAAAGCAACAGACATGACTGTGTCACGTCTACTGACGATACAGATCATATAGCGGGCACGAACGTACCGACGAAATCGACAAACTTGTTCTTGCGAACGGTGCGCCGTGAGACGATGAGGACGCGAGGGAGGATCCCGGAGAGATCAGAAGAAGCCATGGATGACTTTGATTGTATGTGAGTGGTTTGATCCTATGAGAGTTTTGGTTTTACAATGAAAGGTGTGTTCAGGTTTGTGCGTGCATTTATAGGAGGAAGAGGAGGGGTTAATGGATAGAAATTTGTTATTTAATTAAGTAGATGTGAGTTATTATTAAGGAAAATTAGTGCATTATTATTATCTTGTGAGGATTTTGTACGTAAGAACTGAGCGAGTTGACCCATCAAAAAGCACGCGATCTCAACGTCCTTGCGCCGCGTCGGATCTCCCACTCATGGGGCTACGGGTTCGATGGTTTCATTTCTCTCTTTTTTTCCTATTAATAAAAATACTAGGACCTTATCGCCAGAAATTAAAAAATATGACGAAAGAAAATGTTTCTTTGACATTTTCTTCGAATTAATATTTGATTAGTGAGCTCACTAAAGAAGATCCTGAGCAAAATCTGTTCATTCCATTCTCAGCTTCTGTCATTAAGCGGTGGATAAGCTTGGAACCATGTCAAACGGTCATCCACTTCAAAATGAAGAAGTACTTAAATGCTCCTGCGATACAGCATGGTTTTCCTGTCCATTACCTGTTACCTATTCATACCAGTCAAAATGCAGACTCCATCTAACTATGACTCATAAGTGCTTCGGTTTAGGATGGCAATTAGCGTTAATTAATATGATAAGCAAGCATTAATACTTATAGGGGGAAAGTTAGGGAAAATTACCAAAACGGTCCTAAACATATTGCAATTGTATTAATTTAGTCCTAAACCTTTTGCATTTGTGTCAATTTAGTCCATTCGATCAATTTTGGCTGGCCGACGCTGACATGGACGCCGGTCGTCCTACTTGGCATAACCAGCACTGACGTCGACGATTTTTTTATAATATTTTAATATTTTTTTCGAATTTTATATTTATTTCTTTTCTTTTCTTTTTCCCTTTTTTTTCCTTTTCTTTTTCCCTTTCATTTTTTTTATCCCTTCATTTTCAATCTCTAGCCAGTCGACGGTGAGGTCAGCCTGGCTAGGCGCTGGTGAGAGTGAGCATCGCCCGCCCCTAGTGAGGCTTGTCATTGCAGTCGCTTGCAAGGTCGAGCCTCTCCATGCTTGGGCGAGGCTCGCACTCGCTAACCAAGTCACTAGGCGAGGGCGAGCCTCGCCAGTAGCTAGTGAGACTCGCCCTCACTGGCCGGTGCCTGCTAACATTCACATCAGTACTAGCCAGTTAAAATTAGCCGGATGAATTGAATTAACACAAAAAAACATTTATGATTGAATTTGCACAATTCCAATGGATTTAGGACTTTTTTGGTAATTTTCTAGGGAAAGTCAAGGAGCTTATTATCTAAACCGTAGTGGTAGAGGCTTCTTGCCTGTAATTATTGCAACTTCATCTGTTGATAAATAACATACCGACCATAGAATTTATATTTTTTGACCAAAACCATAGACTTTAAGTGCGTGGATTGGTTGATGATGTTGCAATTTCATTAATTAAGTTGCAACGAGGTCGGGGTGGGGGAGTAGCAAAGCTTATCTATTCGTGGGCAGGTGCATCTGGGACTGGTCAAAGGTGAGGAGCTGATCTGGTGATTGGGCCGTGCGTGATGTGGCGCTTCTAGCGGCTGAGTTCTTGAACACATCCGCAATTTCCAGCGATATCTTCCCACTTCTGCGGTGGCATATATCTGGGATCATGCCCTTTGATGCTTCAATAATTTCTCTTTTTTTATTATTATAGTGTATTGGACGGTTAATACTTTCGCGCACCGGGCAATTAAAGTTATAATATTCAGATGTCCTGGATCTTTCCCACGTGTAGCATGAGAATTGATCACGACTAAAGCGTTTGGAAATCGCGATTTAGCACTTCAAATGTTCTTATTAACATAATATCAAACGCGCAATCATTTATATTTTAAAGTCTTAAACTGTTAGATGAAACACATGGTTAATGTCAACGGATCCAATCCTAAACTCATAGATTTCGAGAGGCATGAGTTCTCCCTATATTATCAACTCGATAACCATTTGTTCGGACACATTGCAACATGATAGTAGTTATTAAATTTTATGTATGGTGAAGATATAATGTCGACAATCTGGATATAATGCAATCGAATTAAGAACGTAGAGAAGCTTCGTTCAAACTTCTCTTGGTGCAAGGCGTGCTAGACATGTAGAGATAAAGTTGGTTTGGTCTATTAGCACCAGCAAGATTCGGGTGAGATGTCGAAAGTGGACTAAGTTCGTGGATCATGAGGTGCTTTCAATGTTTTAATACATAGACACGCCAAGGGTACAATGTTAGGTATATATGGATACGTGATGAAAGTGTGTTTAAAAAGACTTCACAACTCCACCAAATTAGAGAAAGTTATTACAATATCAAATTACGGATTTTTGGGATAAGGGATGCATCGGTCAGTGGGTCATCCGACAATACTTCACAATTCCCAAGATTGATGAAACGATTGAACTATATATATATATAAATCAATAATCTATCAATTTAAGTTGTCTTTCCAAAGAACCTTATATATATACACACAACCATTCCAGGGAGGTTGGGAAGGTTGCACCAGGGAAGAGAAATCGGGAAGTCTCTATAAATGATGGGAATAATTAGAAAAATATTTTTCTAAAAGTGATTGCTTGTATCGCTTATAAAAATGAATAAATAAATAATATTTTTATTGTCTATGAAAATATTTAGACATAAATTATTATTGGTAATAAAAATAAAAATCTAATTATTTTAAGTGATACGAGCAATTATTTTTAGAAAATTAATTTTTGTATCGTTCCTCTTTCACGAGACAAACGGGGCTAATTAAAATCGATAGGGCCTAGAACATTGTTGGATAGAGCCGGTCCAGTGGGTGCTTGCTCAAAAGGGGACCCATCTGGTGAAACATCGCACGTGGGACACGCCTGAAGATCCACGAGGATCCTACGATGGCCGTTCTAGCCCGTAGCCATCACTTCCACGTGCGTCATGTGTTTTCCGAGTAAATGGACGATCGATAGAGATGAGAGACCAACTATAAGCCTTCATACATTTCCTTTTCATTTTTCTTTATTGGGCCGTTCCACCGCAATAAATCTATAATGACCCGATCCGACGAGGGCGGGGAGTGATTAAACTAAAGGCTCAGACAAGAAGCGGCTCTTGACAAGCTCTTAAGATAAAGAAGGATAAAATTAATTCACAGAAATGCATTTTGACGTAACGGCAAACTTTGTGTTAGAATATTTAGATAATACACTATGCCTTCATCTAACAGCTTAAAATTTTAGAACAGCCGGCAGTAGTCCCACAAAATCTAACATGGTATCAAGGCTGAAGGTCCTGGATTCAAATCTTTCCATGTCCCAATTGCCTTGCCTGGGGGAGTGTTAGAATATTCCATGCCTTCATCTATGCTTAAGTTTTTAGAACAGTTAGCAGTGGTCTCACAAAATCTCACACTTTGTTTTGGAATTCTAAAGTTAAGCCTGCTTAGGTTAGAGCATCACTAAAATGGGCAACCTTTTGGGAAAGTGCTCGTGAAACTCAATATGAAATGGGCCAAAGTAGACAATAAATCGAGTGAGTTAATTAGAAATGTTATGATATGGTATTAAAGTAGAATCCCCTCCAGTACATGTGTGGTTTGAGGACGAACCACGCAGAAGCTGGTAAGTCTGTAACGACTCGGTCCAACAAAGGCAAGGAGTGGACACCAAGGCTAAAGGGTTTCTGTCATCCTTTTAGGAAAAAAAAATGAACTGAATTGCACACTAAACAAGGGGAGAGCGTGCTTAGGATATATATATATACACACACACTAGAATTAACTTACGAAGTCGCATTTTGATGTATCGGTAAACTTTTCTTTGGAATTATAAAGTTAAGCGTGTTAAAGCTAAAGCACCACCAAGACGAGTGACCTCCTAAAAAAGTGTCTACATGTATGCCAAAGAACAAAACCATGAGACTTGGTATGGGATAGGCTAAAACGGACAACACCTTGAATGTGTTAATCCAGGGACATCACAAAATCAATTCAACATACCTGTCCTAATATACCTAGCATTATCTATAAAAGCGCGTGAACTAAATTTTACGACCGGAAGGATCTTAGAAGAGCAATTGTTTGTGGAACTCGGATTCCCCAATCCTCTATTAGGAAATTGAATTGTATCAAACCCGGTTTTTGTTTGCCCCCGAAAATCTTGCCAAGCACACGACTTGTTTTTCCAATGATCTTCGAAAATAGCCAGGAAAGGCCAAGGCTCACGGGATAGTCGGCCTCTCAATACACTATCTCAATTACGTCTAATCGCTCATAAATTATCACGTGGGATTTTTAAATGCAGTCGGGATTTACTTGAAAACGACACAATCGACAAGACTTGCTGAACGGATATTCAATAGTTAAAATGCACTCCTGTAAAAACTTTAGATTGCGCTATAGAACGCTGCCCTTTAGAACCGACTGCCTGATTTAATTTAAATTGAAAAAAAATAAGCTCAAAATTGTACATAACAATAGGCCCCGAATTGGGTCCAATTAAGAGCCCATTTGATGAGCTATTAGAATGCACTCATTCAGAGAGAGAGAGAGAGAAAGAGAGAGAGAGAGAGAGAGGATATTTGGACGAAGTCATTTCACCGATAATACGGTGAGCAGAGCTAATTATTGTAGAAAATGACACAAACAGTCCATGAACTTTGATCCAATGTGCAATATGATTCATGAACTTTTAATTTATTCAATATGGTCAATGAACTTTAGGCTAATGTTCAATATGGTCATTGGTCTTTTGGTGCATTTTCAATGTAGTCCATGAACTATATGAAAATATTCAATGTACATTCAATATAGTACATTGAACATTTTCATATAATTCAGAGATTACATTGAACATACATCAAAAGTCCAAGGACCACATTGAACATTAGGCTAAAGTTCAAGGATCAGATTGAACAAATTAAAAGTTCATGGACCACATTGCACATTGGACCAAAGTTCATAGACTGTTTGTGTCATTATCCCCTAATTATTATAGTTCAGGTCAGATACCGAGGACTTGCATTTTCTTTTATAAGGACTCACTTAGGTTTAGATTACCTCACAGAAATTTTTTGTTGAAAAACTTAGAAAAATGAATCAACTTAAATTTTTTTCATAATAATTGAAATATTTATGTTTAAATTCAGAATAATGATTTCCTCTCGTAGAAATCACAAATCTTTTTTTCAAAATACAACTACACATTGACGCTTGGGCATTGGACTCTCAATGCCTGTGCCAAAGTCATCGGTGGCCCATCCCAAGTCCACAGAAGCCGAAACCGGTTCCTCGGAGGTCGAACCAGAGTCCACAAAGGCTTGGCCCAAGACCCTGGTACCCATTGCCAAGTCCCCAACGACAGTGTTAGTGTAACCGACTCTTGCGGCCAAGTCACCAATGCCTGTGCCTAGGTCCATCGAGGTCGTACTCAGGACCTTAGTATCTGTGCCCGAGCACCAGCTCTTATGCCCAAGTCCCTAGCACCCATACCAAGGTCCATCAAAGCCAGGCCCAAGACCTTGGTGACCATGCTTGAGTCCTCAATAGCCATGTTTGGGTAATAGACTCACGTGCCCAATTCACAAGCACCCAAGCCCTAGTCCATCAAAGCTGGACCCAAGACCCATGTGCCCATAACCAACTATTCGACGGTCATCCTGAGCACCCAACTCTCACGCTCAAGTCATCGGCGGGCTGGGGTTCATAGAGACTAGGCTCGGAATTCTCCGGGCCCTAACCAAGACGCTAGTGCCCGTGCTTGAATTCCCAACGAACATGCCCAACTACCCGCCTCTCGCAGCTAGGTCAGGCTCAAGTGGGTTCCATGGCAGCTGGGCTCAAGTTCACAATAGAGGACCCGGGTCTTTCGAAGCTAGGCCCAAGAACCCGGTGCCTTGCCGGGTTCCCACGTGGTCATGCTTTCGCTCCCCTCGGCCCAATTCATTTGGCGCTTTGAGCATCGGTTGGGGTCCATGGAGCTAGGGGTGTCAATGATTCGAGCTTCCATGATACCCAACTCGAACCAAACCGTCTAGACTGTGCATCTATTCTGGCCTGAACTAAAACCCGACTCGAATATGTCCAAAACCAAAAATGCAGTTCAGGTGCGGTCGGGTCGGGTATTTTTTTTTTTTTTTCATTTCTTCGTTCCTTCCTCACAGAGTGGGTTTACCCAACCCTCTGTGAAAATCCCAAAGACCAGAAATACTTTGAGATTCTCCATGGAAATGATCTGAGATAATATCTCGAGGTGTAAAGTGAGCAATACACTTTATCGTCTTCTTTCCTCCGGTCCTTGTCGACAAGATCTAGGCAAGACTTCGAGCATGAGTGATTTGCAAATTACTTCAAATTAAAATTATCCCAACCATTCATTCAAACCCCAAATTTCCCATTTTCCCAGTCCCGCCACAGCGGTTGCCCCTAGCCTCCAATGTCGCCAACGACCCCATGCCCATCTTATATCTCGTTGGCCACAACCGAACCGCCTAAATCCAACCCAGTCATGACCAAGATTCAAGGCCAAGTCGAGATCTAGGGCTCCGTCAAGCTCCACCGGAGGCGAGCATAAGATCTCGGCTCGTTGTGGTCGCTTCTTCTCCAACTCTGGTCATGCCGTGCCTAGTGTGCACGAATAGAATGTTCCAGGTCATTATAGATGGGGATGAGAGATGTGTAGAAAAATAAAGAATTCTAAAAAAATTTCTATAATTTCTATATTCCAGCTTACGTTTTACAAGGCTATAAGAACATATATATACAAAGAAAAGAATCAACCCTAATTGACCTACAAAACAGGGGATATACATAGAAAGAGTATAAAACAATAAGAACTTTCCTATTTTGGCTCTAGAAAACAGCTCACGCTAACACTCCCCCCTCAAACAGGTGAGAAGATGTCTTTGATCCCAACCTTGACAAGTCGCGAATAGCTCGATTCGACAAGGTCTTCGTAAGAACATCCGCCAACTGATCTTCAGATCTGACGAACGGAAACTTTATCACCTTAGCATCCAAGTTCTGCTTGACAAAATGCCTATCCACCTCAACATGCTTAGTATGGTCATGTTGAACTGGATTGTGAGAAATTTCAATCACAGCATTATTATCACAAAATAGTCTCATCTCGGATTCGGGTGGGAAACCAAGTTCTGTCATCAACATTTTTAGCCATAATAGCTCGCATAGACCTTTAGCTACCCCTTGAATTCGTCAAGACTTGACAATGCTACAACCTTCGCTTCTTGCTCCTCCATGTTATTAAGTTTCCTCCCACAACCGTGAAATAGCCTGACGTAGACCTCCTATCAGAGATACTACTTGCCCAATCCACATCCGTAAATCCTTCTACCTTAAGGTGACCGATCTTTGCAAAGAATAACCTTTTCCTGGAGCTGACTTCAAGTAGCGCAGAATTCGAACCACAGCATTCATATGTTCTTCACTCGGAGCGTGCATAAATTGGCTCACAACCCCTACAGCATATGTAATATCAAGACGAGTGTGTGACAAATAAATTAGTCTCCCTACTAACCTTTGGTATCATGTCCTTATTGGTAGGCACTGATCGAAAACTCTCCGAGTTTATGATTTTGAACTATAGGAGTGTCGCAGGCTTACACTCCAACATTCCAACCTCGCTAACAAATCTAACACATATTTTCGCCGAGACAAGAAAATACCTTCCTTCGACCGGCTACTTCAATTCCCAAAAAATATTTCGTGCCTTCCAAATTTTTCATCTCAAACTCATTGGCTAACCGCCCTTGAAGGTCTGCAATTTCTTCAAGATCATCCCTTGTGATGATCATATCATCCACGTATATGATCAATGCTGTCACTTTGTCCTGTCTACGCTTTAAGAATAACATATGATCAGAATTACTTTGAGTGTATCCATACCTCTTCATCGCTGAGCAACCAAACCACGCGCGGGGTGATTGCTTTAACCCATATAATGATCACTGAAGTTTGCACACCACATTTGACTGATCAGCACACGCATACTCAGGTGGGACTTCCATGTAGATTTCTTCCTCTAGATCTTCGTGAAGAAACGCGTTCTTCACATCAAATTGGTGCAAAGGCCAGTCCAGGTTCGCGGCAAGTGACATCAAAACCCGTGCGGTATTCGGCTTCAGAATCGGAGAGAATATTGCTTGGTAGTCCACACCATAAGTCACGGGTATATCTTTTTGCTACCAGTCGTGCCTTGTACCTCTCAACTAACCCATCTGCTTTGTATTTGACAGTGAAGACCCACTTACACCCCGCTACCTTCTTCCCCTTCGGCAACTCTACCAATCTCCAGGTCTTATTTTTCTGCAAGGCTTCCATCTCCTCTTTCATTGCTTGAACCCACTTGGGATCCCTCAAGGCTTCCTGTACTCCACTAGGAACTTGAATTGCGGAGACATCGGCCACAAACGCCTTCAAGTTTTCCGAAAATCTCCTTGTCGAAACATAATTGGTAATCAGGTACTTTGACCTTCGTTCCTCCACATCTGGTGAGTACCTATTAGGAGCCTTACCTCGATTGTGTCTGTCGGGCAATTTATAACCAACAACCTCATCAGTATCAACAAGAGAATTATGTGTGATAGGAAAGCTTACCTCAGGAGAATGGTCGGGTACTAAAGAGGGGATATTTTGAGGAAGAGAGGACTGCTCTTGAGGTTGTTCTTGTGCCTCTTGTAACAAAATAGTTTGCTGGTCATCTTCATTAAGAAGTTGCTTGTCGTGAGTTAAATGCATCGATAACCCCTGCCATCAAGCCACCTTCCCACCAATGTCGTACGAAGGCTGGAGGAGCGGTAGCATGACAAAGTAAGAGACCGAGGTGGTGATGGAGGTACAAACGAGGGGGTGGAAGTGAAGGTGTTCATTGTGATAGAGGTTTATAGGTAAGGAGATCAAGTTCTGTGGAAGGAGAGTGAAAACGAAGGGTTTTAAATGTGTTTCGGTTCAGTTTGGGTTTATGATCCGAACCGAACCCAATTGTTGTCATTGCCCGTTTTTAAAACACATTTTCTGAACCAGAGAGATACTTGACCTGAAAAGCCCCGAAAGTTTCGGTTCAGGTTATTTTTTACACCCCTACCTGGTACCTGTGCTCGAGTTCCTTGTGGTTGGTCTCGGGAAACCCCGACTTGTGCAACCGAGACCCTAGCGGTTGGATATCTATTATATTAAACAAATAGTGCATGTATATTTAGGAGAATAATATTAAGTTATGAATTCCAAGCAATGGAAAATGAATTTCAGTTCATTTTCAGATTCCAGCTAAATACCAGAAAATATCATCAATTTCCTGAAAAACAATTTCTTGAAAAATAATTTTCCAAAATTATTAAATTGTTTGTGAAACAAACGGAACATTAATCTCGATCGTTTATTATTTGCGATAAAAGTGTATGTTTAGCATGTTAGTCGGTTCAATTTGGGAATGGGTTGAACTATAGTCAAGAGATCAAAATCATAATAGTGCAAAACGTGTAAACGGGATGGAGTTACCCCTGGCATTATAGCAACTTGTGTTGCCTCACATACCAAACCTTCCCAAAGCGACAATGGCATTAAACTCATTGTGGATTACTAATATCAGCATATATATATGAAGGCTTACCAGAAAAGGAAAAACAAAACTAATATTGCAGACACCAAATAGCACAACACTACATACAAGTTCACCTCTTCAACTTCATAGAGCACAACTATAGGCAACATTCCATAGCAGTCTTGCCTGTTTCTTTATTTCAACTTATTTAACTAGTTACCTGTGAGATACGGAACGCCACACTCTTTGGATCCTTAGTGAGGTTTAAGTGTAGCCTCACCAAAGAGAGGGAGCTTGTGCTCCTGCAAGGGCTTCCACAGCCTGTCCACATCCTCGAGAGAGATGACGCGCTCTACGGATGCAAACCTTATTTTAACGTGCTGCAATCCGCACACCTTACATCTCCCAATTTCCCCCTATCTTTGTCCTCCCACGTAAGAGGGAATACCCTCTTATTGCTTTACATCCTGGGGACTCCGAGGTCCGAGATGAAGCCTTTTAAGGTCTTGCTTAGGACTTCTTATTTAACTAGTTACACGTGGGATACGACACGCCGTATACACGCATGACCCGTTTGCCGTCGTTTGAGATGAGATACTCTCGGAGGCTAGAATTCTTGGTGTACCCGCAGAGGCAGGGCCTCTGCTCTCGCATCTTGCTACAGCACAGGGCCGACGGCTGCGCGGATGACGTCATTGCTGGCACGCACAAGCTCAGCTGCGAGGGGCTGCACGTCACCGCTTCCGCTACACGGGCTCAATCCACCGAGTGAAGCACGATCACTGCTATGAGAGCTGCCACGAGCAAGCGTGGAGATGGGGAGGGATTGGAGGGCTTGGCCATGATCTTCAATGGGTAAGCAAGTGACAAGTAGACACAGACAGGAGAGGTGGGTGGTGGTGGTGTATGTTGTGTGGCCAAGGCGAGCGACGGGAGATTTATAGAGATGGCACTCGAATTAAATATCGCAAAAACTATTTTGAGTAGAATATGCTTATCACCTGTTTTAAGAAACAAATGAGACGAATATTTAATACCCTACATGCAACGTGTTTTATGTTCTTCCATGTGCATGGGACGTGGAGGGAAAGAAAGAGACTAAAAGATGGTCGGCCTTTTTGTTTTCGCAAAAAAATTTGTGAGCAGCTCAATTAATGTAATTATAAGAAATCATATCATGAATATTGAAGAATCACGATATAAATAACTGTGTACAGAATCACTTTCTTTTTCTTTTACCTTGCAAACTTACACATAAGTTTTCGATAATAACACGAGTCTAGTGAATATGGATTTTTATTACATCTAAATTAATTGCAATATGCCGACGCGTAAAGCTTAATTCTATATAGAGAATATGATCAATTTTAAACATTCCGGCTGCACACACTAATCAATCAGCTAATATTGCTAGTAGAGATTTGTTTTTTTTATTATAATTGATCGGAAGAAAAAAGAGAATACTCATCACCATGGCACTTCAAATCCAAACAAAAAGTGCGCCCCAAATTTTCCACGCGCACGGTGCAAACCCAATTTTCCTCTACGAAATGGAATGCCTCTAAGTTTCAATCCATGGCAACATCGTCATCATCACATAGAATTTTCAAACCACCACCCTTCATAGAATGTAGCAATCCACTTTAGTTCATTCAATTTCAATGCTCTCTGTCGCACGATAGAACTTGGTTGTCTTAGGATTTTAAAAGTACCTAGAAATAATTCTAACAACAGTCGCGCCCACCGAGGGATGCCAATTTGGTTCAACGCAAGTATTCGGAGAGCCAGAAACGTAAGATAATCCCATATATATTGAGTCTATAACATACTGAGACATGAGAAAAATTACCAAAACAATCTTAAACCTACTGCACATGTGTCAATTCAATCATAAATCTTTCAATTTGGCCAATATAGTCTTAAACCTTTTGATAAACTGTCAATATAATCCATTCGGCTAATTTTGGTTAGAAATCACTAACATGGATGACGGTCGTCCTACGTGGTATGACTCTGACCATAGCCGGTGAGGGTCGCAGTGCGGGCGAGGCCAGACGAGGGCCACAACCCTTGCTAGTGGCTGGTGAGGGCTTCATGGCCCTCGCTCCCTCGCCGACCTCAGTGAAAAAAAAAGTAAAAGAAAAAAAGTTAATAAAAAATTTGGAAATATATTTAAAAAATAAAAAAAATTATTCACATCAGTATCGGTCGTGCCATGTAAGATAGCCGTTGTTTGCGTCAATAATTTCCAACCAAAATGGACCAAATGAACTATATTGGCAAATTGTAAAAATGTTTAAGACTAAATTGATCAAATTGAAAGGTTTATGATTGAATTGGAACAAGTACAATAAATTTAGGACTTTTTTTAGTAATTATCCCCTGTGAAACTTCCCCTGAATCAAATAAAAAGAAGAGTTATTGCGTTGTTCCTATATAGAAATTCGAGATTCTTTTCGTATCGACTCTCTCGTAATATGTTTTCTTTTTATGTTCTGCGGTCAAATAGTTGACTCCGGTAACTCTTAGGAAGGTCCATAAAAGACAATTTCAATTCCCCATGATGGTGCACAGTTATTAGTAGTGCAATGAAATGCTATCATAAGATTTACTATACCAATCAACTATATTTCCCAGGACTTCGATTTCCTCCAACAACAGTTCTTTTGTTCCGATGCACATTATCGCTTTGCATGACCTCGTATCATGTTATGTACGTGTGAAATCAACTCGTTTGCATCTAAGCCTATATAGAAATGTCGTATTTTTCTTCATCCTTGATTAAAGAAAACTTCCTCGACCAATTCTTAGGACATGATACGACGTCGTTTTCTGCCACGGACTTGAAGTCAACTTACTTTAGTCTTCCACTCAAGAACGCTAATGATGAAGGCGATCAGACAACGCTTGTGAAATTTTTCCAAATGCAGCCAGCAATTTCGGCTCGACTCTTGACTCCAAAGTCAACTCGATTCAATCTTCCAAGTCATGAAAAGACCTAGCCTAACCCAATTATTGGCAACCTATGATATCAGTATGCATATTTTTTCATTACATATCATTATTAGTCCCGGAACTTACATTGGGCATGCCAGGTGTAGAGGGTCGCCAATGAAAGTTTGGTAATTATATCTTTGAGACAATAAGAAGCATAATCATTCAAAAGATAATTCTTCAAAGGGAACCAAAACTTTCGAGCATGTTTATTTTCTCAATGCTTAATTGCCTCAAAATCTTTTTTTCCGGGCTTGTTTGTCCAACCCATCCAAATCGCCAAATTAGGATGTTCAATGGCTTCAATTGGAGGCGGTTCAAAGATAAGTGCGTCATCTTCTAGCTCTATCAACGAAGTTCATCAGAAAATGATCTAGGGTTTTTCGTGCTCTAAGGGAGACAAAGAATGAGTCCTATTTGTTCAAATTAGGGCTGATTGAATTGGAGAGAGAGAGAGAGAGAGAGAGAGAGAGAGAGAGAGAGAGAGAGAGAGAGAGAGAGAGAGAGAGAGATGGATTTTCACATTAACTTGCCACATCAATTGAATTATTGCCATATGTCATCCAGTTTGGCAATTTCACGGTAGAATTTGATGGAAACTAATGGAAGGTAAATGTGTTAAGTGTATACCAGTTTGGAGTTTTTGTTGATCCCAAAATTATTTTGGCGTAAAGTTGTCATAGGTATATCTATTTGGGAAATTACACATGTACCGGTTTTGAATTTTTTGTGGTATTTATTATTTACTAAAAAACAAAACTTCTCACAGCCCTCCCAAATAACTTTTTTTTTCACCCTAACCGTTTCTTCTACACCGCATATATTTCAACGTTTCGTTCACGTTTGTCTTCTTCTTAACTTATTCTCCATTATCCACTTGCATGAGAGTTTAACTGATTGTTCTAATCTGGGAAAGCACTAATCACATATAGGGGTAGAGAAACGTTAGTTTCATTTGCGAATTGTTTGCTTTGTATCCCCTAAGGTTCTCCTAAAAAATGTCCATATCAATTGGCCCAGAACGGGGTCCAATCAAGAGCCCATTTGATGAGCCATTAAAATAGTGAACTCATTTCGACTAAAAAAAAATAAAAAATACTGAACTGATTCGCAGAAGGCCTTACCAAATTGCCGTTCAATTTTCCAAAAAATAAAATTGCTGTTCAATCAGTCCACAACACACACAAAAAATAAAGAGAGAGAGAGAGAGAGAACATTTAGATCAAGTCATTTCCTTGATGATACGGTGAACAGAGCTAACTATTATAGTTTAAGATAATTGCTGAGAACTTGCATATCATTATTTTGAGGGAGACCCACTTAGTCTCGATTCCTTATTATTAATAAACTCTGTTTTAGCATGTTAATCGGTTCAATTTAGGGATGGAGTTAACCCTGGCGTGATAGCAACTTTTGTTGTCACACATACCAAACCTTCCCGAAGCGACAATGGCATTAAACTCGTCGTGAGTTCTAATATCAGCATACAAATGGAGGGCTGCCAGACCCTAAAGTAAAGAGTAAAATTAAACTAATATTAAAGGACACCAAATTGTAGTACACTATAAAAGAGTTTCATTTCGCAGAGTACAAATATATAGGTCATATGGCGACATCATCTCTTTGCAATATGATTGTTCCGGCGATCATCATCGTCTCTTTATTTTCAACGGATTTAACTAGTAACTAGTACCATACTCGTTCTCACCTTCGACTTCTCTCGGCATCGAAAGCTGGAGCTTTCCGGTTCCGGACACTAGCACGTCGGGTACGGAACGCCACAGGTGCGAGCGACCCGCTTGGCATTGGGAGAGGTGACGTACTGCCGGAGGTTTGGGTTCCTGATGTACCCGCAGAGGCATGGCCTCTGCTCTCGCAGCTTGCTGCAGCACAGGGCCGACGGAGGTGCAGATGATGTGATTGCGGACACGCACGAGCTCAGCTCCGTGGCGCTGCACGTCACCGCTTCCGCCACTCTGGCTTGATCCACCGAGAGAAGCACGAGCACCCCCACGAGAGCGGCCACGAGCAAGCGTGGAGATGGGGAGCGATTGGATGGCTTGGCCATGATCTTCAATGGGAAGCAAGTGAAAGGAGAATGCAGAGGTAGGTGGGGGGTGTATGTTGTGTGGCCGAGGGCGAGTGACAGGAGATTTATAGAGATGGCACTCGAATTTTTTTTATTTTTAAGTCTGTCCTACTCTAATTTTCAACTCATTCTCAGACTTTTACCTTATCTCTTACAGAACGTGGAAGTCAAAACCCTCGTATGAAACTACACGTCCCTACCTCTAACCTTCTTAAGGAGGTGGGAATTCGAACTCTCCACTTTACCAAATAAGAAGGGTGGCCACCGGAACATATCTTAATGATTGATAGCACTCGAATTAAATGTCGCATAAATTATGTTGAATAGAATAGGCTAATCATGTAATTTAAGAAAACAATGAGACTAATATTAAAAACCCTACTTCAAGTCCATGATCGATTGCTTGCAACGTGTTTTGAGGTCTCTTGCAATTTTGGCCTACGCATTCCAGGACGTGGCATTGACCACCCTCCATTTGTAAACGTTTGGATTGAATTTCTGTCGATGCCTAATCTTTAAGGCTATTTATTGCCTAATAACCGCCGTGTTTTCCGGGGGCATCTTCGGGCATGGGACCCACAATAATAATACAAATGAAAAGGGTCACTTTCTTTTTTATTACCTTGTAAATCGTACCCATAAGTTTCAATATCAATGTGCGTCCAGCGAATTGGGATTTTTATTGCATCTGCGATAATCTCAACGTGCAGACAAGCGAAGCTGAATTATCTAGAGAACGATAGTCACTTTTAAAGATTTCATGTGCGAACACTTATCAATCATATGATATAGTTCGTGGAGCTTATTTTTCAATTATCAGTGACAGGAAGAAAAAAGCCAAAAAAAAAAAATATTAGCATGATACTTCAATTCTAAAGAAAAGGGAAAACTCATTCCCACTGAGACCGTCGCATCAAACCTCCCTTCGATAAGGAGAGAGAGAGAGAGAGGATTCATTTTACTCCATGAAATGGAAAGCCACTAGAATTCAATTGATGGCAACATTATCATCGTCATCATTACATAGAATTGTCAAGACCACTCATCATCCGATGACTCCTGAAACAGCATGGACCTCAGGAGGAGGATAACAAAGAAGAAATGGATGCATCAAGGTGGGTAATATCGACAGAGGAGAGAGAGAGAGAGAGGACTAGGACATGCATGGTAGGCAAAACAACGCAGCAATCAACTAACTTCATTCGAGTTCAATGCTCAGCCACATGATAGAACTTGGTTGTCTTCGAATTCAACACAGAATACTCGGAAATCATTCTAACAGCAGCCGCCCACCAGCGCGTGCCAATTTCGTTCCTCGCAAGTATTCGGAGAGCTAGAACCGTAGAATAGTTCCGACCACGTTGAATCCGTCGCATTCTTTGAAACTTCCTCTTAATCAAAACACAAGAAAAGACCTGTTGGCTTGTTCCTGTGATCTGCTCTTGACTGGAAGTCTAACTTGCTTTTACTCTTCCACGCAAGAATGCTAATGTGAAGGCGGTTTCAATAAAGCTAATGAAATTTTCCCGAATGCCGCCAGAAATTTCGTTTTCTACTCTTGACTTGGAGTCAACTCGATTCAATCTTCCAAGTCATACAGAGCTGTGCTAACCCACTCATTTGCAGCCTCTTGTATCGGTATGCATCTTTGTCATTAGGCATCTTTATCAGTCCCTGACCTTACATTGGGCATGCCAGGTGTAGAGAGAGAGACAGAGGGAGAAAGCAACATCTCTCCAACTGAAAGCATAGTAATAGTGATTTTTGAGACAATAAGAGGCATAATTTTAACGGTTAATATAACAAAAATTCTCAAACTGATGCACCTGAAAAAAATTTATCATGCACTCATTTTTTTATCACCAAAAACCCCAAACTGGTACACCTCTGTTAGTTTCTTGTTAAATTTTACTGTCAAATTATTGAGTTGGATAACACGTGACAGTTGACGAGTGTACCAGTTTGGGATTTTAATCCTTCATTTATGTTGACACCTAAATTCAGGGAGGTCGCGACAGCTTGTCTTAGGTTTATCAATTTATAATTTTTTGTGGTATTAATTCAATTTAACGGATAGTAAATTTGTCATAAGTGTATTAAGGGAAAATTACCAAAAAAGTCCTAAACCTTTTGTAATTGTGTCAATTCAGTCTTAAACCTTTTTTTTTTTTGCCAATTCAGTCCTAAACCTTTTGCAATTATGCAAATTCAGTCCATCCGGCCACTTTTGGCCGGCCGGCGCTGACATGGACGCCGGCCGACTGACGTGGCAATTTTAAATAATTTTTTTAATTGTTTTTCGGATTTTTTTTTATTTTTTTCTCTTTCTTTTTTTTTTCGCCTATCTTCTTCTCCGGTCGTCGGTTCGACGACCGGTGACTGGCAAGAGGCTAAGGCCGACGACGACTCGCCATGGCCGAGGCGAGGTCGTCCTTGCTGGATCTGAGGCGAGGCCTCGCCGGCGACGGCTCTGCAAGGCCACCCAAATCTGGCGAGACCTCGCCGTCGCACAACAAGCTCGACCTCGCCGTCGCGGGCGAGGTCGAGCTCGCCCGGCGACGGCGAAGGCCACCCAACTCGGGCGAGACGGCCTCGCCGCCGGACGTCGGCCCGCGCTTCACCGGTCGCCCGCCATGGCGAGGCTCGACCTTGCCGGCCTCAACCTCTCGCCGGTCGCCGGACCGGCGGCTGGGGAAGAAGATAGGAAAAAAAAAAAGAAAGAGAAAAAAATTAAAAAAAAATTCGAAAAATAATAAAAAAAATTATTAAAAATTGCCAAGTCAGTGCCGGCTGGCCAAAAGCGGCCGGATGGACTGATTTGGCACAATTGTAAAAGGTTCAAGATTGAATTGGCAAAAAAAAAAAAGATTTAGGACTGAATTGGCACAATTACAAAAGGTTTAGGACTTTTTTGGTAATTTTTCCGTGTATTAGTTTAGGGTTTTTTGTGGTAAAAAAATTAGTTTGGGTAAATTTGTTACAGGTCTACCAGTTTGGGGTTTTTGGTGATCAAAAAATTAGTTTTGTGTAAATTTATCACAAGTGTATCAGTTTAGGGTTTTTCGTAATATTAACCCTAATTTTAAAAAGACAATTCTTCAAAGGGAACAAAAGCTTTCGAGCATAGAAATTTTAGGTAACTAATAATTTTTATATTATTTTGGTGATATTACTGTCCAAATAATAAATTATTTCAAATAAATAATATTGAGATTAGATTACTGTCAAATCACATTTTTTTTTATGAAATAACCCCGCTAACCTCATAAATCATTAAGTATACAAGTCAAAATCTAATTCAATGGCCTAACATTCATCCCTCAGCTATTTACATGTGGTTTTACGTTATAAAGAAGCGATAAGGCCTTTTCTTTTCCATAGTTATGGTATCTGTAAATTCATCCCAATGTACTTATAGATGAAACATTTTTTTGGAAATGTAAGAGTTTTCAAGCAACAACTTTTTATTGATAGAATTAGTTTCTTTGCATTATTAAATAAATCGCGCCAACGCAAGAATTAGGTGTCCTCATGTTAATATGGTTATGATAATAAATGGTTTGGTACTCTAGAAGCAAAATTGTTAAGACACGACCACATCAACTAGAAAAGGAGAGGTAACTGACATTTGCGAGTGATGTGGTGGGTAAAGCTACAAAAATGCACAATCAACCATAAAAGAAAGTGGGAAACAAAGACCTGTTCTTTCTCATCTTTCCACGATTCTGGGTTGAATTTCGCACCACCTCATCGAAGTCAAAAGAATTGATTGAAAACATTTACACCTCAAAAATTTTGAAAACTGACCATTTCATAGAGGTTGATCTTCTTGACTTTTTTACCTTCCCCGGAGCATGTCCGTGAAGTTTCCTCTCATTATACGCCTGAAGCGCGTGTCCTCCATCACTCTGCTTGTTCTCCTGGTGTCCCCGCACTTTCTTTCTTCCCAAGAAGTCCTCCCTCACCGAAAAAACTAGTCATAGAAGACGGAAGCCCGCGATGAGCACCCATCACTTTGCTGATCTTTCGTTCTGTGTAATTTCTAGAGCTCCATTGTGAGCTGGATCAAGTGCATCCGGGTCTTTCAACAAGTTTTGTATGGCTGGTATGAGGAAACCCCGAACGCTAGTTGTGGAGAGATCTGCAGTAAACAAGATGCAGCAGATAAATCATGAGTGGATGCCAAACAAGCCTAGTATAATTAGCATATGAACGCATCATCCACTTATAAATGAACCAACTCAGACGACACACAAAATAACGGTTACTTTAGAATTGATGCTGGTCAGCTGAATATGTTTCTACCGATAAGCAATACGTAAACAGATAAAATAGGCAGGGTGAACTTTCTGGTGTCGCGTCTTGTCGAAATAGATTTGTGGATGTTAGGAAATTAATAGATAATATTGTTAGAGACATTATAAGATATTAGGGATATTATTTTATATTTCATTATTTTCTAAGATAGCCAATTTCCTTATTAGATTATTCACTTTCCTATACGTATTGTTTGGATATAAATAAAGTCAAGTTAATTGAGCAAAGATGTAGTCTTCATTGATTATCTCTCCCTTTCTCTTGAAGATCCTAGAAAATTTACATGGTATCGAAGCCACCAAAAGAAAAGGACTCAAATCAAAACCCTAACTTCATCTTTCTTCTTTCCGTTAGTCTCAATCATTGTCTCTATTGCAATCCTCGACCTCTCTCTTTCCTCCTCTCTTCGTCAAGGGAGTCGTGCATCGCCATTAGCAATCACCTCATCTTTTAGTAACTTCCAAATTTTGTACACTCAACAATGCCTACGATGGACGTTATTCATTACGAGACCCTCTTTCAATTGCGAGTGCCACATATCCAGGCATCTCTTAGCGCCGGAGTAGAGTACACTTTCATTGAGCAGCCAAAGTTGAGCGCCATGGGGTAATGCAATTTAGTTTGCCCCAATTCAAATTGGGTTATCCACATAGTTCTATTAGGGTTGTATGAAAAAGATACGTCGACTTTCTGATCATGTGTTTTGTCGGCGCATGTCAAATCCGATTTAATATATCAACAATCCTCGTTTAATATAAGGTTCGGCTTACATGGCATTTGGTCACAGACTTTGAATAAAAGCCACACCTGTTACTCCAGCTTGAGGGGGAGGATTGAAATATAATTATGGATATTAGAAAAATCCCTATTAGAGAATAAAATGGTAAATCATCAAGCAGATCACAAACACGAGGCAAATAGATGAATGCAATCCCAAACGATTGAAAATAACAAGCGAGTCATATGATAAGAAGGCGTCATGCATGAAGATAGATCGCCACGCGCGAAGACCTATGAACATAAAGTAATCCTACAATGACAATTCCATTCATAGCAATCACTTTGCATGTGTCCTATGTTTTTCGTACTATATGAATGATCATCATATGATGAGAAGGCGTTAGATAAACCAAGTACTCATCCACTTAATTGGATAATTTAATAAATTATCACGTGAGATTTTCAAATTCAGGCGGGGTTACTTTAAATCAACAAAATGACTTTTGCTGAAGGATAATTTAATAAACAAACTGTAGTCCCGTGAAAATTTTGGATTGCACTGTAGAACGCTGCCCTTAAGGACGGACTGCCTGATCTAATTGAAATAAATAAAAAAAAAATAGGCAAGTCCTTGAAGAGATATGCTTAGGTCAAAATTGTCCATGTCAATTGGCCCCGAATTGGGTCCAATTAAGAGCCATTCAAATACTGAACTCATTCACAGAAGACCTTACCAAATTGCTATTCAATCCTTCTACAACACACACACACAAACACAGAGAGAGAGAGAGAAAGAGAGAGAGAGAGAGAGAGAGAGAGAGAGAGAGAGAGAGAGAGAGAGAGAGAGAGAGAGAGAGAGAGAGAGAGAGAGAGAATATGATAGTTCAAGAGAAGTGCAACTGTAGAACACTAAATAAGAGTTCATCTCTTCAACTTCATAGGGCACAACTATATAGGTCACGGCAACATCATGTCATTGCAATATGATTATTCCAGCAATCTTGCTTGTTTCTTTATTTCAAATGATTTAACTAGAGTACCATACTCGTTCTTATTTTCGCATTCTCTCGGCATCGAATATGGGAGCTTCCGGGTACCGGACACTAGCATGTCGGGTACGTGACGCCGCAGGTGCGAGCGACTCGTTTGGCGTTGGGAGAGGTGACGTACTGTTGGAGATTTGGATCCTTGATGTACCCGCAGAGGCACGGCCTCTGCTCTCGCAGCTTGCTACAGCACAGAGCTGATGGGGCCGCGGAGGACGTGATCGCGGACAGGCACGAGCTCAGCTCCGTGGCGGCGCACGTCACCGCTTCTGCTACATGGACTCGATCTGCCGAGAGAAGCACAAGTACTGCTACGAGAACCGCCGCAAGCAAGCGTGGAGATGGGGAGCGATGGGATGGATTGGCCATGATCTTCAGTGGGGAGCGAGCGATAGGAGACTGGAGAAGTTGGTGGTGGTGTTATGTTGTGTGGCCAAGGCGAGGGATGGGAGATTTATAGAGATGGCATTTCAATTAAATATCGTAAAAATTATTTTGAACCGAATTTTCTAATCACATATTTTAAGAAACAATGACATTCAATACATGCATGTAACATGTTTTGCGTTCTACTATCATATGTGCATGCGATGAGTAGTGCGTCGTTTTTTTTTTTTTTTGTGTACGCATATTAGGACAAGGAATTGACGAGTCCCATCCTCCATTTGTAAAATTTGACTTGTATTTTCGTCGGTGCCTAATCTTTAAGGATATGTTTTTATATTTGTTCCCAATAATCGCCGTGTTTTTCGGGGCATCTTTGGGCAAGGGAAACACAATAATAATATATATGGAGGGAAGGAAGGAAAGAAAGAGGACCAAAGATTGCCGGTCTTTTTGTTTCTAGAAAAATTTTCGCGACAAACTTTATTGATGTAATTGTGAGGAATGATATCATGTATATGACGAATCATTATATAAATAACTGCGCAAAGGATCACTTTTTTTTTGTTACTTTGCAAATCTTACACATAAGTTTTCAATATCGATACGAGTATGGTGAATATGGATTTTTTATTACGTCTATGTTAATTTCGACGTGCTGACACGTAAAACTGAGTTCTATTTAGAGAAATGTTAGTTAATTTTTGATACAGCTGGCGGAGTTTATTTTCCATTAGGAGTGATCGGAAGTAAAAAAAGAAGAAAAAAACTCATTAGCATGGTCCTTCGAGTCTAATGTGAACTGAAAACCCAATTTTCCACGCTCAGTGGGTCGCGTCAAACCTCCCTTCATTTCCTCTGTGAAATGGAACGCCCTTAGATTTTTAATTGATGGCAACATCATCATCATCATTATCACATAGAATTTGAGAAATGCAAACCACCCTTCATACTATTATTGCTGAAGGGGGCAGGGACGTCGGGAGGAGAATAACAAAGAAGAATGTGGATGCATCAAAGTTGGAAAATAGAAAATAGATAATTAAGAGACTTTATTAGTTCATTCAGTTTCGATGTTCGGCCACGTGATAGGAATTTGGTTGCCTTTGAATTCAACAGAATACTTGGAAATCATTCTTAACAGCAGTCGCCCACCGGGGGCGTGCCAATTTGGTTCCTCGCAAGTGTTCGGGGAGCCACATAGATTGCAGAATAGTTCTGAATGCGTTGAACCGGTCGCCATGCCGCGAAACTTCCTCTTAATCAAAACACAAGGAGGAACTATTTGATTGTTCTTATGATCTGCTCTTGACCGGAAGTCAACTTGCTTTACTCTTCCACTAATGGTGAAGGCGCTCCAATTGAGATGATTCTTCAAAGGGAGCAACAACTCTCGAGCATAGAATTCTAGGTAGATATTATTGTTTAAATATTGGATGATAATACATTATTCCCATAATAACACCAAAATTAGATTAGCAACATCAAATTAGATCATTGCTAATCACGTGTTTTATGTAATAGCACTACTTACCTCATGAATCATACAATGCACAAGTCAAAATTCAATTAAATGGTGTAACGACTATTTACACTTGATGGTGTGAATAACCGAATATGTACAGTCCAACTAATTCACCCCCAAAAGTTCATTCCTCAACCATTAATATGCGGTTTTCTACAATAACTCGCTTCTTTTGTTGTTGCTTATGGTATCTGCAAATCCAGCCCAACGTACTCATAGAAGGAACATTTTATTTGGAATGTAAGATTTTTCAAGCAACAATTTTTTATTGATTAAAGTAGTAACTTTGCATCAGTAAATAATCACGACATCAACAGGAGTAAGGAGGTATCCTCGCGTTACTAAGGTTATGATAATAAATAGTTTGGCACTCTAGGAACAAAATTGTTTAGAAACGACCACATCAACTAGAAAAAGGAGAGGTGACAACATTTGCGAGCGATGTGGTGGATAAAGCTACACAAATGCACAATCAACTTTAAAATTTACATCGACACCAGATGAGAATTTGACAATTTTTGCCAGCGACTTAGCACTTGGAAACGCGTACAAGACAACAGCAGCCAATGATGAACGGGCAGGACAGAACTGAGAAGACAAAAATCTAAAGTTTTATTCGAAAAATAAACCCCCAAAAGAAAATGGGAAATAAAGACCTATTCTTTCTCATCTTTTCTCTATTCTTGATTCAATATTATATCACCTCGTCGAAGTCAAAAGAATTGATTGAGATCATTTACACGTAAAGAAAAAATTTCAAAACTGCCCATTTCATAGAGGTTGATCCTCCTGGCTTTTGGCCCTTCCCCGGAGCATGTCTGTGAAGTTTCCTCTCATTATACGCCTGAAGCGTGTGTCCTCCATCGGAGGCTGTGGTACCGCCTTTGGCGACTCTGCTTGTTCTACTGGCGTCTCCGCACTTTCTTTCTTCCCAAGAAGTCCTCCCTCACCGAAAAAACTAGTCATAGAAGTCGGAAGCCCGAGATGAGCACCCATCACTTTGCTGATAGCCTCCAAAGTTCCACCCGATCTTTCCTTCAGTATAATTTCTAGAGCTTCCTTGTGAGCTGGATCAAGTGCATCCAAGTCTTTCAACAAGTTTTGTATGGCTGGTATGAGGAAATCCCGGACGCTAGTTGCAGAGAGATCTGCAGCAAACAAGATGCAGCAGATAAATCGTGAGTGGATACCAAACAAGGCAAGTATAATGAGCATATGAACGCATCATCCACTTATAAGTAAACCAACTTAGACGACGCACAAAACAATGGTTAATTTAGCAATTGATGCCAGTCAGCTGAACATGTTGCTACCTATAAGCAAAATATGTAAACAGATAAAATAGGTTGGATGAACTTTCTGATGTCCCATCTACCAACTTGCAACACACAATGAGGAAATAAACGCCCAACAAACCATTTTTTCCAGAAATAAAATGGTAAATGATCAAGCAGATCGCAAACTTGAAGCAAATACATGAATGCAGTCCCAAAAGACTGGAAATAACAAGCGAGTGGTGGTGAAATTAACACAGATGGCCACTTCTCAGGGCATCTGAACAACTATCCAAAAGATATACTAAGCTCACACAACCTGAGAACACAGAAGATGAAGAGAGTAAATATTGATAACCCATGCATAGCAAGAGGCACTTCATTTAGTTTTTAGTAATAAACCAGCATCTTCCATGCCATTGAGCTAGTGGCTCATAGGTTTCTCACAAACACAGATTAGAGATACTATTTGGAGAGGGAAATGATCGCACTCTGAAAGAAGATGAAGCGTTTACTTGAGATTTTTCTTCCAATTACTAACCTGTAGTATCCAGAGCACGAATAGATTCACAAAAGGCATTGGCTCTTTCACGACGACGAATCACATCACTGGCAGGAATTGGTATGGTGGTGAAGTGAAAAATCTTGGATAAAAGATGTATCTCTTGTTAAAGAAACAAAATATCAGATGAAAACGTGCAAGTTTCAAGTAGAAATCTAACTCCTAGCCAACAAACTTAAGGCTGATAAAAGCAAAGACCAAAAGCAAAACAAGCAAGAGCACAGTTGATCTTATGAAAAGATTTGGAGGATATAATCCCTCAGCTGTTCTGTTGTATGAGGTACAGCTACCCCTAGTGCACGAACAACAGCAATAGTAGCTTCATGTGATCCATCTTCAAGAAAAGCATCCATCTGTACCCGTATCTTGTCGACAATCTGTTTGACATGATATGATCAGTAAATAAAAAATAATTGTCATTTAAGATTTCACATTCAACTTACTGGAGAAACTTTACCATGTCATTTTTAAAGTGTTGGGCCACAGCTCCAAAAGCATCTATGCTTGCATACTTCACATTTAAATTCTGATCAGATCCAAGAGTCACCAGAGCAGGAAGAACATGAGTTGATGCAACTTTTGCATCGATGTAAGGAACCTACGACATGATTGAGACATATTAAGTTTCAGATAGATCACTCGTTGCATGAAGAAATCCAAAGTATACAGAAGCTTACCATGACTTTTAACAAGTTGGCTGCACTGATCTTCATATTTACATTTGAGCTAACAACCATTTCCCACAATATGCCAAAGATCATGGCATGATGCTCTTCAGATGTACTGCAAATTTAAGGAGGAAGAAACTTCATTAGATGAACAATAGGATACGGAGCGTAAAAGCACGTGGGGATCAAGAAAGACAGACCAAAGGAAGCGGACAGCATAAAAAATCTCAGTTTCTTGCTTTGTCTGACTCTCCATCCCTGTTTCTTGAACCAAGAGCCTTCTTAAGTACTCTGCCAACTGTTCTCTCTTGCTAGGAGCACCTAAAACACCAGCGAGGAGAAGCGGCAAGACACACATTGTGGCAATTCTCTCAGCAACAGCAGTTCTTGGTTTCAAACCTGTTACCAAGGAAAGAATTTCTGACTTTCAAATGCCAGAAGGAAGTGATAATTTAAGATCACATATTCATACATCAGTGATCTAACAAACGCCACTATTCCACATACCCCAGGCTTCTTCTAGTACCCCATCTTATTTAGTGATGCGGGCACTTAAGGAACTTCATTTGCATGCCAGTAAAAGCATATCTAGTTGAGAAATTACTTTCAGTGACGTGAAGAAGAGAAAAATACGGGGATATTTTACTCCTTGGCATCTTTTCTTTTGGAGCAAGCAATATCTCTAATGTTAGTGAGAGCAAAAGTGAAAATTAAAGGTCATGAACAGTCTGAACAAGGTAAGAATAGGTTTCAAAAGCAAGATACCGTCGGTGAAATTTGACCAATGTGCAAAGGGAACACTAGCTTTGTTAACATTTCTCTTCATTACCTTTGATTTTTGTACGGCCAGTAGGCGGGAAGTACTCCAAATCAGCATCGTCCCCGACTGCCACCATAAATATGGGCAACATTATCTGCGTCAGGTAGGAATCTCCAAAATGTTCTGATACTGATAATAGGAACTGGATTATTATGGCATAGTCAGTAATTATAGACAAATGCCTGAATAAACATTAAAAGTAAGAAGTTAGAGAATCAAAAGAAAACCAAGAGGAGAACTCCACCTTTGTGGTTCGATTTCTTAAATTGTCTTCTTTCTGAGGCAACAAGCACATCAGCAGTATTAGATCAGGAAAGCAGTCTGCATGCATCCATTCAAATGCAGGCCACTCCAATCTTCCCCTGAAGACAAGATTAAATTCAAACCAGGTATAGCAAAGAAAGGATTTAATAAGGTAAATTATGGTGTTAACCAGAAACAGAAAACTTACTCAGAATACAGCTCCAATAAGGAACTCGAAATTACAGTTCCTGTTGATTCCGAAGCAGAAGAAAACGGGCATGTCTCAATTGCTTTTTGATATACAAAGGGAAGCAATTCTGAAAGCATCCTCAACAGAACATCGATATTCCACCGCTCACGTTCTCCTAAAACATGAAGATGCGACTCCACAGAACCCTCAACTCCCGAAAGTGGTGGACAGCGCTGATGTACAAAGGAAGAAAATCATTGGAGAACCATATGTAAATGAGAAGCACGAACAGAAGTAACCGAGAGACTCAAACAACCCTACCTGAGCTGAGCTTAAAGTGTGAGAGAGTAAAACTCTAAGGACATGGTCCAACATCTTTCCCCAAGTCACAACTGCTGGAACTAGTTCCTTCAGAGTAGTTTCTACCACCACACCAGAGGGATCACAGACCAGTTGAAACATCAACTCCTCAACCTATCAAACAACAGAATGTTCAAACAAAAGAATCAGTATGCCTCGTTTTTCTATGCACTCCTGGGACAAGGTACACTACAATCGGGGGATCCACTCTCTAGACCACATGTCATCAACCTGTTCTAGAGCTTACATTGTAGCCAATTCTGGCAAGAAGTCAGATTTCGTCTCCATGATTGCCTCAAGGGATATATAGTGAGGCTGACCTTGAAATATTTGTCCGTGTTTGGAAAGAGAGGCAGCAGCAAAGTCAAGTTGTGCGCAGCAGCTTCTCGGACAATGGTAGCAGAATCCTCCACCAGTTGTTGAACAATTGACAAAATAAGAGAATCACGAATCTCAGGCCTCACAAATTCTCCAAGTTCACCACACGACTGAGCAACAAGCAGTCTACGCTCCTCGTACATGTGGTTTATCTAAAGACAAAAGGCCAAGGAGATCAGTATTTAAAAAACTAAAAAAAGAGGACAGGAAAAAGGCAAAACTGGACAGTCCTCGGCACATGGGATTTGGTACTCACTTGTTCCCAACACTGAGGAAGCAATTCTGTTTCTGTTCTCATCTCTCCCACATTCTTGGCAAGGGTAACACAAGCCTGAAAAGAAAACCCACCAGATTAAGCACTGTGATCAATCACAAAGTTCAGTATGAAAAGCAAGTGGTGTTCTTAACAAATGACCTACATCCATTATGATTCGCCTCTGTTGTTCATCCGGACGTTTGATTAAATTAAATAACGTATGTGTCAAGGAATCTCTTGTGCTGCTATCTGGATGCCGCTCAATTGCACACATGATCAGAGGAAGAAGCTCCTGAAATCAACAAACCTCGTACGATGTCAAGGCCATCCCCCTCGTGCGTGAAATAACACTTGAGACATATTTTATAGTAACCAAAATGCCAACCTCTCGATGGTTGATCAGAACATAAGGGACTATCTTTGGTAGAGCATCTGCAAGGATTTGAATTGTTTCCGGACCCTGTGAAGCATGCATTTACTTCAGCTAAATGCAACTAAATCGCAAACAACATCTACAAGAGCTCATTGTAAGGGTTTCTCCTCCTCAGAAAGGACACGAGTGATCTCAATATTCCAATACATCGTGCGACTTTTGTTTAAAGAAAAGGAGGGAATAAAAAATGCAGCCACCCAGCCAACAAGCACTTCAGCTGCTGCAGTTGAGATGAATATATAAAAACATCATACGCTTGACCCTTTAAGGCATTCTATCGGAAGAAATGTTAGCTTACCATCCTTTCTTTGACAGCTCCACCCTTTAAATCATCAGAGTTTGTGAGGATCCCACTATCCTCATTTGGCACTTCACCATTTTGCTTGGCAACACTGTCACCATTACTAAAAGTGGGGTTCTCAGGTGAAGGTTTAATAACCGTATCTTGCAAAACTTCCTGAGGTTTAGGAGCATCATCACCAAAGGCTTCAACAGCAGGTGAACGGCTGGGGCTAACCAGCCCATCCCCAATGCCTGGTTGACTATCAAACGACTGAGGCAAGACATCTTTATCTTCATGTATATCCACAACTTCTTCTCTCTCCCTAGGTTCTTCCTTAGAGTTGACCAAATCAAGAAAATCAGGAGCAACTAAATTTTTGGCCTTCAAAGTCTCTAATTCCTGCTGCAGCAGTTTTATTTCTTCCTTGTATCTTTCCATTATTTGAGATTGGACATGGTCAATATCAGCAGCTGCCAAGTTTCTTCCAGAAAGAGATCCTTCAATATGCATCTTTAGTGAGGTAATTTCAGCCCTGCATTCATTTAGCTCCTCCCTTTGGTGCTCCAAGGACTGCTTCAAAACTTGTACCTGATTATACATGTCTGAAATATTTGTCATCACAATATCAGCGTTAAAAGAACAAACGAGAAGTTTCAAGAAAAATTAAAAGATACCTGGGTCTCCCGATCTTTCAGATCTTTCTGCAAAGCTTCTAATGTTTTGGTCAATACACCTACTTGACCCTCTGCTGCATCTTTGCTTCTCACTAGAACTTCTTTGGCGTTAATCAAATTCTCATTTGCTTGTTGTAAAGACTCGTTTTCCCGAATCATGGCAACTTTCTCCTGCATGTAGGAAGGTTAGACTTTTTTTTGCACTTAAGCAAATAGGAATATAATTTGTATTCAAGCAACGATCAGTTTTTGAATACCCAATCCCAGGAAAACCACAGGTCTTCACATGTATATGTGTTTCGATGGAGCTCAAACTTTCTTGCTTCAACTACATTTAGTCGAAAAAAAATCCAAAAGTTGGCCCAGAAAGACAAAGACACATCCAAAAACAAATTATTGATTAATGTCAAATAGCTCATAACAATTGAACAGCACTCACAGAGTCACAGCCATGTGAAACAGAAAGAGTATGTTAAAAAGACATAAATTACAGTCAGTCTCCATGCTTACAACAGAGGAAAAGGTAGTGACTGGAAACATAGGACAGAATAGGTCACGCTGGAATGATGCGGATATAGTACTAGTCATCAAGAACAAGCACAACTTCTAGAAAGGCTTAAGCTCGGGGGATAGAAGGGTAGTAAAAGAGTGCTAGAGTGACCTTAGCAAAAGTGAAAGAGGGAGTTTGTTATCTAAGTGCCTGAGGAATTTCTCAATCTCACCCAACACTTGGAAAAAGAGCACATGCAAATCACTACACCAACTTAAAAGAAAAGTAATTTTATCAGGAATCGCCTATATTGCTGCAAGTACCTCAGCTGCCTCTGTAGTGGATGAAAGATACTGATAATAGTAATGTCTTAAAGCATCTGGCACACGTGCTGATGTTTCCTGCCACTCGTCAAGGTTCTGGTCTGTGACCTGCAGAAGAAAATTGGACCTTTGTTACAATGTTCTGAAAACAATTTAAGGACAGACAAATGCGCTTCCATAGGATCTTATTCTCTGTAATGAGCCACATGGATGGCTACTTTATAAATTGAAAAAAAAATGTTTGAAATTTAAAAAATGTTCACTAAAGCAGTACTAAGAAAAAGGGTATCTTGATAAAAACTGATGTACCTATTCACCACTTTCAAAGGTTCTCTAAATACTTTATCACGCTAAATAAACTAGATTTCCCAATTGAAGAACCCATTAGGAAAATTGAAGTGTGGTTAGACCAACTACTTTATTGGATGTTGGTTATATAGCCATCCATTCGAGTTTCAACCAGGCCTATGTTACATATGTATTCAGCAATTAAGAACACTAAAATGGACCCATGCAATGCCACGAATCAACTTAATCTTTTATGAAACACACTTTTTGGGCTAACGAATATTTCAACATCATCATCTCATATGCATCCTGATTAGATGGTGAATCAACATGCTTAGATTTTAAGTTTATCTGTTGCAAAAGAGAGAATTTAACTATTTCAAGACATCTGATAATAGCATTGAAGTATTCTCATCTACAGTAAATATTTATTTCCATATTATATTAGGCAATAACAAAGCATGATGATCTATACATACATTGATATAATTACAACGAAAAATGAATGTTTGTGTATGAAATTAAATAAAAAGATATGCTAACATAAAAAGATCTTCTATGAGTCGATAAAAAAAATAAAATGAACAAATGGTGTAAAAGGAAATTAATTTTCTATAAAAAATTTGATCATAAACACTAATTTCTTTATTAGACTTATTTCCTTCTAACTTAGTATGATGGGATGAACTAATTTGATAACAAAAAATCAATTCGATAAAGAAAAATCAATTCTGCAAAAAGTAAGAGCCTTATCAACAGAAAAAAACCCAAAATAAAAAGAGGAGAAGACACTGGAGACGACAGTGTTGGGAATTGAACCCTCAACCTGGCGCCAAACAAGCACATCAGTTCCCCAACCACCGGGCTAATCATGCTTCTTCCTTAAATTTGTGTAGCACTTATATATAAAAACAAATGTGCAAGTCAGTGTGGTTGGGCGGCCAATCAAAGATTGACACATGGCGTTCTGAGGTGGATGCTCAAGGGCTTCTATCTTGGTATACCACATTTATATATTTAAAGATTCTAAAAAAATAGAGAATAGTCGGAAATGCTAGTTCCAGTACATTCATCCCTTCTGATTGTTTGTTATAATACTCATAGTATGTTCAAATAGTTTACTTCTTTTATAACAACAAAATACCATAAGTAACAGATAGTTCTACCGTAGAAACCGTGGTTACCTACTCTACTGACTGCAAACATGATACCCAGGAATCACTGTTCGGTTCATCTAACACAGTTTGTGAGAACAGACAAAAGGAGATGGAGATTTAAATCAAGTTTCAAGATTAAGAATCAAATCCAGAAGGAGAAGAACCAACGTATAATAGGTAAGGTCCTAATCATCAGAAGCAACATATGCAATAGAACTGTATTCACGATGTCCTCCATACCTCCTCATAAAAAGTCATTGCAGTCAGCCTGTAGCCTGCTATAAGCAAATATTCTTTCACCGCACAGTTAAGATCGCACCGTTCGTTATCCTTTAAAGGGCCCAGGTCAGAAAATGAAATATCCCTCTTTTGTCTCTGTACATCCTGTCCTCCTTTTGTAGACTCTACATTAGGAACTGCAAGTGCATCAAAGTTTAAAAGAAATCATTGCCAGAATTATGGGAAGCCCATGTATATTCATGACTATTGTGATACAAGTGTTCCTGAAAGATTGGAATATTGGCATAGCAGCGGTCATAAGTCCCATCGTCAATCTGCACTGTTGTAGCATCTAATTGGAGCACTGTTTATGAATGAGCTTTTTACCAAAAGAAACCGTCAACTCATTAATATGAGGGGGAGCATGAATACTGTTTTACATACTTCTACTCTGGAAAACAACTGTTTTTCTTTGTTGGCTTTTCTCCACAACTGAATGGTAATTTTAAGAAGAAAATAAATACGGTATCATCAATGATTTAATAATTGACATGTGGAAATTTATTCGTCCTCAACAAGCCGAGCTAAGACCTACAAAAAAAGCAGAGCCTACCACTTAATTCATTTGCAGAAATATCTGATTTCTTCTGCAATTCTGTCTTCAACTTTGTGATATCCTCTTGCGCCAAACGGAGCTCGTATTCACAGAAGGCCATTTTTTCCTCCAATGCTTGTTTCTCTTCGAGCAAACTCTGAGGGTCTGCAACTGCTTGTGAAACAAAAATAACATGATATTGACCATGAATGTTTCAAAAGAAATCATGTACTCAAAGTACACGTAGATCGATGTAAGAT
This sequence comes from Syzygium oleosum, assembly GCF_021117445.2. Lineage (NCBI taxonomy): Eukaryota > Viridiplantae > Streptophyta > Magnoliopsida > Myrtales > Myrtaceae > Syzygium > Syzygium oleosum. The sequence continues at coordinate 1,223,601 of NW_026607532.1, read as the reverse complement.
GCTAAAAGTCATCATGGACCACAGTAAAAGTTCACAGCACAATGTCAAAGGGATGCAAACTTCCAGATCCTAACTTCCCATTTTACAGAACAGCAGGACTGGAAACTAATGAGCAAAATTCCACAACATATAACACGAATAATAAAACATCATAAGAACTTCAACCATACATGGACAGTTGGGGACAAACACATTAACAAGCAGCTTCCTAACTAAACTAGAAACTTATTCTCTCTCTGAGATACATTAGAACGTATGCAGAGTCTCCATTCAAATGGAAGATATGAAGTTAGGAAACAAACCAAAATTAATGAAGAAGCAGACCTTAGCAGCACTATGAGTCCTCTCCAATCGCCACAACCTATCATCCTCTAAAATTGTAACTTGACAGGAGCTCTCTTCCCCAAGACAAGTTCGCCATTTTTAACTATATAGAAGATCGTGCTATTGCCACGGCCAATACTCGAAGAAACCAAACACTAATTCTGTGCAGCTTCATATCAATTGATCATCATAGTCCCCCGAACTGCCTCAATCATTTACGAGGGTTAACAGGCTCAAGAAGATCCAAAACTTCGGAAATGAACAAATCAAACAGGAAAAACTCCAATTCACCATCGAACAGCAGCTCCGACTCGCGTCTCCAAGCCTCATTACCCAAACAGACATACACACGTGGCTACGCGAGCGCATCCGCGATCCCGGACGTACCTCGGAGAGTGTTGAAGCGAGAAATCTGATCGGGAGGGAAATGGGAGGGATCCGCGAAGAACTCCCGGAGGCGGATGGCCTGGGCGTCGCGGCCATCGTCGAGGAGCTCGTGGAGGAGCTCGAACGCCGTCAGCAGGTAGTTCTCCTCCAGCAGGAAGTTCACCGCGCAGTTGCACAGGGACGATCGCTCCACGTCCATGGAATCCAGCAGGTTTCAGGCTCGGATCGCGCTCGGCAAATTCAAATCCCGCATCCGGAAGGCCGAAGAGCTCACGCCGAGAGCTCCCCCTCCGCCGGCGATGGCGGTGGAGATTCGGGATCCGAGACGAGATCTGTCGCCATTAAAATGGGAGTTTGAGCTCGAGATTTTGGATTTTTATACGTATTGGCGAGACGAAGTGTGATGTTCTCGGGGGCTCTGTAGTCGATTTTTGTGTTCGGCTGTGCCGCGGTAGCGCCGGAGCTCGAGGAGACGGTCGTTCTTGGACGCACGATGAGATCGGTCGGCAAAACGGAGGGCGCGATGGATCAGATCTGATGGGAGTTTCGGTGAGCCTCGTCGCAGAAGAAAGCGCGCGCCACGTGAGCTTCGGGGATTGGTGGACCGTCACCGTTTGTCAAGAGTCAACGCCCGCCCTTTATCCCACTTCGAGACTCCATACAGACTTACAGAGCAATGGTTTTTTTTTTTTTGTGTGAAAAAAAGTTATATTTAACGAGACTTGCGAGAATTATCGATTTGTTAATTAGGAAATTATCCGCAATTAATGCAGCTTTTGATATTCCTGGTAGCTCTTCATTTTTCTGGAGGCTTTTGCTTAACTAAGTGTATTGTCGGTCGTATGATTTTTCTTTTCCGAACGTCAGATTGCAACATCAAATGTCGACTTACATTTTGATAGCCAAATTTAGCGGTAAACTAATCAAGAAGCCAAAGTCGAAACAAGACTAAAAATGGAATATCGCCACAAGCAATGTCAATGAGGACGATTTAGTATCTCAAAAACTCGAGATCACGAGAGTGAAAGAAAGGGCGGAGTTTATTTCTAGTTTTTTATGCAATTGAATCTGAATCTCCAAAATTCCCGATAATATCACAGTTACATGCCGACTTATCTCAAATCATATTACATGATCGGTACATAAAAGTTACGCGCAAAATCTTTCCTGCAAAGCTATCGGCCCCTTTCGCCCCGGCGTCGCTCTCATACTTTGCTATGGTGAAATACATTTCAATGGCGGGGCAAAAAGCCAAGACGTGATCTGGTTAAGAAAGATTATTACGTGCTTTCGGAGCATCCTCCGTCGAACATCCAATTAATTACGACGGTCGCATTGGATTAATCTCTGTCCACCATGCTTTTCTGTGGAGTCTTGCCGTGGAGGCCCCCCCTCTTCGAATGACGACAGATGATACTAAGAAACACGTGAAATTGGTCCCTTTTTTTTAGGTATGTTGTTCGTATTGATACTGATACGTGGTGCGCTATCGGTTCATCATGTAATCCTGTCTCTGTCCCCAGCCCCCGAAGGGGCTCTTGGACATCCACGAAAAGTAGGACCATTGGTATCTTCTTCGAGACACGGGCTCTAGAATGTAGGTAAAGTTTGATTTACATGGGATTTAAATAAATATATATATATCTTATTAGGAGTCATACATTTAAAGAATTGATGATTGAAGAACAATATAAAAAGGGATGATTAGACATCATTTAAACGTTAGAAATATAAAGGAATTGAATAAATGAGCCAACGGAGTGGATTCTTCGATTCCAACCTCTATAGGATTTGCTATGGTTGGATGCTCCGGTACCGAATCCTTTGTTTGAGAATTCTTAAGTACTAACATTAAGTTGCTTTCTCCTTACCAAAAAAAAAAAAACATTAAGTTGCTTTCTCGATAAAAAAGAAGAAGGGCAACTAGTAAATAGTAAGGGATATGATTACTAATCAAATACCCGTTATCAAGGGATGTACAAAAATCCACGTACGTGTGTATGTATGAGATAGAATATACGATTCAATAAATACTCAAACCTCGTTTATTCCGGAAAAACTCTCTTTCATGTCTATATGAGATATAAGGTTTCGCATAAGGATTTTGTTAGCAATCAAATTAACAAAATTTGTTATTTCTAGCGCAGTATCCCTCTTATTATATGTAATTATTGTTAAAATTCAAACATTTTCTAATTCGGTATATGGTTAACGAGCAACAAGTGCTCTGAGGGTGCTCGTTCAAAATACGGGAAGACCTACAATTTCCTCATTTCCTGAAATTAATAAAATACCCAAAAGAAAATATCAAACGAAAAATAGATGGCTGAGGATCCACTGAATACTACAGCCAATCATCAGAACTCCAAGCCACGCTGCCGCTCTATCTTCCTCATTCCAAATATGCCTGTCCTGCGCAGCAGATGCTCCTGCTGCGTTGGCTTCTTGGACTCATCGCCCACGTCCAGAGGCTCAGCTCCATCCTCCTAGCTCGCTCAGACAACCTACGCACTTACCTAAGCAACGATACTAGGTGATCTTCGCATTCAGATAACCCTCTTTTAAGTTGCAAATTTAGATTACAGCCAGAAGCCCCCAGAGTGTTTTTCTCATCATGGTATTGCAGGGTGCGAGTTAGTGTTCCGATTGAAAGCTCTCTTTCGGTCCCCGAGTTTGAGAAATTTTCGCTTTGAATTTTGATTGCTGAACCGAGATTGGGCATGGAAAGGAGGAGACCTGGTGACAGAAACATTGGCTCTGTCAAGGCAGCCATCAATATGTACGGAGAGAGGATTCTTGAGAGCACCCCAGCTTTGAGGAATACCCAGAAGAACTTCCCCGAGGTATCACGTTCATCACTCTTGGATGAATTTTTTTTTATTTTAGACAGTTTTTAAACCATGTCGCTTAATGCTTATTTGAAGTATATGCAAGTTTGTCGTTGTTTAATTCATTCGAATTCCAATCTCGTGAAGAATTCTTCTTCGAGAGCTAAGGAATTGCTTCTGGCCAAGAGGGACATTACCCGGCACCGCGAGAGCAGAAGGAATGCCGAGTCCGCAAGAGCCGAGGCAGAAACCGAGCTCTCCGAAGCGAGGAGCAAGGTCAAGAATCTCAAAACGCTGATCGAGGTGTCGAGCTCTAATGTCAAGTCGCAGCTGCGTGAATTCGATAAGGGAACGAGGCCGCAGGCGCTGCAGAGTGGTAGGAAGAGCGAGAAGTCTCGGTATGAAGAAGTGACGAGAGAGCTCGAACACGTCAAGCTGGAACTGAGCAAGCTTAAGCTGGACGTGGCTTCAGTGCTGGAAGAGAAATTGCGGGTGCAGAAAGAAGCGGAAGCGTCAAGCTCAAAAATGCGGTCTTCCATGAGCTCGGCTGAGGCGCTGAGGAAGGAGATCGAGGAAGTTGGTGAGGAACAGGTGCTGGTCGAGTTGGCGCAAATCGAAGCTCTGAAGGAACACGCAGTGATCGAAGCTGAGAGAGAGAAGGAATTGAGCGAATACTCGAACAAAGTGGAAGAAACGAAGCAAAAGATGAATCATGTGAGAGAAGAAATTGAGAACTCGAAGGAGCTAGGGGCTAAACTAGCTGTAACATTATCTGATGTCTATGTGCTGCAGAATGAGCTGAAACTAGTGAGAGATATGGACAAAAGGGTTCCGATGGACAATGGCTTCCATCATCCGGAAGACGGAATCGAAAAAGGCGAGGAAGATGAAACTTCCGTCATGTTACGGGCAGTCACGGAGGAATTAGAGGAAGCGAAGAAAGAATTGGCAACAATTAAGGAAGAGGGCTTTCAATTCATGTCCTCCATGGACATAATAAGGAATGAGTTGAGGTTTGTCGCAGAAGAAAGAGCACGGCTGAAGATAGCAGAGGAGAAAACAGAATTAACTGTCCAAAGTCTCAATTCGAAGCTGCTGAGAGCGAAATCCAAGTTGGAAGCCACGACAGCAGCCGAGGAGAAAGCTAAGTCGATCGTTTCCAATCTCTCGCTCACCCTCGAACAGTTAAGGACAGAAGCAGAGGCCGCGAAGAAAGAGAAGGAGTTAATTTTTGAAGAGACGGAAGAGATTAAGGAAGAGATTCAGAAAACTGAGGGTGAGATAGATTTGACTGATGAAAGACTACAAGCTGCTATGCAGGAGCTTGTAACAGTCAAAGCCTCAGAAGCGCAAGCTCTTGAGAACCTCGGAACTCTAATTGAGAACACACTGAGAGAAAGAGCAACCGTATCTCAGCATAGCTCTTCGATCACTATTTCAAAATTCGAGTACGATTACTTGACAGGCCGTGCCACTGGGGCCGAAGAAATCGCAGATAAAAAGGTTGCGGCAGCTCAGGCTTGGATCGAAGCTCTGAAGGCAAGCGAGAGAGAGATCCTGATGAAGAGTGAGCTGGTGCATAGAAAGGGGAGAGAGATGAGGGTGGAGGAAGAGCAGCAGGTGTATCGGATGGAAAGGTCACTCTCTGCAAAGAGAAGGGTCGAGGGAGAGATAACAAATTGGAGGCAAAAGCGGGATAAGATCTCAGGAAGCGAGAATGCTCAATTGGCTTTGCCGAGAAAGTCGCCGAGAAAACTTAGAGTGGACAATGCCGATTTTTCTCCAGCCAGAAGAGCAAAGTTCCGCAAGTCCAGTTCACCTGGAACCCGTCTTCTGACTCGGTCACCTTCGATAGCTCTCAAGAAGAGAAAGAAGGTGATGCCGAACCTAACCAAGATTTTCAGTGGAGGAGATACGAAGAGGAAGTCCAAGGTCCTCCAAGCTTGAATGGCTATCCAAACCAAAGTGCTCTTTCAGTAAGTTTTAAGGCGGTGCAACTGTTTTTGCATGAGACAAGACTAGGATGGTCAATGTTTGCCAGGATTCGCAGGTGGGAGCTCGCACCTGCATCGTTCACGTTGTGAGAGCTTCAAGTTTCAAAGGCTATTGAAAGAGTGCATTGGGAGGTTGGTTTTTTTTCCTGTCCTTACATCGGTTCTTGACATCGTTGAGCTCCGGCTTCAGCGACAATACCATTGGCACGGCACATTTCTTTGAGTTTTTCCTTGATCTTGTCCCACTTTCCGTGAGCCGTGTCTGATCTAGTCGATCTTGTACAAGGAGACCAAATGGCTGCCGAGTTAACTTTGATTACCTGCATACAAAAGAAACTGTTATATCGTTCCTATTTTTCTGTTTCTTTCCCCGTTTTAACACAAGAAAGTGTTGCATTTCTATGTGCAATTCCTACTCCTGGTAGCCTGGAAAAGAGATACTGATGACACCGGTCGGTATATGAAATGATTGATAGGCGAAGTTATCATCTGTCGTGATACTAATGTCTGCTTTAAGGATGAAAAGCGACTACTAGTGGTCAGCGCCAATCTGCAATTCGACGTGGAATATTTTCGGGACTGAATGGCTATCAGCATATAAATATGCATCCTTCGATCAATGCAAAGATGATGCACGCTAGAACGTAGCAAGCAAGAGACCAACGCACCAAACATCCGAGAAGCTTATGTAACCAGATTGAGAATATGCACTTAGCCACAACGACTAGCACAGCATGTCCAAATCCTCAATATCCAGGAGCTTGTGAATATGAATTGCCCGAGAAAAATAATAAACTAGGCTCTGATCACTTGGGACATTAAATTTCCATCGGACAGAGCCTCTTTGAAGATCTCATTGCTAAAAAATGTCAGCGAACTTTAGACAATCCTGAACATGTAAACTAGAACAGAGTATAGCAGAGATAGCTTTCTCCTGCTGAAAACATGACTGTGATTCGAATCACACAAGAGAACAAGATAGTCGCCCTTTTCTCTTTACCTTGTCCCGCATAGTTGCCCGAGTAGACCTGGACTTGAGTATCACCATCCCCCTCCGCCGCAGGTGACAAAAAGAAAAAACAGAAGAAAGCGCCTAAAAGTTAATGTGCATTACAAGCTCTCGATGCGGCCACATCCACAGTCTTGCTGGAAAATTATTAAGATCAAGAAAACAAAAGTAATGTAGACAAGGACACAATTCTGAGATTATGCACATCAACCCATTTTCAGAATCTGTGAATAAAATACATTCTCCCATAGAGCACCCTGCCACTAACATCACCTGTTTAGTGAACCCCTACTCAAATAGTACTGCCCCTCATTAGTGTTTGCATTTGGAGCAGGTAGTCTTTAGTGAAGAAAGACTCCCATATCGTGTGTTAAAGATGTTAAGCACCAATGAGATATCAGCCACTAGTAACCATCATGACAGCTTTTACTATTATTACCAATATCTACTGGCCAAAATAACAAATCTAATTAAGGGTTAAAAATCAGAGCCAAATGCCAACTCAGACAACTTCTTCAAACAAAACTTTCACTTGGCAGATGGATCGAACTATCAAGAGAGAAGACGATCCACGATCACAACTAAAAATAATGCTCTGTGAAACTGGTGTTTGATGCATGTGTCATCCACTAACAGGAACCATGATGCATAGCACCAAGAACAAATAAAGAAATAATCAGTAACTCGTGAAACTGTAATATTTATTTTTGTCACAGTGAACACAAAAACACTGCTTCATACAAGTGGCACAGAAGAAAAGTCTGAGAAACATCAACACTTCTATTGAAACCTAAATATTCTTTCACTTGAAATGCCTCACCGTGGCATTTAGGTTTTACTCTGTTGCTTCATGCGATCAGTATTCAACTGGGCCAACGCCTCTGTCAGCAATAAAGTATTCGCCTCAGTCATGGTCTGGTACTGAGAAGGCAATGTTGGAGGTAGTGGCTGAGATTTGTAGATTTGGAGCCGCGCAGGGTCGTCGACATACTCATCATCATAATAACAAGTTTCTTCGTGCACTACATCGACGGGCTGAGGATGTTTTCGGACTTGGTTCATTTGCATGAGATTTTGCTTATTCTCAGTAACGGGTACATGAGCGAGTGGTGCTGTCCCCTGCACAGTAGTGAAAATCTGCGGAGCTAATTCCGGTTTTCTCAGAGCTTCAGGGACTTCCTTATAAGCTACCTGAGGATTCACCAAAGGACTAAAATCCGGAGCCGGCTGACTAGAGGTGATAGCCGGAGCATCACGCAATGGACCCAGCATCGGCTGATTCTGTGACTGGGCCATAGGCATAGGCATCATGTAAGTGGGATAAGACTGATTTGGCGCATAATACAATGGCTGTTGCTGCAGTTGATAAACGGGATAGTACTGTGAAACGGGCACTACAAAACCAGGGTTCTGGGACATGTAAGGCGAGGCCGTGGGAAAAAACTGGACATGTTGCATCTGATCGAATTGAGGAGTCACTGGATAACCAGAAACTGGAATAGTTGTACATGGCTGAGCACCGGAACAAAAGGTCCAGCTTTTCGATTCGAGAGTATTCGCAGAAGTCTGGGTCTGCAGGGATGCAACATGTGCAACAGGGACAGTATAGGGTCCGGTCTGCATGTTTGAATTGGCACTCGCAACACTGCTACAATCTCTGTAAATCATAGACCAACAAGAAGGGAAATAAAAAAATAAAAATAAAAAACGAACCCAATTGCATCAATCAAATGGACCACATCGTCCCCTTGCTAACAACTCTTTTTCTAGCAAATCGAAGCACAGTTTGAACGAGTTATCCTTTCAAATGTCGCATTTTGGAGATGAAATGGAATTGAAATTGAACGAGTTATCATTTCTATCTTACACTAATGCCCGCTGCAATGTAATTGCATTGAATCATCGACAACAAGTACCTTGCCATTGAATCTTGGGGATGATTCTTAGCTCCCAGCTCGTCCACATGAGCCACAAGCGGAGGCAAATTCGACAGCGAAACCGACGACGACGTGGACCCGAAAGACGAGCTCGTCTCGAGAACCACCGATTCGGCACCACCGCTGTGATCGAAGTCGTCCTCCTTCCCCACGATCCTCGCGCCCTTGAGCGCGTCGATGAACCAGGTCTCGGTCTTGGGGTGGCACAGCACGGAGGGCTGAGCCGACTCGGATCCAGATTCGGGCCTCGTCGGGAAGAGGAACAGCCTGATGCGGGAGGGCCTAGCCCCGGGGTCCGACGACGAGGAGAGGCGGTCGAGCTCGTCCATCATGACGGCGAGGTCGTCGTCGGTGCAGATGGAGATGAGGGCGTCGAGGTCGGAGTCGGGGAGCTGATACTTGAGGGCGAAGGGGGGCGCGACGGAGAGGGCGGCGGAGAGGTGGGAGGCGAGGGCGGGGAGGGAGGCGGCGGCGGCGGAGGAGGAGGCGCGGTCGACGGTGACGATGCGGGTCTCGCCGCCGTGGTAGAAGAGGGACTTGGAGTGGGGGCGGGGGGCGACGCGGCCGCCGTAGCTGCACATGAGGCGGAGCTTCGAGGACGCGGAGGGTCGCGGTGGAGGCGGCTCCATCGCGGCGGCGGCGGCGGCGGGCGGCGGGGGGATCTGCTCAGATTTCGAGTTCCAATCCCCAATGGCGTCTGGCTTCGGTTTGCTTGCGAGAATGAAGAAAGTACCGCGTCAAAGTTTGAGCTTTGAAGGCTCTGTGCTTCGTATGAAGGTTATATATATATATATATATATATTAATTAAATTAAATTAAATTAATTATAAGCTACGCGCTCGCTCGTCGGCATTGGATCTGGATAACGGGATGCGGAGACGCCGGCTGTCACGTGGTAGCCACGTGAAAATTCTTTTTCCCGATGGCGTACCATAATAATAAAGAGAGAAAAATTTAAGAGTGGGACCTTTTCTTTTCCACCGTGGGTGAATGAGAAAATTATCCAAAAAAATAATAAAGTCATCGTACGTTCGTCAATTTAGTTCTAAACTTTTAATTTCGCCTAAACAGTTCTAAACTTTCGACGGTTTTCTAATATAGTTCGTCCGACCAATTTAGGTCAAAAATCATTAACGTGACGGTCCGATCATTTTATGTGAAATGGATGGTAATTTGACGTAATTTTTTTTAAATCTTTTATTTCTTTCCTTTTCTTTTTTCCTTTATCTTCCAGGATTTCCGGTCGACTGGGTCGCCGAGGCCCCGGCGATGATCAGTGAGCAACCCCGCCAATCAGAATTAGGGAAGATGAAGGAAAAAATAAAGAAAAAATAAAGAAAATTTCTCAAAACAAGGTTGTTTTGAGTTATGTTGGACGCATTAAATCGCCAACCGTGCCACGTAAAACGGTTGGGGTACATGTCAACGATTTCCGGCATAAATTGGCCAGAATGACTACATTGGAAAATCGTCAAAAGGTTTAAGATTACATTAACCAAATTGAAAAAGTAAAGACTGAATTGATAGTCATACAATAGATTTATGATTTTTTGGACAATTTTCTTGTTGATTAATTGGATTTGAATTTGTCAACGAGTTCATAAATGGCTCATAATTGTAAATATCAAGGGCCCTAATCCACGAGTAAATCATTGACAATAATCTAGTGAGCTTCCAGTGGAATTAATGACCGATAGTCAATGATCACTGATATTTAATACATGATATTTAATAATCTCGCCCTTTTTTACCGATCAAAAAGAATTTACAATTTACATTTGCAAATCTACGATAGTAGACTTTCATAATTAATTTACAGTCATACTACCTTACAGCTTTGTAGGTGAAAATCTTGAATTACAAGATAACGCAAGAAAAATTTGCTAAAAAAAAAGAGAAGAAAGAAGTCCAGTAGCCAGCGTATTTATTCACGGCTTAATCGACAGGAAATTAATTAGCAAATTATTCAATTTAACTCCATTTACTTTTATCGGTGTGTGCAAATATTTTGAATATAGACATAGTGGAATGATCTTAACGGTAACATTAGGGTATCAAAATAGGAAATATCTACCATTGAAATACGATACCCACAGGGACATAATCTTCAACCGATCATACGAAAATCGGAGATAAGACATAGAAGTTTTGAGTTCGGCGTACTCAGTAGCTTTCTCAACGTCCGCCTCTCTCTTCGCTCGCTGAACCAGGTGAGATTCGCTCTCCATCGACGCATCTTCGCTTAGATTTTCATGGGTTTTTAGCTTGAAACTCCGAGTTTGATGACTCGTGCGATTACAATCGGTCTGATCTGGGTCCTGCATTCTGCATTCTCGTGTTACATATCTGAGCGGATGATTTCGATCTTCATCGATGAATCTGTGGATGTATCGATCTTGCTTCTGTCTTGAAAACCCTTGGGATTTTGAATTACTTGGAGGCCAAGCGATGATTCGGGGAGAGGTGTAGGTTCGATATCTTTTGCCCTAATATGCTTCCGTTAGGTTTGCTCTACTTTGATGGGGATTATTCAAGATTCGGTAGATTTGGTGGAAAAGATGACAGGGGAAGACGAGGGTAGCTGGGCGGAGACTGTTGAATGTCGATTATATTCTTGTCTGTTTGGACAAGATCATTCGATGGACAAACTTCCTCTCCTGTAACTGAATATAGTTCACTCTATCTCTCTGTTGCAGACGAGGAAAAGGACATCTCGCCTTAGTCAGATTCAGACATTCGAATAAGACATTCTGAGTATTCGAATCAACATGGGTCGTGCTAAATTGAAACTCGAACTCATATCCAATTCAAGATCCCGCAGAATCACCTTCGAGAAAAGAAAGAAGGGACTAATGAAGAAGGCCGAGGAATTCAAAATCCTCTGCGGCGTCGACACGTGTGTGATGATATACCCAATGGGGATGTCCGGCGAGAGCCTGGTCGAGCCGGAAATCTGGCCGCCGGACGGTAAGGAGGTGGAGCGCATCGTCCGCCGCTATCGAAGTGAGGCCGCAGATCGCCGTGCCAAGCACGCCACCGGACTGCGCGAGTTTTTCGCAAGCCGGAAGAGGAAGATTGATGCCGAGCTAGCCGAGGTCCGCAAGGCCAACCGGGAGGCCAAGTATCCGGTCTTGGACGGGTTCCTCAAAGATCTCTCAGAGCCTCAACTGAGGTCGCTTCTGAGCGCTGTGGGCGATAGACTCGAACAGGCGAAGACGAGGCTTGCCACGATAAAGGAGAAGAGAAGGGTTGAGATCTCGGCACCAAGTGACTGGTTCGTATCCAGCGGCGGAGTGGACCTCCATGCAAGCAGTGCAGGCTTCATGCAAGATGGGATGGTCAAAGCCGGACTGTCTTTTGAGTTCATGTATCAACAGGACAATGAGAAGAGAAGGGTCGAGACGGCAGCGCCAAGTGACTGGACCGTTCCCAGCGGCGGAGTAGACCTCCATACGAGCAATGCAGTCTTCATGCAAGACAGCGCGGTTGAAGCCGGACTGCCTTTCGAGTCCCTGTATCAACAGGACAGTTTAGTTGGATCAATCCATGATTATTCGTTACCATTGAGTTCCTTACCGCCTGAGTGTTCAACGCAGTTCGGAACCTCAAGAGGTGACTATTCGTGGTGCAGAACCGTCAATGAAGTTCAGATCAGAGCATGATGTGCGACCCCCTGCGGCAATTTTTGACACCAGAATGTTTTTCATGGTCAGGCTCAAGTCTTCAATGACCCAACCTATTCCTAAGCAACTCACTGCTACAAGAAGCCGTTTAAAGGGCCGGCAAGAGTCATCCGTTATTTTAGTTTTCTTTCAACCGTTTTGTTTTTTTTCCTTTTCCAATAAAAGCTTCGACACGATCAGATCGGGCTTAATGGTTATTTTGCACTGCTTGTAAGTTGTACAGAAATGTCATAATAAAGTTGGAATAGTTGATATTCAGCTGCTTGTGTTTCTGATGATTAGTGGGATCCAGTTTTTCTGACATGAAGGAGGTTTTATTAACTCTGATGATGTCAGTAGGCTTCTTTCATGTCTTGAAGAACCTGTTTTCTCACTTTTGATGTTAGCTGTGACGGTGTGCTGTTTTGTTGATTGCGCATGCAACTCAAAAACAAGGTGTTCGGAGAGTAATTTCACACCTCTGATACATTGAGATATAGCAATAGAGCCATCCGGGAAACGCAACTAATGATAGGAACAAACACATTTTTTTTATGAGAATATCGACTTGATAAAGAAACTAAAACCATATAGAGACCAAAAACATAGCATAGAAACCCACTTGCGTATGGCCGAGTTGGTGGGCGCTTTCCTTCCCTCCTCAGAGGTTCTGAGTTCGAATCCCCGCTCGGTTCCGTAATTTAAGTGGGGGGCCCTGGCGGTAGGTTGCTGGGCTAATTTCCCCCGAGGTATAGGCGCCCCGATTACCTGTGCGGGCTCGTCCCCGGGGAATGGCTTAGGATGAAGTTTACGCCATTTGACGCACGAAGAAATCATCACAGGATGAAGTTTACCATACCATATCTATGCACGGAATTTACCGAGAGCGATGGGATCGATTAGAGTTTTTTTTTAAAACAATATGCACATGAAGCAAGCGAGTTATGATTCATTAAACAGAAGGAGAGAACTTATGTCAAACAAAATGGTTCCATTGTTACAATTGTAAAATATTAGGATATCTTGGTCGTTTATCATATCTTGATTAGAGTATGGAGTATTAAGCACGTGACAACGACCGCAAGAAATATGATCAATATTAATGCACATCGATGATCATAACTGATCGATTGTCGACAGATGATGACAAATGGTTAATGATAGTCGACAGAGGTATCGATTAATAAGGTCAACAAATTATCGATTATGGCATCAGAAGAAAGTCAAACACATAAAGGGCATCAAGATGCAGTTACAGGTTTGAAGTCACTGGAGAACAAATTGATGGAAGTCATGGACCTACTAACACGCGATTTTAAAGGAACAACCGTTTAAAGACAATACCACGGCATTGTGAGAGTATAAGGACAAAACTTTCAGAGATGGGGGAACTTGGCTGCGACCGCAAGAAAACTGCTCAGAGATGGCTATGGCACAACCACTATAAATACCATCATTCGTCTACTAGAAACGCCTCCCACGCACAAACAAATAAATTTATTATCTTTCAGTTATCTTTACTTTCTTGTATTGTACTTTCAATTTCCAAACTCGCACCGTCGATTAAATTCCAGCGTGTTTCTTAGTTATAGTTTTCAGATCCACGTTGTCGATTAAATTCCGGCGTGTATCTTTATATCGGGTGTCGCGTCATTGATTAAATTCCGACTTACATCTCTGCGGTCTTAAGCATTGTCGTTGATTAAATTACAGTATAGTTTGCTTACGTTCAGTTCTGCCGAAGTGGCTGTATTTTCCAAGCTTTAGCTTCGATTAAATTCCGGCACGGTTTGCATTTGTATAATTTTGTTTGAAGTTATCGTTGTTTTATGTTTACCTATGATATCTCCTGTCCGGAATCATTATAGAACCTATCTCCTTTAATAAAAATCGAAAAATAACTTTTGGCGAAAGATATTTCACTACCGATCAATTCCGACGAAACAGTAGTGGTCACAAAATCTGACATGGCATGTATAAGTTGTCCTTTGTTGCACTCCCTAACTCAAATTATGCGGACAATCATTGTCCAAATTTGATAAGAAAAGAAATATATATTCGATTGTCGACTTCTGCGGTCAATAATATTTCTTATGACACGTAATGCTCTTAAATATTTATGAAGTTCGCTATTTGAAGAAATAAGCGTCTTCTTGATAAAAAGAAAAGAAGATTGATCTGCTGCAAGAGAACGCCACTGGAAATCGACAGCAAATTATTGAGCAATTACTCAATTTAACTCCATCTACTTATACAATTATGCAAATATTTTGTATATATACATGGTGTAATAATCTTAACGGGAAACATCAGTATATCAAAATAGGAAATATATACCACTAAGATACGATACTTATAGGGACAATATCTTTAACCTATCCTACGAAAATTGGAGATATATATAGAAGTTTTGAGTTTGGCGTAAACAGTAGCTTTTTCAACGTCCATCTCTCTTTGCACGCTGAACCAGGTGAGACTCGCTCTCCATTGACGCATCTTCGCTTAGATTTTCATGCGTTATAGCTTGAAACTTTGAGTTTGATGACTTGTGGGATTGCTACCGGTCTGATCTGCGTCCTGCATTCTTTCGTTACATATCTGAGTAGATGAGTTCGGTCTTCATCGATAAATCTGCGTATGTATTGATCTTGCTTCTGTCTTAAATCGTCCTGAGACTTTAAGTTTCTTGGAGGGCGGCAAGCGATGATTCAGTGAGAGGTGTATGTTCGATCTCTTTCGCTTTTCTATGCTTCCGTTGGGTTTGCTTTACTTTGATGGCGATCATTCAAGATTCGGTAGATTTTGATGAAAAAGATGACAGAGGAAGAGGAGTGTAGCGAGGCGGAGACTGTTGAATGTCGATTTTTCTTTCGTTTATTTGAACAAGATCATTCGATGGACAGACTTCCTCTCCTGTAACTGAATGTAGTTTTCTCTCTCTGTGGCAGACAAGGAAAAGGAGGTCTCGCCTTAGTCGGATACAAACATTCGACGAAGAAATTCTAAGTATTTGAATCAACATGGGTCGCGCTAAAGTGAAACTGGAACTCATATCAAATTCAAGATCTCGCAGAATCACGTTCGAGAAAAGAAAGAAGGGATTGATGAAGAAGGCTGAGACATTCAAAACCCTCTGCGGCGTCGACACGTGTGTGATCATCTACCCAATGAGGATGTCCGGTGACGGCCTAGTCCAGCCGGAGATTTGGCCATCAGACAGTAAGGAGGTAGAGCGCATCGTCTGCCGCTATCGAAGTGAGGCCGCGGATCGCCGTGCCAAGCGCGCCACCGGACTGCGCGAGTTTTTTGCAAGCCGGAAGGAGAAGATTGACGCCGAGCTCGCCGAGGCCCGCAAGGTCAACTGGGAGGCCAAGTATCCGGTCTCAGACGAGTTCCTAAAAGATCTTTCAGGCCCTCAATTGAGATCGCTTCTGAGCGCTGTGGGCGATAGACTCGAACAGGCAAAGACGAGGCTTGCCACGATGAAGGAGAAGAGAACGGTCGAGACGGCGGCACCAAGTGACGAGATCGTACCCAGCATCGGAGTGGACCTCCATGCAAGCAATGCAGGCTTCATGCAAGATGGGGTGGTCGGAGCTGGACTGCCTTTCGAGTTCATGTGTCAACAGTTGGATCAATCCATGAGTATCCCTTAGCATTGACTTCATTGTCAATGAAGTTCAGATCAGAGCATGATGTGTGACCCCCTGCAGCAATTTTTGTCACCAGAATGTTTTTCATGATCAGGCTCAATTCTTCAATGACCCAACCTATTCCTAAGCAATCCACTGCTACAAAAACCCCCTTAGAGGGCTGGCAGTTTTCTTTTCACCGAGCTTAACGGGTGATTTTGCAGTGCTTGTACAGAAAATTCTTAATAAAATTAGTATAATTATGATTGAGCTTCGTGTGTTTCTGATGTTTAGTGGATCCAGTTTTTCTGACATGAAGTAGATTTAGTTACTCTGATGAAGTTAATAGGCCTCTTACATGTCTTCAAGAACCTGTTTTCTCACGTTTGATGTTAACTGGGAACGTGCTGTTTTGTTGAATATGCATGCACTTAAAGAAAGTTGTTCAGAGGGTTATAATCACACTCCTGATACAGTGAGACATAACAATAAAGCCATCCAAGGAAACCCCAACTGAAGATGGGAACGAACAAATTTTCATGAGAATATTGAGTTAATAAAGAAACAAAAACCCCATAGAGAACAAAAAAAAAAAAAAGTGCAGGAAGAGCTATCTTTCTTCTCTCTTAGGCTAAAACACAATGAAAGTTTCCCCTTAACTAAAACCGATTCGTTTTTTATCTCTCTCGGTGAAATCATCTTAGGGGTGAGTATGATCCGGGTGGACAGTTCCCATCCTAGAACCGGGAACCGCCCACTAAGGACTGGTTCCGGAAAATTGGAACCGGGAACCGATCGTTGGTTACATAGATCCACCCGGGAACCAAACCGCCGGTCCAGTCCAATTCCCGAGTAGGTCCATGGAACCGGTCCCACCAGCCAAGGACGGAAACGGAGACAGTGAGGTGAGCAACGACCGACAAGAGTGAGAGAGTGAGAGTAAGCGTGAGGCGAAAGCGAAAGAAGGTGTTTCTTGGTTCGGTACGAGGCTATAAGCGCCAAACGAGTTAGGTTTAGTTTAGGGATTTATGATTTTTTTTCTTTTTTTAATTAAAAATTAAATAAATATATTATATTATATTATATTATATTATATATTATTATTATATTACCGGTTCGGTCCAGTGGACGGTTCCACACCTGGAACCAGGAACCGGACTGATTCCCTTAGGAACCACCGGTTCTGGTTCGGTTCCGAGAGGTCCGGGCGGTTTCCGGTTATTTTGTACACCCCTAAATCATCTCACGAGGAACTTCATTATCTAGTATCCATGCACGGAATTTACCTGATATCATATAGAATTATTTTGAGAACAGCATGCATATAGGAAGCAAGAAAATTATGATTTATTAAACAAAAGGAGAGAATCTATGGTTCGATTATTGCAGTTGTAAATACTACGATATCTTGACCGTTCATCATATCATGGATTTTTTCCATACCACCAACTGGGGGTTGCGTGCGATCGATGCTTACTCTTCACGGGCCTTAATGCGATGTGGGTTGGCCTTTGATTACCTTTATTTGCGCCCAATTGATTACCTTTTCGAGTTTTATATTAATCAATGAATTCATGTTATAAATTATAATTTTCTTGAAATAAGGATTAGCAAATCTGATCAAATTTCTGTACAAATAAGTCGAATGGTCTTTTCACGGCGTTCGAAATACTTAATATGAATGACTAAAGCAAGAATGGAACGTGCCCATGATACTTTGATCATAAGTTGTTTCGTATTCAAATCTGATCTAACTTGATCCGAGATTATTGATGAACGGAAAAATACAATGTTTCTTCTAGTTTATACGTGCTATCTTTTCTGCCTTACAAGTGTTTTGCAATTTTGCTGTTTCATTTTTTTTATATTAAGTCAATCTCCTTTTTTTTTATATTGAAACTAATCATTATGTTTTTCTCTCATAATTTATAGATATAGAGTAAGGCCGCTACATATACGGTTCTACCGTTTATTTAATTAAACTGATCATCTTTGATCCATAAGCGAAGTAACTTCATCAATGGTTATCCAAGTAGATAAGATCTGCTAATTTTTTTTCCCCCGGCCGCTTCTTCAGTTGCCGCGAGTTTAAACCAATTTTGAGACAATAATTCTCTTCGCGAGCACTTTCAGCTTATCTGCAAACTAAGATTTCTTTTTATCTATCGGAACCACAGACATTACGTTTGAACGAAAGGCGAATTTGATCGGAAGAGTATATAAAATGCCCCTATTCGAGTTCCGAATTTTTTTTTTCCAACCGTGCCCTAGCGTCATGATTCATGAGGAGGGCCTTATCTCAATCTCACACGAAAAAAAAAAGTAAAGCCTATGCTAAATAGCGAAAATAGGCAAAAACCACCCTAACGACAAGCACTAATCGAGCGCTTTGTAAATGCTAAAGTGGCCCCTCTATCAGCAAGCCTGCCCCCGAGAAAGTCAATAGCTTTATAGGCCTTCTTGGCATATTGAAAAAATTTGGTCCCCGTGTCGTGTGTAAAAAATGAACTGAAAAGTATTCGCGTCTTTTATGAAAATATCCATGTATAAAATGTGATCGATAATGAAAACATTTTTCATTACCAGATTACTTCAAGTAATATGCAAGAAATTGTTTATTTGGAATATATCTTCCAAATCATTTTATTTTTCGCGAAACAAACGTGTCATTGATCTAGCTAGCACTCCATGTTCGTAAATTCTGTACTGTATGCTTTCATCAATGGTCATTATTAATAGGGTTAATATCGCGAAAAATCCCAAATTGATACGCTTGTGATAATTTTACACCAAACTTATTTTTTGATCAACAAAAATCTCAAACTGGTACACTTGTGACAAATTTTCCCTCAGTTTATTTCCGTTAAATTTTACCGTCCAATTACTTTGTTAAATGACACGCAGCAATTAATGGATGTACCAATTTTATGTTCTACCCTCCGTTTGTCACAGGTGTACCAGTTTATGATTTTTTGTGGTATTAATTCAATTTAATGGAAACTAACAAATGGTAAATTTGTCACAAATGTACCAGTTCGGGGGTTTTTTGTGGTCAAAAAATTAGTTTGAGATAAATTTATCACATGTGTATCAGTTTAGGGGTTTTCGTGGTCAAAAAATTAGTTTGGGGTAAAATTGTCATAAGTGTACTAATTTTGGATTTTTCATGATATTAACCCTTATTAATATGTCACCCCGCGACTCTCAAAATAAGCTCAAGAATGCATTAATTCAATACCTTCCATCGACCACCTAACATCCATTGCAAATAGGTGCATTCCAAGTGGCATAAGTTGAGATTAGCGAATCTATAAGTTGACAATAAACCCCTGACTAAATCAAGGTTTCCCACTAAGAGTTAGGTTTTGATTTGTCCAGCGCAAGCTCTTACTGGCCTAACATTTTTTAGTACTCCAGTCTAATTAAGATTGTCGCATAATTTCGTATTAAAATTAGACTTGAGGCTCCGATTATTTCGCGATAAATGAATGTTTTATAAATCATTTTTCTTAAAAATAATTGTTTACATTGCTTGAAATAATTAGTCAACGAAAGATATTTTCATTATCCACAATAATTTATGTCTTAATATTTTCATGGACGATGAAAATATTTTCCAATCATTCATTATCCCTAAATCTTTGCTTCTACCTTTCTGCCTAGTATTTCATCTAAACACAAACAAGTAGGCTGAATAGAACGCTGGCTTTGATACCAATAAAGAGGTGCTAAGACAAGCGATCGTTTTAATGAAAATATTTTTCAAATCATTCATTTTTTCATAAAACTCACGCACCCTTAAAGTCTTATTTTATCATTACGAACGCGACTGAACCGTCCTAATAAAATCTCTCGACCCCCGCTCTTTTTTTTCATCCTGCGGATTGTTATACCGCTCGTCGGGGGTTATTGGCTTGATGTCACGGTCAAATCACACGGCGTTATACTTTTAGCCGGAGAAGAAATCCGTTCCAAAATCGAATGTTCATGTGCGAATTGCAATCCTTTTTTTTTCCGAATTAAAAGCTCTTCTGTATGGTCAAAACCTGGACCCGATGCAGTTGATAGTTGTGGGTCAATTATCTAGACTTATGATCCGGCCAACGAACACGAGCCGGACAATAACAATGTTGTCCGGTTGCGGTGTGTGGTTTGGTTTGGTTGGTCTTTCTTCGACTTTTTCCTCGTCCTGTCTCCATCTGTAAAGTTTTTGCATTAAGTTTCAACCCCCACCTATCTCGCTTGTTTTCTAGCCCGACCCTGATCCACACACGTTGATTCCCCATCTCTCTGAAATTACATTTTCGGTGGGGATAAATACGAAGGAAAGGACAATAGGATGGAAAGTCGCAGGTGTCGTTTTCATATCAAGCGCGTCACAAAATGCCCGTGCTCTTTTTAAATTATGGGTAGC
Organism: Syzygium oleosum; assembly: GCF_021117445.2. Taxonomy (NCBI): domain Eukaryota; kingdom Viridiplantae; phylum Streptophyta; class Magnoliopsida; order Myrtales; family Myrtaceae; genus Syzygium; species Syzygium oleosum. The sequence goes on along the minus strand of NW_026607532.1, from coordinate 1,203,414 downwards.
ATCGTACCCGCAACGTGAATTGATTTACTGATCGAGAAATTGATACGTCCCGTTTGAGCTATTTGGATCTAATATAAGTTCGATCTCTCGATTTCATTTAGGTAGTTTATTCATGGTTTGGTTTTGCGTCTTTTCCCTCGTCCACAAGAGGGATGTGGTTTTGATCTTCATAAATTTTGAAATTTACTAACTTGGAAAATGGACTCTCTTGTCTTAAAAATAAAATTAAATGAAAATAAAGAAATACGATGACCATAAGTCAAACCGGCTTTGTTGACTGGATCAGCCATTATGTGTTGCTCCTGGACAACGAAACTTCCTCTCCATTTATATACGTTCACCACGTTACTGCGAGCCACGACTAAACCCTTGAATTATCAGCTCTCTCTCTTTCGCTCTCTCATGGATCTTTTGGCAAAGCCATTCGACGGAAGCTTGAAGAGATACTGGAGGAGGAGGAAATACAGGCGGCTCGACGGCGGCCGCGGCCAGCGCCTGCAGGTCGGGAGGCTCGGCGGCGGCAACACCGGCGGCCCACGGAGGTCTTGGAAGATCAAGATCGCCCGGAAGCTGCGGTTGAGGACCATCTACTACTCTCCCTTCAAGATATTCGTGCGGCTGAGGGACATTTACGTCAACATGATGGTCCGGTTGGCCGGCAAGGTCGGGTCCCTGAACACGGACAGCTTCTTCGGCGGGAAGCAAGCTGCGAAGCCCCGGCGGCCACGGATCGTGTACTCGAGCGAGGAGGTGGAGGCGAGGCTCGTCTACGAGATGTACAAGGCCCTGCAAGCTTCTGGCGAGCTTTCTAATGCCAAGGCCATGGAGAGGATGTGCTGAGCTCTCGCATCTCTCTCCCTCTCTCTTTCTGTCTGCAAGGAGATCATGTGCTCCTCTTTTGTTCTTGTTCAAGCGTTGCTATTAAGATTTTGCACCTGTACATCTACCAAATTTGAGTCCAAAGTCAACATTTGTGTACCGAATTCAGTTCATCTGTCATTACCCTAATAACCAGAGCCTCACGTTTTTAGGAGAACAAAAACTCATTCGATTAGTCCAAAGGCAAAACCACACGAAATGGTAGAATTGGCCGGTCAGATTCGCAACGTTTGCTGGTGGAACTTTACCCTTATTGACGGATGGCGCAGAAGTCAAGCTACCGGCTACGTAACGAAGAATGCGTTCTCCGGAGCGCGACGCCAGAAGGCATCGCCTCGTCAGAAAGTGACCTTTCGGAGAATGACTTTGCAGACCTATGAACCTGTTATCATCGTAAATTATTGCGCACATCGACAATGCGCCGGCTCTGGCCAAGATGCGTTGGTATGCTTTGTCGGCGTAGGAGCATCTTTATAAAGATGCACGTGACTAGTGCACCTCCGTCTATTATGAGTTTGTAAAAGTCCGAAATACCCTCGGCATCGGCGATAAAAGGGTGGCCATACCTTGTGCAACTAACCCGCGTCTCCATTTCTTGTTCTGTCAATTTTATCGCTTAGCTTCCGCAACATTCCCCACTTGCTTTGCCTAGTTTTCGCATGCCCCAGCCTTCAGGTTTCCTTGCCTTGGACGAATTTACAAGCTCAATTGAACATGAGCATCGCCCAAAGATTCGAAACCCAACCGGAGTACATCCAGCAGAAACTCCAAAAAGAAATCAATCATGCAAAGTTTGCTCTAGATTGGCAGACAGAAAATGCTCTGGCCAATAAAATTATGTATGGGCGGCAATGCTCTTTACTACCAGCTTCGCATGTCTTGTCTTTATTTGTGTTTGGCATTTTTTTTTTTTGTGTGGGACCATCGAAAAGTTTACTCTACAAGTAGCTGATACTGAACAAAACAAAGAGTTTAAAATGAGTCAATTTGACATGGGCATTGATACCCATGTCTAACAGAATTTAGCACTACTCCAATAGTGATGCATTTGAGGCAATAATCTTTCATTCCCGACTTGACCCATTTCGTCCCGAGCTTCTTATTGCTTGCGGGCATCATTCACATATTCATCCAATTTGAAATTTGACATGTCTAGTTGTGAATTGACCACATTAACCACTGAAGTTTGAAACCATATACGTTCCATCAGGGACTATTTTGTCCGTCTCTAACTTTCCCACTCTCTTTCTCTTTCTCTCTCTCAAGCATTTGCTCAGCCTTTTTGCAAAGTATGGCACCTCAAACCTGAAACTAAACGTCTCCATCCCACCCAATTCCCATCACGTTTCTTGACCATAATGCTAGGTGTACAAAGACGGTATATAACATAAGTCTAATCACGAAACAGTAGTGATGTATATTAAGTGAAGATAAATAAGTTGGGCATGCTTGCCGCTCAATAAGCACCTATCCGCATCACTTTATTAACCCGTATTTCCAATCAATCTTAATACGCCCGCTAGCATGATTCAATTTATTCTTACATGAAAATATATTTCTGATGAGATCCCAGTTTATCATTACGATTTCCTCCGAGGTTCCGTAACCGCGTTTTAACTTTCACGTTGCGCTACTCCACCACTTAATGCAGTACTGACAAATTCTCCCGGGTATTTGGTACCGCCATCGCGATGTAGTCTTCGAGAGGATCGACAACTTATATCATGTAAGTGGATGGAATATAGATTTCAACCATGATAACAACTCGAGTTCTATCATTCACAAGCGAATCGAGGATATGCTGGCAAATCAATTGACCGTACGGGTACAAAGTGCAACAGCTGGCAGGACCTCACCAAACCCGACCTCTGGTCGGGCTTGAGTTGGTTATCATCAAACCCCGTCCATTCATCAGAAGAAGGCATCCAAATTTCAATTCCACCTGGGCCTGAGTTAGGCCCAATTGGTAATCGCATCGGACAAAGCTTTTCGATGCGAGGCCCTTTCCCAAGCCCCGCCCCCATTTACTCTCGGAGGACATATGGATAGTAGAGGTGTGGCCGGCGATCGGCCAAAAATAAAATAAAAATAAAAAAAATTAAAAATTCGATTTAAAAAATAACAAAATATTTAATTTTTTTACCCGACCCGACCCACCCGTTTAACAGGTCTAATGGATAGGAGACAGAGCGACGCGGGGCTCACGACCGGGTCTAGACACGAGCGAACCACGCTCGTGACCACTACTAGTGGCAAGAGTTGGGAAAAGTACCAAAAAAGTTATAAACTTATTGCATTGATACCAATTCGGTCATAAAGCTTTCAATTTAAACAATTTAGTCATAAACCATTTCACATTGGTACTAATTCAATCCATCCGGCCAATTTAAGTCGGAAATCACTGACATGGACTCCAACCATCCTACGTGGCACAACTGACGTTGACGTTGACATTTTTATAATATTTTAATAATTTTTTGAATTTTTTAGAAAAATTTAAAACAATTCTCTTTATTTATTTTTTTTTCCTTTCTT